>NW_024537395.1:0-600000 GCF_016647745.1 Suillus plorans
ATCGCGTTCCTTGGACTTCAAGTTGACATATTCATGAGCGTGTTTCTTGTGTTGCTCACCATGTCGTGGAGGGAATTCTGTTAAATCAGTGACGAATCAGGGCTATCTAAAACAAGACCATCGTACTGTCATATTCCATTGCGCCCTTCGTTCGTAGTTCTGACTGCGGAATGTGACAGCGTGAACAGAATCCTTCCTTTTTACTGTGGCTGTCAAATCCGCAAACCTTACACATTGCTTAATGATCACAGCATACTGTAACCAGAATTACACGAACACGACGACCTGAAATGCAGTTGAATAAGATTTAAACTCGACGACATCATTTGGCTTGCCACTGGGATACTTCTGTGTCTTGAGCATGACTCCTTCGTCATAGAGACGGAGCAAATCATCAACGTAGTTCTTCATAAATAACTGAAGCTGATTGGCATCCAACTCCTTCGAGCCTGGATTAATACCATAAAAAATTAAGTTTCGGGGGCGATACCTGTTGGTGAAATGAACAAGGACCCATCAAGGATGTTGAAGTCAAAGACTTACCGCATATGCGTTGGCAGGTTTCCAATGCAGCTGTACATTATACCAGAGCTGTGGGACCTGGAATTGCTACTGCGCTGGTAGTTAAACCTGAAATCAAGTCAATAGTCTGACAATGCACGAGTTTGTGTCTCACCCATCAAGGCAAAGTGTAATCCCTATTCGCAGCTCATCTGCATCCTCGAGTGCAGGGCTATTATTACAGAAAAGACTCCCAT
This sequence comes from Suillus plorans, assembly GCF_016647745.1. Classification (NCBI taxonomy): domain Eukaryota; kingdom Fungi; phylum Basidiomycota; class Agaricomycetes; order Boletales; family Suillaceae; genus Suillus; species Suillus plorans. Next base: position 759 of record NW_024537395.1, read on the forward strand.
CTGCTGCTCGTAATGTCTTCCATACCTCACCATCTCGTATGGACGACCGTTTGCCAGGGATAGCTTGACATGAACGCTAAGAATCAAGATGTGCTTCGATGCCATCTTGGGACAGAAGTCGAAGAATTCCGTTAGAAAATGGGTTTTAAGGACAGCGCAGTCTCGCCTTCGCACTCGTCTTTGTGCGTGTAGACCCTGAAGATTGTGTTGGAATATCTTTCTAACGAGTCTCTTGGAAAAGTGGTTCACTGCAGTGTGTACAGAGAGAATCAGGCGGCGAGTCAGGGGAGAAGATCGTCATGCAGACAGTACGCATAGGATGGACCTGAAAATAATCAGAGAGTGCTAAATGATTGAAGGCCGTTCTCAATGTCTGTGCTGGCTTATCTTCGACAGTGAAAGCTCCGAGTCCATAAAAGATAGATCTTGAAACCTTGAGAACAAGGTTTGCTGCACGGTGGGGTAGATGGGAGCGTAGATTAAGCCATGCGACGAGGAGAAGGATTATCATTATCTTCCAAAACCAATGTGGAGTTGTGTTATCCAGAACGACATCTGGAGGTAGCGGGGTCTCTGGTAGTAGGGATGAAGGTTCTTCATAGGTTGGCTGAACTATCAGAGGGGAAACATCGGTAGAATGAGTTGGTTGCATATCAGCCTGAGGGGGAAAAGGTAATTGAGTATCGGATGATGCTTCAGCTGTGTTGTAAAGACTTGCATGGCGGAGGAGCTAGCCATGTTTTTATCAAGCAAGACATTCAAACATGAACTGTGACGTGTAGAGATTTCTTTGACACTCGCATCGCCATCTTTATCATCAGACACCTCAGCAAGAGTAAACATTGAGTGGAAGGGGTCATTGCATGATCGTGACCAACCCCAGAAAATAATCCGTCGTCGAGTTGGAAATTGTAATCATCCACAAACAGTTCCTCGACATCTTGTTGCATATCGATGTCCTGTGGCATGGGAGAACCGTCAGGTTGAACAAAATCATCATCTAAGGCATCAGTGACTACATCAGTATCCATCCTACTCGGTGGTATCAAAGAGTTTACCAGAAGCTCACCACCGTCCGTCACAGAGTTACTCGGGGCTTGTCCAGGCATAGGGAGGCTTGAATTGTCTGCACTGGGACCAGGTGCGCAATCACTGAGATATATGAGATGGGAACATGTTTGCTCGATGGCTTGGGTAGGGCTCAGAGTAGCCATGACAGTAGAGGGATCATCGACTGAAAACACATTAATACTAACTATATGATCATAGAGTGAGCAACTCGTACCTTTAATGATTGTTTTACCGGTGGCCTGGCTCAATGGTTGAACTTCATAGGTGTTGTTGATATGCTTTCGAGCGGCCGCTATCTCTTCGAAAGAGACGATCTCATTATCGTCGTCTTCATCGTCATCACTGCCCATCTTCCTGTGGAGACTAGACACAAGAGTAAGACCTCAGTCGTAAGATAACGGACTCTATTGATAAGTACCTAGACACAAGAGTCAGACTACGTAGTGTCGTCAGTCTATGTATCGTACAAAGAAATGGAAAGACATACCCTCAGTCGTAAGATAACGGACTGAGGAAAGAGGGAAAGGTGAAAATGAACCATTATATACTAGATTGAATTCCTGGAATTCCTATCCTATACTCCGCTAGGACGTATCGCGTTGTCACGTGCGTTTCATACGCTAACACTTCCTGCTCTTCTTGACTCTAGCAACTTTACGATGCTTCCTCTCTAGCCATGCAGGTATCTTTTTGCCTTGATTTCCGCAGTCCTTTACACATGATGTACAGATACAATGCACAAGGCGCTTATCAGCATCCTCTGGAAAGCGGACCTGATTCAGTACCAAAAACTCTGAAGTTCGCTCTAAGTACTCACCTTATTTGCCTTGTGCACCCCTGTGCTCTGCTTCGAGCCTTGTGGCATAAAATTGCTGCAAATCGTGAGTTATTGAATGAATGTTGGATAAAAACCCTTCGGAACACGCGGCTAGGGACTTAGAACTGTCTCGGCAAGAAACTGGGTCAACGATGACATATTGAGGTTGTTCTACTTATATGTGCATGGTGTTGCCCTCATTGGACCAAGGCCATGGCTATGTGAGAGGCCCAGTGAGTTGCACAGATTGGTCACCGATATTGAACTGAGATGAACATGGGTACTCGGACATACACTGAGGGAGTACAAGCAGCGCCGGACGAGGTCTGGGAAGGTGGTCTTGCATGACCTGTACAGCGTGGTAGGTTCTGAACATACACGTGGTGTTTGTACACATATTGAAAGTCTGTCTACAGCCACCTTGCCACATGGCATTCACTTTCACCCAGAACGCAGTGATTGGCATCATAGCCATTGAGTGCGGTGCAGTATTTGCTGTCACGGGGAAGATATCACGTGATGGTTCAAAATTTGGTTCAATTTCAACTTCCGCTTCATACGTTCTCTTCCCATTCTATACTTCCTTTGTTACACATCTTCTCACATCACATTGTCGTAGCTCCATACGGGGGCATAGAGCCGTCGCTCTGACATCATGTGAGAAGTGACATTCGTGTCTAGCTCCTTTATGGGCGCATATGGCTGTCGTCGACAGTCGCACGACGTGTCTGTTCTATTCGCGTCACTCTTGCACGCGTCCCATCTCCTGTCCTGTTCGCATCACTCCTGCACGCGTCCCATCTCCTCGCCGTAGCTCCTTGCAGGAGTTCTGAGCTGTCGCTCTGGCATGGCATGATGGGCGACTCTCGCACTTAGCGCCTTTATGGGTGCCTGGCTGTCGTCGACGGTCGCGCGATGAGTCTGTGCTGTTCGCATCACCATTCGACGCGTCACCTCTCCTTGCTACGTCTGTCCCATTCGCGTCACTCTTGCACGCGTCCCATCTCCTCTCTTTTCTGTCTTGTTCGCGTCACTCGTGCACGCGTCCCATCTCCTTTATTTTCCTGTCCTGTTCGCGTCACTCTTACACGCGTCCCATCTCCTTGCCGTAGCTCTTTACGGTAGTTCTGAGCTGTCGCTCTGGCATGGCATGTTGGGGCGACTCTCGCACTTAGCGCCTTTATGGGTGCCTGGCTGTCGTCGACGGTCGCGCGATGAGTCTGTGCTGTTCGCATCACCATTCGACGCGTTTCATATTGTCCGGCTCTCGCCGGAGGTTGTGCAATATGTTAGTTGGTTTATTTTTGTGCGGCCCTTATGCATATCCCACACTCCATCTCCTTCCCGTTGCTTTTCGCGTGGGCTTCGAGTTGTCGCCCTAGTTGGGTGTGATAGCGGGCTCATCTGTCCAACTCCCTGTTGCTTCAGTTCAATGTCAATTTAGCAACAATTGATAGATATACTGACACTGTTAGGTTATTAAGAACGTCGGGTCATGGAATTTCTGTGCAGCAATGTCAGATAATAAAAGGCAACACAAAGAAGGGTCGGAGGCTACTCTGAGCATTACCCCCACATAATCAACCTTCAAGACGCTTATCATCTCCTGAAGCTTTCTGTGAAGGATATCTGCTTATTATCCGAGTTTGAGGATCTGAGTGGGCATTGGTTTCATTGAGGTTTACTTACAGTTTTCGTGTTTCCTCTCTAGGTCATCCAACAGGTCTGGATGATATTGGCCTATATGAGTCGCTCAGGTGTTGCGAGGCAAGATACGAGCTAATTTGAGAGAGACGGTACAGACGAAAATGAACAGGAGGATCTCAACTCATTTTTGATTGTTCCGTAGTATTTACTTATACTACTTGCTTTCCGACAAACTCGGATGACGTTAAAATCCGCTGCCTATCGTGCACGGATCATATCAACTGATATTGTCGTCAACTCGTACCTCGCGCAACAACATCAATCTACATGATGGAGCATTATAATCACAAACGAGCTGGTCTTGGGCTTGAAGTAATTGGTGACACTCGTTTTGGTACTATTTATTGGGCAGCACTATCAATAAAATGTGGATTGCCAGCATTTCAGGCTGTCCTTGAAGATACTGATCTTGGAATTGATATGGCGGTGAGTGTTGTCTTCGTTATAGACTCACAACATAGTGCAGTGTTTCACAATGTTCCAGCGTATAAACAGGCCAATCCAATCGCGATAGATCTCATCCTGAATAATCGGCAAAGCAAGGACAACATAGTTACATGTGCATCAAAACCTCCCCCTGATATGTCGAAGCGAGCAGCTCTTGGCATTCAAAAGATTTTGCAGCGGAAATATGGTAATGTTCACGACACAGCCAAATATACTGACCCAAAAGCTGAGATGCAACGTCGAAACTCCGCACTCGCACATCTGGGTCTGGCTGAAGCACTTCATAATCAGTTCGAGGCTTATTTCCGTGCTTAGTATTCATTCAATCGCAAGATGCGCTCCAATCAGACCCCACGTGATTACTGGCGAGCACTGTTGAAGTCAGGGGATGAACTTGCTGATGTACTTCCAGTGAGTATAAAGTTTCCGTCGTTTTCTAAAATTTCTAACTATATCTGCCAGATTATCGCAATTAAAATGTTCCCTCAAACCAGATTGACAGGACACTACTTCGTGCGCGCTATTCTCAATGTCGAACTCACTTATCTCACTCGATTTTAACCAGATGTTCAGGATCTTTTTGTTGTTAATGTTTTGTATGTTTCTGAATCGATTCGTAGTAATATTAAAGTGTAGCTATATATGACAAAACGCGAAATATGATGCATATACAAAAAGCTTAAGCTACAGTGCAAAGCTATATATCCGCTGTGTCGATAGAATTTGAAACATGGGTAAGACTAGAGATTCAATAGAGATGTTGATGTTACAGGTAAATGCATATATATATACTAACTACTTCAAAAGTCCAGCTTTTAACAATCTCAACCGTCTTTCCTGCCTGTTCCTTTGACGCCTTTCCTGCTCCTCCTTGTCATCTCTGGCGGGGGGTTCTACAATCACGACCTCATCATCCTCATCCGCGACCCTCTCCTTTCTTGTGCCAGCCCTCTTGGGGGCGGGTTCCACAATCTCTACCTCGTCGTCATCTCTAGCCCTCTTCTTGGCTGGGATCTTTGATGACGTCCTGTTAACCCTCTCATCCCATGCCTTCAAGATGGCCTTATCTCTCAACGATGCCTTCTTTATGGCTTCATCTCTCTCCTCATCTCTCTCCCTCCTGTATCTTTCTCTGAATCTTTCCTCTGGAGTCTTCAACGTGTCGATTGGACTCTCGGACCGCGTGTCCACTGGAATGTCGGGCTGCGTGTCTACCGGACTGTCGCGACGCATCGTCTTCATCTTCCTAGGCCCTCTTCTGTTGGTGGGCGCCGTCATCCTTCCGACCCTCCTGACTTTTGGTGGTGCGCCATCGATAGGCTGCTTTGGTTTGGTCGGGGGTTGGGGTCGCGTCATTGTGAGTTATTATAAGAGACAAGGATTGTAAGTCACAAAATAATGTGATAGTTGTAGGATGAAGACGAAGACAAGCGTATTTGAAGTGAACTAGATACTGTGGACTGTGGTGACTCTATTGAATCGTGAAGCGGTCCACCTGGTTAATTGAGCGAATCTCTCAGAGGCACTTAGATGATCACTCATACATACATATATTAGATATATTTACACATCGTAAACACATTTGATCTACTTTCACCCCAAGTTTGAAATGGTAAGCGTCTGGTTTGCAACAGATGATCGCTGTACTGATCGCCTAACTACCATTCACGATTCAAATGTCAAGTTTGCTGATTGATGCCCAATCAAAATCGACAAGAATGAGGTAGATACGCGTAGATAGATGTCTAACCACAAATTGAGGTAGATATAAATCTAAGAATTTCGAGAAAGCAAAACCCTAATTTTGTGCAAAACGCAAAGAATATTGGCAAAGGAAGAAAATGCAAATATTGTCAGACTGCGATCGCGTAGTTTGCAACTGCGCAACGAACTTTCGGCAAACTTTGCACATGCACACTAGGTCAATGTGCACCTGGTAGCGACCATGCTGATATTAGTGTGTTTCGCCTCCCCCCTGGTGGTTCTCAAGAATATGCTGACAATTTACGCCACCTCGTCCCATCCCCTAGTCAACGACAATTGGAGATGCGCAGGACAGAGACCAGTATCACGAAGCCACCTCTTATTCTTAGACTCAACCCTTCACGTTGCCTTGGAGTTCCCAACTGTACGACCACGGATATTATGCATCTAGCTGGTAACCTCAGTGACCTCCTCATTTCTCTTTGGCGTGGAACGATAGATTGTGCCGCTACAGATGATGTAACTACATGGGATTGGGCAGTACTCCATGACGCGGAAGCTTGGAGTGCACATGGGGAGTTGGTTGCACAAGCGGGTCCGTTTCTTCCTGGTTCTTTTGATCGCAGAAAAACTCAACACAAGTTAGTTATAAAACTTAGGAATTCCAACTGTAAACCGTTAGTCTCGCTCCTGGCCTTTTTGGAACACTCACTTTTTCAGATCCCTCTGCACAAGCGCCAGGCATTTCTGGACACCAAGTGACTAGTACGGATGGCTTGTGTGCTATTCCTGCAAATGATACCGGCGAGATGTCCTTATCGTATGGTGCTAGTCGTGCTTCCACCTTGGGAGCACTTGCGAAACAAACACGCGAGAGCGCCGATTCTCAACGCTTTGTATGTCGATGCAAGCGGGCCCAAGAGTGTGGAACCTGAACAAGTGGTATGTGTTCATATTCAAACACACACAAGTCTCACTATTGTTTTAAAGATCCGTCCTGATGACGACCCTCTGCACACTCCCAATGACTAACATACACTTCCCCCCGACAACGAACCTCTGCACACTCCAACAACAAACTTTGAGGACTATCGCTGAGGATTATCGCGACTATGGGACGGACTATTGAGAATTTTAGCATATGGCCGCACTTTGTAACTTTGAGGACTTACTGGAGTCACCAGACTTTGACGACTTTAAGCACGTAGTTGTACCTTCACTTAATATGAGGGAATATACCTACTATTATTGGACTTCCAAGACCGAACTTTGAGGACTTGCCACCCACGACTTTGAGGACACTTTGAGGACTTACCACGAGACTTTGAGAAATTACAACGACTTTAAGGACACTTTGAGGAATTACCACGACTTTAAGGACACTATGAGGACTTACCACGACTTCAAGGACGCTTTGAGGAATTACCACGACTATGAGGACACTTTGAATACTATGACGACTTCAAAGACACTTTGAGGACTTACCACGACTTCAAGGACGCTTTGAGGATTTACCACGACTTTAAGGACTTACTAGACTTACTTGACTTTGGCGATTTTAACCACATAGTCGTACTTTCACTTGATATGACTCTGAGCACAATTTTTGGACTATACCTAATATTAATGGACTTCCAAGACCGATGACTATATTCACACTGATTATTTACCAAGTGTCTGACCGCTCTGAATGTATTATGACTTTGAGGACACGGTCACACTTCCAAGACTCACCACATTCACACTTTCCTTACTAAGCTTATGAAGATCAACTTCTCCTGTAAAACACATCCTTCAAATCGATGATATTGTCAAAAGTCCACTGTTGGTTGAAGCCAACAATTGTGCAAGTGTCTCCTTACCTAATGCGTGTGGCCGATTCAAATCCATTTATTTGACCCCGCCGCTCGTCCTTCTTTCCTCTTAACTTCTTTCGCCCCATCTTGAATTTGCAAAGCTCGTAACATTACGAGCTAATAGCATATCATAACCAACCCCACGCTTAGTTTTATCTTAAATAAGTGAATTCCTCGTTGATATACAATGCCACAGCACGACCAACCGGACAAGAAGCCAAGGCTTCAGCACGCCGATCTTTCCGAATCTAATCTTACCGAACAGGAAAAGCAACGCGAACGTCAAAGACGATGGCTCGCCAACGAGAAGCGCGATCCTGCTCGGGCGCAAGAGATCAAGGAAAGGAACGCGGCCAACAAACGTGCATGGAGAAAGCGAAAGAAGGAGGAAAAGGAGAAGGCCGACCAAACAGGCAACGCAGGCCCCGCCGAAGGACAAGGTCCTGCGAAGAAACAGCGTGTTTCCTCTCCCGAAACACATGCTGAGGCGGGACCGTCCAACTCAGCCCCAGACGATATCCCTATCAACCCAATCCTCCTCAACCAGGAGGAAACCCTTCCTCAGGCGGGACCTTCTAACTCAGGCCCGGACCATATCCCTATCGACCCACTTCTCCTCAACCAGGAGATTGCCGCGCCTACTCCCACTCTCCCTCTAATGCGCGATGCTGAGGTGATGACGGATGCGCCGGAACCTTTCGTCAATCTGCCCGTCGAAATCATCCCTGTACCTTCTTCGCCTACCTTCTCTACCCTTACCAATCTCGACTCTCGCGACCGGGCGACTCCCATTATCGGCACTCAAGTACACGAAAAATCAGACACCATCGACTGGTCTGATGGATCCACGACGGTACTACCGTGCATCATGAGGGATGGCGTCAATATATGCCAAGAAGACGCCGACACAGTGGCTTTCTTTGCTTCTCTCCCGGAATCGCTTCCAGAGACCTCTAAAAACGTCGTGCATTTACATTACAAGGACTGGCGCACAAAGAGCCGACAGTTGTGCGACGAGATCTCTGCGGCGATTCGGGTAAACAAAGCCGTCGTCATTCGGAACATAAGCACACCCGAACCTGCAACGTTGGATCTAGACTACCTCGAAGATCGCGGGATGTCAGACTTAATGCACGTCGTCATACATGGTATGATTATTTTAATTTTGTATACTCATCACACGATCTAACCTTGTTACAACAGACGCTGAACAACGTACCAAGGATTTCACGTTTCCCCACCAGCATGCAACTCTCGAAGAGTTCGTGAACAACATACACGATCCTAACAAGATCCAGTGTATTCTAGACGTTGGATACGGACAAGGTGGTCTCCCGTCAGCTCTAAGGTTCGTACCCATATCATTATTCTAATCCATCACACTACTAAGTTAGCTGACCCGTCCATTATTAGCACTCTCGACAGCGGTATCGTCAACGGATGGAATCAAACTACCGTTGACTGCCCCGTCGGTGAAAAGGTCCACCCGGATAACTTCACCGTACACTCGTGGGCGTTGATTCATAGCCCCGCGTTTTGGACACATCCGCACCACGACTCGGATGGTAGCCTGACATTCGTGCAAGTCGAAACAGGCGAAAAAAAATGGGGCCTGTGGCGACACGTTCACGAGGACATGCTCACACGGACCCACCTCTCCGAAATAGCCCCCGAACTCACGGATCTCTATCAAAACCGCAAGAAAATACAGGAGACTTGGCACGGAGAAATTGTCACTCTCTTACCCGGTGACATGCTGTGAGTACATTGTTATTTTATAAGGATTTTTACTCATAATTACTAGTATACAACCTCCAGGCCAATTCCACGCGGTTTATACACCAGTAACTTCGTTTGCCACCGGAGGGCATTTCTACAACTACGAAACCATGCATCTAACGGAACTTTCTCGATACATAGACCACAAGCAAGGAAGGACCCTCACTAACCAAGTCCACGAGCATTCTCTGGAAACTTTTCAGCGAATGGTCATTAACTTACCGCGCATATCGCGTCGTATTAGTGAGTCTATTTCTACTTGTACAACGTTGGACACTTTTGACATAATTTTTCAGAGCTATACAGCAGGCCTTTGATTGCTCTTTGCATCATGGTCTTAGATTGCAACAAATATGTTGCCGCCGGCACTGAAAAGCCGAAGTTCAAGACGAACACCACAAAGCCGGCGCATGATATCGCCAACGCGATCATAAAGAACTTCTGGAAGGACCTCAAGAACGCAACTAGCGTGTATCGCAAGAAGCAGATACATGGCAGCAATAGCCAGACGCATCCGGGTGAACCCATTAGTAGAGATGAACTGCTGAATTGCTTGAAGCGCTTCACTGCGCTGTAGTGTAGTTACTATATATTTACTTAAAATTGGATTTGACATGCTGTATGAATAGACTGTACAATACATTCTTATTAGGTGGGATGTGCAGGTATGACCGAGAAGTTAAACAATCGTGAATGTAACGCTATATTATAACTCTTCAATTCTTTTGCGAGTCACATTTGTGTTTGATACATCATGGAATTTATCTTGATCCTATTAGTAAATCTATAAGTTATGTTGGACGAAGAAATAGATGGAGCCGAAGTGAAATAATCGATACTGTCCGCACAGTGTCCTCAAAGTGTCCTCAAAGTGTCCGCAAAGTTTATAGTCACCCAAGTGTCTTCAAAGTGTCCTCAAAGTAGCATAGTCATCAAAGTGTCCGCAAAGTCGTATAGTCCGCAAAGTGTCCGCAGTGTCCTCAAAGTAGTATAGTCCGCAAAGTGCCGGCAAAGTGTCGGCAAAGTGTACTCAAAGTAGCATAGTCATCAAAGTGTCCGCAAAGTCGTATAGTCACCAAAGTATCAGTGAAGTGTCCGCGAAGTGTAGGCAAAGTGTCCTCAAAGTAGCACAGTCATCAGTGTCCGCAAAGTCGTATAAGTACTCACCAAAGTGTCCGCAAAGTTTCCACTGTAGTAATATCCAGATGCATTCTGGGGCAGCCTATCAGCAGAGAAGAACTACTGACTTGTTCGAAGCGCTTCACCACTCTGTAGTATTTTTTACTAGATATATTACATATATTGGATTTTTCATGCTGTATGAATGCATGAATACCAACTACGGAATTGTCCAATATATTTTTAGTCGTGATACTCGTCAAATTCTAGTTAAACAAGTGTGAATGCAGCGCCAGATTATAAAGGTTCAACGTTTTTGCGAGTCACACTCGTATTATTACGCATTTGAATTGATTAGGATTCTACTAATAAATCTGTGATTTAAGTGTGCACGAAGAAATACATAGAGCTGAAGTGAAATAATTGATACTCAAAATGAGTCCTCAAAGTCAAACCGGGTCATCAAAGTGTCCTCCAAGTTCAACGACGTCCTCAAAGTCAAACCGGGTCCTCAAAGTCAAGGTACGTCTTCAAAGTCTCACGACGTCCTCAAATCGTTGTTTGAATCTATGAAAAATCCAGACAAGATACAATTGCACTATGATAATTCAGTGCACATTGTATAAATTTACGATAGTCTTGTCACGTGAACATTATCACGTGAAAATTATCACGTGATGGTTCAAAATGTGGTTCAATTTCAACTTCCGCTTCATACGTTCTCTTCCCATTCTACTTCCTTTGTTACACATCTTCTCACATCACATTGTCGTAGCTCCTAACGGGGGCAAAGAGCCGTCGCTCTGACACCATGTGAGAAGTGACATTCGTGTCTAGCGCCTTTATGGGCGCATATGGCTGTCGTCGACAGTCGCATGACGTGTCTGTTCTGTTTGCGTCACTCTTGCACGCGTCCCATCTCCTCGCCGTAGCTCCTTACGGGAGTTTTGAGCTGTCGCTCTGGCATGGCATGATGGGCGACTCTCGCACTTAGCGCCTTTATGGGTGCCTGGCTGTCGTCGACGGTCGTGCGATGAATCTGTTCGGTTCGTATCACTATTCGACGCATCACCTCTCCTTGCTGTGTCTGTCCCATTCGCGTCACTCTTGCACGCATCCCATCTCCTTTCTTTTCCTGTCCTGTTCGCGTCACTCTTACACGCGTCCCATCTCCTTGCCGTAGCTCCTTACGGGAGTTTTGAGCTGTCGCTCTGGCATGGCATGTTGGGCGACTCTCGCACTTAGCGCCTGTATGGGTGCCTGACTGTCGTCGACGGTCGCGCGATTAGTCTGTTCTGTTTATATCACTATTCGACCCATCAGCACATCTCCTTGCTGTGTCTGCCACGTTCGCGTCACTCTTTCACGCGTCCAATCTCCTTGCTGTTTCTGTCCTGTTCGCGTCGCTCTTGCACGCGTCCAATCTCCTAGCTGTTTCTGTCCTGTTCGCGTAACTCTTGCACGCGTCCCATCTCCGTGCCGTAGTTCCTTACGTGGGTTTTGAGCTGTCGCTCTGGCATCGCACGATGGGTGACTCTCGCGCTTAGCGCCTTTATAGGCGTCTGGCTGTCGTCGACGGTCGCGCGATGTGTCTGTGCTGTTTGTATCAATATCTACTATATCTTCTTCAACATGTTATCAAAGCAATTGTAAGTAGTCTTGAAAATATTCCTGCGGACGCCTAGCAGAATTGAGTTATCACTCTGGAGATGAGCATTTCAACAAACACAATTAAGTGATCTGAGAGGACAGGGGAAGAATTGAACGTATGATTGTGTATCTATATCCCATGACAGAGCTGTTCCATGAATTCGAAAATAAACTTCCTCAAGTAGTTACAAGACAATGAACCGACTTTGGTGAATTGTAGACTCACCCACGATACACCTCATACATTCATTAAACATAGTATTTATAAGCAATGAAGCAGTTGATTCACCATATGTACATGGAATACTGATTGATATGTGGAGACATGCACCATCAACATAGTCACCACCTGTGATGTTCTGGCATATGGCCGCCACTATTACACATTACTGTGACTTCCTCGAGGTTTCACAAATATTCACGTATTTATCACACAAATTGCTTGATGCTTGGAAAAAATCATTTGTTGTATGTGGATATTGGAGTGCTAATGCATTTGTGCTCACAATGGCGGCCAAGCTAACAAGTAAAATAATGAATATCCACATGTTGCACAATGTACATGATTGTGAACGTGACTGCTCAAATTTGTGGGTGGCATAATGCACAATACTGATTCTGGACTGGCTCCTGTGGATATTTGTGCATGGGAGAATACAATAGAGGGATTTCGGAATGGCCATGGTGGATATTTATTACTCTCGAGCACTATTAAAACAATCTCGCAAATTATTAATATATCATTCCCGGTCCAAACCAACAACAGGTACATGTATAATTAAGCTCTGATATTCAAGTGAACCAATTGCCTCATTGAGGCTCTTGAGCTCTCACATAACGGGTTTGAAATGAGAATATCGAATTAATGGGAAAGGAAAGTCATTGTATTGAGTTGTTTATAGAATATATGAACTAAACCACACATGCGTCCAAATTTTCAATTTTGTGTATTGAGATACAGGGAATGACAGGATGAAAAGGATCATCTAAGAGCATAATGTACATATGATGGATAGTTGGGTACGTATGATAGGTGTGCTACTAGTATATAATTTTACTAGCTAATTAGTCCCTAAGTCGTCAGGTATCAATCAGACACCGTCAAATCTATCACCTCTGGCTTTTTTTTGGCTTTGGCCTTTCTGCGCATATTTCCAAGACCAGATGGCTTTATGATTCTCAGCATCATCTGAGGCCGAGGGGAGTACAGAAGGAATTCAACGAGAGTTGTGACACGCAGGTTTCCCTCTAGGTTTTCTATTGCATGTCTTAATCGTGGAACCTAAAAATCAATTAATATAACCTTCCAATGAAAACAACGAATAAATCTCACGCAATCCCAAATGTCTCCCTCTTCGGGGGTATCCCCGACAATCTCCATCTTCAAAAATTTAGTCAAGAAATCCTTGTATTCCTGTCCTGGCTGGTCTTTAGCGGAGGACATGATCGTCTGGATTATGCGGTACGGTAGGAATATCTTTCTGAATTGACTCCTGTATTGCGCCGATGGAACTCCCAGACAATATCGAGCTCGCTCGGTTTCAATATACATGGAACTGTAAATGAATGTCATAAGATATCAAGCGAGTTCAAGATAAAGGCGACTTACCCATCAGGGTCAGCAAGGTTGATGTCGTAACTCTGTATGGGTTCAATACAAATAAAGTCAGGCTCGTGTCCTTCGACACAAATCATACCAGCCCCGTTGATATCGCGAGACCCGAGTTCAAAATGACCGTCTAGTTCTGGAAGAAGAACCATGTCTTGCCACCAGTCGAAAAAAGCAAAGTCCTGTAGTAAGTACACGGTGTCTTTCTGTCCACCGCTTTTCCGCTTGACAGGGAAGTACTTATGTTCCGGTACTAATGTACCGGACGGTGGAAGATAAGGCTTCCCATGGTCAGGAACTTCAGTAGTACTGTTGCTATCTATGGTGAGTATTTCGTCCGGAAAGGACACCTCGTATGCTGTCGGTTTCCTTCTTCCTTTGCGATCAGCTGGCATCCTGGCTTGTCTTGGTATTGAACAAGTGAGTAAAAAAGACGAGGGTTGTGTGGTTGAAAGCTGAGATGATTTATTGGCTGGTAGGGGAATTTCTTTGAGCAAGCCAAGGTGTGAGATGCAGGACAAGAAAACTTGACCGTTTTTATATCTATCTGGTCCTGTGGCAATTTTTGCGACTGCGCATGTGGATGATTCACAATTTATTGAACACGAAAGTTGACACAGGACAATAATGATTTTGTTGTGGGACTCATGTTTGACCATGATTCATTCTGCCATTGTAGTATGGACCATTATGCTCCCGAGCACTGAATCTTGTGCTTGGTGTCTCCTTGAATTCATTTGTTGACTTTGATATATTTTTTTCTGCTATTATTACGTAGAATCACCACTACAGCGCTACCGTGCTCCATAATACAACAATGTGCTACAGAAATGAATTTTTGCTACAATTACTACAGGTGCCTCCAAGCACCTTAGCGTTACATAGTTTGGCTATGTAGCACTATGTAACCAGTCACTGGAGCTCCCAAAATATTTGTTTTTTTCCCTCCATAGTAAGTGAAAGTCTCGCTATGCAGTCGTAGTTAGATAGAATCTTGGCCTACGATGTATTGGTTGACTTGCCTCATACTGTTCACCTCCCCCGGTCTGTGTTTTGTATGTGGATTATGGAGTGCTAATACATTTGTATGTACAATGATGGCCGAGCTCACATGTACAATAATGAATATTTACATGCTACAAAATGCAATGGACAGAATTGCGAAATCGGCGCTACTGACATGTGCGCGTGGCAGACTGCATGTGCCCAGAGTAATGTTTAGCATTGACGGGCCCGTTTGTCCATCTGAAGAGCTGCCCAATATGCAGCTCATATAGATGGGATCAAGCAAAGTTATGAGCGAGTAGGGGAAAAATCAAGGTCGCGGCACAAACATTTGTTACTATCCCACTTGAGCCGCAGCTACAGCCGCTCTATCGTGACGCGGCGAGTGCGTGTCATATGCAATACCTTTTGGAGCGAACCCAGGAGGTTCTAGATGGTGTGAGGCAGATAGGAAAGATCCCCGTTGTTGACGATATCGCAATGTGGTTTGATATTCTTGGTACTGTGCTTGATGGTGAGATCAAGCAGGATGACATTCTTCTGATTGATTGCTCTGGCGCTTACAGTGTTACTGCTCTCTATCGTTGGGTAATTATTGCTCTGTCGCGTTGGTGTAATTCAGTTTAAAATGTATCTGTAATTATTTTCTATCGTCGATGTTCATTCTATAAATGAATAAATATAGTATTACTATAATGAGTGGACACATTTATCCTGCTGCATGTTGATCTTGGGGCTTAGTATTCAATATGACTTTGATATCTTGAAACTGTGTCCTCACAAAATTGATCTCACAGTTTCTGCATGGTACAGCAAAGCCTCATTTATATCCAGCAATGAAATAACGAGTTGGAAAGTATGCATATATTTTTGGCTCTATGAATTTATTTCGAAATGTAAATTCTGCCACGCGCACATGTCAGTAGCGCCGATTTCGCAATTCTGTCCATTGCATTTTGTAGCATGTAAATATTCATTATTGTACATGTGAGCTCGGCCATCATTGTACATACAAATGTATTAGCACTCCATAATCCACATACAAAACACAGACCGGGGGAGGTGAACAGTATGAGGCAAGTCAACCAATACATCGTAGGCCAAGATTCTATCTAACTACGACTGCATAGCGAGACTTTCACTTACTATGGAGGGAAAAAAACAAATATTTTGGGAGCTCCAGTGACTGGTTACATAGTGCTACATAGCCAAACTATGTAACGCTAAGGTGCTTGGAGGCACCTGTAGTAATTGTAGCAAAAATTCATTTCTGTAGCACATTGTTGTATTATGGAGCACGGTAGCGCTGTAGTGGTGATTCTACGTAATAATAGCAGAAAAAAATATATCAAAGTCAACAAATGAATTCAAGGAGACACCAAGCACAAGATTCAGTGCTCGGGAGCATAATGGTCCATACTACAATGGCAGAATGAATCATGGTCAAACATGAGTCCCACAACAAAATCATTATTGTCCTGTGTCAACTTTCGTGTTCAATAAATTGTGAATCATCCACATGCGCAGTCGCAAAAATTGCCACAGGACCAGATAGATATAAAAACGGTCAAGTTTTCTTGTCCTGCATCTCACACCTTGGCTTGCTCAAAGAAATTCCCCTACCAGCCAATAAATCATCTCAGCTTTCAACCACACAACCCTCGTCTTTTTTACTCACTTGTTCAATACCAAGACAAGCCAGGATGCCAGCTGATCGCAAAGGAAGAAGGAAACCGACAGCATACGAGGTGTCCTTTCCGGACGAAATACTCACCATAGATAGCAACAGTACTACTGAAGTTCCTGACCATGGGAAGCCTTATCTTCCACCGTCCGGTACATTAGTACCGGAACATAAGTACTTCCCTGTCAAGCGGAAAAGCGGTGGACAGAAAGACACCGTGTACTTACTACAGGACTTTGCTTTTTTCGACTGGTGGCAAGACATGGTTCTTCTTCCAGAACTAGACGGTCATTTTGAACTCGGGTCTCGCGATATCAACGGGGCTGGTATGATTTGTGTCGAAGGACACGAGCCTGACTTTATTTGTATTGAACCCATACAGAGTTACGACATCAACCTTGCTGACCCTGATGGGTAAGTCGCCTTTATCTTGAACTCGCTTGATATCTTATGACATTCATTTACAGTTCCATGTATATTGAAACCGAGCGAGCTCGATATTGTCTGGGAGTTCCATCGGCGCAATACAGGAGTCAATTCAGAAAGATATTCCTACCGTACCGCATAATCCAGACGATCATGTCCTCCGCTAAAGACCAGCCAGGACAGGAATACAAGGATTTCTTGACTAAATTTTTGAAGATGGAGATTGTCGGGGATACCCCCGAAGAGGGAGACATTTGGGATTGCGTGAGATTTATTCGTTGTTTTCATTGGAAGGTTATATTAATTGATTTTTAGGTTCCACGATTAAGACATGCAATAGAAAACCTAGAGGGAAACCTGCGTGTCACAACTCTCGTTGAATTCCTTCTGTACTCCCCTCGGCCTCAGATGATGCTGAGAATCATAAAGCCATCTGGTCTTGGAAATATGCGCAGAAAGGCCAAAGCCAAAAAAAAGCCAGAGGTGATAGATTTGACGGTGTCTGATTGATACCTGACGACTTAGGGACTAATTAGCTAGTAAAATTATATACTAGTAGCACACCTATCATACGTACCCAACTATCCATCATATGTACATTATGCTCTTAGATGATCCTTTTCATCCTGTCATTCCCTGTATCTCAATACACAAAATTGAAAATTTGGACGCATGTGTGGTTTAGTTCATATATTCTATAAACAACTCAATACAATGACTTTCCTTTCCCATTAATTCGATATTCTCATTTCAAACCCGTTATGTGAGAGCTCAAGAGCCTCAATGAGGCAATTGGTTCACTTGAATATCAGAGCTTAATTATACATGTACCTGTTGTTGGTTTGGACCGGGAATGATATATTAATAATTTGCGAGATTGTTTTAATAGTGCTCGAGAGTAATAAATATCCACCATGGCCATTCCGAAATCCCTCTATTGTATTCTCCCATGCACAAATATCCACAGGAGCCAGTCCAGAATCAGTATTGTGCATTATGCCACCCACAAATTTGAGCAGTCACGTTCACAATCATGTACATTGTGCAACATGTGGATATTCATTATTTTACTTGTTAGCTTGGCCGCCATTGTGAGCACAAATGCATTAGCACTCCAATATCCACATACAACAAATGATTTTTTCCAAGCATCAAGCAATTTGTGTGATAAATACATGAATTTGTGAAACCTCGAGGAAGTCACAGTAATGTGTAATAGTGGTGGCCATATGCCAGAACATCACAGGTGGTGACTATGTTGATGGTGCATGTCTCCACATATCAATCAGTATTCTATGTACATATGGTGAATCAACTGCTTCATTGCTTATAAATACTATGTTTAATGAATGTATGAGGTGTATTGTGGGTGAGTCTACAATTCACCAAAGTCGGTTCATTGTCTTGTAACTACTTGAGGAAGTTTATTTTCGAATTCATGGAACAGCTCTGTCATGGGATATAGATACACAATCATACGTTCAATTCTTCCCCTGTCCTCTCAGATCACTTAATTGTGTTTGTTGAAATGCTCATCTCCAGAGTGATAACTCAATTCTGCTAGGTGTCCGCAGGAATATTTTCAAGACTACTTACAATTGCTTTGATAACATGTTGAAGAAGATATAGTAGATATTGATACAAACAGCACAGACACATCGCGCGACCATTGACGACAGCCAGACGCCTATAAAGGCGCTAAGCGCGAGAGTCACCCATCGTGCGATGCCAGAGCGACAGCTCAAAACCCACGTAAGGAACTACGGCACGGAGATGGGACGCGTGCAAGAGTTACGCGAACAGGACAGAAACAGCAAGGAGATTGGACGCGTGAAAGAGTGACGCGAACGTGGCAGACACAGCAAGGAGATGTGCTGATGGGTCGAATAGTGATATAAACAGAACAGACTAATCGCGCGACCGTCGACGACAGTCAGGCACCCATACAGGCGCTAAGTGCGAGAGTCACCCAACATGCCATGCCAGAGCGACAGCTCAAAACTCCCATAAGGAGCTACGGCAAGGAGATGGGACACGTGTAAGAGTGACGCGAACAGGACAGGAAAAGAAAGGAGATGGGATGCATGCAAGAGTGACGCGAATGGGACAGACACAGCAAGGAGAGGTGATGCGTCGAATAGTGATATGAACCGAACAGATTCATCGCACGACCGTCGACGACAGCCAGGCACCCATAAAGGCGCTAAGTGCGAGAGTCGCCCATCATGCCATGCCAGAGCGACAGCTCAAAACTCCCGTAAGGAGCTACGGCGAGGAGATGGGACGCATGCAAGAGTGACGCAAACAGAACAGACATGTCATGCGACTGTCGACGACAGCCATATGCGCCCATAAAGGCACTAGACACGAATGTCACTTCTCACATGGTGTCAGAGCGATGGCTCTATGCCCCCATTAGGAGCTATGACAATGTGATGTGAGAAGATGTGTAACAAAGGAAGTAGAATGGGAAGAGAACGTATGAAGCGGAAGTTGAAATTGAACCACATTTTGAACCATCATGTGATAATTTTCACGTGACAAGACTATCGTAAATTTATACAATGTGCACTGAATTATCATAGTGCAATTGTATCTTGTCTGGATTTTTCATAGATTCAAACAACGATTTGAGGACGTCGTGAGACTTTGAAGATGTACCTTGACTTTGAGGACCCGGTCTGACTTTGAGGACGTCGTTGAACTTGGAGGACACTTTGATGACCCGGTTTGACTTTGAGGACTCATTTTGAGTATCAATTATTTCACTTCAGCTCTATGTATTTCTTCGTGCACACTTAAATCACAGATTTATTAGTAGAATCCTAATCAATTCAAATGCGTAATAATACGAGTGTGACTCGCAAAAACGTTGAACCTTTATAATCTGGCGCTGCATTCACACTTGTTTAACTAGACTTTGACAAGTATCACAACTAAAAATATATTGGACAATTCCGTAGTTGGTATTCATGCATTCATACAGCATGAAAAATCCAATATATGTAATATATCTAGTAAAAAATACTACAGAGTGGTGAAGCGCTTCGAACAAGTCAGTAGTCCTTCTCTGCTGATAGGCTACCCCAGATGCATCTGGATATTACTACAGTGGAAACTTTGCAGACACTTTGGTGAGTACTTATACGACTTTGCGGACACTGATGACTGTGCTACTTTGAGGACACTTTGCTGACACTTTGCGGACACTTCACTGATACTTTGGTGACTATACGACTTTGCAGACACTTTGATGACTATGCTACTTTGAGTACACTTTGCCGGCACTTTGCGGACTATACTACTTTGAGGACACTGCGGACACTTTGTGGACTATATGACTTTGTGGACACTTTGATGACTATGCTACTTTGAGGACACTTTGAAGACACTTGGGTGACTATAGACTTTGCGGACACTTTGAGGACACTTTGAGGACACTGTGCGGACAGTATCGATTATTTCACTTCGGCTCCATCTATTTCTTCGTCCAACATAACTTATAGATTTACTAATAGGATCAAGATAAATTTCCATGATGTATCAAACACAAATGTGACTCGCAAAAGAATTGAAGAGTTATAATATAGCGTTACATTCACGATTGTTTAACTTCTCGGTCATACCTGCACATCACACCTAATAAGAATGTATTGTACAGTCTATTCATACAGCATGTCAAATCCAATTTTAAGTAAATATATAGTAACTACACTACAGCGCAGTGAAGCGCTTCAAGCAATTCAGCAGTTCATCTCTACTAATGGGTTCACCCGGATGCATCTGGCTATTGCTGCCATCTATCTGCTTCTTGCGATACACGCTAGTTGCATTCTTGGGGTCCTTCCAGAAGTTCTTTATGATCGCGTTGGCGATATCATGCGCCGGCTTTGTGGTGTTCATCTTGAACTTCGGCTTTTCAGTGCCGGCGGCAACATATTTGTTGCAATCTAAGACCATGATGCAAAGAGCAATCAAAGGCCTGCTGTATAGCTCTGAAAAATTATGTCAAAAGTGTCCAACATTGTACAAGTAGAAATAGACTCACTAATACGACGCGATATGCGCAGTAAGTTAATGACCATTCACTGAAAAGTTTCCAGAGAATGCTCGTGGACTTGGTTCGTGAGGGTCCTTCCTTGCTTGTGGTCTATGTATCGAGAAAGTTCCATTAGATGCATGGTTTCGTAGTTGTAGAAATGCCCTCCGGTGGCAAATGAAGTTACTGGTGTATAAACCGCGTGGAATTGGCCTGGAGGTTGTATACTAGTAATTGTGAGTAAAAATCCTTATAAAATAACAATGTACTCACAGCATGTCACCGGGTAAGAGAGTGACGATTTCTCCGTGCCAAGTCTCCTGTATTTTCTTGCGGTTTTGATAGAGATCCGTGAGTTCGGGGGCTATTTCGGAGAGGTGGGTCCATGTGAGCGTGTCCTCATGAATGTGTCGCCACAGGCCCCATTTTTTTTCGCCTGTTTTGACTTGCACGAATGTCAGGCTACCATCCAAGTCGTGGTGCGGATGTGTCCAAAACGTGGGGCTATGAATCAACGCCCACGAGTGTACGGTGAAGTTATCCGGGTGGAACTTTTCACCGACGGGGCAGTCAACAGTAGTTTGATTCCATCTGTTGACGATACTGCTGTCAAGAGTGCTAATAATGGACGGGTCAGCTAACTTAGTAGTGTGATGGATTAGACTAATGATATGGGTACGAACCTTAGAGCTGACGGGAGACCACCTTGTCCGTATCCAACATCTAGAATACACTGGATCTTGTTAGGATCGTGTATGTTGTTCACGAACTCTTCAAGAGTTGCATGCTGGTGGGGAAACGTGAAATCCTTGGTACGTTGTTCAGCATCTGTTGTAACAAGGTTAGATCGTGTGATGAGTATACAAAATTAAAATAATCATACCATGTATGACGACGTGCATTAAGTCTGACATCCCGCGATCTTCGAGGTAGTCTAGATCCAATGTTGCAGGTTCAGGTGTGCTTATGTTCCGAATGATGACGGCTTTGTTTACCCGAATCGCCGCAGAGATCTCGTCGCACAACTGTCGGCTCTTTGTGCGCCAGTCCTTGTAATGTAAATGCACGATGTTTTTAGAAGTCTCTGGAAGCGATTCCTGGAGAGAAGCAAAGAAAGCCACTGTGTCGGCGTCTTCTTGGCATATATTGACACCATCCCTCATGATGCACGGTAGTACCATCGTGGATCCATCAGACCAGTCGATGGTGTCTGATTTTTTGTGTACTTGAGTGCCGATAATGGGAGTCGCCCGGTCGCGAGAGTCGAGATTGGTAAGGGTAGAGAAGGTAGGCAAAGGAGGTACAGGGATGATTTCGACAGGCAGATTGACGAAAGGTTCCGGAGCATCCGTCATCACCTCAGCATCGTGCAGAGGTTCCGGCGCATCTGTCATCACCTCAGCATCGCGCATTAGAGGGAGAGTCGGAGTAGGTGCGGCAATCTCCTGGTTGAGGAGAAGTGGGTCGATAGGGATATGGTCCGGGCCTGAGTTAGAAGGTCCCGCCTGAGGAAGGGTTTCCCCCTGGTTGAGGAGGATTGGGTCGATAGGGATATCGTCTGGGGCTGAGTTGTACGGTCCCGCCTCAGCATGTGTTTCGGGAGAGGAAACACGCTGTTTCTTCGCAGGACCTTGTCCTTCGGCGGGGCCTGCGTTGCCTGTTTGGTCGGCCTTCTCCTTTTTCTCCTTCTTTTGCTTTCTCCATGCACGTTTGTTGGCTGTGTTCCTTTCCTTGATCTCTTGCGCCCGAGCAGGATCACGCTTCTCGTTGGCGAGCCATCGTCTTTGACGTTCACGTTGCTTTTCCTGTTCGGTAAGATTAGATTCGGAAAGATCGGCGTGCTGAAGCCTTGGCTTCTTGTCCGGTTGGTCGTGCTGTGGCATTGTATATCAACGAGGAATTCACTTATTTAAGATAAAACTAAGTGTGGGGTTGGTTATGATATGCTATTAGCTCATAATGTTACGAGCTTTGCAAATTCAAGATGGGGGGAAAGAAGTTAAGAGGAAAGAAGGACGAGCGGCGGGGTCAAATAAATGGATTTGAATCAGCCACACACATTAGGTAAGGAGACACTTGCACAATTGTTGGCTTCAACCAACAGTGGACTTTTGACAATATCATTGATTTGAAGGATGTGTTTTACAGGAGAAGTTGATCTTCATAAGCTTAGTAAGGAAAGTGTGAATGTGATGAGTCTTGGAAGTGTGACCATGTCCTCAAAGTCATAATACATTCAGAGCGGTCAGACACTTGGTAAATAATCAGTGTGAATATAGTCATCGGTCTTGGAAGTCCATTAATATTAGGTATAGTCCAAAAATTGTGCTCAGAGTCATATTAAGTGAAAGTACGACTATGTGGTTAAAATCGCCAAAGTCAAGTAAGTCTAGTAAGTCCTTAAAGTCGTGGTAAATCCTCAAAGCGTCCTTGAAGTTGTGGTAAGTCCTCAAAGTGTCTTTGAAGTCGTCATAGTATTCAAAGTGTCCTCATAGTCGTGGTAATTCCTCAAAGCGTCCTTGAAGTCGTGGTAAGTCCTCATAGTGTCCTTAAAGTCGTGGTAATTCCTCAAAGTGTCCTTAAAGTCGTTGTAATTTCTCAAAGTGTCGTGGTAAGTCCTCAAAGTGTCCTCAAAGTCGTGGGTGGCAAGTCCTCAAAGTCCGGTCTTGGAAGTCCAATAATAGTAGGTATATTCCCAAAGGTGTTCTCAGAGTCATATTAAGTGAAGGTACAACTATGTGCTTAAAGTCGTCAAAGTCTGGTGACTCCAGTAAGTCCTCAAAGTTACAAAGTGCGGCCATATGCTAAAATTCTCAATAGTCCGTCCCATAGTCACGATAATCCTCAGCGATAGTCCTCAAAGTTTGTTGTTGGAGTGTGCAGAGGTTTGTTGTCGGGGGGAAGTGTATGTTAGTCATTGGGAGTGTGCAGAGGGTCGTCATCAGGACGGATCTTTAAAACAATAGTGAGACTTGTGTGTGTTTGAATATGAACACATACCACTTGTTCAGGTTCCACACTCTTGGGCCCGCTTGCATCGACATACAAAGCATTGATAATCTGCGCTCTCGCGTGTTTGTTTCGCAAGTGCTCCCAAGGTGGAAGCACGACTAGCACCATACGATAAGGACATCTCGCTGGTATCATTTGCAGGAATAGCACACAAGCCATCCGTACTAGTCACTTGGTGTCCAGAAATGCCTGGCGCTTGTGCAGAGGGATCTGAAAAAGTGAGTGTTCCAAAAAGGCCAGGAGCGAGACCAAAGGTTTACAGTTGGAATTCCCAAGTTTTATAACTTGTGTTGAGTTTTTCTGCGATCAAAAGAACCAGGAAGAAACGGACCCGCTTGTGCAACCAACTCCCCATGTGCACTCCAAGCTTCCGCGTCATGGAGTACTGCCCAATCCCATGTAGTTACATCATCTGTAGCGGCACAATCTATCATTCCACGCCAGAGAGAAATGAGGAGGTCACTGAGGTTATCAGCTAGATGCATAATATCCGTGGTCGTACAGTTGGGAACTCCAAGGCAACGTGAAGGGTTGAGTCTAAGAATAAGAGGTGGCTTCGTGATACTGGTCTCTGTCCTGCGCATCTCCAATTGTCGTTGACTAGGGGATGGGACGAGGTGGCGTAAATTATCAGCATATTCTTGAGAACCACCAGGGGGGAGGCAAAACACACTAATATCAGCATGGTCGCTACCAGGTGCACATTGACCTAGTGTGCATGTGCAAAGTTTGCCGAAAGTTCGTTGCACAGTTGCAAACTACGCGATCGCAGTCTGACAATATTTGCATTTTCTTCCTTTGCAAATATTCTTTGCGTTTTGCACAAAATTAGGGTTTTGCTGTCTCGAAATTCTTAGATTTATATCTACCTCATTCTTGTCGATTTTGATTGGGCATCAATCAGCAAACTTGACATTTGAATCGTGAATGGTAGTTAGGCGATCAGTACAGCGATCATCTGTTGCAAACCAGACGCTTACCATTTCAAACTTGGGGTGAAAGTAGATCAAATGTGTTTACGATGTGTAGATATATCTAATATATGTATGTATGAGTGATCATCTAAGTGCCTCTGAGAGATTCGCTCAATTAACCAGGTGGACCGCTTCACGTGTCAATAGAGTCACCACAGTCCACAGTATCTAGTCCACTTCAAATACGCTGGTCTTCGTCTTCATCCTACAACCATCACATTATTTTGTGACTTACAATCCTTGTCTCTTATAATAACTCACAATGACGCGACCCCAACCCCCAACCAAACCAAAGCAGCCTATCGATGGCGCACCACCAAAAGTCAGGAGGGTCGGAAGGATGACGGCGCCCACAAACAGAAGAGGGCCTAGGAAGATGAAGACGATGCGTCGCGACAGTCCGGTAGACACGCAGCCCGACATTCCAGTGGACACGTTGAAGACTCCAGAGGAAAGATACAGAGAAATGTACAAGAGGGAGAGAGATGAGGAGAGAGATGAAGCCATAAAGAAGGCATCGTTGAGAGATAAGGCCATCTTGAAGGCATGGGATGAGAGGGTTAACAGGACGTCATCAAAGACCCCAGCCAAGAAGAGGGCTAGAGATGACGACGAGGTAGAGATTGTGGAACCCGCCCCCAAGAGGGCTGGCACAAGAAAGGAGAGGGTCGCGGATGAGGATGATGAGGTCGTGATTGTAGAACCCCCCGCCAGAGATGACAAGGAGGAGCAGGAAAGGCGTCAAAGGAACAGGCAGGAAAGACGGTTGAGATTGTTAAAAGCTGGACTTTTGAAGTAGTTAGTATATATATATGCATTTACCTGTAACATCAACATCTCTATTGAATCTCTAGTCTTACCCATGTTTCGAATTCTATCGACACAGCGGATTTCAAGGACTCGGCCATATCTGCAACGTGCTCGGCTGGAACGTCTTGAGTGTTTGCTTTTGTGTCTTCACCTCAACTATTACTACTTCGAGCTGTCGCCATAGTCATAGTCCGTGCGTAGAGGATGTTCAATCCTTACATCCCCTCTCCACTTCGAATATTGACCGTCCTCGGTCGATCTTCCGACTAATAAACTAAAATTCGTATTGTATATGAAACGGTCAAAGGAGGAATCAAGAAAAACAGAAACAAAATGGAAAAACGCATCTAACTTTAGGTACTCTTCGTCTGTGATAGTACCGGCAAGGTTTTCGATATTGAGGTATTGGGTGACATCGAGAGAAGTTGGGGAATAAGGGTGGTAAGGGATGAGACAAAACAGGGCAAGGCTGCAAACTTGAACTCGGATGTGAAGCTGTTGATTTCGAGGGAACAAACGGCGGAAAATAGCCGTCGCGAACCCATCCTTTCCCACTCTTGTCCAATGCGAGGGCTAACTTATTGGGAGACAGAACATGTGCTGTTGACATTAATATTGCTGTGATGGACTTGACTGGATCAGCGACCTTCTTGTAAGCTAAAATTCGTCGAGCGGGGTTGTGTGAGACTGTGGCAGGTGGCTGAACTGAAATGGAGGATGAACTATGGAACGTGGCTGCTGAAAGTATAGGCGTGCTTGGACGAGGCGGAGGAGGAATGACAGCGGTAGCAAGAGTGACAGGTGACGAAATGGCAACTTGACGTGTGCAGCAGTGTTCTATGAGATCTTTGTGAAGGTCTGGACTATTTGCGGGGAGGTCGGCGATGATGATGTTTGCAACGATGGTATTGAGCATGTTCTGATGGATATGCGACACTGCATCTGAAATGGCTGCTTTGGGCTCGAAAGTGAATGCGGGAGTATCATTGGGAGTGTCAAGGGATGTATCAGGAGGCGAGATTTTGATGGTGCAAGTTTGCTCTTGGGCACAGACGTTCGATGAAGTACTAATAGGTCCCTCGAGCTTCTCTTGAGATAGTCCTGCGTTTGAGCTATCAGGTGCAGCACTTTTAGCTTTCGAACAAGTTATGGTGAGAGCGTCTGCGTTCAATTCCTCATGGAAATAGCTTTCGGATATGACAGCGCTGGAAGGAACAATGGGGGGAATGAATCGAGGGTCTTTGTGTGCCTGTCTGTGGCTTGCTGCAGGTTCTCGTTGCATTGCGTTTGGGGAGGCGGAGCAAATATGGGAGTAGCTGTGGGCACATCGGTACCCAGTTGATGAGTGCGAGGAGTGGCCCAGATATCAGCGGCAATGGGAACGAGGTAAACGAGTCGAGTAAAACATGCTAAATAATTGGCGTGGCTTAAGTCGAGACCATGTATCTCTCGAGTGAGTGCCTCGACTTTGTCCAGGGTAGATTTGACAGGGGCAGGTGGGAGAGTGAATATGACACACTTGGTTTGTACTTCTCGTCGTACGACTCTCTCATCTTCTTCGTCTGAATCCCAATTCTGACGTGCTGGCTTCGGCCTAGATCCATGAGTATCGCATTTTGATTTGAAGCAGCTAGCAATGGGCCCGTTTAGATCAACATCGAACGCATCATCTGAAAATACAAATCGTCCTGCTTCCAAGACTCTCTCATAGTCAGGTGCCTCGTTTCGCGTGTAGTTGGCATCTTTGAGTTGGAGGCGTTGGTCAATAGCTCTTCGCGCCAAACGACGGAGTGCTTGCCAAAAGTACTGATTGCGCTCGCGAACGGAGATCTTTGAGTTGGCTTCTAACCAGAAGGCAATGGAACGAAATTGACGATAATACTGGAGTTTTGTTTCTGTGGATATGTCCTAGTCTGCTGTGCTGAGAACGACATGGTCTAAATCCTGGATCGTATAGCGTATACCCAGTTAAGCACGAGGATACATTACCAGAATGCTCTGTTTAAAAACGTCATACTTCCTACTTTCATATCCCGTTAGCGTGACCCAGAGTCGTTTGGTGAGAACGTCCATATAACGAATGATAGTCCTGCACTTCTGTTCGTCCATGAGTGCACAGGAGGAGGCTAGGTCTTCGAAGAATTCAAAGAACTCAATAAGCTCGGATGCTTCACCGTCAAACGAAGGCGCCTTGTTAGATCCAGGGCCAGGCATTGCCAAAATTCCTTCATTTGCATTCGACACGAGTGGCACGTTTGTCGACGAAGTAGATATTTGAGTGTACTATGTAACGTTGGACGAGAAGAGACTGAGATGGTGTGGAAAGGTGGGATTAGACTTGGCGAGGTAAGTGCAGTGACCGAAGGACTCGAAAGAGTGATTTGAATGGCAGCAGTAATAGGAGGGTCCGTAGTTCTGTTACATAAAGGATTGCGATGGTGCTAAAGGTCAGGCTCTGATGTCGAGAGAAAGATTGTTGCGGAAGGACAGGCGTGGCACACGAGGAAAGCAATACTTCAACCAGAGTCATCGCGGTCGAGAGCACACAGAAGACAAGTCCAGGATTGAACGATATTCGAAACTCATCGATGCATCTTTCATTCAAAGTACATTGACGGTAGGTGATGCATGTGATGTTCTAGAAATCGTTGAACAAGTCAGGGCAATTTCTTCAGTGAACCTTACGTCATCCAGTACTTCGCTCGCCACCTTGCTTTTACAGTACTTACCTCAAACTTGTCCTTCTTGAAGGTTCTGAAGATGCGATGGAGTGTAAGAACTGCGAGCTGAGACAACGTCAGTACTATTGTGCAAACTGTCTGAGAAACCAGTATGCAAAACATTTGTCATGAAACGCAACCCGTACTAACCTTGCTTGACATAAACTGGCAGTCTACGTGATTTTCGCCTTCAAACTCACCATTTTTCTTCGGACAGAAATGAGCATATTTCTCGCGCATCCCGGGCATTCAAGTCTATTGAATCTGGTCGCCTCCTTCGTGCAGAGATTGCACGAGCGGACCACAGCCTCGACCAGTTAGCAGATAGCCTTGCTCAAGTGAGAAGAGACTGCGAGAACAGTACGTATCTTACCCTTGCTCGCATCTATTGTTCTAAACGATCTAGAGCGCGACCGCCTCCGTACCCTCCGAGAGACCCTTGCTCAACGCAAACGCACACTTCATGCTGCACGTCTCCTTCCACCCCAATCACAAACGCTTACCAAGGAATCTCAGGAGCTCTCTGTGTTGAGTCAAACTATTGCTAGAGCACGCTCAGGCCTTGTACAGGAGCTGGTAGAGGTATTTCACGTTGTCGAAGTTGGGGGACGACCTGCAGTGGGCGGGCGGGCGGGCGCAAGAGGAGAATGGACTGTTGGCGGATTGGTTCTTCCAGTACCGGGAGATGTTAGACGTAAGTTACAACTACTCACTATGCCAAGAATCTGATCACATGGGACATATCATAGGATATCCACCGGATCACATCAACGCCGTGATAACACAGACCATTCACTTTCTGGGACTTCTTACTTTCTACCTAGGCATCAAACTCCCTTTTGAAGTTTCGTGGTCTTGCAGAAGATTCGGTGTCGGTATGCCTTGGATCGGAGCAGGGCGAGGGACTGAATCCTGGGCAAAGTGCGTCACTTACTGTATTTACGGCTTGAATTTTTCACTCATCATTATCTCCTCCTACGGATAGATGGACAGCCAAACACCCTCTGCACCTCACATCAAATCCTTCTTCTACTCCCTCTTCTCCCTCTTCCTCGCCATCCCCTACGCTACCCGTCTCACTAGCTGACTCAGAAGCTCCAGAACAGGTACTAGCACATGGCCAAAACCAATCATTCACGACCGGCCTTGCGATGCTTCTCTACAACGTGTGTTATCTCGCTCATAGCCAAGGTGTCGAGATTCCCTTGTCGCAGGCGGGCGATGCATTGAGTAATTTGTGGGCTGTATGTTGCAGCGGCGAGCTTGGGCGGTGAGTCTCCGGTGCCTTATTCTTGCTTCGTCGTTTATTCATTCTGTTATCCGAAATACACGTTCTTATGTTAATCTCCCATTATAGTCGGTCGCACTCTACCACTCCGCTCCTCTTACCTCCAACCCCTCCCTCGTTCACGCTCGACTTTGCCCAGGTCCTTCAAGCCACTGCTGCTAGTCCTGCTCGGGCAGCACGAATACGGCCAGGACGTTCAGCGCAAGAAGCTGGCATCAGTAATATGAGGAGTGAACGTATCGTAGAAGAGGAAGATGGCTGGGACGTGGTAGAGCTTGGTGGAGAAGAGGGATTTGGGTAAATACACAAGCTGAGAGAGACAGTCGATGAGTAGATGGTGGTGACTATAGACATTTAGAATAGTTAGATTTATGACTCTGCAGGAGACCGTCAATTCTGATGAGTACATGTATATATAATTTTAAACAATCAGTGTTAGCTTGTATCTACTTAGAAGCCTATGATGGCACTGGCGCGCATGTATTCCGTACTCATATATATCTTACATCTCGAGACGTGTTTGGTTTGACTACTCATAGGGCTAGTCAAGACCGAACGCAAACTTGAACGCCATTCAACCAAGTGCACTTCGCCGTCTGCTCTGACACCAAAAACCTGGCTGTAATAATGCTATCGTCGTTGATTCGGCTTTACTCGCAATCGGTATCCCTGGTCCATGAAGATTTTCATGCCTATGTAACCACGAAAATAAGTATGATGACGCTGAGTATTCGTCGTATGTCTCACCGACAAACTGAGGACAAACATAGAAAAAATTGAGGTTATAGCTTACGCCGCTTCCCAAATCCACCCTGACCAGCCGCTGCACTTTTCCGTTTGACGCTCTCAACGAGGTTCTTGAGGCTAGT
The DNA here is from genome assembly GCF_016647745.1 of Suillus plorans. Lineage (NCBI taxonomy): Eukaryota > Fungi > Basidiomycota > Agaricomycetes > Boletales > Suillaceae > Suillus > Suillus plorans. Next base: position 31,345 of record NW_024537395.1, read on the forward strand.
GTCATCCACCCTCGCGGGGAGTCGTGCGCCTGTCTCATCTTCAGGTAGACTCCCTTTTTGGCGCTTAGTTCGTTCGTCAATAAGTGCCACCATACTTTTCGTCTTTTTGAAGCTGTGAACACATCAGCGTCATTGGTAACGTAAAGAACAGGTACTGACCGGGGATTGCTGGGATCGATGGCGAATTGATAATCCTCGTGGATTGCCTTGAACCGATCATCTTTAACGTCGATAATGAAGTCGTCCTGGACTTCATCATCATCGATCACTTTCTTTTTTCCCCTTTTCTTTTTGCCGTTCTTCTCCACTTTGACGTCTGACCTCGTCTCCTCGCGTGGCACTGGCTTGTCAACCTCCCGTCTTGACACTCGCTTCGCCGACCCCGATGCATTCTCTGCCTCGGATTCTCCTTCACTGCCACTGCCACTTATGCCCTCGAAGAAGTCGTCATCGAACGAGACTGTTTTCCCAGGCCGCCCTTCACCTTCGTTATTCGTGACTGTCGTAGCTTTTACTTTAACCTCTTCCTTTCTTTTTTTACGCTTCTCCCTCATTTTTCTTCGATATGCCTCCACTGTCGTTTCGTCTTCAAGATTTTTGGCCTCTGTGAGACCAGGGGCGAACGTGATCTCCATGTCAACATCATCATGTTTTCCTGCGTCGTCATCCCGGCCCCACCCTTCTGGAAGTTCGTCGTCGTCTCCGGCAAGAAGCAGAGTGCGAAGCTTGTCTCTCTGGGTGTTCTTCTTACTCCTCCTCCTCGATACAGAATCTGGATCATTATCGGATTCAGATGATGATGACGATGCGATATACGCCTTGAAGTCGGCTTCTTCGATCTCTTTTTTGGATAGTGATCGTCTAGTAATGTGATTGCGCTCCGGATCATCGTCATCCCACGTGAGCTTGACTTTTGAATGACGGAGAGCCTGAAAGTGCAAAATGGGTATAAAAAAAATGATAACGATGAAATTCTCCTACATCTGTCACGAACTCTACTGCTCGATAACGTGTTCCAGGATCATCTGTCGCCTCATCGCTGTACATGGCTCCGGTTAGAGGAATATCCACAAATAATGTCCAAAGGGACTCACCGATATTCTTCATCAAATGCCATCTCATCGGGCACAAAACTGAGATCGAACACATTTGCTGAACGCTCAAGCTCAGTACCTTCAAGTTCGTTGTAGATGTGCACAGCAGCTTCGGCGGTATCACATTCAACAATTGCGTAATAATACCTTCGAACATTTCATTGAACACTGCGCTAGAAATATGTAAGGAGGTAACGCACCGTAATCTCTCCAACTGATACTTTCTCAAAGCATCTTCGTCGTAGTCCGCTCCGTCTCCGGTTTCGTGAATCGTGCGTTCATTGACATCCTCTTCTTTTTCTAGCTTCTTTTTGAATACCTCTACAGGCGGTCCCTCCTTCTCCTCTCTTGTGATGCGCTCTTTCCCAAACTCACTTGGATAGACGCGGACGCTCAGTACCTTTCCTCTTGCGACCGTCGCCTTTGCGCTTTTCGTGTTCTCGAAAGACTTTTCATCCTTAGGTTGCATTGGCACAGGCGCCGGAAGGGTAGCAGGCGCGGCTGGCGAAACAAGTGACGAGAATATTTTGTAAAGATGCGCTGCACGGACATGGTCCCAATCAAGATTAACAACAGCTAGTCTTCTGGTCTTCTCCATCGCTTCTTCACTGTTGTCCTCCGGGGCTGTCCTCGCATATGCAGCAGCCTGTGCATCCAGATCGGCAAATATGCTCTCATCAAGATCGATCTCGCCTTCTTCATTAAGGTCTCTGCCTAATGTGACAAATCCAGGGCCATCGCTCTCGCCGCCAGAGTCACCTGCATCCTCACTCTCCGCCTCGGATTCGGAGGACTCCATGAGAACGCCACCACGAGCATAGTCAGGTATTGTGGAAGTTGGAGCCTCTGCCTCTTCGTGTTCCTCGTGTTCCAGCCGATAAAACCGCCTGAGGTTGTCTTTTTCATGAGTTTCAGAAATTTGTCGACCAAATTTATCCACTCGACCTGTAACGACGACACGAGGTGAGAAGTAGTAGAAAATGAAGTTTGAGGCGCACCTGGTTTGTCCTTTCCTTTGCCTTTTTGTTTCAATTTCTTCTTTCCCGCCTTGTCTTCATCAAAAATTTCTTTGAAACGCTCGTCAACTACAACTTTTGAATTGTGTTTCTTGGGACGTCGAAAACGGGGGTCAGTCTTCAACCGCGCAAATCGTGGGTCAGACATGGTGCGTCGAGCCACCGGCGACGAGCCAAACCAAAGACGATATGCCGATGGGTGCTATGATACAGTGCGGTCGAAATCAAAATGTGACTTAGCAACTGTGCGTGAATGCTACCATGAGTACTTACAAGTGATCGCCACTTACTGTCGCGGATGGCAATCAACACGAGCGTTTGCGTTTGGCCAAAGCAATAATTCGGAGCAAATTAGGATGTACCCGTAGTATTCAGTAGATCAAGCACATATGTGTCGACACCACGTGATTCTTTTCTTTACACTTCCTCTCGGTGCTTGGCGACATTTTAGTAGCGCGAATGACGCGACAAACAACGTCTTCCGACGATGCAAAGGAAGACGGTTTTACTGGTCTACGGACAGGTATCTTTGGAACTAAACACCAAGTTCCGAAATGGGTTCCGGTGACCTTGGTGAGTTGCCCGGTCCGATTCAATGAATCATTGTATGGACTGGCAGTTCATATGTACCACAGCTGGCCTTTTCATCCGTAGCCCTTGTAGTGCCGATCATCATGCTACGACGATATAGGCGTGGTGTTACTCCCCGGAACCTTCAGGAAGCTACTCCACCTCCTCGGCGAGGGCGAGGATCATCAATGCTGCCTGTTTCATTGCATTCCCCTGCAATACGACCCCGTCCTGCCTCACAAACGGTACCAAGGGAGGTTTCGACTCGTCTGCCGCCTCCTAAAACATCTGTATCAAATGAAGATAACCCTGAACAATTTTTCAACGGTCCTCTGTACACCCTCAAAGCCCTTAGCATCGCTACTGCTCTTGTGACGCTGGGTGCCACAGCCTCTATTTGGGGAGTAATGAAAACTCTCAATGCTCGTGATGTGCGCCCTTGCAATGTCATGACTATTCTTTCTGGAACTCAAGCAACTTTTTCTAATGCTTAGGCCAACGAGTTTGCGGAACGTATGCGCCATGCGGTGCTAACTAAATTACCCGTCCTCGCATATCAAATATATCGTCCAGCTGAAACTCACCAAGATGATGGTAATGATTCTACGCTAACAGAAAACCCTGCTTCTGAACCTGTGGGATGGAATTGGCAAGAAGCAGAGGACCGCCTTAGAGAAGCGTTTGACAAGGGGGGGTTTCATAGCTGGGCATCAGCTGCTCTAGTAGAGGTGGAGGCAGAAGCAACGGTCGAAAGAGCAAAAAGGGGTTTCACTCAAGCCCAGGACAAGCCGACTAGTTGAGAATGACACATCTTACTTCGAGGCGAATAGTCAGCAATATAATGCGGGAATAGCGCATGCATATATCATGGTAGGCATAACAGATGTAAGAGAAATGTGGATCATGCAGCGACGCGACATCCTACCAAGATGTCCAATATTTTGTATGCATACATCCTCTATGCAGCCTTGGCCAGGGTCTTCCTGACGACGTCTCTCCGCTGCTTCTTTACGACCATCACGCTGAACCGCTCAAAGTCGTTCAGTGATCGTCTCTTCTCCATGGCAGCACGCTTCTTGGCCCATGTTGAGGATTCCCACTTAGCAACGATTCCCTCCTTTTCCACTTGCTTCCGGATAACACCAGACCCTGCGCCGCGAGGAAGTTTTGTTAGAGCAATAGGGGTGAGGGTGAGGTGGCGGTAGGGGAAGGATTGGCGCGGTACGCCGGTGGTTGGGCCGTCAATGATTGCCTAAACATTGGCAGGACGGTGTGAGATCAGCTGATCATTCTTGCATACGATATCATTGTACACACCCGGTTATGGTCTATGATCTCAGCAATGACAGCGATCTTGCCTGCAGATGGGCCAGACTTGAGAAGGACCACTGTCGATACGTTAGCTTTAGCTCGTTCAGTGTAGCACAAGTCATAAACATCGTACCTCGTCCAACCTCTACGAAACGTTTGAAAGTCGAGTCCTACAAGTTAATAGCATTATTAGAATCCAATTCAATCACCGAGAGACAACGATCGTTCGCTATGTGCCATGTGATATGAGTGTTGCACCAATGCGTTGACTACATCGGATATGTGGCACCTCCATCCATCTCAAACTCGACCAGTTTCCATCGAAAACAATATCAGAAGTGGCACGATGCTTGATCAAGGGGTCCAGATACACAGAACAGCGACTTACAGTCATGGGGAATTATTTGAGGGTGTCCGTCGACGTCGTTGACGCTGGTCGTGTAGTTGAGATGATGTGTCGGAGTTTAGCACGGAATTTGCCGAGAGGTTATTCGCATCAGTCCCCGTGATTTACTTATCGTGAATTGACCGTGATAGATTCTAATCTCGAATTCTTACCCGGAACATCGTAGTACTGGATGGTGTCTGGAATGCGTACATGTGTTGCTATCAGCCGCGGCGGGAGCGTGCTAAGGAAATATGGCTCAAGACACCTCAGTAAGCACCGTGAGTTGTTGAGCAACGCTGTCATCGCGCACTCGAACTTCCAAGTCGACTCCGGGCATTGGCGATCGCATCATAGAAAGCGGCAAGGTGAGCTGCAAAACATAGGCATTGCGAAAGTAGTTGATACGGTGGTACACGAATAGTACAGGTACAAAAAAGTAGAATCAATCTTCTCTATGCTCTTGTCGCGGGTTCGACGAGGATCCTGCTTGGTGCTGACGCAAGTTTTAATACAACCCATGAAGCATGTGACGGAAAAAATACGCACTTGTCTCAGTTTTGCCAGATGAATTTTCAGTGTTTCTGCATAGTTCTCAAACCCTAGAGACACCATGGCGTACAGGATATCCTCGCCTCCGATCGTTTTCCGCTTCTCCATCTGACATTTCTCAGCGGCCTCGGAAGTAATGAAACTTATAAACTCTGAAACACATTCCTGAACGCACTCCTTGGCATCCTTGGCAATCTTAGCGGTGTGTGGAACGGACTGCTTCATGATACGGGAGACATTTGCAATCTATTAGAAAGATAAACAAGCCAATCAAGCCAGATGAACGATAGTGCGCACGGGTAGAAAACGATCCTGCTCCCGATACTCTCCCACCTCTTGGTCTGTGATGGGCGTCGGTTGTGGTGGTTCGTGTACTGTTTCTGGTACACTACCAGAGCCGTCCTCCTGCGGCGCGATCATGGGTTGAATCTCTGACATTTCGACCCTTAAGTAGCCCTGAGTGTATTCAGCGCGAGCTGAAGAGAGTGTAAAGGGCCATATCCGTCACCGCCAAAACGATTTGCTGACCTTCGAAGGCGATGGAATGCCGTGAATTTCCCACCGTCGGTGGCGGCAAATTTCTAAAAACAGTGTACTCCATCCCGAACAATATTATTCGTTCATATTCAAATTGGGAGAAAATAATCGATTTTACTGTACAAGCGGGAATGAGAAACGCCTATGTATCCTTCAAGGACGATCTGCAAGTAGAAGAGAAGATGCAAGTCAAGTACTACACTTCCCCTTGCTGGATCATATTGGCCAACTGACCTGCGGTTTCTCGAGATATACCGCAACGCTTCAGTTGACGGGCAAGGATCTTCTTTCTGATACCCGGATGCTGTACAAGAATCTTCTGCAGCGCATGCGGATTCTTAACAAGAATATTCAGCGCATGCACCAACGACACGAACACTCTGTTTCCTCCTCTCCATACATGATCGTGCTTGACAGCGATATTCTCCTTGACAAGGTTGCGGATCGTGACACGCGATTGTTCATAAAGTCGTTGGTGTATGCCTTCCAATCCATTAGCGGCGGTTATGCACGCATGGCCAGTAACATGAATTTGGTATCGAGCGAAGATGCTATGTTCTCGCTCCCACCAGTCCTCCATCGTCTGCTCCCTTTCGAGGTTTGTGATTGCGACAACAATGGGAACCTTCTTGTCACAGAGAAATTCATAAAAGAATCTGTAATTGCTCTGAAGCGCAGCGGTGATTCGGCCGGCACGAACGCAGAACAGAAGCAGGTCAACGCCGCCTTCCGCGTCCAACGTCTTGATGAACCGATAGGCGTTTGCGACTGTTGCGAGGTACTCTTTCCTTTCAAGTCCAGATTCCTCGATGCCAATGGTATCGAACACCTTATAAGAGTCCCCTTCGAAGTCGATGACATAGTCTTGCCAATGAAGCGTGCAGCGTTGTATGCTAAGAGATGTCTTTGCTACCTCCTCTCCTGCCATGAGGTTCACGACTGAGCTTTTGCCTGCACCGGCCTCCCCAAAGAGTACGATGTTTTTAGTCTTCCTAATTTATCAATGTTTAGTAAAGTACGGTGCAAAGAGCATCTGACGACGAAGTACGTACCTTGCAGGAATAGTAGATACCCTGTGAACCTCCGTCCCATTCTGCGGACAACACTGTTCGATAAGGTTGCAGACGGCGCGGCATGACTGTTCGCGGCGCTGCCTGACCTCATCTGTATCATCTTTGTTGATGATCAACGTGGTAATACACGCGTGGCCAAAAAAGTTCATCCCAAGTTCTGAGATGGATGTTACATTGTTCCTCCACCACTCTTCCGCTTCTCGGTCTTCCAGGCCTGCAACGACAAGGACGACAGGAACTCCTCTCTTCACTTCAGAGTCAATCAACTTGTAGTTGTGCTGGAGCGCCGAGACGTTCTTTATGCCCTGCGCGCAGTACACGAGAAGATGAATGCCCCCTTTCGCCATAAGAGTTTTAAGGAGCTTCTTGAGATCCTTCTGAGCTTTCTTGTCGGGGACCGTTCCCTCAGAGTCCTCATCAAGACCTAGGATCTATTTCAGTGACACCCCATAAAGAGTGAACTACACTGACCGGCCGTGTCAAACAATTGTACCTTTATGGTCTTGTTCTGAGTCACAACATCATGCTCATACACGGTGGTTTGCCTTGTGCATCCTTTGGCATCGGAGGAAGTGGGCACTTCCTGCGTCTTGGTAATCAAGTTGACCAAAGAACTTTTACCAGCGCCTGTTTGTCCAAAAATGACAACATTGCAAGTGTCTTTGCGACGTGAAGCTTCCTTGAGTCCAAGGCGTTTGCAGCGAACTGGACTCTGATCAAGGGTGCGGGACTGACTTCGAGTTAATGTCATGCTGGGGAAGAGCAGTCACCACATACAGTGAATGATTTAAGGAGCACCCGCGCTTGGGTGGAGCTTTCAGTCCGAGAAGTACCAAAGGTGTCTGTTTCTCTAACAATCACAAAGTGGGAACTGTCAACCGCATGGGAATTTCTGCTAGCTACACTCGGATGAAGCTGACTTCCAGTTAACTTCATATGGAAGAAAAGCCAGACATCACATACGGATTCGGTGGACGATGTTCTCCCAACCTCGGGACACGACGACATCGCGCCGGGGGACGTCGGCGCTATTTTCATTTCGGTGGTTGAGTTGACCGAAGAACTTTTAGTAGCGCCTGTTTCTCCAGCAATGGCACCATCGACCGAATGAAAATTGTGGCCAGCTGAATTCTGACCTAAGGTGTGAAACTGACTTGAAATTAACTTCATGCTGAGGAAAAGCCAGGCACCCCATACTGATTGAGTGGGCGATGTTCTCCTAGCCTCAGAAAACGACGACACTGCGTCAGGGGACATCGGCACCATTTCCATCTCGGTGGCGGAGTTAGTCGAGGAACTTTTAGTAGCGCCTGTTTCTCCAGCGATGATACCATCATCGACGAAATGAAAACCGTGGCCAACTGAATTCTGATGTGAGGTGTGAAACTGATTTCAATTGTTAACTTTATGCTGAGGGATAGCCAGACACCACATACTGATTCGGTGGACGATGTTCTCCCAGCCTCAGAAAACGACGACACTGCGTCAGGGGACATCGGCACCATTTTCATCTCGGTGGTCGAGTTGGTCGAGGTAGTAGCGCCTGTTTCTCCAGTAACGACACCATCATTGACCGAATGAAAATTGTGGCCAGCTGAATTGTGATCTAAGGTGTGAAACTGACTTCAAGTTAACTTCATGCTGAGGAAGAGCCAGACACCACATACTAATTCGGTGGACGACGCTGTCCCCAGAGTCGACGACATGGTAACAATGGGATACAACAAAAAGGCGTTTTGGCTTGCGCTGTGGGTGTTTTGAATGTCAATGATAGTCTTGCCTTCAGTTACGATTCATTGAAGCGTGCACACGCATCCAGGCACCACGTTCGAAGATCGATCCCAACATCTGGATTCAGCATGTTCTGTGCATACGATAAAGGCGTGAATTCGAAGTAGTATTGGTTTTGATTTATCTGGCATTAGGGTTGGACTCGAGTCGGAGGTGCTAGTAATTACATAATGACATTGGAAAACGGATAATATTACTTATGATCATACTACATGCCCGCTGCCCACTGAATACACGCTGTCAAAGCCTCTCATCGACATGGTCGGATCAACAAGTTCAAGTTAGCTAAACCAGGTTCCAGCTGAATCGGTTGGCCAAAGTTGATTACTCCCCCAGGAACCAAAGTTTTCAGCACAACACTCAACCGTGCGGAGCTTGTACTAGTGCAGATAAACATACAGTTGTCCCCTGCCATTCTCACGTGCATTGAGCATGCTGTATCTAGGCGTCAGGATCAATCTTCAATCTGCCGCCTGGACTTGTCACGTTCTGACGGGTTCCTTTGACCGATCTGGCTACCAATGAGGGAGACTAAAGGTCTGAGGGTTGAACCAGGGTCCTCTAGCCTTAATGTATCCAGAAACTGAGTACGTCACGTATCACAAAGCTTTTGCTGCATGCTTGGCACATGCTGAATCCAGACGTTGGGATCGATCTTTGAATTTAGCGCTTGGACACGTTACATCCTAGAGGATCAGGGACCGAGGGTAAGACTGATGGCACTCAAGAGAACCGTTAAGATGCTCCCTTCATTATCCTCAATCTTTGCAATGTCACCCTCTCCTACGAGACCATCGACCGTATGTACTGTCCGCTCTTCCTCAGCATAATACTAACTCGAAGTTAGTCCCACACCTCAGATCAGAGTGTAGTTGGCTGCAAATACATTGAATTCGAAGAAGCTTCACGTCGCAAAGACACTTGCAATGTTATCATTTTTGGACAAACGGGCGCTGGCAAAAGTTCCTTGGTCAACCTGATTACCAAGACGCAGAAGGTGCCAACATCCCCCGACGCCGAGGGATGTACAAGGCAAACCACCGTGTACGAGCATGATGTTGTGACTCAGAACAAGACCATAAAGGTACAACTGTTCGACACGGCCGGTCAGTGCAGTCCGCTATTTTTTGTTACCGCCACTGAACTAATTTACAGGTCTTGACGAGGGCTCTCAGGGGACTGTCCCTAATCCACAAGCTGAGAATGCTTTGAAGAAACTCTTTCAAACTCTTCCGAAGATACATATCCTCATGTACTGTGTGCAGGGCACAAAGGACGCCTCGGCGCTCCGGCGCAACTACAAGTTATTGTCCGAAGTCAAGGGAAATGTCCCCGTCGTCCTTATTGTTACGGGACTGGAACAACGAGAACCGGGAATGGAAGAGTGGTGGAGGAATAACGAGAGATCCATCTCAGACCTCCGGATGAATTTTGCTGGTCACGCGTGTATTACCGCGTTGACCATTAATGAAGGTGATACAAATAAGATTAAGCAGCGCCGCGAACAGTCATACCGTGCTGTCTGCGACCTGATCGAACAGTGTTGCCCAATGTACGTGCTTCATTGTCAGACCCGTATTACGCCGTATTTTGCTAAACATTAATGATTAGAAAGAATATCGTACTTTTTGGAGCGAGCGGAGTGGGCAAAAGCTCAGTCGTGAACCTCATGGCTGGAAAGGAAGTAGCGAAGACATCTCTTGGCATGAAAAGCTGCACACTCCATTGGCAAGACTACGCCATCGACTTCGATGGGGAGTCTTATAAGGTGTTCGATACCGTTGGACTCGAGGAACCGCAGCTTGGAATCAAAGACTACCTCATTTCTGTCGAAAACGCCTACCGCCTGGTCAAGGAATTGGACAGGCAAGGCGGCATTGATCTACTTCTGTTCTGCATTCGCGCCGGCAGAGTGACCGCTACTCTTCAGAGCAACTACCGACTCTTTCACGAATTCCTCTGCGAGAAGAAGGTTCCCGTTGTCCTTGCGATCACAAACCTCGAAAGAGAGCAGAGGATGGAGGACTGGTGGGACCAGGAACATAATAACTTTAACAGATATCAGATCCAAGTCGCTGGTCACGCGTGCATCACTGCCGCTAATGGACTGCAGGCTGGCACACAGATGGCAGACCACTATGAAGAATCGCGTGTCATAATCCGTGAGCTCGTCAAACGCTTTGCTGCTGATGGGCAGAAGCAAGCATGGATAGGAGGGCATAACCTGTTCGTCTCGTTAATGCGCAGGCTAAAGGAGCTACTTACAGGGGGTTCGCATCTGACGCGTAAGGATCTTGTTCCTCATCTCACGAAGCGTTGCGGGATATCTCCAGATGTCGCAAAAGAGTTGGCTAATATGATCAAGCACTGAGACTGATTTCGATACCCAGATCCGCTTACTTACTTTGTCCTCGTCAAACATGACTAGTAACTGCACGCAGTTCACTTACTACTTGATATAATTGTCTTACCTCAAAAAGTGTGTGCCTTTATTTGGTGTCCATCAACAAAGGAGCTTCAAGTGATTTCAAGTTATCGTAACTCGTACGTACATGAGGAATCAGGATGTCATCGTCAATGTCGACAGCTGCGTCTTCGTCGAAAGTGTCTTCGTCTATGACACTTCCAAATGAACTCTGGCTTCCAATCTTCGAATATCTGCCTCCACAGTCACTTCGTAACGTTATCTTAACGTCCAAGAAATTTCATGCAGTCGCTATTCGTCTTCTTTACAAGCACTTGATTCTGACGTCCCCGACATCATTTGTAACGGCGCACTCCTCACTATCTTCCATCCAGCCTTCACCGCACGCTCTTCTTCTTAGTATTTCACCGTTCGTACGGACCGTAGAGCAACTACAAGAAGCTGTCGCCGTTGTTTCCTTTGACGGGTTGAAGCCAATTACTGTCAACACTAATAACAATCGCCAGTCAACCAGGTCTCTTTTCTCTGAAACCAAGGATGTCTACCGACCAAGCCTGGTTGCAGATATGACACTTTACAACACTCTCCTATCACAAGTGACTTCCTTTACATCTCTCAGGCAGCTCGTCTTCCGCGGTATGATTCTTCCAGGAAATTTCCACTCGATCGTGCACGACTTCCCACACTTGCGTGATTTGGCGGTTGTGCACTGCACCGTTCCCTTCGTCCGCGCCCCTCCAGATATTGACCACACTTGCTTGAAGATCGAAACTCTTACCCTCCTTGACATTCGTGCTACTTCTCGATCTGATGATGACGACTTAAATCTTCCCCGTACCCGTCTACGTCTGCTTGCAAAAGCCTCAACCCTCCGCACTCTCACATATGATCACACCATCTGGGTACACCGCGCTTTTACATCTTCCTCTCCATCTCCCCCGCTTACTGCTCTCGACGTCAAGTTCCCTGTCCAGAAAGACCGTCCCAGAGTTCCGCTGGGTTTCATCCCGTTCCTTGAGACTCTTCCCTCCCTCCGCACTCTCATCTTGCGAAACCACGTACCAGCTCTCTCATTATCGCCAAGCGCTCTTCCAGCTCTCTGTGCCATTTCTGCCCCATTCGCTGCCATCACTTCTCTCAGTTCTGGCCGTAGTATTGTTAAACTCGACATCCGTGATGAGGCTGCGCTTACGCCACTTTACAAAGCATTTGCAGCAGTGCACTCTGATTTGTCAATGGTGCAAGAGCTTTCGCTGTTCGTAGGGGACTGGGATGATGAGCTTATGCTGGCCATCGTCGCACATTTCCCCAATTTAACCAAGTTACAAATCAGGTATGTAAGGGGAGGGCCAAGCGAGGTGCGTTATATTTCTCTCGTTTTCGCCGACGCTGATACTCATTTCCAGGACACCATCATCGGGATGGGTTCTCGTACACTATATGCTCTTCCACACCTGGTATCCGTACACATCTTCTGCATTCCTCTGCCCCTACCCCCTCAAAATTTCCTTGAGACGAATAACCTTGATGACGATACTGCATACGGCGCCCCCGGCATCGATGACACTTATTTCCAGAGCATGCATGACATCGATCCGGACGCAGACACGAGCTTGGAGCATGATAACGGCAGCGATGATTATGGCGTACCCTACCGGTGCCACGCTCGCAACTCTGACAATAGACTTACTGCCGTCTATCAAGACATAGACATGGACATGGTTACATACACCGTGTGTTGTTGCCACGGGACTCCCATCGTGTCGTCGTGCCAAAAGTGCAAAGTTGCTGAGCAGCAGGAACATCTTGACCAATTTGTCGATGAACCGGAGTTCGAAGAGCCCCAAGTGCCGGAGACGGAACCGTTCGACGATTATACTCGTGAACTTGTCGTACGTCTACTATGTTGTATCCGCACAGTTTTGGCTGTTCTGATCTTGTCCATCATTTGCATAGATCGCTTGGAACCGTGCTTGTCCCGGACTTCGCACTGTTCAACTGCACCCGGGGTGGGTGTGGCGGCGCGCGGACCCTACTGACTCCTGGGTTGCGAGGCCGTGCGAATCAGGCATTTTTGGCGATGTTTTCGAATCGCCACCTTGCGACGCGAGGTTACTCACAGATATCATAAAAAATACTGAATCAAAAGCACGCGACACTGGCTGGATATCACTTAGGCCATCCAGGTCGCTATCCCCGATTATAATCACGCATATTTGAATATGAGATTATTAATTCGGAATGCGCGGGGGCAGAACTGGCAATCGAGATGAAAAGGGTATTGGGATGAAGGAATGAAAATATGGAAACAAGGTTGAACTTGGTGTTTATTTCGGCGCTGACATGGTCATTCACCGTGAAACGGCATCGTCAGTTTGTCTCGCAAATACATAAATATTGTAGGTTATACATCTTCTATGTAGGTTAATTGTTGAAACGTTGATTTTCTGTGTATAATCTACTCGGACGATTGTCAATGTACTGGTTATAACACTTGGTAGACGTGAGTGCTTTAGGAAGATAATCGATAATCATCGATACGAACACGAACTTCGTGTAACAATCACAAAGGTGACTGAAGGGGTATGAGACGTCGTGAATCGACACAGACAAAGACTGTATGGCAAGCCGTTGATTAGAATTACTTGCAATCGAAGCTTCTGTGGCTCGACTTTTATGAACGCTACGGTTTCTTGGACTTGAGGTCGAGCATTGAAATTGGTGGACAGACATTTGAGCCAATACTGTTTCAAACGGCCATCGTCAACGCTAGTGAGTTGACGGAAGGGCTGAGATTCTGTCACCCAACATTGCCGCCACCATGCGAAGGGCATCCGCCAGCGGGAAGTAAGGTTATTGCCCACAAAGTACTTCAGAGTGTTATCGAAAGACCAAAGTCTGCAAGGCAAAACTTTCGTTGTTATTAATGAGTATATTGGTTTGATACATGATTTTGTCATCTTTCCTTTCATGCGTAGTGTTGCATCAGATAAGAAACCTACCGGTATTACATAAGTCTCTACGGACAATGCCATGCACCGAGGTCTTTTCAATCCTGGTCACGTATGGATCCAAAGACTAGTGCACGATACTTGAGACCAGATGCTATCGCCTGAGTGATAGCCTGTTGCGCGTGGAGGCCAGGCGGTCCGGGCGGAGTACAATCGACAAACCATGATTGATATAACAACGCCTTCTCAGCTGGTGAGTTGGCAGCAACGATTTGATGATACAATTATTAGGGCTCGCTTTTGGCGTAAGTCGGCAAATGTATGATACAAATGCCTACCAGCGGTACTGTCAATATATGAATGAAAGTGCATCAGAAATCCTTATTGCTACAATACCTGAAGCATCCTCACATCCATCAGAGATAGAAATCACGTCCCCGATTCTTGCAATGATATTGTAATCCTCAGCGACTCTTTACACCCTCGATCATGCTGTCGGGCTAGGAAAAGTGCGCCAAAAGGGTGTGCTAGGCGAACGATTGGTCACAGCTGATAGTCCATATGAAATTGTCTCGCTTTCTCCGGAAGACTCGCTGGGAAAGTCTGAGGCAGCCCATGATCGCGATAAATATATGAGCAAGAACGTTTTACAGCGAGCCTTGAAGTTTCTGGATGAATCAACTTGCCTTCGATAGTGATGTAAAGGACGGTTTTGTAGAGATCTTCGTCCGCCTTGATACTAAGTGAAATATCACCCAAGGCTTGTCCGCGGGGCCTCCGTAGCAAGTCCTTACCAAATCTCAACTTCAAGGCCCCACCATGAACTGTCAATGGACGGGGTTGCACTGTTACAGCCCATGAGCAGAACACGAATGAATGCATGACGGGAGGACATTACACAGTGCAATATTATAGAAAAGGCCGTTGTGAGTGGCTATGATTACTTAATTATTTGGCTGATCAGAACACCACAGCCACAATATTTTGCCGGTTGATGCCTATAGTGAACCTTGTAAGTATTCTGGCCAGCTCCTTGATCCTTTTGACCGTCATCTCGCCTTTGATAGGCCCCAGGTATAAATAAGTACTACTCTGACACGTGTTTTATATTCCAACTATCCTCCATCTCTTCTTGAACTTGCATTTCACTTGACGGCACGTCTTTATCGATATCTCGGCGTGGACAGCAACCAGTGTGAAACATTGGTCAGTCACGTGATACGAAGTAACCTTGTAACTAAATACCTTGGATCTTGCATGAAGATTTTGTCCATCGATATCTACAGCTGCATTTTCGTCGACAGTCATCTATTCAATGTCGCTTCCAAATGAACTCTGGCTTTCAATTTTCGAATATCTGCCTTCACAGTCGCTTCGTAATGTCGTCTTAACCTCGAAGCGCTTTCATGCAATCGCCATTCGTTTTCTTTACAAGCATCTGATTCTAACGTCTCCGACATCGTTTGTAACGGCGTATTCGGCGCTGTCTTCTATCCAGCCTTTACCGCACGCTCTTCTTCTTGGTATATCCCCCATCGTGGAGCGCCCCGTGGAGCAGCTAAAAGAAGCTGTTGCCGTTGTTTCCTTGGCGGAAGCTGACGACTGGACACCTATTCCCCTTAACCGGCAAACAAACAGGTATCGCTTCTTCCAAATCAAGGATGCCTACCAACCACGCTTCCTTGCCGACGCTACCGTCTACGAAAATATCCTCACTCAAGTTACGTCTTTTACCTCGCTCAGACAGCTCGTCTTCCGTGGTATGCTTCTCCCGCGAGATTTACACTCCATTCTGCGCGACCTTCCAAACTTGCGTGATTTAGCAGTCGTGCACTGCACCGTTCACTTCACTGGTGTCTATATAGACGTTGACCACACTTCTCTGAGACTTCAATCCCTCACCCTCCTCGATATCCGCGCTGTATTCCCATCTAATGATGATGACACTAATCCTCGCAATCCCCGTACCCGTCTACGAATGCTTGCACAAGTCCCCACTATCCGCACCCTTACATATGACCACACTGTCTGGTTACATCGCGTTTTCACACCTTCCTCCCCGCCTCCCCCACTCACTGCTCTCGACATAAAGTTCCCCATCCATAAAGACCGTTCCAGAGTTCCGCCAGGCTTCATCTCATTCCTTGAGACTCTTCCCTCCCTCCGCACTCTCATCTTGCGAAACCACGTTCCTGCCCTTTTATTATCACCAAGGGCTCTTCCAGCCCTCTGTGCTATTTCTGCACCTTTATCTACCATCTCTTCTATCTGCTCTGGACGCAGCATCATCAAGCTTGATATCCGCGACGAGGCTGTGCTCACGTCACTCTACCAAGTATTTGTAGAAGCGCACTCTCACTTGTCGAGGGTACAAGAGCTCTCCCTGTTTATAGGGGACTGGGATGACGAAGTTGTGCTGGCCATTGTCGCGCGTTTTCCCAATTTAACTAAGTTACAAGTCAGGTATGCAAGGGGAGGTCCAAGCGAGGTGCGTTGCATTTCCCTTATTCCTTCTCTCCCTCCTCATCTCCGACCCACATTTTCAGGATACTATACTCGGTATGGGTTCGCGTACACTGTATGCTCTTCCGCACCTCGTATCTGCACATATCTTCCGCATCCCTCTTCCCCCGCCCCCTCAAAGTGTCCTTGAGGCAAGGAAGCGTGATGACGACACGATATATGGCGCCCCTGGTATCGGCGATACTTACTTCGAGAGCATGCATGACATCGATACAGTCACGGATACGCTGATGGAGGGTGTTCTCAGCCTGCAGCAGCTGCCTTTCTCCCAAGACGT
Organism: Suillus plorans; assembly: GCF_016647745.1. NCBI lineage: Eukaryota > Fungi > Basidiomycota > Agaricomycetes > Boletales > Suillaceae > Suillus > Suillus plorans. The sequence continues at coordinate 47,850 of NW_024537395.1, forward strand.
CAGCGTAGACTTTATGGACGAGCAAGGTAATGTCTAGATTACATTTCCAATCTCAACGCAAGTTTAATCCTGAGTCTGAAGAACCTCGAACGTCTGAGCCATTTGACGAGTACACTCGCGAACTTATCGTACGTCTGTTTTGTTATATTTTGATTGTGGTTCCGGAGGCACTGATCATGCGATGCACGTAGATCGCATGGAACCGTACTTGTCCTGGACTTCGCACTGTTCAGCTACACCCGGGGTGGGTGTGGCGCCGCGCGGACCGTATTGACCACTGGGTGGCGAGGCCGTGTGAATCGGGTATTTGGGGCGATGTATTTGGGTAGAACGTTGGTGCAGAGCATCTAGGAGTAGAACCAAGATGACAAAGTGAGTACAGGGACGAATAAGAGGGAAACAGATCGAATGTGACACTACCAAGGAATCCTCGAACAGATATATCTACACAGAAGGTGGCACGGCGATTTTTTTTATCATTTCGGAGGTAGTTTTTTATATTCATATATATAGGTACCCGAAGTAAAATTTTGTAGGTTGTATTTGTAGGTTTTTTGTCGTCTGCGAGGGAAGTGTATTTGCACATTTCCTTCTGTATTAGAGGTATTCTGTGAAGCTTTTTATTGTACTGTATTTTTTGATGCAGTGTTCTTTCTGACTCCTTGCCCTTGCGCCCATCTCAGATTTGATCGTTTAACGAACAGTCCTGCTCGAACTGTAGACCTGCGAAAACTTAAATCCGATCATGTATCATGCTTGAAGCTTGAAGGTTCGCGCTTCTCGTGCTTATGCATCACTATTCGGATGGCAGGGTCGGTTTTGACAACAGGTCCATCCGTGATATACGCTCTAAAACCACTAAGTGTACGTTCCATGGCATTCTATAACCTTAGTAGTATCAGAAACGATAGGACTTCATCGGAAGCGGTGATTAGACAGATAAATACAACGAACGACAGCGTGGTTTACATTTTTTTGACTACTTTCAGGCATACGCAGGCTGATAGAACAAAGGTACATAATAGTTAACATATCGTACTATTTCATCTACAGCCTCGACTGGGTCACACTGAGACCTCCTAATAATTGATCCGCACATTAAGTCATTCTTGTCCTCTCCCATTCCTTATCTTCCACTTCGTCCTCCTCCGACTAAGGCTGTAGCTGCAGTAGGGTGTTTGGCCAGGAAGCTGCCTCGCCTGAAGAGTTTTCCCGCTCGATCAGCAGTTCGCTCCATGCTTTTTCTAATTTTATCCACGCCGAAAGACCATCGAAATGGAGATAATACTTGAGATCGGCTAGATTTGGAAACAGCACTACTAGGAAGAGGTGCAAACGCGATGCTTCCGACACCTTCGACTCTCCGACATGCAGTTTGCAGAGGGTCGTCTGCGTGGTCCAAAGTTCCAGGTTTCCATCCGGCGCACGGGGAAGTGTCGGAAAATGTGTGGCATCGAACGTTAAGTGCAGGTCATGAAGCGACTTGCACCTGGTGGCTAATGAAAGCACCGAGGTCAAGGTGACCTGATATTCACCAGGTACGTTTGACGCGAATGTCAACGTACGAAGATCCGGCCAAGCAACTGCAACGTCCTCGACGAACGCGTCATCCAGGCAGTATTTTCCAATGTCAATAAATTTGACACTGGACAGCCTCCTGAACTGGAGCAAAGGCCGGAAGATAGAGGAATGAAGTTGGTCGTCAGGCCCAAGTTCCTCCGAGGGGTTTTCCGAATAGTCGACCACAATGATATTTTCAAGGAATGCAAATGTTTTGTAGGACGTAGATAAGGATTTGATGACCGCGGTGATTTCGGCTGGTCCAGTAGCTGTGTAATATGAGATTTCGAGGACCGATAGCTGTGGCATGGCAATTTTATGAAGGAAGGATGTGCAATTTTCCAAGCGGGCGCCAGTGAGATAGAGATGTTTGAGCGTACTCAATTCAAGTGGCATACCACCTGGTGGTTGGAATACCATATCGCTTGATTTGCCCAAAGCCAGTGTAAGGGTTTGGAGACTGCGCAAATGCTGGATATCGGGAATGATCTGGTTCATCAGATCCATGCGGAGTGGGCCAATAGACAGGACATCCAGCTTCTTCGGCAGCTTAGGTGCTTTGGAAGGACAGGCCGAAAGCTTGTGGGTACTGTGTAGTGATAGTTGCCGGAGGCCAGGCGCTTCAGTAAAAATAGCATCAAACAATTGCTCTACCTCGTGCATCGGAGCGCGGGGCAGTATGTTAAATGTGAGGCGTTCCAATCTAGGCGAGAGGAACTGGCGAAGCAACGAGAGTTCTGGACCGAAGTCCAGCCAGTGCCGAGATATTGTGTTGAAATGCAATGTGCGCAGTCGGGGGAACAACACAGCAGGCGGGAAAAGCTCTAAAAGTTGCTGTACGACCTGGCCAGTTGGTTTTGGGGCACGATAGGTGTACTCCGTAAGAATAAACTCGCGTATCCTTGCTGCATTGATCCGGACACGCTCCCACTCCGTGGGTAGCGGTTTGCGGGAAAAATCCTGCAAAGAGTACGGTGAGCATCGTCCTGTCAAGACTCAAGTGGCAGACATCACTCACCATAGTGTTACCCCACCAGACATTCCAAGTGTCTCGCGGGAGACACTGGATGAGGGGTGTCAAACTGTCCTGTTGAGACCATAGCATGTCGAGAGCGAGATTTGAGAACGCGGAGCAGGTCATCGCCATGTTTCGCAAGTCCGACTTAGAGGACTTGACGTGTTGCAGTATATAGTAGACGATCTCGTTGACTTTGAGAGCGTTATGCATGATGAAGAGTTGTTGGTAGCCCTCGGTCATTTGTACGATCCTTTTTATATATCCAATCGTATCCACAAGTCCATAGGTCTTCAAGTCTTTTGCCTGGGTAGTATTCAGTTGTGGTGTGGAGCTCACAGCGCCATTGACTCTATCGGCTGCATTGTTGTGGACAATAGTTGAAACTAGAAATTATTCAACTGGCACTGTGGACATTTCTCACCACTGTACAATGGTGTGTTCTCGCTAAATGCGGGATGCTTGCAGTACAGTATTCGCTGCGGGATTGCTGAAAGCAGGATAAGCGCACATAGATGCCCACGTCATCCCGTGAAAGCCTCACCATCCACGGAGAGTAAGTTTGAGACAGATGTCGAGCACTTGCTTTACTCAGCGCCTTTGGTGGTCCTAGCAGCGGGTCAAAGAAATCTATGCCGGCCACTAGGTCCAAACATGAATTCAATGTATGTATTGACAACCGACTCTCGATTCAAGCACTAGTCGAGGCTGTTGAAGAGGATATTTTAGACGTGTCAATAACAATGAACGAACGTGCACACTCAGACTTATGAGAAACGTATCTTCATTCGTCTATAATCTGTCAAGGGGGACTAGTGCACACTGAGGTTCCGTGTTGCGAACGCGTTACTAGCGCTGAACTACAAAACAATCTTGCACGGACGCCTCATCATGCATCACTGTTCACGCACATATCGGATGCTGAGTAATAAGAATTGTATTCAGGATCCCAACAGGTCTTCCACTGGCGTCCGAACTTGTGGGTGGGGCTATGTAACATTCTGTGAACTTGCTCCAGCAAAATTCCGAGGCTGAACGAGCCGCAAAAAATCTTCAGCGCCAAGGACAAAGCTGTGATCCACTTTTTCCGAGGCAGGTGGAGCCCAGTATCGACGTGAGATCCGCAGTAATTGCCAATGCCTTCAGGAGTGTGGGCAGATAGAATCACAACTTCCATATCTTGCTTCAGGAGGCTACAGTTGAACGCTGAACCTTGAGCTATAATAAGATCCGGGAGACCGTGAAACAAAAGAAGAAAAACAGAACTCATCAATCTCGATCCGTCCGCAGTTTGTCCCGCGAGAATTCCAGAGAGTATCCAGATTCCAGCACGATGGCGCATTGCGATGACTTCTGGGATAGGGGGTTCCTCTGTAGCTCCTGAGCACGCATCATGTGCAACGAGCACTCCACAATTTCAATAGTGATATTAAGAACGACCTGAGCAGCCACAGCCTCCTGCAATGCAGAGCGCACGCCAAGCACCATTATCAGAAAAGACAACTTGAAAGAAAAAACATTCCTTGCTTCTCGGATGGCAGGGTCCATATCCGCAGCGCCCAGCTACTCTTGGAGTCCTATACTCCAAGAAGTTCGCCCGCGGCAGAGTCTGCATCTTGCAAGATTCCATTATCTACAGGCACGAGTTCTGGTGTGAATTCGGACGAGTCTGACTCGAGTCTGAATAAAGGCTTTTCGCGGATGTCATCTTCAGAACTGAGGGATAAATGCGTGCGTATCACAGTGACTCTGTCTGTCTAACGTTTAAATGATTGACTCACATTAAACATCCACGGATCAGACAGAACAGTGTTCCGTAAATAAGGGCGGGTACAGCATCATAATTAGGACGCTGTAAGGGTCTTCATGTGTTTGGTGTTTAAAATGAAGATGCAACGTCAGTGCCACCGGAAATTATGATGGCTTACTAATAAGACAGCTTCAGCTGAGGTGCCCGAGCTTGGCCCGAGCACAGCCAAACACCCTCTATCTCGATCAGTCACTAGTCATCTTCGATCATCGATCAGTACTGTCGCGGGATAATCTGCTTGACGTCGAAGGGAGTCACCGGCGAGTCACATCGGTGCATCAGTGCTTCAGCCAACACCCTATCATACTTTGGTGGTAGTTACCAATGATCAAAGCTGTACACAAAACAAACGCATCTAAAAGTCGCTGGCTTGGAAGAAAAAACAAGTTTCATAATGTGGCAATGGTGTAAGGACAGTGCGCGAATGTGTCAAAATCAAAACTCTACAAATACAAAAAAAATAATGGAATTATGTCTGTTTCACCCATCTTGGTCAGAGAACAATGATATCGGTCTCTGCAGAGGTGCCGGCGAGCTCGATCGTTCAGACTCTTGCGGGTGACGATGTCCATGAGACGACGAAATACGCATCGGCGGTTCAGGGTATGAGATACCCTCAGGAATAGGCGACATCTGGTAATGCTCATCAGGTCCTCGACTTCTTGAGCGAGGATATTGGGAGCCCGGTTCTGGTGGTTCCCCTGAAACGGGCATGAACCCTGCTGGCCATGGAGGCTGTGTAGGTGTGGTCGACTGGTAGGCGCCGTGTGAGTCTTGTGAATGTCTTTCGGATGTCCGGGATTCTTCATGAACCGGAGGAAGGGGCCGATTTGCGACATCTGGACTTAGAAGATTGTGGTGTGCTTGATGAGAGTGGTCAGATGGAGTCGAAGCTTCATCGGACTGTAAAACATGTGAACAGAAGATGCATTTCATATCGGAGCACATACCGGGGGTTCAACAGTTATATTTGGAACACTGGCAGCTGATTGTGTTCGCTGGTGGAAACGTTGCCTGAAGTTAAAGTAGTCGAGCGGATTTCTTGATCGTGGTGGACTCCGTTTCTGGGATGGACCTTGCGATGATTGGGACTCTATTCGACTTGAAGCACGTGAATCAGTATGTGGGGCGGGGATGTTTGACTCCCTGGGACGCTGATGTCCAGGAGGTGGGACAGGTTGCTAAACGAGCATAAAATTAGTGCCCTGACATTGAATACTGGTTATAATATCGCACAAAATCTCTTACGGCCGGCCCAGGAGTTGCTGTAGCAACAACTTCTGGGTCTACACGCCATTGTTCTACCAAATCTTCCCTCCGACTTTTCTCGGGGGGATATCCACCGCGTGATGACGTACGTCGTTCAGTCTGACTTTCACTCCTTGTGTGCGTGGAAGATACATCGTGACGAAGTGAAACTCCGTGTCGTTCGGTGGGGGCGCTTACAAGCTCGTATTGAGACATATGCGTCGATGTTGATCGCGACATGAGAGATGGAGTATGCAGACTTGGGACTGGGATTGGGGCAGGTTGCGCATATGCGAAATCGCGAGTTCTCACAAGAGCATAGTTTGAGTCCTCAGCATCATATGAAGGACCGCGACGTGAGCGGTTATCTAAGTCGTGTGGGTGTGTGCTAGAGCTCAGGGACACGGGCTGATAAAGTTCGTGTGGCGGTGGGATTGGAATGTACGATGTCTGTGGGTCTGCTCGCGGTATCCAACCATCTCGGGGAACGTCAGCTGAGTGGCTAGAGGTTGTGCGTATTTGCGTAGGGTAAACAGTCTCCGCTGGGGGACTCGTTGGTGGCGAGGGCGTCATGATTCTTCTTGGAGGGGAATGGGACGGGACTGGGGTTACTTGCGGTGGTGGAACTGGCATAATAGGAGCTGCATGTGGCGCAATACCATACTGCCCAACAGGCGGAGCAGACTCCGGGCGCACGCTGTCCATAAAAAATGAGTACGATTGCACATGGATATATGGTTACATACTGTCTTGAAGATCGTGGGTGCGCCCGGGGCTGTGAGCGTACATCATTATTACGTTCGGAGTGGACCGACTCTTCTTCCTCTTCTTCGTCCCCTCCATCTGGTAGGACGGCAGGCCGATGTACTCGTCGGACCGGTTCATCATCATTTCTTATCGTGCTTCCTTCGTCGAAGCCGAGCCGACGTCCGATTGTTAGGCCCTCTTTGTAACCACGCCGCCTGCCATCCTCGTGTGCGAGCATCACCATCTTCTCTTCCTGCAACTTTCTTGCTTTTGTTCTGGCTCTCGCAGCATCCGCCTCGGCTTCACATTTCTGAGCAGAAACCTGATTAATGATATCCTGTGCACGAAAAATTTCCTTTTGTGCATTTTCAAGCTGGAGCTTGTACAGCTTCAACTCCTCGCGAAGACGAGCTGAGTCTTGTTCAGCGCGCTCACGATTCTCGGTTGCTTGACGCAATCGGTTGAAGTATTCGAGCGCACGGCGCTCTGAGCTGTTAGCCCGGTTGGACTCTGTCTCGAGACGTTCAGAAGTGACGACAAGAAGTGCGTTGATTTCGCGGACTTCATCGTCGCGAGCGATGAGACGGGCGAGGAGGTGGCTGCTTGAGCCACCGTCTGTGGTGGTATGTTGTGACCGATGACGGGAATTTGATTTGCTGGGACGACGAGGACGGAGGTAGCTGGGTGGTGAGGATGGAGAGGATGGCCCAGACTCGAGATCGTTGGGGTGTTCGTTGGCAATGCTGATCCTATGGGGGATGAGAGGGACATTACGATATATGGTTGTTAGCATACCTTTGTTCATCATCAAGGTCGGCGAAAGGACCCATGGACGATGATAGGCACGATCGAGCACCTGAAAGGATGCTGATAAGCTGTGGAGTGAGAACGTATGATCAGCAAAGTTAAAGGATAAATAGCACAGGATGGAAGGCGCAGCCTCGTGTAATCCGAACCGGATGAAGGAGGGCGTAAATATCAATTAATGGATGATGATTATGAAAGCTGGGGTATGTGACCTGGAAGGGCAGGAACCGGCGACAGGGAAAGTCATGACTTGTACACGTGTTTCAGGCATGCAATGCTATTCACGGAAGGCCTGAAGAGGTAAACAGAAGCCATAGACATACCAAGATGGTTAATCTGGTTTCGAGAATATGATCTCGTGGCCTACACGAAACTTGTATTGACGGCAGAGGTCATTGATACAACGTTGGTGACTATTGTGATTACACGAGGCAGATGAGTTCCTGTAGTAATTATGACGTGTAACCTGCGGGTAGACATTGATGCGTGCGGGGAAAGACGTATAGGTTTACTCCATAGGGAAGCAGGGCGGAGATTTGGACTAGCTCCTTGATGACCCATTGGGATCGACTGGTAAGGGCGTGGTCATCGTGCGGTTGTTTGGCAAGAACGTCTGGAACAAACAAATATGATATGTCACTTATATTAGTCAGCTAAAAAGTAGCCAATCACATGTCTCCTGATATAATTTGATCACTGTTCCAGCTCACCAGTCATCGTCGTCGTCGTTCTCGTCGTCGTCGCCGTCGTTGTTCAAGTGTTCTTATTGTTACTGATCTTTACTGTGTTATAGCGAAAGGTATACCCAAATAGAATCAGTTAAACATTCCAAGTAAGCTTATCTCCCGTTGCTATCAAACATAGTTCTTATCGCCTGCTTAGACAGAACTTGCCTTATCGTTTTCCTTTACAGCATACCCGAATTTCACTATGTCTCACGCATCCTATTCTTCTCACTCCCAATCCATCATGACCGAAGACGAAGAAGATTGGGAGGACTACGTCAAGGGAGGCTACCATCCTGTTCACATCGGTGACTCGTTTTCAGACAGCAGGTATGTCGTCGTCAGGAAGCTCGGCTGGGGTCATTTCTCCACAGTGTGGCTCGCAAAAGACACAAAGTAAGCAGGCACATCTTCTCTCCCCACGTGCAGTCCGTTTATCTTTCCTTCCGTTTTTTTAACCGATCAGAATGAATCGTCATGTCGCGCTCAAAATCGTAAAGTCCGCGCCGAGGTACACAGAGACCGCCCTCGATGAGATCAAACTACTCCAGCGTTTGATCACATCTAACACTCTTCCCGTCGCCCCAACCCCTGATAATCCAAATCCTCCACCATCCCATGCCCACACACATCCCGGGAGATCACATGTCATGTCATTTTTGGATCACTTCCGACATAAAGGTCCTAATGGCACTCACGTGTGCATGGTCTCTGAAGTCTTGGGTGAAAATCTCCTCGGCCTCATCAAACGACATCAGAACAAGGGCGTGCCCATGCATCTCGTCAAACAAATCGCGAAGCAAATCCTTCTAGGTTTGGATTACATGCATCGTTGTTGTGGCATAATTCACACAGGTCCGTTATTTTTGCCTCTCCCTCGGACCTCATGACCATGTTCCGACAGACTTGAAGCCTGAAAACGTTCTTATAAGTATCGATGACGTCGAATCTATCATTCAGACCGAGGTTGCCGCGTCAGCAAATGCCACATCACCACCCACCCGACTCGTCGGCGTACCACCTTCCAAAGGCCGTGGTGGCAACCAGACACCTCGCTCCGAATCCGTTTTCATAACCGGATCTCAGCCCCTACCGTCCCCATCCTCCTCCTTCGGCAGCAGCCCCATGTTCGATAAGCTTGCATTCGGTATGAGCAAGATCGATGGTGAGGCCACCTCCAAGCCCGGATCTTACGGATCTAGTTCAATGGCGAAGGATGGTTCAGCTGGATCAGCTGCAACATCAGGATTGGGCCCCATGGACGCCTCCCTCAAGCGCGCAGACTCGACAGAGGTGGCCGCAGAGCGTATCTCAAATGTCTCACTCCATCCATCCGGATTCAATAAGACGCCGACACCTCACCCTGCCCATCCTCCAGGGCCTTCACTACTGACACAAATGGCCCCCTCCCAGCCCCCAGTTACAACATCCTCTCAGCCACACGCTGTATCGACTTCCAAAGCATCTGTGGAACCAAGTGCTGTCGATCCAAAGCTTTCCACCTCTGTCATGTCTATGGATTCGGTACTGGCAGAGACATCTACAACGTCTAGCCTGCTCGAGAGCACTACGAAGATCACAGTCAAAATTGCGGATCTTGGTAACGGTTGGTACACTTCCTTTTACATTATTGTCATTGCGTTTTTCATTGCATTTTCATGGCTGCTCATTGACATTCGCTTCGGCGGTGCTTTCTATCTTCGTAGCTACCTGGGTCGAGCACCACTTTACAGATGATATTCAGACGCGACAGTACCGTTGTCCGGAGGTCATTCTTGGAGCTAAGTGGGGCACTAGTGCAGATGTGTGGAGTGTTGCCTGTTTGGTATGTGCAACAATCATCATCGCTCAGGGCATACTGCTCATACACACCTCAGGTATTCGAACTCATTACCGGAGGAGACTATCTCTTCGATCCCGCGCCAGGCCCACGGTACAGCAAAGACGATGACCACATCGCCCAGATCATAGAGCTGCTGAGAGAAATTCCGAGGTCAGTCGCATTTTCAGGGAAGTATAGTTCGGAGTTCTTCAACCGGAAAGGCAAGTTTCCTCGAAATTCCCTCCGATACGTTCTTACCGTATCACACTCTAGGCGAACTCCGACATATCAACAAGCTTCGGTTTTGGCCTCTTGAAGCGGTATTGCATGACAAGTACCTCTTCCCGAAGGACGAAGCTGATGCTATTTCTGCCTTCCTCACTCCGATGCTCCAATTGCACCCCGAGCGCCGTGCAAAAGCTTTTGAGCTTGTACATCATACATGGCTGGACGGTATAACGGTGCAGGGCGAGATCGATATCGTCCGGCGGGCCGAAGAAGAAGAGGCTGCAAGACGCAAGTCTACAGAACAAATTTCACTTGATGCCGATGAGGTAGATGCCATGAAACCTGTCGGGGAGGCGGGTACCGGAAGCGATGATGGCACACTGCAGCGGGAATCGGTACAACCGCATCAAGCGCCCATACTATCTGCACCTCCTGTCCCGTCATCCTCCACCGCCAAGGAGAATGCGAATGCCCCCTCCTCAAAGTCATCGCATGTCCGGTAACCATTTCCTGTTTTGTCTTGCACATAGACGTGTGCACTATTATACCGTAGCACTTTTGTTTTTCTCATTTCTTACCATCATATTGTGTTGCTATCTCACAGTCTTGTCTGTACCCATAGACCGCGACGCGATGAACACTAGTACTTACCTGCCCTGCTGTTTGGGTGCCCTTGTTTGCGTAGAGTTTCTATACCAAGAAATGTAGTAAGTAGAATATGGAGCCGTAGTTCACAAAGTGGATGAAGGTAGACCTGTATGCTAATAAAGAAGTAGTTTGATTGTTCTTGACGATCCTTAGCTGTCGGAAACTCGCTACATTCTTGGTAGCTTTGAACTTGTATTGGTATTACTTGAGGGCTACGATCCATCTTCACAACTAATAGACCGCTCCAAACATCAATGACCTCGAGGTCGGTATTGTGAATTCGTGAAGTGTTTGGAGTATATCAATTCTACCCCTGGTCGATCAATCTAACTCGCCAAATTGAAATACCGTGTCCGATACAAGGCAGGTAGGTTGTCAGACTCTCCTTGGGTTTGTCAATGGAGGTACCGAAGTCCATCGCAGAAGACTCTCTCACCACTCGTCTTAGACCCCGCCTCTTCGTCACAGCTAGCGGGCCGAAGTTCATCCGATCGTAGTATGCAATGTGTCCTCCGTGAGACCCGAGTTTAGGCTACTAGTGTAGTACCGGCCGGGATTGCTTGCAAGAACCCGGTTCCCACTAAGGTGAACTACGCGATCCTGCATGTGCTCGAAAATGAAGGGCCCCAGTGTTTCCACGGTATAGCGTTGCTGCTGCTATTTCGTCAAGACGATGTAGATGAGCTCCTCTTTCCCGCCTATGGTCATGCATAGGACTCGGCGTTTGGGGTCTGGGGTGTACATCGTATATTAGGCTTGCACATGCAGCTGTAAGTCATACTTAGTCAGAAAGGACGAACCATGTACGTGGAAATGGGGTGGGCATCAGAAAACACACCATCAATTATGGCATCTAGCACATATCCTCGATTGAATAGAGCTTCAGATCGTCGATGACAACGATTAGCCGAAGAAACAGAAGTTTGATTGAACGTGCGTGGGTTATGTCGCCGTTGAGGATGCACCAAAATCGATGGAAGATCAAATGTGGGGTCCTTCGACTATATCTGAGAAAGGCTCACGGTGGATGTCGTGGAATGCCGCCAGCCCCAAATCTGCAGCCGCCACAAATAAAGCAATAGAGATCCTCACAGAAAACCGACATACTTCCCAAAACCCTTAAGGTTATACCACCGAGGTTGGAATCCTGCACCACCGACAGAAAGAGTCTCCGGAGTCTGCCCAGCAGCTTCGGAGTGAACACCATCACCACCCAGGGCTCTAAGGTTCATAAAAAGTGTCTTGTCGACAACACACACGACGGCAATCAGGTCTTTTGACGGACCCACGAACATCCTGAACCTGTGTGAGTGGGGAACTGAAGTCATTGTACTCAACGTTCTTTTTGACCGGTGCTGCTCGACTGTTTGTTGTGAGGGCGTTGATAGTATCACGTTATCAAGGCCCTCACAACAGAGATGCCGTCTGCATAATGTGATTCCTTCGGTATAAAGACTGTATCGAAAGAATGGATACTAAACTTGGACCATGCGTGGGGTTTGTCCCGATAGAGTTGTAGGCGCTCGGAAATAGGTGTGTGATTATCCGTGTTGGGGACGGGGGGTAATTATTGGCCACGATGTACTGAAGCTCGGATGAAGGACATGTACGTCTGGCGAAGGGCCTTACATACATTGTCAGTACAAAAATCCATCTGAGAGGGGCCTACTAGAGCAAATAACTTCACAAAATTGACTCACAAACGTACAATGAATAATGTATCGGCGAGGCGAGGCGAAAATATTCTAACTTTCCCTCAGGAAAACCAAAGGAGGGCGGGATCCAAGATGCATATCAAGTCCTTCGAGTTTGTCCAAGATTTTATCATGATGACGTGGAAATGATGGGACTTTAAATTTGCGAACGGGTTCAATAGACATGGTTTGATGATACGTGGTAGAAGTGACGTACATATGATATCTTGAACTAATCGGTAATATAGTAGTTCCAAATTTACAAGCACAGTTACAAACATTCCCAAAAATTAGTCAATCAAACCTTGTGCGACAAAATATTCAGTCGTCTGTTGTCTACATGCAACAATTAGAAAGAGTCCAGCGCTCTGAAAAACGCACACCTGAGGGTGTATTTAACTAGCGTCTCAAGTTCATTATGTTAGCATAGAGGAGTTCTCTTTGCATCTTGTAATTGAGAAGGGAGATGGGAAGCGAGTCCTCATTGCGACCTGCAGCGCGAATAACTTCCTTGTCTTGCTCTGTCATCACAGTCCGTAAAAGTAACTGATTCTGCTCATCGGCCCGAATATGCAAGTTGATATACCTATGCAAGGCGATGGTGAGGGGCCGCGCTTCTTGAAATTCAAATCACAGGCAAGAACGCACTCTATACATGTCGCAGAGTCCATGGGCTTCTCAGATTGATTGCCCGTGAGAGCAGAGGAACATAAGAAGGGTTCGCGTTTCCTTGCGATGGCAATAACAGAGCTGGCAATATGAACCGCTACGGTGGTAGAGTTCTCCGTATAGTTGAGGAATTCGATGAGTCCAACAGGATCTTTGCCGTGACCTGCTGCGGTGGACTGTGCTCGAGCATCCTGCCATAAGCGCAGCCGCGTCGGCGTGAGGGGAGGATGCGTGTTCGGATCCCACGCAGAGACGGTATTGACTTGCACCATTCCTTTAAGCTTCTCCGCAATGGGCCTATTATTGAGATATAGTCCTGCGAAGTCGAGAATATCAGTTGGCTCAATGGCGATGTCAACACGTGCCATGAAAGGCACGTCGAACCCGAGCCGAGAGTTGTCGAGCAAACCACAGTCGTAAATGATGGCAACTTTGAGGAACATCATGAGCGTTATGTTTGCGAAGAACGTTCGTACGAATTTGAGGGCCCCCGAGGAGCGTTCAACGTCATGACATGCTGGTTTGTGAGCGGGCCTATTATGAGTGCGATCCGGGTCTGAGATATCTGTTTATTGGTGGTAAAAGAACGCTCACCAATGTTTCTTTTGGCACTATCACAAGAAGATACGCAAGTTGTAACGTCAGCCCCTGTGTTTTGTCCCAGTCACAAATCTTACCTCTTTTGAGCAATACCAGACACCTTTGCACTACAAAAATATGTGATGAGCGCTTGTAACAGAAATATATCAGCCACTAGCACCTTTGAACATTTCAAAGGTTTATCCAACGTTTTTTGACACTGCGTACATTGTACACCGAAAGTTTTCACATGCTTTTTGATCAAATCAGTGGGAGTTGCTGCGATGCGGAAAAGATTGTCCCGGTCTGGATGAATGGCATGGATATGTACAATCTCCTGAGTCGGCGGGGGTGTGTTCAGGTCGGTCATGTTGTCGTCAAGGTAAATGTGTCAGTTGCGACATTGTGTAAGATATTGAATAGGGGCAATCGGAATATCCCGTACTTATTAGTAAGCGTCCAACAAACTCAGTACTCAGTAGTACTTGGACCTAGTTCACCCTAAAACCTCTGATGGTTGCAGAATCAGTCAATTCTAGCACAAGTCGAGCGATACATAACGGCGGGAATACTTATGCGAGATTTTTTTTGAATCATCAGGGGAGCAAGAATCCCGGGGAGCAAGGTGACTCACTGCAATATCCACCTATCAATCTTCCCTCAAATACTCGCCAACCTTCTCCCAGATGCTCCTCTGCACTGTATGCCAATCCGCCTTCCGTTTCTCCTGACAATCTTGGCACCAATCATTCGTCCACTCGATGTTTATCAACGCTGCTAGTCCACGTAGTGGATCATAGCGATATCGGGTGAAAATGCCTGACTCATATACCAGCCGAGCCCACGCTTCGCGTCTTGCAGTGACCGAAAGGCACGTGCTAGCCGTACTAGCAGAGGTGAAAAAGCCATGTGCAGGCTTCTCGTCAGCTTGTTTAGAAGGAGTCGCACTACCACTTGATGGCGCATCGCGGAGGTTTCGGCAAACGAAGGCAGGATCCTCGTGCGCAGCTGCCTGTATCCACATGTCACTCAAATACTCTTTTATCCGTATAAGGCGCAACATATCCACACGGTCGATTTGCTCTGATTCCTTAAGCTTGTTAAGACCGAACCCAGGCATCCTTGCCATATTGTAGAATGCAGGCTTCAACAACCCATCAATGTTGCACATCCGTGCGAGGACAGCTACCTCCAGAGGATCGAGGTATGGCTCTGGGTTCGCGGTTAGCTCTTCCAGGCTAGATGGCCAAAGTACTTCCAACTCCTTCACGAGCCATACACGGTCGGAGTCAAAACCAAGGCTTGTCGCTGCGCGAATTAGGGACATTAGGGTGCGAGGCTCGATAGCATGGCGATAATCCCTGACGCATTTGTTAGCTGATGCAAATATGGGATTCAAATTTCAGTAGACACTCACCCCGGGTTGTCATAAAACAACAGCAGCGTCTCGAAATCTATTGCTTTGAGGTTTCCACAAGGTTTGAGTGTAATTTCTTCAAATTTGTCACCACTTTCTCCCTTGTCGCGGAAATGGCCTGCAATGCGTTTTGAATGCTGGGCGAGCCATGATTGATGCACCCTGAATTGTATGCCGTCAAGTTCAATGATAGCATTTCCGTCTGCTAGCCAAAACCGCTCATGCTTGCGGACTCCTTCGACGAGGTTCTCGGCTCGTGCAGGTTTAGCCCTTTTCTTTGCTGGTTCGGGCTCCGAGGACGATTCGCGTTTGCGCCGTGCATTCTTTACTGGGTCGCTTGAAGTAGCGGGTATTACTTCAAAGACTGGAAGTCGTGTGAGTGGAGTACATGACACAGGAACACCGTCCATTGGTTTATGCCGTTCGAGTCTCACATCGGAGGCTTTAGGAGTCCAAGGAATACTCGAACGGAGACTGCGACGAGGAAGGTCAAGCAAGCTGCGCCTGTCATAGTAGACCGCGCTGGGCCTTGGTTGAGATTTCTGAATCTGATTGACAGTTTGATTATCAACTACATTTTTATCCCTTTGTCGCACCATGTTATTCTACGATCTGTTGTCGCCCTGCAGTTTGGGAGAAGATTTGTCCAGAGTCGAGCGATTCTGAATGAGCACCGAAATCTGCGGGATAGTAGATAGATCACGTGATTGCATTGATGGTGTCATGACACTCTGGAGCGATCATCTGAGACTGAACTCTGGAAGAGAAGTTCAGTACCAAAATTCTTGTAGACATCAATTGTGAAGAATGCTAAGTGGAATATTAAATAATCGGGGAGCAGAAAACCCGGATGACCAGATCTAGATGCTGAAAGAGCAGGTAAAGTAAATGTTCAAAGCGTGAATCCTGTCGACAGCACTGTACCGAGCAGTTTGAAATGGTGGGGAAAGAAAGGCCATATGAACAACAGCGGAAAGCCTAATGAAGTGACGAAATCGAGATTAATAAAACTGTATACTAACTTCCTGGACTTGTACGACAGATAGTCCTGGCACGCCTTTCAACACCGGTCCAAATCCTTTCTATCCTGACGCGAATTCCAGTACAAAGCCAGTGAACTCTATCGCAACTCTAGCAAGACAATTAGCGAGAAACGTTTCTTGGTTGTGCGAAATCTTGAATCATGGGAGGTGCAAGATACTTGGTGATCAAGGTAACTTACTGTAGCATCCACTCGTCATTCTTCTCTTAAATACTCACCAACCATCTCCCAGATTCTCCTCTGCATTTTATGCCAATCAGCCTTCCTTTTCTCCACGCAATCTCTGCACCATTCGTCGGTCCACGGGATGTTTATCAATGCTGCTAGTCCGCGCAGTGGGTCGTACCGATACTGAGCGAAAATTTGTGAGTAGTGAACAAGCCGAACCCACGCCTCGCGACGTGTTGTCGCCGAGAGGCAGTGGCTATCCATAGCAGAGGAGGTAGGGCAAAGTGCAGGCTTCCCGTTGGTATTTGCAGATAAACCTGAGGGTCTTTCGTCATTGCTAGATGGTGCAGCCTGGAGGTTTTGGCAAACAAAGGTAGAATCCTCATGTGCAGCTACCTGAGCCCACATTCCGCTCAAATACTCTCTCATCCGAACAAGGCGTAGTACATCCGCACGGCCGATCTGCTCTGATTCATCCAGCCTGTCCAGACCGAATCCAGGTGCTCTTGCCATATCGTAGAACGCGGGCTTCAACAGTGAATCAATCTCACACGTCCGTGCAAGGCAAGCCACCTCTGGAGCATCGAGGCGTGGTTCTGGGTTGACAAATAGCTCTCCGAGGTTAGACGGCCAGAGCGCTTCCAACTCCCTCACGAGCCATGTACGATCGTTGTCAAAACCGAGTATCGCCGCTGCGCGGATAAGAGACATGAGTGTTGGGGTCTCGATGTAATCGCGGTAGTCGCTAATCCACACGTCAGCCAGCACTATATGATGATCAAAATTCAACATATACTTACCCAGGGTTTTCATACAATGAAAGCAGTGCCTCAAAATCTATTGCTTTGAGCACGCCACAAAAATCAAGCGTAATCTCTTCGAGTCTGCTGCCTTGCATTCCTTGGTCGGGAAGTATGGATGCAATCCGTTTTGAATGCTTTGTGAACCATGATTGGTGCACCCTGAAGTTTATACCGTCAAGTTCAATTATAGCATTTCCGTCTGCAAGCCAAAACCGCTCATGCTTGCGAAGAGGAGTCTTATCGGCTCGTGGGCGTTTAGCCTGTTCGTCTCTAGACTCGGAATCTGTGGTAAGATGACGTTTATACCTTGTGGTCTTTGTTGGATCGCATATCACAGCAGTGAAGGTTGAGGCTGGAAGTCGCACGAGCGAAGTACATGTGACTATACATTCTGGTTTGCAATATGATTTCAAGTCTTACCTATGCCGGATTTCTCATGACTACTCAGACGTGAAGGCCGACTCAGAGCGCTCTGATGGACTGCTCGCTTATAGGACACATCTTCCGAGTCATCCTCTCGTTGCGCCATGATAATCTGTGGCCAAGTCGCCTCTGCAGGTCGGGAAAATCTGAGTCCAGTGTTAGTGATTACATCGATAGGCGTTCGAATCAGTGGTTTCTACTTACGAGCTTCGAAAAGAAGGAATGGTTGTCTTTATATGGGAGACGTGACCAAGTGAGTATGAGCGGCAACGCGTCAATGAATGAATGAAAGTCACGTGATCGTTTTCTGCTATCCCATGCCGCTTCAGGTTCAGTGAGTGACAGAGAACGCTTTGTACGTTGGCTGCGTCTATCATGGGTGGTCCAAATCTCGAGGTCTTTAAATTTGGTCTGTACTTGTTTGTACCCGTCATGGCCTTGTTGCATTTCGGTGATCCTGCTTGGTACCATAACCACGTCCTTCCTGTAGGTTGCCGTTTTGTTTATGATGACTTTGTCGTTGACTATTGCGACCAGTATAGGGAACACCTATTCCCGCCTCCGGATAGGACTTATAGTGTGAGTCTTTTAATATCAATGTGCTGCTCATCCGTGTGCTCAAGATGCACGTAGAAAATACCAACGGATCAAACCGCCATCCGAGAAGAGCTGGCAAGGATAAAGGCGGATAAACTTGCACGACGAATGGAGCGGGATAAAGAACTTCAAACACAGCCGGAGGTACCTGCACAGAGTTCAAAAGGGTGGTTCAAATGGTGGTAGTTCGGGGTAACGGTATGTCGCCTAAAGTTCTCATCACGAGTAGCATTTATAAGTAAGTCGTAGTTGTTAGGTCTCCCTTATTTCCTTCTAAATACATTTACTTCGTCTAGGCTCCTAGTATTGTATGAGTGTGTCCATGTTTCCTTCTATGTTTCTATATCATTGCTTAGGCAGCTGAGTTTCTTCGCCGTCGATTTGCACACTCCAGTAGCTCTGCACCTGCGCTGCAGCGACAATCTCTTCAAATTCCATCATCTCCTCGAAAGAGATTTTGACCCCACCGCACACTACAAAAACTAGGCACTTTTCTTTCCTCTCTTCTGAAGAAAGTGTTGAGAACGTTGGTCCGAGGATACGCAAGAGAAACTCGCGATTATACCCGGGAGTCAGAGTTGTCGAACAAGCGAGCTCCGTCAGTATTTTATGATCGTCTGGCAATGTGGTTATTGTGCCAGCCAGTTTGCGTTTTGCATTGCACAGGGACTCACCTCCAAATAATCTTGCAGTATGCATAGCCATCTCGTCTGGGATGCATGCGCATTTTATTCCTCCGGCACGATCGACTGCCATTCTAACTACCCCAGGAGCTGGCGAGGTCGCGCCTAGCGATGCTGCTCGAGATTTCAGTGCTTTCATGTGTGGAATTGCGATATTATATTCCTCGACAATTTCAACGGTATACGGAGAATTGTCCTCCACTTCGATGGAAGGTACGATGGGGACTTTAGAAGTAAAGTTCTGGGTATTGATGGCGATGGCATTGTAAAAGCAGTTCGAGCCAGTTGTTTCCAGCGCTACCACCGGCACTTTATTGGGCGTGAATTAGAAGTATGAGTATAGCGGTTCAAAATTTTAATTACCTTCATCCCACCCGACGTTCTTGCAGCCTTGCATGATGCCTCCGATGAGGCCTCCCCCACCGACACTGCAGAATATGGCGTCCGGCTTCTTAGGAAGCTGTCTCTGCATCTCGGTCACCATGGATGAATGACCATCCCAGAGGACAGGCGAATCATATGCTGGCACTAGGACACTAAGATGCGTTTGGCTTGCCGTAAGTGACGGGTAAGCCTGTACTCACGCATTTGTGTCTTTCTTCACGGCATCTTGGAGCGCAGCGAGTGTTTGGGAGTAGAATTTTCCAATTGTCACAATCTCTGCGCCATGCTTTCGGAGAGCCTGTTGCGTGTCGATACTTACATTGGTGGGAAGGAACACTGTGCATTTCACTTCCAAAACACGTGCTACAACTGCCGCAGCTAGGCCTGCATTTCCGCCCGAAGCGATCATCAGGTGCACCGAAGGACCATGCTTATCCTTGCATTGTTGTGCGAATTTGGAGATACCTCTGTATTTGAATGATTGAGAAGGTTGCAGATTCTGTACGTACGCCTGTTTGATAAGTCGCACGAGGTCCAAATCTATATCGCACCTCCAACTTTAGGTATGCAGAACATCCGATAATATCAGAAATATGGCTGGAATACACCAAGGGTGTTTCCGTCCACAAATTCTCGGATTGTACCGCCTTAATGGTCATATCGCTAGATGTTGGTTGTTTATAAGCCAGCTTCCGGAACTTTGATGGAGCAATTGTCCCTGCTATATTTGGACAAGCTTAGCTCCGGATTAAATGTTCACACTCTTACCCCGCGTAGAACAAAGGAGAAAGCAAGAAAGTAATAAGAACGCAGAGATTACAGCAGTCGAATCATATCGGGTGAACAGAATGTTGTGATATCAAGCGATCCGCTTTAGTCATTCTTCTGAAGGTACGATTTAGGTGGTGTTCCCATCACGGCCATTTCCTGGTGTCTAGGCCAACCAGCTGCATCGCCGCATGACACCCTGTGACAGTTTGGGACTCGCATCAAAGCACACGAATAAGACGCCACTCGACGCCACCTACCCTTCACCACATGCATCGCTGGCAGTGATCGCGAAGATGAGCATGAAGGGGATAGATAACTCGAGAAGTCGTTTGCCGACATCTCTCCGTCGAGATGATGATTACCTCTACATGTGAGTTTCCATCATGTGGTGCCGCCATGTTGCTGGGTAGCTCTTGCCCCCTAAACACCACCCGAGCAGAAGAAAGAGCTCACTAAGGTATCACGTATCTATGTGCCGTTAATAGTAAATGTCAGACATTGATGCCCGGGTTGTCTCAGTTGTCTTTTGCGCACAGAAGAGCCTGAGGCTGAGACTTTCATCAAGCAACCACTAGCTTCATTGACAGTATTTGCACGAGAGTGATCATCTACCAATGCCAAGAACCATGGTTTCGGCCTGTCAGGATACGTACTAAGGCGTGATAGATCAATAACATACCTCACTACACAGAGCAAGTTGTTGACATAATATCATGCAATGTCCCAATGGTGGGGAATTAATAATAATGCACAGCCCAGACTGATGTCGCGCGTGCTGCAACATTGAGTAAGCACCTATAGGAAGTCATGATTCCGACAGGACGTATTAACAACACCTGAACCGACTTACCGAAACCACTTGCAAATTCAAGACTGGCCGTGATTCGTGGGTAGCAGCGAGTAGCGGAGCAAAATCGGCTACTTATGATTGATATCGGTTAGACCTGAGAATGTGTGGGGCAGGGCCTCGGAGAACGCCTCGAACTGCGATGAGCGGCACGTCATGACCGTACGGTGGAATTATGTACTAGTAGTGCCGCGGATCTTTAACAATTACGGAAACCCTGATGTTTGGCGTGAAGTTCCGTCGAACCTGCACGCGTATCATAATGGAGCGCATTAGCGCCAAAGCCAGACTCCAGACTCCAATGTCTGAGGGCTATGATTTCCTTTGTGTTCGTCCACGCTCATCTCATATCTTTCGGTGTTTGACTTGAAGCGACTCGGTCAACGTTCTGTGACAGCCGGACCGGTAATAGTCATATAGCCGATGTCGAACAGCGTGAAACGTTCAACGGTTTGCAACCAATGTTCTTGGCGACACCAGTCCTAGGCCTCACCACTGGCAGCCACGGTAGTGGCAAAGAGTTGGTTATACGTGGTAAGCGCATCAGTGCATTGCGACTAGCCCTTTGAAGGTATATGGGATGATAAATTCTCTTGGCAGCCAGACCTGTGCTACATATATGATCTGTCAGTGGGAAGCCTCCATTGCAACATTGACATAGGCCAACGCGCCTTCCGTTTACGCCCGCAAATTTCTTTCATGCTCCGACGAGTTTTATCAAATGGCTCTCATACCGGTGCTATGGTATCTCCGTATCAGACACACTGGCTGGCAGCTGGCCTTTGTGAACGGAGGGCCCGTGTGTAGATTGGCACGGGCGTAAGGCTGCGCGAGGCCGGGCTCCCCGCAGTAGGAAACCCCCCTTCGTTCAATGCTAATGCGAGTTGAATAAAAGACTTCTACGCGGAAATTAATGAGCACGTTGTCCTGTAAGACATAAATCTTATGTGAGCTATCAAATTACAGTTGATACAGTGCTGATACACCACCTACAAGTGATCGACCTGGCGTCAAATAGTCCGCAGACGTGCCACGATATCGATGTGCGGAAGATGAAGGCACGAAAGTTAGTTTCGATTACGGACTTTCTGGCGCTTCCGGCCCATAGTGCTCACTTTGGAATAGTTCCTGATACCAGGGCACAATTCCTGATCTTCAGGCAACGAACCAACGGAGGCCACCACCACCACCATCATCATCACCGCCCGGAAACTAACGGCTATGGCGGCCATGCCAGCCACAGAAGCACTGTTGTGTCGTCCATTGGACATTTTAATGCGAATGGACGCGGTTAATGAGGCCATAGTGGCGCGGAAAATTTACCACCGCCTATCATGATGGACTCAAGCATACGATTTAGAATCCGAGCAATTTTTTTTTTCTGCCGTAGGCAGTCATCTAAAAGTGATGATGAAATATTGGGACAGCCTGTGAACGGGTCGTTTGGCACAGGTGGAAACCTTCCGATGACACTTTGTGTATCAGAGTTGTACTTGGCTGTCTCGAATTTCAAAATGAAAACCAACTGTCAGGTAATTTGTGATTTCATAGACCGAAGCCTGAGCCCATTCGTTGAACTCTAGGGAATTTTCAGGTTTCTAGAAACACTACTTCCGTCAGACGCATTTCTATCTGCGATTTATTTGACAGCGACGGGATGGATGGTATGTCCATTGTTAATTTCCGTATGTTCGTACCATACCACCCCCTTCCGCCGGCACTAGACGCCTTGTGTTTTAGCATGCAATACCCAATCACATGGGTCGATCCAGATGCAGGACATGGCTATTAGTCTCTGTTGTTCCCGGACGCGTCAACAATAGTTTCTGTCCCACACTCGGCGCGCGGTACATCGTGTCTTCTTTTGACGCCAGAATGATCCTTCCGTGACATACATGATTTGCGTTATGTACAACGCCATACGTGTCCCTGATGGTGCAAGGTATTTTACAGAGATAATATCGTACACCGGACATCCCAAGGTCGACGGTGTTCTTCAGCAAGGGACAGCCAGTTGAGTGGCTGTAGCCATGTACGAGATGCGGAGATTTTTCCGCAATGTATCGCGGATACACGAATTGCACCCCGCAGACAAATTCGTCACAATCAATCAGCAGTCCGTGGAACATATCACACATTTAGAATCAAACTCAACCTGGGAATGGTGTCCGATACTTTCGTCACTCCCGCACGGCTTGCAAGAAAAAAAATTCGCCGATGTCATGATTGGTGACGTTCGATTTTACGATAGTCGCGGGAGATGCTATGTACAGCTCCGCACGGCTGGAGTTCCGGACTCTGAACGTTCGCCTGTAAGCCTATACATAGCATGAGCTGGACTCGGGTATGTCTTGACATTTCCTTGCAAACAGTCTGCATCATGTCTATGTCTATGTTCCCAGCTCGTTATTTTTTTCAGTCATTCTGATGGGTCTCGGGCATGTTTACGACACAACCGCAGCATGGTGATAAGCTTTGACAGTATGTCTCACATGAATAGACGTTTTTTTAATGGATGTATGATGGACGGAGGGAGCGGGGGCAACCATCCGATATTGTAAAAATATGGATTGTAGAGTGGGATTTCAGTAGGCTGTCCGTGTGGTTAATCACGACCACCTTGTGCGTACTGAACTTCTATTTTGAGAGTACGTAAGGTTGATTGCCCAGGCACTTGGTTTTTCGTAAGCGTCGATCGTTAGGTTTGTTGTCTCCGAGAGTCTTTGCATTTGCATAGCCCCTTGGGGGAGGTCCCTGGGCTATGTGCCTAACGGAATGTCGAATGAAGATTTAGGTGATCGGAAAGAGTGTAGCTGTGCTGGCCCGAGGCGCGGGACGTATATTGGGTGCACCAAGCAAGCAGTGTTATCGGATGGGTCTTCGAGAGTCTGGACCGTTGGCTTAGACCGTCTTGGGTATGGGTAATTCCCTGCTTAATCCGTAATTATCGGTGCCAGGGCTTGGGTACTGGATTGTGCGGATTGGGAATTTGCAAGTTTAATTACTATTCGGCCCTGATTCGGACCAAGAAATTTATGCCAGCACAGATGGGGGATGGAGGAGTACGTCCACACGTGTATGTAAAGGACCTCGTGCGCGGTGATTAGCATGCCTAGGCCTACGCATGTTTTATCTCTTTGGTGAACTTGGCGGAGTAATATAATTTGCCTTGAATGTCGGAGTAAATAAACTGTGTTTGAAAAAAAAAAGCGGATCAGATGTCGTCTGACAGGTGAATGGAAAAGCGCAGATAGCGCATCGGGACTGATGCGGACAAACTAAAGACAAAAATGCCAATTCAAATTCCATGGATGAAAAACAGTTGAACCGCAAGTCCCACGAATTGGTTTGTTTGGAAAAAGTGAATCCTATAATGCAAAAAATTGGGAAAAGGGTTGACAACGAAAAAGATGGCAATCGATAAAGTGTCACAGCCACAATTGATATTCGGAACGGACACGGGTCTAGACTTGGCCATGAAGTAGGAGTTAAAGGGAAGATGCGAAAAAAGCGTGTACTTTCTTCCGATAATAAATTATTATTATGGGGGGGTCAAATTATATACGGCATCCTTTACGGCGTGACGTGTGTTATCAGTGTAAAACGGTGCCGTAGCTCGGCGGGGTTGTTCCTGAACCAAACTAACGGATAGATTTTTTTAAAAGTCCGACGATTGCGGTGCCTTAATTGAGGTGTTGGGCTTAACTCTTTCCAGCGTCTGCAATCAGGCACCTTTTTTATAGAAGGTTGTTCCTCTTTTCCTAACCCGCTTCATGGAGGACTCAAAATCTTCAACTCTCGACACTCTAGTCGATTCAAAACTTTCACCTGCTTCACTTTCAATCTCTTCTCGTTCCTCAGAGATTCACGATCTCAATCAATCATTAAATAATAACTACGACGACAACGGTGAACTCTCTCCCACAGGTTCATCATCCGACATGGCTGCCCTAGTCGCACCAAACAATCCATCTATTTTATCTGCTTCAGCAGGCATACAAGGCGTCAATAAACGCTATCGTCCAGCTCCTGCAAAGACTTTTCAATGCAGAGGTTATGGCGAGTGCCGTATGGTTTTCAGTAGAAGTGAGCATCTTGCCAGGCACATTAGGTAGGTACCGAGGCACATACCCCCGTTCGATCTCTTTAATTTCCTATCAGGAAACATACTGGCGAGCGCCCTTTTACTTGCCATTGCAGCAAGCAATTCTCGCGTCTCGATAATCTACGCCAGCATGCTCAAACTGTTCACGCTGATAAGCAAGAGCAGAATGAGCGCATGATGCGTGAACTTACCTCTCTTCATGCTTCTATGGCCGCCGCAAATAAAACCGGTCAGCCAAGAGGCAAGAGAGGTCAAGCTTCCGTTAATGCTGCTGCCGTACTCGCCTCAAGCAATCATTCAGGATCTCAAGATAGTTCAATGCATGGTCTCGATCAAGTCAAGGAGGAGGACTTGTCTGCCTCTCTCCACCCCATGCACCAGCGTCCCGGTACGAGCACTGGTTACGAGGGTGGTGACAACATGATTTACGGTGACGGTTGGAATTCCGATTTGGATCATCGTTCTGGTAATCCTCGACCTACAAACAACCATTCCTTTCGTGACTCCAGCCAGTCCTTTCGTGTCCCCCCCGCATCCTCTACTTCCTGGCAGCAACAGTCGCAGTCCTTTCAGACCTTCACCACCAACACAT
The DNA here is from genome assembly GCF_016647745.1 of Suillus plorans. Lineage (NCBI taxonomy): Eukaryota > Fungi > Basidiomycota > Agaricomycetes > Boletales > Suillaceae > Suillus > Suillus plorans. Next base: position 73,234 of record NW_024537395.1, read on the forward strand.
TCAACTTCAGTCTCCCCTCTAGGGAACGGGATGGTCGGCCCGGATCTAGCAGCAGCAGGCCACCAACTGCAGGGGGTCCCGACGCACATGCTAGAACGCTCCCGCCACTCGCTGCCGTCGTCTCCGCGACAATCCCCCCTCCACCATCCCAATCATTCGCCCTCCCACCTCAGTCAGCACAACACGTACTTCCCTTACCCTTCCGAAGACCTACAACAGCCAATCGCCCAGGTACAGCTCCCGCATCAATCCTCTCCACAAAACCTGCTTACGCTGGAGGGCCTGGATTGGTCACAGAACTATCCGTTCCAGTCTATGGACGCGGCGACATGGCAGCGCCATCCCTCACATCCTCCTACGGGGGCGTCCCATACGATTCAGAACCAGCATCTCCAACAGGCGGGTCATATGACTCACCGTTTTCCTTCCACCCACCGGCGCTCGCCGAGTCAATCTCATCTAGTGGGCCTTTCGCATATTCACCACCAAACCCTCGCAAACGACCATACCCGGGACCAGACGATGATGTCTCACGTCGAGAACCCAGCAGCGGGCTTTCAGGGCCTGGAGAGTACGAGTACGGGTCAGAATCACGCCCTCAATCTCGAAGGCTCACCGTCCTGGAACTCTGCAACGACGCAGATGCAGATGCAGGAATACGATCATTTCTACCCGGTGCAACAGGAACGGCTTCACGGCCGACTACCGCATCAGGAATCATCTCATCAGCATCATCCCTCACACTCGTCGATAGAACACCAATCTCAAGCTACTCACTACTCCCAGGAGCTCAGACGCCAACAATTCCAGCAGCAGCGTATAGCGCAGGCGCGGCGTCGCTCGGGGGAGGCCGAGTTTCTCCACAATTTCGGCACGACATATCATCGGCATCAGCAGCAGCAGCAGCAGCAGGGGCCATACTTTCCGTTAACAGAGGAAGCTTCGCATCTTCACCCTTATCAGACACATCACGCAGTCCACGATCCCAACCACACGGCGTTGCCTTCGCCACCGTTGCTCGATCCGTCAGCATACAATCAAACTCGTCATCCCCATCATCCAATGGGGCAACCCCTCCAGCACTATCAAAGCGAGGAAGGGAATCTCCAGTTACATCTCCATACTCCTCCGCTGCCGTTGGAATGAGAGTGTGACTGCCGTGGGGGGATAAAAATCATAACTTTTCTCGCTTTATATCCCTAGTAATTGGGGGGTACGAACATTGGTGTTTGTTAGCAGCGCGATTACCTACCTATCTTGTGTTTTCCTCCGTGCTCGGTCAGTACGACTCAAACCCTTTCTAGTACAAGTATTTCATCGTTATATCTTCGCACTCATCTATACCAAAATCTTTTTAATCTTGTGTAGTGTTGTTTATACCTTTTGGTGGGGTTTCGTTGAGGTTGTATGTACTGCTACGGTAGCGCCTCGTATTCGTAATCTTTTGTCGTGTAAATACACCGCTTTGAAACCACCAATAATGCTTGGCTTGGAATGGCCTTGGTACTCGCCACAATCAAAGCATCTCGATGTGAGTTGCAAATCCCCCTTGAATATAATGGGTTACTCTATCCAAGAATAAAAAGTCCACTTATATAAGGAAGTCCTTAGAGCCGCTGTTCATTTGAGTAAAACGATGACCCCTCTTGTAAACACTACTAAGAGGCACCCCGCGATTCGAAATTTATACCCGTTTCGGGCCACTAACGCCAGAGCAATCAGGTCCCCGTCTCTTCCCAATATGTTGGTCTCCCCTAGTCATAGAAGGAAGACAATCGTTCCACCGTGATTCCAATACGTACCGGAACAACTACCAACCAAATCCTGTGCTACAAATTTTATTTTTATACATAAACCACTAGCTAGTAACCCCAATCCTCCAGGGTTCAGGGTCTCCCTGCTAGTCCTCCATTTACCGGCACCAGTAGTAGTAGATCCATACCGACATTATTTTATGTTACGGCTTATCTTTGCAAATATTTTTCAAAGTCCGTAATAATCCAATTCTACCTGCAACGCACATCGCCGGAACAAACCTTAAAGCTACTAAATCATAATGCTCTAGAATGCCCTCATAATGAGCTTGAATGAATGCCATCTGACAAGAGATGGCTCGAGACCGCGACAAAGGCTTTTGGGTCACGCAAGCGGCCCTTCGGAGCTTGAATATACATTACACAGGTGTGCCCTTCGGGCGGACTGAGATTCAGAAATCAGCCAATATGTCCATTCTGTGACTGCACAAGATGAGGCGTGTGCAAACTGGTGGTAACCAATAATAGCACTAGCACGGACCGTCTGATCGATTTATTTTTTCTTGGACTGATGTGAACTTTGCTTGATTGACGGACTGTTGATCAACAAGATGTAGTATACTCTACTTGAAGACATACCATTCATGGGCGATCTTTCCCAGCAAGCCAAAAGACTTTATACGATGTTTGGCCAGTCATCTACACGATTGTAGTCATCGCTGACCAGTGATTCGGAGAACATGGGCATCTGGTGGCGTCTTTCTCTCTTGTGAGAAAGACGGCAAGTCAGGTGGAGAACGGTGAATGCCGCTTGATGTGCGCCTGTGAACGTTCTTCAGCGGCTGATTTTTCCCGTGAGCATCGGGGAGGTCCCTGCATAGGCTATCAGGATGTGCGACAAGGTACGCTTGTTATTATGAAAAGGCACATTGCAAGGAGTGTGCCGTATTCAGCTCGCAACAAATCACGAAGGTTCGCGGAACCGTAATAAGAGGAGCGTACATACGGATTTGGATAAAACATCATTCTTGCTCCTCCGAGTCGAGCTTATGTTCAATTCGGTGCTCACACGACTATTTTCGTATCAGTTCAGTCATCCCGAACTGGACTTTATACTACGCCTCGTTGTACACACCTCTGGTATTGAATGACTTTTTTCGCCTCGCAGATAAACTGCTGACAACGCGACCAGGATGCACGGAAGAAATAAAGAACTAGGAGATTCCTCATGAGTTTGCCTGAAATTTTGAGGGATTGAAGTACCACTTTCACGCAGAACGCCTTGTCTACCACGAAGACATCCTTGTTCAGCCTACCCAAGTCGATGTCTTTTTGAGCGGCGCCATTGTGGGAGTCGAGTCCACTATACACCATTGGCGGATCTAGGGCTATGAAGCCTATGATAGTTTCCAAGCAATACTGCAGAAGATTACCGTGCTCAGACAAATGCACCAATCCTGAGAACTTACTCGATAGACCACAGGCAAAAGAGGTGTGCCATAATACATGTGCTATTTCATCCGAGGCGTGAATAAAGACGACGAACAAAAGTCTCGTCTCTGACTCGAGTATCCCTGTACATAGTTAAGTTAGTATGCCACGTCTAGTGTCACTGTCCAGTGTCAGTGACGTAGAAAGGTGAAATGTACCAAAATCGGGCCTCGGCTCTATAGACGAACCCTAGTAAATATGGCACAACAACGTCCTGTTTTTTCCTAGAATGGAAGGTGGATTGTGGCTGGAAAATTCTGAATAGACTGACTTCAAGTTGTCGAGTTGTTTTTTCTGGCAGATCGGGAGTATGCTGAGAACGGTGTAAGTCCCTGTGATCTTAAAAAGTTGTGCGCTTGCTGAAGGGTGTATTATAGAAAACCACGCAATGCTAGGTCAAAGCGGGCTTTGGAGGCTCGTGAAGCCAAGGAGGTCGAAGATGTTCGGACAGCGATATTCGTAAAGGGAACTCATACAGGGGAGATACTGAACGGTGTGATGAAAGAGCTGGTGTGTATTGTTCGAAAGTCCTCGAGGTTGGAGACTGATCATCAATTAGATGGCACTCAAACGACCAGACGCAATATCGTTCTCGAAGAAAAACACCGTTCACCCCTTTGAGGATGCTTCGTCCCTTGAATTTTGGGCGGGCAAAAATGATGCGTCCATGTTCCTCGTGGGCCAGTCTACGAAAAAGAGACCTGCAGGTCTTATTATTGCACGTACATTCGACTCGAGACTACTGGATATGTGCGAACTTGGAGTAGACAAATTCATCAGCATGGCAGAGTTCAAAGTGAGTATTTTTTCCCTTTGCCGTATAATCTAATCTAATAATTTTATGGGCGGTAGACACCAAAATCAACACCGGGACATAAGCCCATGATGCATTTCGCATCAGAACTATTCGACACCCACCCACGATTTATTCAAGTAAAATCATTGCTTATGGACTTCTTCAATGGAGAAGTCATCGATTCCATATGTTTACCAGGGTTGGAGCATGTAATCAGCGTTAGCATCGCACCTGCTCCCTCACTACAAACGGCAAATCCTATTCTAGGCGACTCCCAGGAAGAGGATGTCCAAAATCTACCCAAGATCCATATACGGACGTACACCGTGAAGCTACTTCCGTCGGGAACGCGTATACCACGTGTCGAGCTGACGGAGATGGGCCCCTTCCTTGACCTATCACTGAGACGTCATCAAGCCGCTGATCCAGAAATGTGGAAGGCTGCTATGAGACGACCAAAGTTGAAGAAGCAAGACTTGGAAAAGGGTCTTGGAAAGAAAAAGAAAAATTTGGAAGTGGACGAAATGGGCGACTTGAGGGGACGGGTGCACATCGCGAAGCAGGATCTCAACAAACTCCAAACGCGGAAGATGAAAGGCTTAAAGGGTATGCTGGTGGAACAGGATGGGAGTTCAGAAGAGAGCGAGCAGGAGGACGACCCTCGACAGAAAAAGCGAAAGCGGGATTAAGGGTGATTGTATTCATAGTCCATGTCCGCCGTGGGGTTATTCTTTAATGGACGCGGGCAGCTGGGCAGAACATGGCCTTATGGCATCTACCTTCCCACTTAAAGCCGTGCCCGCTCCGCTTATTACATAAGGATTTGAACAACAAAGGCGTGGTAGCTTGATTAACTGCCTCTCAAACTACATAGGTAAAACTTCTCATGCGCGTGGATCCTGTTGTTCGTTGACCACAACCACCTGATCTTGCTGGCCCAAACAGCAAGTCGAAACTTGATCCCTGAATTATTGAAGTTCTGATCTTTTCAAAAGATCCATTCATTTAGGTTTCAGATATGTCTAGTGCTCGTAAGTCCATGATGCACTTGGAATTTGTACATTTCATTAGACAGCACCTCAGCAGTGACGACAACAACCCCTGCGGCAACATCTACTGGGTGAGTTCTTTCATTTATCACATGGAATCCAGATTGGAACTCCAGCGCAGCGGTACTTCGGCGACAGCAACTACATCGCCTACTACTACGTCGTCGTCGGCTTCGACTCCAACGACTACGTCCAGCAGTACTACTCCTACTTCTTCGTCGACCTTGGCGAGCAGTACTGCTAGTACGACATCAGCTTCGTCCACGACGCAATCAACCAGTGCTACTTTGTCGAGCACTTCATCCACACAGATCAGTAATTCTGTCTCAGCTACTACTCCTACCACAGTTGCAACAACATCGCCAACACCCACTCTTAGTGCTTCAGTCTACACATCAACCAGCGGCGGTGTTGTAATTACCAGTGTAACCTATGTGACTGTGGCAACCTCCACTCCTTCATCTGCTAATAATACCGCCACTTCATCCACTTCGTGAGTTCAAAATTTTAAAATACATTCTCACGTAATTCACATCACCGCCATCATAATAGGTTCTTTTCGAACACTGGAGCCGTTGCCGGTGTCTTCACCGTCGTTGGTCTCATCGTTATTGCGATTTTCATCGCACTTGTGACGAACGCCGTTCGCCGCCGTCGTGCCAAGAAGTTTGACAGGGACGTCGCGGAAGCAGCCGCAGAGGCGGCCGCCTCTTCGCGTTCGCCATTTGATGACTACGCGTACTCTAACAATGGCGGTTCGGGCGGCGGATATCCATACTCGGATACCACCCATGGGACTTTTGGCCAGGCTCCGATGAATCTTCCCAGTGACTCATATGGTATGAGTGAGATGACACAGTATGACCCATACGCAGCTGGGGCAGTATCTCTCGCTACGGCTAACGTGGGAAGGATTCGGAGTAGGCAAGACAGTGAAACTCATCGTGCACCAGGCATTGCTGGTGTTGGTGCAGGCAACCTTGCTCGCGAGCCGAGCCGCAGGACCCCATACCACGCTTTCGCTGGTCCTGGCCCACAGCCCCACGAAATATTGGATCACACCGCTAGTGGGCGATACAGATCTCGCGGCATCGAATTGCTCGAAGGCGCTGGTCTGGCGGGAACTGGAGTTGCCGCCATGGCTGCTGCCAACAATGGAGCATATATTAACCGCCGGCCTTCGGAATATACTCGTCAGACACATGGAAGTATGCGTTCACATGGGCACTCGCAGGGTCACTCGTCGAGCGAGAACTACTCCCTGCCCATTCAGCCTGTATACCAGTCACCCCCGCGCAATGATACCCAGTTCGCAGATGCATACACTGGCTTTGTTAATTCACCGTCTCAACTTCCACTGAATCATGGGGTTCCCAATTCTCATGAGACTTCCCCGTCGCCACCCCCTGCTCAGTCTCACAGTCCTGTAGGCGAAGTCGAGGGTGAAGATTATCACGACGATGGTCCTCCGAGTCAGCGTATGAGTTACGCTGACGACGAAGATTACGGTCAACACAACCGTGTGCTCAGAGTACGTAATCACATAACCCATCATTTTTTTTTGGCTCACGTGCTCATAAACAGGTCGCAAATGAGTGAGACCCTCACAGAAATTTCGCCGCATCTGAAATTTGTTGCGGACTTGTTTGCGTATTATATCCGCAGCGTCGTCGCTCTTTTCTGTTTATTACTTATATCGATATGTTTTCTTGTGATGAGGATGCAAGGAAAGGTGCTGAACTCTAGCTTATATTCTCGGGCGCTCCCTGGCCTTGGCGCTGTTTTGCTGCGTCACGTATTTAGACTACACACGCTGCTCGGCTAGTACGAACTGTTTAGTGTAGCGTCCACTACAGATTTGTGATGTGCCCGGAGAAATGAGAGAATTTCTGTTGGTTCCTCTTAAGTTTGTTGTGTGATATGGTTTGGGTTGTATAAATCCCGATGCATGAAGATCCATTTCAATGATGTGAACTGTTGGCTGATTTACAACAGATACACGAGATCATTTGTATTCCACAAGGCACATCGTCGAATGAGGCCTGAGGCCTTGAGGTACCGTCCGTGGTCGATCATCAATCAGACCTCAGGCCCCCAAAGACAAGCTCTTTCGCTCAGAGTTACGCCGTCATAAATAGCTCGCACATAATTCTCCCGGAAAACCTCCGACAGTTGCATGTGCTGCTTTATAAAATACAAAGCTGCGCGCTACTGCCACTGGAGTAAAGTAGGCATGTGCAATCAGACGTGATACATGACATGAGAAATCAAGCATCCGCTTGACACTGGCAGCATTGAACTCGTCTTGATCGATGCACTCTGGGCAAACTGGCGGAACCGTCCATGCAGAATCCCTACGAGTCAATGGTTGTGTTGTTTATGAGAAACCTTGTGAAAGTCCGGCGGAGTACGATAATTCGTTGAGGGGGAAGTCTGATAATAGCTGCAAGGAAAATGAATTCGTTAATTGCTGGTACATGTCTGGTTCTCGGGATGACTCATTATTTCTGATGGCTCTCGTCAAGTTCCCATACTCGTTCGAGAAGCTCAATACGTGCCACACCATAGAGGAGGGATCTAATTAGAACCAAGACATAGCAGTCAGAGCTACTTGGGTCACCTGGGCGGAATAAGCGCGATCCCATATTACAAATGATCATTTCACTGGCCAAATCAATCGCCAAAAGACCACATACACACCTGATTGACAAGGGCACGTTTACGCAGTTCTTGGGGAACGGGATTCGTAGGAATCACTAAATCCGATATGATGGTGGATGGCCTCGGACCGCACATGTAAGTACCGGACTCCATCATGAAATCAGAAATGGGATACATTGCCTAACGTATATTTCGATGTTCTCAGCGGGGGGTGCTCGGTGATACAATCACGACGTCCCTGCAGTACGCGATTCGGCCGCAGCAGCACGAATACGGGGACGCTGTGTACAATATTGAATATTCGGAGATCACGATAGTCCTTGAATTGATGAAGGAAAATCGATAGTAACACCAAGTCCCTCAAGTGCCGCGGGCTCGCTATGTGATATGGATTCTCGTGACCCGATCAGTCAAATTCCGCAGCAGCCTACTCTGTCAAATCTTTTCTGATTGATTGCGCTGAGCGCTCAATGTACATCGGCAATGAATTGGTCATGACGACCCGGGCGCGCTGCTACTGATGATGAGTATTGGAGAAACCAAGACCATATAGTCAATGATAGCAACGGACCACATCAGAAGATTCAGAACGCCCATTATTAATGTTGTCACGATTGGGCTTTGAGCGACGTGATCATCCGGGGGCCATTCACCGATAGGCAAATTGCATGTAGCGGACGCCGTGACATGATGCACGATGATCGGCTGAAAGTACACAAAAGCGTTAAAATTTGGTGAACCTCCCAAAACGTTCGATATCATAAAAAATCGGAAAATGGCGGTGAGGAAAAGCCAGAAAGAGAACAGCGGGCGTTACATGCCGTGGACCGTCACGCGTCACGTGCCAGTCTGATCAATTCTGACAGCCTAGGTTCAGTCCATTTTCCATTCTAGTCGCCAGAATGCAAACGATACTGCGTCGACCATGTCAATACTGATCTGCATCGCTACAACCCGTTCCACATCAGACTGTCAGTTCATCATAGCCTTGACACGTTCTCGACAACCCCACCTATCGACACACATGCTTGTCCAGCGTCGTCCCACTCTGTCCCGGTTGGAGGTCTTTGGCTTTGAGGAAGGCGCGTAGCAACGACGAGTGCGTCACTGCGGATGTAGTGGATGAGCTGCACGATTTCCGAGCGGAACCTTTATAATGAAAGTTCTTGTAATCCTGCTAAACGGTTTGAAATCAGATCAAATCGCCTGGATGGCGACGGGCAGATCCTCATAACGAAGGATGCCACTCCTAGAGTGGAAGTGTCCATGGGCAGAGATATCTCCCAGACGATGTTTGACTCCGGTCTTGAACAGCACGCGGGCCTTTTCTTCCTATGGAACTGTTGCTGAAAAAGGATTGGCTGATCAATGAAAAGTTTACGGTCGACAAAGAACTACCGAATGTCAAAAGATAGCAACCTGAAGCGGCCAAAATGTGGCGTCCTACGTCCACCGAGGTCCAGCACTTGGAAACGAATTGACGGATTGAGCATCCATGTCACAACCTGTTCTGATTTCACCTCCGATGACCCTGCAACGCCCAATGTCTGAGAACAATACCGCTGGCAACACTTGACATATCATAAGGCCTGTCATAGTATGTACACGGAAAGAACGACCGAGAAACTGGAAGAACCCCTGATATCTGATAGTCACACGTCATCGTGATCCCTGTACACTATCAGGTGCAACATCCTCCTGGAGGTGAGCCTCACACGTATCTGTCAACTGTTGATATACTCATCCTCGTCGGGCCACCACCCCAAGATGGAATTCAACCTCAACTGCACGATCAGAGGCGGTGGCCGCAGCCATATTTTCACTGTCAAGATTTCATGTGCGAACACTGTCGATGGGCGGAGACATGCGATCAAAATGAAGGGATGTATGTTCCGCGATTCAAACGCCAAGGAAATTCCTCTTTGAAACATTCCCCTACCTATCGACGATAGCCCGGATCATAATGAGTATTGACTTTCGCACCCGAAGTTTACTATGCCCTATGTCATCATCGTTCAAAGTATCCCCTACCATGTCCAAGAAACATCACTTGCACATTGTTGCCCGATCACGACCTTCAGGTGATTTGTCAATCAATATTGGATCTCATTCCTCCACACTGATTATTGCCCTATACACGACCGACTTTCGGCCGTGTATTTTGCAAAACAGAATGAGAAAGAAGTCATCTTCGCAAAGCCGAGGTCACAGAGACCCCCCTGTCTTGCAAAAAGCCGCCCGAACAATCGACGAGATTAATTGTTCATCGTGGTGGTCAACCTAAGATGACGGGGAACATGACTCGGAGAATGCTGCCATGCATCGCTGCCGAACGCTCATGGCGTTGGTCTAATACCGACGAAGGAGGAAAGCCTTTGGCACGAGGGGCAAGGAGGAGCAGGTAACTGACATCGAACTTGAGGGATCCTATGCTTTTTCTGGCCATAGAACTCCTCAAGTTCCTTACTCAGTCTGCTTTGTCAAAGGTTGTGTATTTCTACTTAGTACTTATAAGTACTGTAATGAACACTACCTATCACTCACAGCGGGAACAAAAGTATTTTCTATGAATGGGGATGGATGAGAACCGCGAGCAGGATGCACTGGCACTGCGGCTACAAGTGAGGATGTTACGGCATTAGTCGGAAGCTACATCGAAAAGCCCTTGAGGTCTGCTAGCTTGGTGTCCCTTGAAATCAAGGTTTTCTCTCGGGACGTCTTGTCATGACGAGTTTTAGCATCAGTGGAAAGTAAACGAACATATTGCATTGACTGCTGTGATTTTACAAATATACATCTGCATCGCTACAAGCTTACAAGCCGTTCCACTCGAACCCTTTCTCAAGTACAAAGCTGCCGACCAATGGCAATTCATCACAACTGCTGCCCACCTTGACACCATAAACGCCCTTCTCGATCACCCACCTCTCTATCCTCTCCTCCCAGAACGACACAGCATACTTGTCCAGCGTCAACGTCAACGTCTCGCTTTGTCCCGGTTGCAGGTCTTTGGCTTTTCGGAAGGCACGAAGGAGCAACGGGGGGTGCGTTACGTCGGACGTGGTAGGCATCGAGACGTACAACTGCACGACTTCGGATCCTGCGAGCTTGCCGGTGTTTGTGACGGTGACGGTGGCGTTCAGGCTGAATTCGCCGTTCGAGACAGCTGCCTTGGAGAGTGTCAAGTTCGAGTAAGAGAATGTCGTGTAGGAGAGACCGTGACTATCGACGCGAAATCAATCAATCCTCTGTTCTCTGTATAGTTGAGGCTGAGCTACTCACCCGAACGAGAACTGTGGTTTGATGCCTCTATGATGGAAGTGCTTGTAGCCCTACCAAAGGAAATGAGCGCAAAATAAGATCCACAATGGATCGGACTCACAACGAACAAATCCTCGCCGTAACGGAGGACACCGTTCTCAGAGTGGAAGTGTCCGTGGGCAGAGATATCTTCCAATCTCTTGGGGAACGTCAAGGACAACTTGCCCGATGGATTCTTCTTGCCGAACAGAACGTCCGCAATCGCGTCGCCCGTCGCGTTACCCAAGTACCATGAATGAAGGATCGCAGGAACTGAATCTGCCCATGGAAGCGTTATGGATGAACCCTAGCGTAAACACGAGATCAATTCAATTGAGGCCATAAATCTCATCTTGATTGCACTCACGGATTGGGTCACGACAACAGTGTTGGGGTTCACTGCTAGCACCTTCTCAATCAGCTCATCTGTACGTCCAGGCAGTGCCAAGGTCTTCCGATCATACCCCTCCGTCTCCCAATCCGCATTCAAGCCGACGACAGCAATAACCACATCAGCCTTCTTCGCGATCTCCACAGCCTCAGCCATCTTCACATTTTCATCGATCACCTCTGCACCACCAAGACGAACGCCGGGGTTGCTGTCCATCACCATCTCGTCTTCATCACCGTCTGCTGGTGCGCGGACGTTACAGAACTCGACGAGGATGTGATGTTTGACGCCGGCTTTGAGTGGCACGCGGCCTTTTTCTTCCGTGGAACCGCTGCCGAAGAAGGATTGACCACGGCGTTGGCGTGTCCAGTTGTCAATGACAAGTTGACCGTCGACGAAGAGCTACAAATGTCAATGTTCAGTGAGATAACAGCAACATGGATATGGTGGCGCACCCTAGCCCTTCCAGCGACAGTCAAGCCGAACTCGAACAAACAATCATGTTCGCGGGGCTTCAGCTCACCCTCGAGTCTCATCGTCCAACGTCTCGTGATGCCCTTGGGTGCCGATGTACTGATGAATATCCTCGTCTCATCAACCAGACGCGTCGAGTAGGGCGTGTTGATTGCAGACATGCTCTCGTCGTCTTTATGCGCGTACCACGTAGCAGTCCAGCCCCGCTTTCCCGAGGGGGTGAAGAGCTCGTAGTCGAGTGTGGGCATCTCCATATAGGCTAGCGGAATGAACAATAAAAACACAGCTCTTCTCATGTGAATGACAAAACCACGTACTGCTAGCGCCCTCGCTGTAGAGAACCTCCACGCCTTTGGGAAGCGCAGCGGTAACACCATCATACGGGGTCACGAAGTACGATGGTTTGAGTGCGGCCGATCCTCCTCCAGAAAGTACGATAGCTTTTGCGTTCCCTCCGACAATAGCAATCTTTTTGATCTTGTTGGGGTTCAGGGGGAGGAGGGCGTTAGTGTTTTTGAGCAATACGATGGATTCTCCTGCGACTTTGCGCATGAGAGCTGTGTCTTCGGCACTTTCGACGGTACGTTCTATACCATCTCCATCGAGGATCTACGAGTGTTTGTCATCAATAAAGAGCATGGGACGGAATAGGAATGTACGCACTTCCGGTGCTTCTTGAGCGACGCGCTTGGCAAGTTCGACAACTTTGCGGGCGCGCTCTTTTACAGTCCTCACGGTCAATTTCCTTGAGCCAATAGACCTGTTCATGAGATCAAGGGTGCGCCACTTGTTGGTACCTGGCATCTCAAGGTCGAGGCCAGCATTGATACTCAAGTCTATACTGTAGATACCAAACCTAATTCAACATATGCAACATGAGTTACTACTCAACCATACGTGTAAATGAGGAACGTACCAATCGGACATGACGAGCCCCTCAAAGCCCCACTCGCGGCGTAGGATGTCTTGCAAGAGATGCTTATTCTCAGAGGCGTGGGTGCCATTGACACGGTTGTACCTAAAATATGACCATGAAGATCAGTACGTGTCGAAGTTCTTCTCCTGTGCTCCAGGAGAAGCACAGTATTTGAAATTGAAATGCGAACGTACGAAGTCATGAAACACCACGGCTTCGCATATTTCTGGGCAAGCATGAACGGCATGAGGTAGATCTCGCGAAGCGCACGTTCGCTTAGGATCGAGTCGTATGCCATACGATCGTCTTCTTTGTCATTGCACCTGTATTAGTCCCGAGTTAACATGGAACGGTGATCGGAATCGGATGATGGGACATACACGAAATGCTTGATTGTAGTTCCAATGCCGCCTTTTTGAACACCTTTAACGTACGCGGCCGCAATGAGACCAGATAGGAGTGGGTCCTCTGAGAAACTCTCAAAGGCCTGAACAATGGAGTACAAAATTAGATGGGATCAGAGCTATCATTCTGGATATGGGACTTACACGGCCACCTAGAGGGTTCTGTAGTCGGTTCGGTAGTCATGAACGGGTGCACATGAAAGGATGGTAAGAGCAGACATACGCGTTGGATGTTACATGTCGGGGCAAGAATAACAGGCGCGGCTCTGAGCTTGGCCTCGCTTGCGAGTAACTTCAGCCCAACTTCCTCGATCAGTTCCGTGTCCCAGGTAGCTCCAAGCGCGGTAGAAGAAGGCAGGCACTTGGCCGGTGTACTCATGAAGAAGTGATTGCCTCTGATACCTGCATACATGCGTCTGAATCATCGCGTTTTTAATCGAGCAGTGAATCTGACATACCGTTAGGGCCATCGCTAACTTTTACAGCGGGTATTCCAAGGCGGGCGATCTCATGGGTGTGCCAGAAGCCAACACCAGCGGTGAGGAGGATAGCCTCATCCGTAGTGAGCTTCTCGACGATATCATCCACGTCTGCATTTGCGAAATCTGACCACGGCATGATGGATTTTGAGTCCAAGTGAGATCTGGATTGTAACGACGCGCAGATAGTCTAGCTTCTCACAGGTCTGTGAGTGCGATAGGGACGAAAGATAGGAATGAGCAGGACTTGTCTCTTCTCCGCACTCTCATATTGCTCTCATATATACTGTTCACTATCACTATGAAGTCCACACGTGACATTTCCGAGATTTCTCCGATACCGAGAATTCGCCGTCTCGAGTCTGGAGTAGCAGTGAAAACACTGAAAACTGCCAAGTCGGTCGTTGGTTTGATAGCAATGATGTTGCAATTTGGGGGATGCGTCGATATTGGATAATGGTTCTGCATCATGATAGGATATGCGATATTCCGAATGGGAGTCCTTGGGAGCTTTCTCGATGGGTCGGCGGAACTTGAAGAACACCTGGAAACAAAGACCGCGAGAGATGGGGGATACGGCGACCGCCGGTGGTAATATTGTGGGGATTTGTATTCCCAAGAAGTTTATGCTGTGGGGCAGGTGATCCGGACCGTCTTCGCTTGAGGGTTTGCATACATGGCTTTTGAAAAAAGATAAGTGCAAGGAGACAATAGTAACACGTGCTGAGCGCAGCACACTCATGTGGTCATTAACGACAAATTCAGAACAGGTACATGCGTATCATTTCAGATACCACATGACTTCGAACAGCATGAAGAATTGGGCAGTTGCTAGGCGAAGCATGTACTTTTGCTTGGTTACGCGAGTTGATTTCTTGACCACGTGACACAACGACGCGTCCAGTCACTCTCTAAAACAATATGCACAAACTATATCGCACACATCCATGATTCCATCACCTGTTGGCACCGCCAACATGCTACGTGTACCAGTGTTACAGCCTAAATCATCTTCGCATTCACGCAGCGAACCCCCTTCTCCATCCGAGTTCCTGCAACCATCCTCCTCTGGCGGTCTCACAAAGCCATATCGTCAACCTTCAGTATCACGCGGGACTCCATTAATGAACGCTCGTGCGCTTTCAGGATCCGCAGTACCCACAAAATCGCGCCCTGAAAAACGCCCCAGACCATCAGCCCCACTTCCAACCACCGACAGCAGTCAAACCACCCGCGTCCGGCCAATGCGAACACCGACGCCGCCCCCGGAAAAGGTATGTCTACCCGCCAGCCTTCTATTGTCTGAAGAAGAAACATCCTGACTCGTCTTGCACAAGCCAATAGCCATTCTCCCCCCACCCCTCCCAAAATCCCTTCATGCATTGAATTCCCATCCTCCCGCTATATTCTCAGGCAACTTCGACCTCTATGGCATGTACCTCCCCTTCCTTGTCAAAGCCTACCTCCCGCCGGGCAGCACATCCCCCGACTACGCCGCAGTCTATGACACAATCCTAGCTTACCAGTCCAAGCACGACTATACCGCCCGGTGCTTCCTTTCGCTCAGCTCTGACACAGGTAGAGCAGAAAGCGTTTCTATATTCGATCCCATGATGGAGCGCCCTTTTGACGTGCTGATAAGCAATTTGAAACATCGTGCAGAACTCACGTTCACCTCGAGCGAACGCGCTTCTTTTCTGGCCCCTGAACACAGTCCTGTGTCGCCGGGCGTCATCGGACAAGCGGGGCTCCCCCCTCAATGTGGAGTCAAGAACGCAAAGGGAATATGGAAGATGAAGCGCGTGTGGATTGGGGAGGGCATGGTAGGAGAGTGTGAGAATGTTGGTGATGGAACCACAGTCGATTGCGTCGGTGAGGCAGCAGATTCCTCGACGAAAGCGAACGCAGGCAAAAAGACGAGCAAAGCTGTGAAAAAAGAACTTTTTGAAGGCTACTTCTCCTTCAGCGTCAGCTACGACCAGATGTACAGAAAAGCAGGTCACGGGAGCGGGTCGACTTGTCGGTTTGCGTTTTGGGGTGTTAGAGCGATGAAGGATAATACGGGGAAAGAGATTGGACTTGGCCCCGGGAAGGGAATAGGAGCGGGAATGAGGAGGGCTGGACATTAGAGTTCTGTTCGTACGTATACCCCATGTCTTGAGTTTTCCTCCGGCCTGCAACTCCAGTTACAAATAGCGTAACAAAATATCTTGTGCATAGATCAAATATCGATACTTCTGGCTTGTTATATATCATCGCAGCAACGAAGTACTTTTGAACATTGCAGCTAAAGGACAATTATTTCCTTATCTTGCACAATGCGTAGTCACCACATACCTATTCCACAGCGATGAGGGGCCTGCAAAAGAGAAATTCTCGCTGCACTGGAAATATATCAATTATGCCCTCCCAGTCTTTGCCGAACACTCGCTGTACCACCGATCCTCCTTGAGATGGATGTGAATTGCATAAAACGGCATCGCAAAGTTGTCAATTCAGGAAACTGCCTGAATCAATTAGCATATACTAGTACGCCTTGAATCTACAAACTCACTTCCTCCAAGTTCACTTCCCCCTCCAGTTCCTACACAACCTCTCGTGCACCGATCAGAATAAACTGATCGAGCAAACACACCCTTCCTACTCTGCTTCTCTTAACGGCCTAGCAAAGTCCAGCGCGAAGTAGATAATCGCAACTTCGGATTTATGATACGAGAGCAGGCGTTTCGGTCGTATTCTTCAGGAGCAGTCATTTCTACGATTAACAGACTCAAACTCGTGGAGTCCACTGCACAAAGGCACGTTCCTTAGAACGATGTACTTTCCGTGCGTTTACTCCGTAGTCTGTGTGGTACGAACGAAAATGATCACTGTCGGTTAGCGCGATCTTGTCGATTTAGTTCCTTTGGACATGTTTATGGTTTATGATTGACTTGGACATACCTCATAGGAGTACTGATCTTCGATCCACCGAGCTAACAGGCATGTATGATTTACATGGGTTGCTTGTTTCGGGGAACGTCAAGACGCTGAGTGAACAAAGCACGCATTTCCTGACAGTGATCTCGAAGATTAATAGTACTCCAAGCTTCAAGTCCGTGTATTCACAAAAAGAATCCAACGACGCACACCACTGATGATTTATCCGTACAATGCACAATGCGCGGCTTATTGCCGATATGCTGATCTATAACTTCATGCAGACTTGAATATCTCTCCATGCTTCCCCTGTGTGTAGAACTTGTCCATCCTCGTGATAATGGTATCCAGGCCGGTGATCCAATCGTTGAGCTGCTTGTCAAGCACCTCCTGCGAGCACGGCTCTCCATTCGGGTTAGCTGCAAGCTTCTCGTAGAAGCTCTTGCGAGGCGGGCAATATCCAATCGCAGTCTACATCAACGCACAACGTTAGAATCAAACCATGAATTGTGAGAGCAATGTTTGACGAACGTTGAACATCAAGCCTGCCGCTCTCATGATGGCCCCTTGTATGCTGAATATTCCAGAACCACGGTGAATAGGCCCAAGGGTGACATTATATCCCTTCGTGAAGGCAACTTTGAGATCCTCTGATGGGTTGCTCTGCGCTTGCTGAAGGGATTTGCCTGTGAACGCCAGGGAACGAAGCAGCCACATTAGGCCCTCTGTTGCGCTTCCTACTTTGTTGCTTTTCTCGTTGGTCACTAACACCTCCAACGTTCCGGACTGCGAGGGAGTCGCATCGTGCCGTTCACGAACTTTCTGGTAGAAGAGTTGGATGAGCAGTTTGATCGATGATCGCTTGCCTGGGAACACCCACTGTGATGTTACCCTGGATGTCATTGATGACGGGCGAGAATGCCCCGGAGCCAACGGAGCTCATAAGGCTAGTGAGTTCCTCTGTATGCTGTGAATCAGACGATGCAGCGAATGGCGTGGTGAATCTGATACACACTGAGCATGCGAACGACACCGTCACCAGCTTCGAGGAATGCGACAGTGTTGACGCCATCGTCGGTGATTGGCACATCATTAAACGACTAGGAAGGGGATCCATCAGGTGAACCATCGCCAACGTGAGCCTTGGGCTTACCTTGACTGTTTCAAGGAAGGGTGCCATGGTGGAGGATCGAAAATGAAATTGAGTTGCTAACCCTAACCCCACCTATTGTTCATCATTTTATGTGCATGTGATGTCAGAATAAATCGAATAAATTACTACACAGACTAGTTCTATACGAGAACGATGTGTCGTGCAACTTGTGCGCGAGTATGCACGCCAACCGAGTAAGTGGTGACATGGTGTCGATTAGGAAAATCTAATGAAAGTATTCGCCCTTGAACACAGACTTCCTGATAACGAACCAGCCTCCCGCTGGATAAGTGACTCATGCTTGTGATAACAAGTGATCGTCGACTAGTCAACTAGTTACGGTAAGTACTTGCCGCTAGTGACTCGTGAAACTCTTGCGAAAAAGTACTAGTAGGCTTGCGGTCGACCACCTGGACCAGTTACTACATACAGAGCCAGGAGGCTATGTGCACAGTACCGCAACCTTCCAATTGCCGCATGAAACTGACCTCGGGCGTCATCGGCATATTCAAGTTCCCTATCATGCGGATAAAATTGATTGACTACTAGTACGAACAGAAGTCAGACTGACAGATCACGCGACGTATTATTTGTTCCTGTGTTCATGTGATATAGCGCTCAATGTTCTCTCTGAAACTTCGACCGCAGCTAAACGCCTATGATAACGTTGCTGTGCTGGTTCTCCAGCGTTCAATTTTTATGTTTCATCACACGTGTCCAAAGATTTGCCCAAAAGCAGGTAGCCGCTAGCTAGCCATCCTCCCGGCGTGACCTTTTTGCCTCATCGACTCGGACAGGTATGTCATCAGATGATCTATCGATGCTGTGGTTGCACAGGAAATTTACTAAGTGCAAGCGCCCGCAGTTATGTCACATATTCTTCATCGAATATCGGGAACTTGTGTTATACTGGTCCGAGGGATGTGGTTATCATCTGGGTCTATTTGTTATCTGCCCTTTAGGGTGAACGCTTCTGTACTTATACCCCAGTTGTATTTGCCATTTGGACCCACACCCTCATCCAAGACGAATAAAGATGCCACTACACAACATTAATTTCAAAACTGAGGTCAAAGAGATTCCAAAGGCGCAACTCGAGAAAACCAATGATTCTCCTAATTACACTGGTGGCTTTGGTGATGTCTGGAAATGCATCTACTCCACCTCTAGTGATTCCCCTCTCACAGTGAGCCCGATTCCAAGCACGTATGCACGCACATTGATTTGGTTAAAACTTCTAGGTTGCAATCAAGGTAGTGAGGGTCCCTGACGCCAGTGAAACGGAACTATTGAAAAAGACTGCATGGGTAAGATATCACGTCACAGCACATTTATTTGCATATTTATGGTTGACAGGGTATCCGACGCGAGGCCCACGTCTGGGCCAACTTGAAAGACGACCACGTTCTCTCGCTTCACGGAATTACAACTGGTTTCGGAGTCTTACCAGCATTTGTTTCATCATGGATGACGAAAGGGTCTCTCGAGAACTACCTGAAAAAGGAACCCAAACCCGATCTTTCGACGTCGCTGGACATGGTAAGCGCTTGTGTTTAAAAAAGACCAGCTGAATCTCAAGCAAAGCAGTCACGTCAGATAGCATTCGGTCTCAAGTATTGTGCGTGGTTTCTATTTCCATGCATCATGCAGTTTTAAATAACCCCTTAGTGCATGAAAACGACGTTGTCCATGGCGATTTGACACCGGTAGATTTCTTATCTTTTGCAGAACTACGCTTGAGAGATGACGATATCATGAATTCAGACCAACGTACTCATCGATAGTGACGGCAAGCTTCGCCTCGCAGACTTCGGTCTCTCATTGATTCTCGCAGAATCGGGAAATCCTACATTTAACTCCTGCCACGCGGGTAACGTGCGTTGGATGGCTCCCGAAATGGTCGAGGAGCAGGCAAAGCCAACAATGCCCGCAGACGTATATTCTCACGGATGTATCATGCTTCAGGTAAGTATCTTCTTTCGTTCATTGAGATCGGTGCATGTCTGACACACCGAAGCTACTTTGCGGTCAAGAACCTTACTTCCCGCTGATGAATGCGTTTCATGTGATGACAGCGATAGTGAGAGGAAGAAAGCCCTTCGGCCAGCTCACCGGCGTTGACAAAGGCCATGAGCAGTATTGGCTGAAATGTCTGTCCATTGAATCCCAGGATCGACCTGAAGTCACGGGAATCGTAGCTTTCATAGAAACCGAGCTGCAGAAGCTTCGATGACGAGTAATTATAATGTCCGTATTAATTCACGACCTCACGATTTGCTCATACCTTCATTCACCTTTGTACTTGTAACCCTGCTTTAAAATTTGTGTTCGGAGCTTATCGAATATTGTCTTCCTAAACATGCGCGCCTGCCAAGTGTGACCTTCATATAAGGTGGTGGTAGAAGTTAGCCCTGTTCAGTCGTTGACTCTAATCGGAGTTTGAGGGCAAACTGACTCACATTCCAACTGACACATATAACCATCAACTAACGGCACAACGAGTTAACGTTGGAGCGGGCACGGACTGCAAGGGAAACCCAAGGCCAAACCTATAGCGGGAGGCTACAGCTCTATCTATCCAGGACCGACTACGACACGCGGCAGGACTACCGTCTACGAGCCAGGACTCCTACTCCTGCGCTAGGACCCCTGCAACTCCCGACCTGATCTGTCCTGCCAGGGCGCCTCGCTCCAACATTCATGGTTGAGTATGACTATGGGAAGACAGGTTAATGACCAATCTCGAGATAACGCACCACGTGTTGTTTGTGCTGCAAATGCAGTTAGGGACCACCGTGTTAGACCCTTTTGACAGTCAATGCTATCAACCGCGCCGGTGAATGAATACTAATAATCTGAACTGAGCCCCCCAGCTTGGGGGGGTGCAAAGCTCCTGCCATAACAGGCAGGAGAAAAGCCACCTCCCGAAAGCACCTTCCCTTCCAAGGCAACATAATTTCCTTATATAGCATGCACGCGAAAGCACAGAAAGCACAGGGAAAGCACTAGGAAAGTACTGAACCCCCCTGAAAGCACTGAGAAAGCACTGAGAAAGCACACCCCCAAGAAGAGCCCGATTCCCTGCACAGTGCTCAACAAAAGGCTCCATGTATATAAGGGAGGGGGAAAAGCGACCTCCTGAAAGCACTATCCCCTTAACAAGGCCACACAACTTCCTTATTACTTCCTTATAGCATGCATATAAAAGCACAGCACCGACAGGACCAAGAAAGCACCCACAAGAAGCACCGGATCAACCTGCAAAAAGCACTAGACATAAGGTAGACCTCAAACGAAAGCATCAAATGTCACGTGAGTGTGACTGACTTTGACAGGCTGAATACTCGAGGATAAGGTCAATGCCTAATTGCCGGAACAGGCTAAGAGGAAACTAGAAATAAGAACATAGCAAAATTGTAGAAACACACTAATTTCTACTCTGTGCCTTCAGTTCTTGGACATTTCTCAATGATTAATTATGCAAGCTAACATTCTACATCCATCAGCATTCTCAGATTTATTTAATGTGTCGCCGTTGAATAGATATTGCATTAGTCCCGTTTTGTCTTGTCTAATATTCTAAGCCGGGGTGGACGGGTCATGCTAGGATGGCGCGCACCCGCGCCACGGCGCCAAGTTACCTAGTTCAACCGCCCCCGACAGGTCACGTGACACCGCGTGGAAACAATGACTACCGCTATACATATTTGGTGTGTCAGACAAATGTAGGCACAAGCACCGAACTTATGACGAACTCGGCATACGTTGCTTGTGATACGCATGAACGGGAAAAATACGTGGGATCGTCTGTCGGGACTTTCACCGCAAGTGCGGAATCTGATAGAAGACACACCGCACTCAATTTGCAGCGTGTGGTTGATGGGATGTGGATGCATCAAATGTCACAGCCTGACTCACAGCCTTGATCAATGTGCGGTGAACACGATACGATCCATTGACTACAAACAGAAATGAGAAAGGCGAAGACCCAAGCATCGTTCTTACAACCATTGCACGAAACCTTCAAATCATGCCATGAAAAAATTGATGATCGTGTTTTTGATGCCAGCTGGGTTCTGAGTCAAGCTAGGTTGTAATATCACACGAGTGAGACAGTAAGGGCAGTGCCACTCTGATGTAACGCACGCTACGCTAAATGCATCGTATTGATGTATCCCGGTTTGTGAAGGATAAAGCGAACGAGGACAGTGATTGGAGCAGCAACCCCACAATCATCAATCGATAACTATCCATAATTTGTGCAGGAATGCCACCCTGATCACGGAATATCCTTTCAGGCCTTGGAGACGATAAAGATCGCAATTGGTGGCCAGCTGGTTATATAGAGTGATTTAGTAAGTTACTGAGTTAAAAATTGGTCGGGCTAGGACCATTGTACTTACCTGATGGCGTTGAAATTTACGTGTCACTGTATAATCTCGATGTGTCATGATCAGCAGCTGGGCCAATTCCACCCAGCCAAAAAGCCCTGAACGTAAAGAGTGACATCGTATCCTCCTCCTTCTGCTCGAATTTGAACCGAATGTAGTCGGACGCGTTCATACCAGGTTCGGATGCAAAACCTGTCTAGATGTGTCAAGTATGCTTGGTGAATGAGTTAATGAGATGGAGATTTAGAGGCATGAAAGGGACTCATCGTATTGATATCACGGTAGTTCTTGAATTCGGCTTACTCAGCTTCATTAATTGTATGTACCGGCAGCTCTGGAGCCAGGGCAGAAGCTGCATCACAGATAGTGCATATAAGCTTTGCACTGCAAAGTTTCAGTGCGTTGCGTTGGAGGAACTTCGATAGCAGTTTTTGACCAGTCTAATATCTTCTGAGCCACAGCCGCAGGCTTTATGGCACCGCCTGACCTCGGCGCATCGTAGATTGTGGATGGTGCTACTGATTTGAACTCGAAGGTAGCAAGGGAGAGCCAAGACATGCTTGCAGCTGCGATGCAAACTTTGATGTGGCTGGGGCCAGCGGGATAGGCAACCTCAGCAAGCTCGAGAACTCGTACCTGTTCGTCTGGATAACCATCCAACTTCAAGAGCATGGTTCTGATGGCGCTTCATCCCAGCGTCGTGTTCCATAAAGTGCCACTTCAGCTCGATTTCTGCGCCGTGAAGGATCTCTGCATGTAATGCAGTCCTGTTCAGAAGCTAATGAACACCAGAATGAATCCGGTCGCTCAAGTTGTCCAAGGCTCTAATACACTCACCAGCAGACCATTCGAGATAAGTAGTCGGGCCTTGCAGCCCCATCCATCGCGGGCATCATGTACTAAAGAGATTCTGCCGCCTCAATCGCTCGATCTGTGTGGAGAAACATATCGCATCATCTTCGATTCGCAGTTTAACGCAGGGAATCCAAGTCCTGGACGAAGGGCAGCCGCACCTGCTGAAATTTAAACTCCGTGGTTCGCACAACATCTCGGATCTCAGACGTTGTAAAGACTGGCTACAAGTCTATACCGCAACCACTTCCACAACGATATTGTAATCGATCTCATTGTTTATCGCCGCTGGGACACAATGAACTTGACGAACCAGCGTTCACGCAGCCGCTCATGCACGAAAAAAAAATCATTTAAGGAGTTCTGTCCCGAAGTTGTATGAAGATAAGCTCATCGTATGCCTGGTTTTGTTTTATGTTTTTCAATGGGAATGCTGACGGATGTATATTCTAGTCGGACGGTGTGATCTCGGTTGAAGCAGCGCGAGCTGTCCGAGACAGTTACAAAGCTTCGCTGAATACCGCGCTTACTGATGTAGCGTCGTATGTCCCCCTCCCGTGAGCTTTGACACTCATACTCCTCCCCTTCCAATACCTCCAGCGTTCATGAACCGCCACCGCAGTCGATAATTGAGGCTCTTCAGGCTGCCATCGACACACGCTTAACCACGCTTGCTATCAAAATTCACCCTTCGCTTCCATTCATAGGAAAGCTTTCTCCTACATGCTACCGAAGTTTGCGTGGTATCCGATGATTTGGCGAGCAACCGGTCTTCATCTGCGCAAAGAGGGTCTTCTGCTCTGCCGAAGGTTCTCCTTCCTTCTATGCTGGCTTCCTGCCCGGAGTAGTCAACGTCCTCACTGGTTATGGAAACACTACCGGTAATGCTATCTCTTCACATACGAGAGTAGAGAAAGTCGCCTTCACTGGCTCAACCCTTGTTGGTCGCAAGATCATGGAGGCTGCTGCGAGGAGCAACCTCAAGAGCGTCACCCTTGAGCTTGGTGGAAAGGGTCCAAACATCATTTTTGACGATGCAGATATCGAACAAGCTGTCAACTGGGCTGTATTCGGCATCTTGTAAGTATAGCGTGCTGTCATGCAAACCACACTTATATTTCACCAGCTGGAACCACGGTCAGATGTGTACCGCAGGTTCGCGTATCTTCGTGCAAGAAGGCATCTATGACGAATTTCTATGGAGAAAACTCGGTCGCTCAAGATCGGTGACCCATTTGCACCTGACACTTTCCAGGGTCCTCAGGTCTTAGAGATTCAATTCAACGTATGTCGTGAAATGCTTTCATAACCATTCATCTGTCTAATGCACGATCCAGCGTATCATGTCTTACATTGAGTCCGGAAAGGCGGAGGTTGAAATCGGTGGTGAACGTCATGGAAGCGAGGGCTACTTCATCAAACCCACCATCTTCACCAATGTCGATCCATCGATGAAGATCGTCCACGAGGAGATTTTCGGTCCCGTTTGTGTTCTCATCAAGTTCAAGGATGAGGAAGATGTGATCAAGCAGGCAAATGACACGCTTTACGGTCTTGCTGCTGCTGTTTTCACCCAGGACCTGAACTGTGCCCTCAACACCGCACACAGACTCAAAGCTGGAACTGCATGGATTAACTGTGTCAACTCATTCAACTCCAACGTACCATTTGGCGGTTTCAAACAGAGCGGTATCGGTCGTGAATGTGGTGACTACGCCCTAACTAAGTGAGTGTCGCGTCAATGATATATCAGCACAAATTCATGTGCTCCAAGTTACACTGCAGTGAAGGCTGTCCACGTTAACCTCTCGGCCACAAAATGTGAACGGGAGGAAATGAAATATAACTGGGTGCAGGTTTGACCCTGATGCACGTGTAGTATCTTGTACTCTTATTGTAAATTTGAAATTCTCATTGACGGAAGGGATCAGGAAAGGTTTAAGGGTCAAAACATAGCGCATTCAAATAACGAGAGCTTGTGCCTTGATAGCAAGAACTTCGAGGACTCCTTTGATTTCGCTATTCCCACTTTGAGTGACTGCTGTAAGTCCTGGTCACGAACCTAGTATTTTCTAATTGAAGCGTGAAGAACAGATACTCGATGAATCAAATGTAGCCTGTCATGATGCGCGCTCCCATATGACATGATTGGGCTTCGAATACATACCAGAAAATAATACGTCTGACACCACGATCGGCAACGAAGTAGCATCTCATTGACTCCATCACACAGATCGATGTCTATGAGCTAACCTTCGAGACCAGCCTTAGACAAACAGATTCAAGATTGTTCCATCTTCATACGACCACCCAATATCAATCATCAACAGCAACGATCGCTCGTTTCGACAGTCTCTCGAACTCAAGCTGAGTAGACGACGAACAAGACTAGTCATTTCAGATAAGTTCAAACATCTACGAAATTGAGACACGAATCGCGTCGCTGATGCCATATCTCACCACAGCACTAATAGATGCACCGAACGTGATCCATGAATGCAAGCGTACAGCATATCAAGCTTAGAACTGAGAGTCAGCTCATGTCTGACTCACGTAAACGGCAATGGCATGTGGTATGCTTGAAGTGTGCGATTAGCTCAAAGAATATCTAGCGAGCCGGTGAAAACATCCTAGAAAGTATGCTGAAAACAATTTTTTTATACCGCAGAGACAGAAAACTCAGCAATTGCGAACCCAACGTCAGGTGAGCGGGATGGGAGAGGTTGCGTCTGTAAGACACCGCGGCCCCTGTTAGCCATGAAGACGCAAAGTTAATTGGAATATCACCTACAGTGAGGGAAACTGAGCATTGACATCGCCCATTCAATCCTCCAAGCGGTGCCCGCCCTAGCCAAGCTCAGCGTTTCAGCAGTCTTGTCAAGTCATCGAAACGGCGGTCCAGCGCATCTCACGTAGATCTATCTTGGCCATGAACCGAGGAAGGAGAAGACTTTGGGAGGCTGCCGTCAGGTCAGCGAAAGCAGGGAGCACCGTATCGCAGAGGTAATCTACATTCAACGTATTAAACAGCGTAGTGTGTCAAAATTTAATTAAAGTTCACCTTCACTTCAAGGATCAGATCGCACAGGGCGATCACAAAACTTCCGCACTAAGGGACTTGCATTATATACAACAGTATGAAGTAGATCAAACGTAACCAAATCGTATAGTACAGTATGTAATGTATTACGCCTGTGTAGGCTCTACAACGCAAACTTGATCGAAATGAAGATTGACGCTGACGCTAGAGTCACGCATCAACTTCAAGTCTACATTACTGGCCTTAGCGTTACATTTAGACACAATTAAGATATTGCCCCGATACGACCCATCCAAAATAAAACATTCTTGTCCTTTCTTGCGGGGATCAGCGGGGGTGAGATCGTTTCCGGGAATAAAATAATGCTGCACTGCGCCTCCTGCAGTTTTAGCTGTACACCTAACGGCGACGGTGCCCTTGGGCGCTGGGCCATCTGGGCCGACAAAGGGATCGGGGCACTCGGTCTGCACCAGCCGTTTGTTTAGCCGACCTCCGTGAAAATTGGGAGCGACTTTAAACAGGGCGCGATAAGCAAAAAAGGTCGGGGAGAACTCCTGCAACCATGATGTCGGACCTGCAAGAAAATTAAACCAAGCAGTGCACTGTCTGATACCAAGACCTACCAGGTTTTTCTGAAAGTTTTCGAGCGGCGGCCTCGATAATATCCTCAACATCGTTGTTGTCGACAGCCCAAGGATCAGGTGTCGCGGACGCAACATCAGTTATTGGGTTGTTGTCGGATGTTGGGCGATCACCATCCTCGGCATCGGACCAGGAAGTCCAGGCGACACCGGACGAGGAGGTTGATGCACCTGGATCAGCCCTGGACGGTGCAAGTCTTTCGGGCGGTGGCGTGACGCTTTGGGGTTTGGGCGTTAGGAAAGAGCGTCTGCGCATCTCGCAGAATGACATCATGTCGTGATAGTCGAGAATTGCACCGTTAAGCCTCATGCCGTATCTAAAGGGTGTTAGTAATTCGATGACCTAGAGTAGAGAATGACTCACTGAGTGACGACGTCGCAGGATGGGAGCATGATACGATGTTGACCGTGCACCGCGACTGTGCATTTGCTGAGATTGACATCGTGCAAGGTAGCTCTGTAACCTTTCTTGTCTCCCCCAATATTGTAAACCTATTTATTTGGTGGGGCGGGTGCACCCCTGCAAGTGTCACCCCATCTAACTAGAGTCAATATATTAGGGGCAATTCTTGTTCAAAACCTTGAATACATTTTTGACCGGCGAATAACTACTCGTGACTCATCACGGTCTCTGCCTTTATACTACACAAAGGGATAGGTATGTATATTACTGGTATAAGTCAGGTTACCACGACTAGTCGTGTCAATACGCCCTCATTGAACATCAATCAAATGGCAACGACTCTGAGCCAGACTCATAGTACTCTTACAGATGCTGACTTATTGAAACTAGGCATACCCTCATGGCCATCAAGGTTGCAAATGTATTAAAAAGCTGTGATGCAGTAAGTCCTTCGACTTGAATCAGCGCGACTTCCTGGTCAGTGTGACTACTAGTACTAGTACTAGGTCAGTTACGACGATGTAGTGCCAGTTCGCTGCAGCACAGTCACAGTGCCAGCCTGACTGGGAGCACCTGGGCCTGTCATGGACATCTCTAATTTTTTTATTCATGATACTAGTGATTCTGCGCTTGGCCCTGACTACTCGATAAAGTGCAAACAGGTTGATGGCTTCAGGTGGGTTGAGTTAGTCCTTGTCCTACTGAACCAAACTGAATACGTCATTCCCGAAGGAAACACAGCTACAGTGTCTGGCAAGGAATCGTGCATCCTTCAGGAGTATTGTATTATTTCGACGTCTCAATGGTAAGTAAATATTCATCGGTAATTCTTGTCTGTCGCATATCTCACAATCAGACAGAAAACATATACAGGAAGCGATGTGAAAAAATACACGCCTAATCAATTGAACAATCTTCAGAACTGGATAAGGGCAGCACGCAGGAGATTGCAGGAAGAAACATGGTATATGGTCGTAAAGCCTGTTACAAGAGAAGACAGAGACTACTACGAATACTATTGTGTGGTCCCGGATGCCCGCATCATTGCTTGGTTTGAGGATTTTAACGCCGACCTTCTATTCCAGGAATGCGCCTTTGCAAGAGAGTGGAACCACAAGAGCAAGTTCTATTCCCCAATGAACGTGTTCTGATTATGCTGATAATTCCATGGTGGTGTCAGGGCTCGAGCTGGAGGCACAATTTTGGTGAGAACATGTTGATGAGGTAGAAAAGAGACTTCTAGGATACTGACACGAATTTTTTTCAGGAAGCACGTTGATTTCTTTCCAAGACATTATAGTATGCAATGCTCGGATGCTACTGAGCTACGCGCACACTTAGAATGGTATCTGGCAGGTAAGAAACACATCTTGTATCAAGCAATGACTGATATCAAAGAATAAATGATAGAGGGGTTGATTCTGGAACAATCGACTGCGGCATCATTGTTTTGGAGCACCGACCAAACAGAGAAAGTGATCGCTCGCCTTATTAGCTTTGGTACTTCGCAAGACATTATGCAACCTTTTCCTTTTTTTAAACAGAATTGCAGAGAACCTTCTCAACTCCGATGCATCCTTGTAGGAACAAGGTGTCGCATACTGTGGTGCGCTTGTGTTGATTGCGGCTCTCGTTCGAATACTAACTGACTCGCATAAACTAACAGGAAGGATATGGAATATTTTACGTAAGTGACAGGATCAGTGCTCCGAAAATTTAGTTTTAATTTGCTGGAAAGGCCATCACCAGTTTCTCAACTACTATGGTTTTCCAGAAGCTCGTCTGATGCGGACCCATTCAATCGAGGGAAGCAAACGAAACCGAAATATCAGTTTTTTATCTTTGCTATCGACAGCTGCAATGTTTGGTGTTCCAGTGATGGTATTGGAGCATGTTGAAAAACTTCACATTGATGGTATTGTCAATCTGCTTGATATCAAGAAATTCCTTGACCATTTCAACGACGATAACATAAAGCACAGCACTCTGGTATGTGATTTACCATCAACGTACACTTTTCTGATACTCGTGTCCTTGTTCTTTCCCACTGCCCAGGCGGGCATTATCATGGCAGTAGATGCTAGCATACTTGCTATTCCGAATATTGGTTCCCAAGTAACAACAAGAACACTATGCTCTCTTTCACTTATCCTTAGCGTCCACTGCATTTTTGCGGGCGTTGTGGCACAACACTTTGGGCAGAAGATGAAGTCTCTTCAATTTGCTGTGCGCTCAAGTTCAATAGATTATTCTTGCGGTTATTTTCTCACCCAAACATTTTAACAGTCTCATAACTTGCAATACCACTTTACAAAGGTTGCTATCATCTATAGCGCTCCTAGTTTGTTGTGAATGACAAGGTATTTTCTCACTCACTTGAATCTATCACAATAGTGATGAATATGTGTTATTCAATAGCGTAGCATTATCTACTCTGGGCCTTTTAGCTGGTATTTTCACAGTGCCAGATCGGTCTTTGATAACAACCATACCGTGCATGATCACCATAGTTTTCGTTGGAGGATTTTTGACTTGGTCTTCAGTTTCCATTTCTCGTCAACATCTAATGCACGGGGTTAGAACAATGTCTTGATTTCACAAGAAATCATCGCAGTCAATAGATTTCAGAAAAACTTCGTGTAGATTGTAATGAGATCCGTGCTATTCACTTAGTATCTGAGCACCTCAAAGCATCAATGAGCCCTTTCTCATCAATTATATTACTGGAACTCCTCATTCCTGAGCCAAATATCTAAATCTTGTTAAGTAGCGGCGTATAGCCAATTAATTTCATTGTTTTTGTCTCTCAAGATAAAGATCCGTCACAAATGGACTGTAACTAATAGCAATAAAACACTCCTTAAAGGTGAAAGTCATTTTATATATGAGATTCAGATACATATTAGGGGATATGCTAATCGGCGTCAGACACTAGTAATGATACAACTACTTTTATGGTGATTGCAAGCTTGGTATAGTATTATATAACGAAAAGTATCAGAAATATCGAGATTTTTGTGTAGTGGGTAGCACATCACATATGATTGCATATCATTTGCTTCTTTTCTCGTGTCTCTGTGAAAAGTAAGACCACTGTGAAATTTCCAGGTCGGACACAAATATACCTGCTTCCCACAGTTGGCAAGGTGTACGCAAGCACCTCTGAATTTGCATAAACACACTTGAGTTCTGGCATACAATACTGCAAGTCCCCGTCTTGCTATTGAAAAGGTGTTTTTAATATGGGGCTTTGCTGATAAAGTGTCAATGCCATCTGAAGATGTTGGAATAGAGATCCTGTGAACATAATTGCACTTGCACTTGGTCTTGTAAGAAATTAATACACATCAACAAGTTAATGAATACTTACTACAATGTGATTTGCATCTGGTATTAAATTACCAATACTTGATGAGAAAAGTGTCTGTTCCATCTGTTCAAAAATAGGGTATTATTGGCTGATTGTGCTGCTGGCCTGCTCTGGGTGCCAACCACTTTTATGGCATCAGCTGTCTTGTGAGCGGGCCCATCAATAGTTATTGTGTTTTCTGGCTAGTCACAAAGAGTGTGAAACCTACCCAAGCATTGTTATTGTCAATGTCAACAGGTGTGAGACTCTGCACCACAAGGCCAACACACCATTTGCTCTTGTGATGCACCAAGGTCAGCTAATATTCTGAGTCGAGGAATGTACCGCCTAGTGATGTTCAGGCTCAGCTTAGCTCCAAAGCTATGGTTTTGGCCTGAAAAAAATCCAGGCCAGACAAAAGCCACCAATGATGGCTGGCTTTGGCCCAGTCCTGGCTGGAGCTGCAGCTTGAATAGTGAAAATGTAGTCAGTGATCTGGAGGTCAAGGCTGCTTACAGATGTCGCATGCTCTAATCTAGCATATACAGTACCATGTCTGGAGTTGTTGAAACTGGCAGGAATTCACAAGGAGCTGCAAAGTCTGAGTGGTATAGTTCAAGTAAGGACCACAGAAACCTTGTGTATGAATGTGGAATGGAAATCAAGCAGATGCACACTAAAGCACACAGAATATCAGGGAATTGGCAGACTCTGGGACTGTCTGTCCAGGTATGCTCAGTTGGCATTCCCATCACGATCAACCTTCCAGTGCGTGCCCTCAAGGCTTCACAGTGTGCACCATTCAGCAGCGGTGGTACCATGTTCATCGTGCACCATTGCCACCGTCTGCTGAGTCTGCTTGACTTCTTGATTCGTTTGCAGCACATCCACTACTTCCTCTGACACTTTCAAACCTCATGTCCTTTGGAAACCCTTTAAATGTACATACTCTCGGAGATACCAAGACGTATGGCCCGGCATGTCTATCAACAGCTCTCAAATTTAAAGAGTGCTCATGGTACATTTCTCTGAGTCAAATATTCAACTTCTTTCATTTTCAAGGAGATACACTTGATATTTGGTGAATTCCTCTAGCACTCTGTTCCATTGTCCCTACCTTTTGACCACTCTGTGAGCTCAGAATATGTGCTTCAAATACTCTCTGCTTTTGGACCTGACTGAGTGGAGAATGACTTCAAGGATTGATCATTCTGTAAATGACCCTAGTTCAGGGTTCAGGAATGCAGGTGCACACACTCTGAATGCTAGGCTAGTTCTATCATCATGTATATGCAGTGAAAAGATCCATTTTTGCTTATATAAGTAGACTGCCTCACCCAATGATTGATTTTTTTAGGCTCCATTTGACTTGCCTGGGTTTAAATAAGACTTGATACAGAGGCTATTGACCAATCTGAATGTGATGGCAATGCTGATTTGGTCAGAAAAAATCAAATTTCAGAGTTATGGTACTCTCTCCTCCTGCCAACTCCACTAAGAGGCATGATTTATGTCAATATTGATGGACAGAAGGATGTCCCTAGTGTTTAGTGATTATAAAAATGTATTGGAGATGGTCTCAGAGTGTTCTAAGTCAATATGAAATGTGATGTGTGAGTTTGCCTGATACCCCCCCTCAAAGATTGATTTTTCTAGGCTTCATATAACTGGCTAGGACTCCAAGAGTATTTTTCCTGGGGGCTCTTGATGCTTCTGAACACGATGGTAAAGTCCATTTTGTCAGGAAAAATCAGGTTGTAGAGATACAGAAGGTTCTCCTCCCCACTGTTACCCTATTTATCTTGCTAAGCTGAATTATGACCCAAGACCAATACAAAAAATGATGTCCCTAGTGTTTTTAAGGCCTATGAATCAATTGGTGATGGTCCTGAACTCTCTGGAGTGCAAGGATCGTGAGATATGCTACATGTGCAAAAAAGTCAGTATTTCGACATTATCTTCACATCCCAACCACCATTTTCTTTGATTCTGGGCTCATATTGATTCTAACCATGTTTTGCAACTACCTTTAGGTTATGCTTGCGTTATGGTATATCAAAGGCCCTCATTTTGCGCAAATATGCACATGTCATATTTGCGTGCAAGACGTGTACCCTCATATTACGCAAATATACACTTGTCATATTTGCGTGGACAATATGTACCCCCTCATCTTGCGCAAATATGAACTTTGAATATTTGTGTGGAGAATATGTACCCCCTCATCTTGCGCAAATATGAACTTTGAATATTTGCGTGACAAAACATGTACCCCCTCATCTTGCACAAATATGAACTTTGAATATTTGCGTGGACAATATGTACCCCCTCATCTTCAATATAAACTTCTCATATTTGCGTGGAATTACCATATAGTGTCAATAAAGTCAGTGTGTCAGTCTGGAGTCTGGACACTCTGATCGCCATATGTAGTCTTTGTATACCAAAGTCAGTCAGGTCAGTCTGTACACTCTAAATGAATAGATATATGTATCTCACAGGCTAATCTCATAATTTGGTTAGTTAGTTGGTTAGTCAGTCACTCGTGACAATTTCTGAATGATGATACAATATTCATGGTGACATGGTCTACTACTTGTGATTACAAGATCATTATACATGTGAATCAGTTCTAGAGCAGCGTTACACATTGTATTTTGACAGCAGCAATGAATTTCCTTGTCTGGTTCTTGTAAAAACTCAATTCACCTTTCCATTTTCTACTCGTCCACAAATTCGCCTGTCCTTCATGTATGGCAGTGAGCCTGGACTGGAACATTTTTTTGGCAGAATGAGTCCAATAACCTACATCCAGACCAGATGTAGACCATAGTACTGGAGTGGGCCACCATGACAATATAGTGGTCTGGTCACCTCTACCTGTGAGTGAACAAGTAATAACAATCAAGCTAGATTTGTGAGGCGATCACATACCTGTACCGACATAATATAAGCCGCATAGTGTCTCAATCTCCTCCGTGGTCAAAGTATCAAAAATATACTGGGGGGATGTATGCCGAGATGTATCAGCAAAACACTGGACGTCTCTTGAAGGACCACTTGGTATATCACTAGCAAGCTCCTGTTTGCATAAACACCATAATATACCACCCTGGGGAGCAACAACTCTGACATGGGGAAGTCTAAGCAATTGGTTTCGACGTAGCTCATAGTTCATATACTCGTATTTGTCAGGTTCCCACCCAGAGGGGCGCCAGTTTGACTGGAAGACAGTTCTTGGATGAGAAACAGGAGAATACCAGACGTGGAGAAGGACTTTGAATTTGATTCCACGCTCGAATAGGAAAATAATGACATCTTCAAGAGATGGTCCCCATCGTTCCCTGATGCATTGAACTACAGAGACAGGGCTATTGATGACAAGATTCCACAAACAAGAATATTTTTCAATGCATGGAATCATCAGATAGCTGGTGCAAGTCGCATCTTTGACTGATTCAACTTTGAAATGCATGCCTGACGCAATGAGTTGCTGGATGTTATCAGGGTGTAGATCCCACATGATGGAAGGTGGACGGATGTCCTGGACAAGACAGGAAACAAAATATTGAATAGAGAATTCGTTTTTTCGTTGCAGACAGGGGAGGTTCATTTCCATGAGATATTTTCTGACGGTATAAGTGTCGATCATTTGAGGTTCTTTGATGGTCGTAAAGTCGTCTTGTGACTGAATTTCAGACTGCATGTGGCAAACAAGTCCGTAACGACTGAAAAGGACATTCTCAAGTGAATCGGAGAACAGAATGTCCTCGCTAACGTTTCCACTGTAAAGGATGTTTCTTCCAATGTCATTGTGGTCGGATGGGAGGATGGGAGGATTTTTGATAGCTGGGGCTGGAATGGGAGTTATAGCCTCCTGGATTTCGACTTCATTGAAGTCTATGGCAAGGTCATCGCGTGTCATGGGATTTTCATGGATGACGTCTGGATCAGTTTCAAAGAGGGAACATATGTCCCAATGATTGGACACTTCATCATACATGAAGTGCCCTCGCGATCTGCTCTCAAACTCCTTCTTTGCGTCTTCATAATCAATCTCTCCATGGAACCTCCCCTTCCTCGATCTATACCATGCAAAGAACCTGGTGCCGTCTCGTGCAGTTGGAAGAATGAACTTGACAGCATCATCAAGCCGTTTTCGGACGCGTTCCTTGATGCTCTCAGAAGCGCTAGAGAAGAACTCCTCCCGCTTTAGTTTGTGAGCGTCAGTGATTGCATTCCATCGGTATAGACTATCTGGATTGATGTCGGACGGGCCGGAAATGACTTCCTCCGAGATGGCCTTGTTAATGATAGTCCAGATCCTGAGCTTTTCATCTTCACGAGGTGTGGCCATTTTAAACTCTTCAGATTTAGAAGTTTTCGGATCATATGGACTGTGTTGTCTTCCTACCTTAAGCCAGACAGGGATTCCTATTCAGTTGAGATATGGAAATAGGGAGCCCCATTCAGATGTGCGAGGGTCTAGAACTACACCGATGCATCGTCCAAGTGTGTCGTGCTGTAACACATTGATGATGTCGGAAACATGGGCTTCGCTGAGCCCGGATTCGAGGAGCATGCGCAACGGTGAAGGCAGTCTTTGAGAATCAAAGGGTCGAACAGCTTCGTATCTCCCTAGAATGTGTCCATAAAACAAGTTCACCAAACCCACAAGACTGTGAAATGCCAATCTTGATCTTTTTGCACATCGTAAAGCGTGCCGGTGGATCTTGTGGTTGCGAGTGTAACCATAAAAGGATGGAAGAGGTAGCATGCGGAAGTGCAATGGGAGTAGGCAATTGCTACTAAAAACAGAGGCAGTGTGATGGAGGGTGTTCTCCAGCCATTGCCAGCTAGTCTTTTGCTCAGCGGAAAGAGCATATGTCATTCGATGAGTAACTATCTGAATGGTGGAAAGACGCTGGAGTAGAGGACCTGAGTATTTGAGCTCCATATCGTCTGGGGTAGCCGCAATCTGTAAATATTGAGACAGTTCAAACCTCAATTCAAACAATTCCTTGGGGTCAGGATCTTCATGCTTGAAATCTGGTTTGACTTCGGTGGCGGAAGGACACACTGTCTGCGTGGCTGAGAAGAGGAGTGAGTCGGTCTCCCTCAAATAGACAAAGTTGTGGTTGCTCGCAGGTGATCTGAACTCAATGTCAGTGTTTTACATATTTGATGATATTGGGTACCTATGCAGTTGACATCGTTGAAGGTGTGTGTAAGGGCAAGGGAAGCAATTTTGTGGCTTGGTTTTGAAGGGACGTCTGCGTCAAATTATGAAGCAAAGGTCTTGGAAGCTGAGACATGTCTAATGGGCACGTTCAATGGTCAATGGCAAGTAAATGCCCAATGCTAACATTTGATGAAAGGTTGAATATCTCAAACAGCTCCGAGAAAAAGGATCTAGCGCGAGTCGCGGATTCAAGAAGCCCTTGCTAGAAGTCAAGGAGGAACATATAAGAGCTATAAGATAGCAGCAAAGGCTTACCATGCCATTAATAGGTGAGATTAGGGATAATCTATGCTTCGATGAACTAGCATATTTATGAAATAAGACCCCACATCTGTTCGCATCAATATGTTTTCCATACTTCCATATTCCACTTTGAACATTTTATTTATTTTTCTCTCCCATTCTTATTGCGCAGACGAGTCATTCAGATACAACAACATGCATAAATTGGTACAACAACAACAACTAGGTTTATCAATGACAAACTTGCTGAACAGTAGTTACACAATCACAGCACTTAGGGCCATGGAAGCAACTGCCAGTCCAGTACCACTGGCAGACAAAGAAGAGCGACAAGCACATACTGTTCCATGGGAGCTCGACCAGAATCTGACTGACAATGAGAGCGGTCCAGTTGTACATCCTGCTTGGGCGCTCTCGGATTTCATAGATAGACCAAATGTCGATGAACATTGTCTAAAGCTGCTGCAAAAGGGGGACTCAAAGCACCGAAGCCAAAAAGATCGCCTATCAAAGAAGTCGAAAATATCTGTCATGTGATGCAAAATACCACATACAAAGAGTGTGTTCTGGATATCTTGGAGTGAGCCACTGTTCTTGTAGAACATGAAGCCAATGAGCAAGCCGCCAGTAATGCAAAGCGCGAACTTGGCCATGAGGTAGGTTGGGCTCCTTCAGTAGGCCTGGAAGTTATGCTGTGTGAGGGCCATGACAATGGTGACTCCAAACTCTGCCAGTCAATCAAGGTCGATGCTGTTGTACCTCGCCAATGACATCAAACATGTACTCAGCCCTAGATGAGTGGTCAACTTGAGAAGGGGAAAACACAGCCAGGAAGCACATACAGGTTTGCATTAGGGTTGCATCGTGGGGAACTGTTATGCTCGAAACACTCAAGCATAGTAGAAGACCCTTCGCCGATGTCACCAAAGTACAGTCTGGCCGCCTTTTTTGAGGAGCAAGAGTTGGTTAAAGACCTGGACCAACTCTCCAGAATGTTTATGGATGCTAGCTCGATAGCAAGCAAGTACACTTTAGCACTCACCACGTGAAGCTTACAAAGAAACTTCATGATGGCACAGACTGACTGAGAATCAAGACCAGAGGTAGGTGCGTCCAAGAACAAGAGAAGCTTGGGCTATATCAACACGCTATTAGCAGATCGCCCAGAACATATAATAACAACGACGGACCTTGGCAATGAGCTCAACACCGGTAGTGGTACATTTGAACGACGGCATGAGCATAACCCTCGAGACCACACATGACGAGACATTTGTCGACACTAAAAGAATATTATGAGTAACAGCGGTCAAGAATGTAATGTCACCTTACTATTCTGCTGATTCGACCATAGAAACACTCTGGGGCTGGCAAAGGTGGGCAGAAAATAGAAGGGCTTCTCAAATGGTAGATTGAGAAAGGTTGGTGTCCATGTGCTGGCAGTAGCCACTAGCAAATATGTTGTTTAGTACTTGGAATCAACCAAATTCTCAAACAGTGCACGCATGTTTGTACCTAGAAGTCCGCAGGGAGGGGTTGACCACTGACTAAACGATCACCAGTCACGACACTGATATCAACACACTGCGCCAAGACAATAAGGAGCGTAGTCTAGAAACATTTGTTAGGTGGTGCTAGCACTAGGACATAACAATACCTCACCTTTCCAGTGCCTGATTCACCCATGAGGGCCGTCAGTTTCCCAGGAGCAACAAAACCAAAATCATCGTCTAAGATACAACATTGTGTGTCTCCAGAGAGAACCATGTATTTCAAATGTCTCCAAGTGAAGATGTCCGTTGCTGAAGGCTTCTTCCTTACAAGAAAGAGCACCAGCTGTAGCACACACCTGGTTAGCCAATGATGGTTCAACAATGACAAAAAGGCAGGGAGAAAGAGAACACATACCTTCTTCAAGTTGCGGCTGTTGATACAGCCAAAGTGCCAACCACCTCCAGATCATAGCACTATAGTGCATCCGACGATGTTGATATTCTTGAACTTAAAAGCAGTGGTGTCGACCTGGGAGGTTGGTTGCCAACTTGCTGGAGTGCTGGAGTATGTAGTTACGTGTGGTTGCACTGAAGAAGGACATGTAAGTACATACTAGGGAGGAGGGAGGTGATGGGAGGAGGGCATTGAAAGTAGCAGTTTGGATGGAGGTAGATCTTGAGGAGCATGACACTGTATCTAATAATAATAAAAGGGAGAGATATTAATTATTTAAGAGGAAGCTCGAGAACGCAACTGCAGGGGTGGGTTAGTATAAACGAGATGAGTCTTGTTCAAGAGCTGGTCAGCTTTGTATGGTGGGGAGAGGTTTAACTTACAAAAGCACCCCATCCTCATGAATCTGTAGCTAGTTTCCCATGCATTCTGCTAGGCCAATGGCGAGTGTCATGATCTGTGCATGTAGATGGACATACCAACTGACAGATGCCGGACCACTGTACTTTAGAGATTTCCAGTTTCTTGAGGCAGGAGCAGAACTTGAACTGGGAGTTTGAGTATGTAGTTGATGGTAAAGGGGAAAGGACGTAGTGAACAATGAACATACATATTACAGGTGACATGTCAGGCACGGTATGGGGTCTGCATTTGGTAAGAAAGCTATCATCCATGAACACTATACAGAGGCTCAGCGCTCAACGAGGTCAGTGATGCTAGGGGATCTCACGGGAGGCGCCGCTGCAATCCGATTTGCTCTAGAGGAGAGTACTACCCCATACCGTGTTGCCTTTTGTGGTGGAAAGAGGCAGATGATACTCACCAATGTCAAGGTCTTGAGCCCATGTCTTGTTAATTTCACATGGCCAGATGGGCTTGAAATTGACAGACATGCACTTACCAAAATCAAGCATACCTTTGATCTGGGATTTGAGTTAGCTGCACACAAGCGTGATATCATGTGCTTGGGGCAGTCCCATCAGTTACAGGCCATCATTAACGCTGTGCAAAAAAGTACCATAGCCTGGGAGGATACCACATGAGCTGTCAGTGTACAAGAGCATCCACCACTTAGGCCTGAGGTGCAATATGCGCTTGAAAATCTGGTGAAGGTGAGTTATAGCAATATCGCAATATCTTAGTACTTACTGTGGCTAGTTCTTGGATGCCAATGCATATGTACAGTGTCAGTCTTCCAAGTCAAAGAAGCAGACCTTCCAAAACGAAGTTCCATCCTCTGAGTCATTGGCAGTTGCTTACTGGGGTTCTGATGACGTGGAGGAAGCCAATGAGAATAACACATTCATCACGAAGAACATGAAGTTTGTTATACCTTCATCGCAGGATGATGACCTACATCTTGTTGAGGAGACAAAGGCCCGTGAGTGCAAATGGAAGCTACTAGTGGATAGTGCCGAGGGCACTGGAAATGGCATGTTGGAGACAGGTGACTCCGCAAATAGGGTAAATGGTGAGTTAATTGGTCGTTATCTGCTGCACAAGTACTTAAGTCCCATACAAGGTAACTCCTATCAGACAAAGAATGATTATAAAGTCTGTGATAGCCATGTAATTGCAGCCAAGATAAACGGTTTAGAAGACGGTGAGAATAGAGAGAGAGGTCCTGATGAAGGAGAAGTGGAGGAATGTAATAACCGAGAAGATAAAGAGGAATGCATTCCTACTTCCCTGCGTAATCCTGCTAAACCAAACAGCCCAGCTTTCCTTGATCTTAAGGATGAAGAGGAAAAAAGATCTAATATCAATGGCCCACAGATTTTAGAAGATATCTGCTTGGATGCACCTCCTGGTGCTTTACCCACAGAACTGCCCATCTTGTCCCTTCATGATGCTGGTATCGATGATGATCTAGAGCCTCAAGCCACTACCTCAGGTATGTATCTTCCTCCCCTGCGTTTTAGTGCATGATGCTCATTTACAACAAGTTGTACAATATTCTGAGCTAGACCAAAGCATTTGTGTCAGCTCGGAGGCTAATCTCACTTCAAACATTTGCACAATGGTAGGCTCTGCTATGGTAAAGAAAACTCAAAAGTGTGGTCATAACTCCTTGACATCTTCTGACGAGTCCCACTATGAAAGACCTGGTAAGCCACAGCACCAATTCAAAATTGCATCACGCCCTGCTACCACGTGGGGGAGTACTAACCTGATAAGTAGGCTCAAGCCATCATGATAAGCACAGGAGAAAGTGTAGGCAGCTAGGCGATCTAGGACGATCTGGAAGCAGCACACTTAGGCATTTCCAGGATAATGATGACCTTACAAGCCAGCTTGGCTGATGTACAGTGAGGTACTATTCATCTTCTTGTCATTTTATGCACATATTTTTCTGTTTGCGACGGTAACCAAATGATCTCAAAATTACTTCTGAATAGCGATATTCCTTAACTTAATTCTTAAACTGTTCATCTCTTGCATAACACAAAGTTTAACAAGCTTTCAGACGATATACTAACATAACTATGATACTTGAAATTGAAAGGATGAGCCTAAGGGCGACCACCGACTGGAACCTGATGGATGTTCCATAAATGGTATGTTTTTTGAGTTCGAGGTAAATAACTGACAACAGTCTGACCTTGACTGACGGACTTGCCATCCACCTCCATGTGTATTTTGAAATCAATAAATAATTATATAAGCATATTTGTCACATGTGTGTATAAAATAATCACCATCC
Source organism: Suillus plorans (assembly GCF_016647745.1). Taxonomy (NCBI): domain Eukaryota; kingdom Fungi; phylum Basidiomycota; class Agaricomycetes; order Boletales; family Suillaceae; genus Suillus; species Suillus plorans. The sequence goes on from NW_024537395.1 coordinate 113,833, forward strand.
TAATAAAAGAGCTTGCTGCCAAACAAATGAAATAACTCTAACCTAAGGTTGTAAAGGAACCCATGAAAGGATGCAGCTGATCTATCTGTTCACATAACCACCACACATGAGCCTCGGTTCCAGCTGTACTCTCTTTATTATATGCAACTGCAGTGTGATGACGAGGTTTCTTGGACCATTGAGCACGGTGGATAAATGCGAGCTTACTGCGATTACGAATTGCGGCAATACCACATATTACAGTGACCTATCTCCGTATAATACGAGGGAACGGACATGCATAATATCCCGTATGATACGGGCCAGCGGACCATGGGCCCATGATAAAAATATCCTCGACTATGACGGATGGGCCGGGAGGCAAATTATTCCCGATGGAGACGGGTGGGCCCATGCAGGGAATATATAGAGTAGATGAGTGGGCCGATGTACATGAATATTAGGTAGACGGGTGGGCCGAGGTAGTTGGATATTATGCAGATGGGTGTATTAAGGTAGATGTGTATGAGATAGATGGGTAGGTACTTGTTATCACATTCACGGGTGGGCCCAGACACATATTAAATTAGACGGGTGGGCCGAGGGTATTATAAAATATTGTATTAGACGGGTGGGCCCAGACGCATATTAATTAGACGGGTGGGCCGAGGGTGTTGTATGGGATGTTGTATTAGACGGGTGGGCCGAGGGTGGTATAAAATATAGATGGGTGGGCCCATGTGTATCATAATTGTAGACATGATGGAGCTGAGGTAGTTGTACATCAACCAAATCAGAGGAGGTAATAAATCAAAGTTACCAAGTTCCCGGAGCAGCAGGTGATCTCCTGACATGGCCTTTGATGGTGCACAGGTTGTCTTGCAGAATGTGGAATCCGGGGTGCGAAGCTTGTGTTGCCCTACGAGAAGCCAAGTTCCGACCACCAGAATTTGAGTCAACTGTACCGAGCTCCGAGTTCCGAGTTCCGGGACCCGGAACTCAACACATAATTTAGTTAATACTTTCCGTGTTAAATGGCCAACCGAAGTTGAGATGTTTCTGAAGAGAGCAGCAGGTGCTCTCTTGACATGGCCTTTGATGGTGCGTAGGTTGTCTTGCAGAATGTGGAATCCGGGGTGCAAAGCTTGTGTTGCCCTACGAGAAGCCAAGTTCCGACCACCAAAATGTGAGTCAACCGTACTCAGAGGAGGTAATAAATCAAAGTTACCGAGTTCCCGGAGCAGCAGGTGATCTCCTGACATGGCCTTTGATGGTGCACAGGTTGTCTTGCAGAATTTGGAATCCGGGGTGCGAGGCTTGTGTTTCCCTACAAGAAGCCAAGTTCCGACCACCCAAATTTGGGTCAACCGTACCGACTTCCGAGTTCCGGGACCCGGGAGTCGACAAATGAATATCTGATGACCAGCACACTTCCAATCAGGTAGTATTTCATTGAGCAATGGATAATAATACATCTTTGACAGCCAAAATTATCTCAGGCTCCCTTATCTGATCCTCTCTATCTCCACCCCCTTTAACACCAAAGTCCGGACATTCAGCATTCAGTGTCTGATTTCCCAAGATTAACATCCAGCATGAACGGTTCTTCCCCTTCCACTCCTGATAGTATAAACATCTGGCGCACTTGGGCCCTGACTGTGACTTATGAAGCAGGGGAATATACCGAACAGAAATTCAAGGCAGAGAAGACTGGAGGAGGCCCAGTCATACCTTCCCCCAACCTAGACACTGATCTGGTGATGGCGTGCGATCGCTTGGCTGATGTACTCATAAAGGCATATAAAAATCCCAGTGGGTCTTCCTGCAGATTCGGAAAATTCATTTTATCATTCAAATTCCTGCATGACAGTTCAGATGCAGGTGGATATTGCAAGATATAGCAAATTGATCTCCCCAAAGGACACCGGGCATAATGAACAGAGAGAGGCTAGGTTGCTTGAGAGGTGTCCTCCTGGCCATGAAGGCAAAAGGTTGGTCGACGAACCTGCCACAATTCTCGATGCATCCGGTGCCATCATCGCATGGTACCTCCCAGACGCCCTGACCGACACCACCCAGGTGTGTAATATACATTGTTACTCAATGGATATTGAATATCAAATGGAACCTACAGAAGGAAATCAGGGAAGCCACCAATTTGCTCGCTCCAAGCCTCGAAAAAAGTGTAAGGGCTGATGGCAATTGGCGAACTAATCAAAAGTGGTTCAACCGGGGCTCGGAAGATGTTGGGGCAACTCCCGGATGCATCAATTTATCTCCGGCATGGTTTCAACAGGGACACGAGGTAGGATCTGATGAGATGGTGATTCCGGCAGTCATACTCACCAATCCCAAAGAATGTGTCCGATCCGGAGGTATCTGCATCATTGAAGGGACCTTCCTGCGAGAATATCCTCAAAGCCATTTCAAGGCCAGCAGCCATCGCGTCCGCGGCACTCAGAGTCATGCATCCTGAGCAGTACTGGGCAGGGTTGCGAACCTTGTCAAACCTAGGACATATAGCAGTAAGCAAGGATCTGCCACAGATGCCGGAGGCCCTGCAGTACTGGGCATCGGTGTTTAACACCCTCTCCATCATTTCCAATCGGGAAACCCCAAATCATCGAGACCATTTGTCCATTGCTGAATGCTTCGACATTCTCACCACCGTGGGGAACTATTCTAATGCTCGGATGACAATGCCAAGCCTTCAGCTGGAGTTCAAGTACAATTCCGGCTGTATGATTGCGTTTTCCGGAAGGATTGTGAGACATGGAGTTTATGATGTGGAAGGGGATCGGATTGCTTGGGCATGGTATATGAGGGATTCTGTTCACATTTACGCTGGTGTTCCATCATGTGGATGGGCTAGTGTGGATGGTCCATACAGTGTGTGAAAGATCAAACAAAGAGCATGCATTGTGACCTATATACATTCCAACAAATGAATACCATGTACCAATAGTTATCTGGACCTCAATACTCAATTTTGAGCATTTGCGAAGTGATATATGGGACTGAATAATTTGGATGCGAGCCTCAGTATTCGATAATTGGAACTTGGGACTTGACATATGGGAGTCCCGAGTGCCAGGGTACTGAGTCCCGAGACCCGGACCTCAGCACTTGATATTTGAGACTGGGGGAAGATGTATCAATATGCTCAAATTAACATTTGTTATTGCCGTACACATTTGACAAAACCCTGAACCCCGACATTGTGAACTCGGGACTCGACACTGTTCTGAATACCGAGTCCCGGAAGCCCAGGTCCCGAGTCCCGAATTTCGGAGTTCGGGGTTCGGCGACCCGGAGCTCGGCAACTGTGTTGGGTGTCAGGGTATCCGGAACATTGGAGATCGCATGTGTCAGCCAAACATGAACCATGAAATGCAAAATACTGACACATGCTATCTCCAATGCTCCGCATACCCTGACACCCAACACAGTTGCCGAGCTCCGGGTCGCCGAACCCCGAACTCCGAAATTCGGGACTCGGGACCTGGGCTTCCGGGACTCGGTATTCAGAACAGTGTCGAGTCCCGAGTTCACAATGTCGGGGTTCAGGGTTTTGTCAAATGTGTACGGCAATAACAAATGTTAATTTGAGCATATTGATACATCTTCCCCCAGTCTCAAATATCAAGTGCTGAGGTCCGGGTCTCGGGACTCAGTACCCTGGCACTCGGGACTCCCATATGTCAAGTCCCAAGTTCCAATTATCGAATACTGAGGCTCGCATCCAAATTATTCAGTCCCATATATCACTTCGCAAATGCTCAAAATTGAGTATTGAGGTCCAGATAACTATTGGTACATGGTATTCATTTGTTGGAATGTATATAGGTCACAATGCATGCTCTTTGTTTGATCTTTCACACACTGTATGGACCATCCACACTAGCCCATCCACATGATGGAACACCAGCGTAAATGTGAACAGAATCCCTCATATACCATGCCCAAGCAATCCGATCCCCTTCCACATCATAAACTCCATGTCTCACAATCCTTCCGGAAAACGCAATCATACAGCCGGAATTGTACTTGAACTCCAGCTGAAGGCTTGGCATTGTCATCCGAGCATTAGAATAGTTCCCCACGGTGGTGAGAATGTCGAAGCATTCAGCAATGGACAAATGGTCTCGATGATTTGGGGTTTCCCGATTGGAAATGATGGAGAGGGTGTTAAACACCGATGCCCAGTACTGCAGGGCCTCCGGCATCTGTGGCAGATCCTTGCTTACTGCTATATGTCCTAGGTTTGACAAGGTTCGCAACCCTGCCCAGTACTGCTCAGGATGCATGACTCTGAGTGCCGCGGACGCGATGGCTGCTGGCCTTGAAATGGCTTTGAGGATATTCTCGCAGGAAGGTCCCTTCAATGATGCAGATACCTCCGGATCGGACACATTCTTTGGGATTGGTGAGTATGACTGCCGGAATCACCATCTCATCAGATCCTACCTCGTGTCCCTGTTGAAACCATGCCGGAGATAAATTGATGCATCCGGGAGTTGCCCCAACATCTTCCGAGCCCCGGTTGAACCACTTTTGATTAGTTCGCCAATTGCCATCAGCCCTTACACTTTTTTCGAGGCTTGGAGCGAGCAAATTGGTGGCTTCCCTGATTTCCTTCTGTAGGTTCCATTTGATATTCAATATCCATTGAGTAACAATGTATATTACACACCTGGGTGGTGTCGGTCAGGGCGTCTGGGAGGTACCATGCGATGATGGCACCGGATGCATCGAGAATTGTGGCAGGTTCGTCGACCAACCTTTTGCCTTCATGGCCAGGAGGACACCTCTCAAGCAACCTAGCCTCTCTCTGTTCATTATGCCCGGTGTCCTTTGGGGAGATCAATTTGCTATATCTTGCAATATCCACCTGCATCTGAACTGTCATGCAGGAATTTGAATGATAAAATGAATTTTCCGAATCTGCAGGAAGACCCACTGGGATTTTTATATGCCTTTATGAGTACATCAGCCAAGCGATCGCACGCCATCACCAGATCAGTGTCTAGGTTGGGGGAAGGTATGACTGGGCCTCCTCCAGTCTTCTCTGCCTTGAATTTCTGTTCGGTATATTCCCCTGCTTCATAAGTCACAGTCAGGGCCCAAGTGCGCCAGATGTTTATACTATCAGGAGTGGAAGGGGAAGAACCGTTCATGCTGGATGTTAATCTTGGGAAATCAGACACTGAATGCTGAATGTCCGGACTTTGGTGTTAAAGGGGGTGGAGATAGAGAGGATCAGATAAGGGAGCCTGAGATAATTTTGGCTGTCAAAGATGTATTATTATCCATTGCTCAATGAAATACTACCTGATTGGAAGTGTGCTGGTCATCAGATATTCATTTGTCGACTCCCGGGTCCCGGAACTCGGAAGTCGGTACGGTTGACCCAAATTTGGGTGGTCGGAACTTGGCTTCTTGTAGGGAAACACAAGCCTCGCACCCCGGATTCCAAATTCTGCAAGACAACCTGTGCACCATCAAAGGCCATGTCAGGAGATCACCTGCTGCTCCGGGAACTCGGTAACTTTGATTTATTACCTCCTCTGAGTACGGTTGACTCACATTTTGGTGGTCGGAACTTGGCTTCTCGTAGGGCAACACAAGCTTTGCACCCCGGATTCCACATTCTGCAAGACAACCTACGCACCATCAAAGGCCATGTCAAGAGAGCACCTGCTGCTCTCTTCAGAAACATCTCAACTTCGGTTGGCCATTTAACACGGAAAGTATTAACTAAATTATGTGTTGAGTTCCGGGTCCCGGAACTCGGAACTCGGAGCTCGGTACAGTTGACTCAAATTCTGGTGGTCGGAACTTGGCTTCTCGTAGGGCAACACAAGCTTCGCACCCCGGATTCCACATTCTGCAAGACAACCTGTGCACCATCAAAGGCCATGTCAGGAGATCACCTGCTGCTCCGGGAACTTGGTAACTTTGATTTATTACCTCCTCTGATTTGGTTGATGTACAACTACCTCAGCTCCATCATGTCTACAATTATGATACACATGGGCCCACCCATCTATATTTTATACCACCCTCGGCCCACCCGTCTAATACAACATCCCATACAACACCCTCGGCCCACCCGTCTAATTAATATGCGTCTGGGCCCACCCGTCTAATACAATATTTTATAATACCCTCGGCCCACCCGTCTAATTTAATATGTGTCTGGGCCCACCCGTGAATGTGATAACAAGTACCTACCCATCTATCTCATACACATCTACCTTAATACACCCATCTGCATAATATCCAACTACCTCGGCCCACCCGTCTACCTAATATTCATGTACATCGGCCCACTCATCTACTCTATATATTCCCTGCATGGGCCCACCCGTCTCCATCGGGAATAATTTGCCTCCCGGCCCATCCGTCATAGTCGAGGATATTTTTATCATGGGCCCATGGTCCGCTGGCCCGTATCATACGGGATATTATGCATGTCCGTTCCCTCGTATTATACGGAGATAGGTCACTGTAATATGTGTCCGTTACACAGAAAGAGCTGGTGCTCCTCGATGCTTCCGTCTCGACAAACGATGCAGTACTAGATAGATATATAGTTAGTTGAATGAATCATAAAGAAAAACTTACTTCATTGTGCTGGAACTCAGGGCAAACTTCCATCTCCTCTGTCCCTGGCGCTGTACTGGCGCCACCACGAAGATTGACACACGGTGCTAAGCCACCATGTGACTTTTTGGCCATTCGCTTGGTCTTGGCCATGGGCATAGCAAAGTTGACGGCTTTGAGGCAGTGGTTTGGCGTTAGAGAGAGCAGCAAAGTGCTGAGGGCGTAGGAATAGGACATAGGAATATAGTGAAGGGAGACAGACTTACAACGCATTGTGAATTTGAGACAAATAATGCCAAAGACAAACACGTTGTAACAAGACAACAATGGCTGGTCACTACATGAAGTAAGCAACCAGCAATATAAAAATGTTGTGGTCTGCACGTCCTAGTCTGCTATTCTTGCAAGACAAGTTTGTTCGACCCAAGGGGTTCGCTGTAAGGTATTAGAATAATTAGCTATATGGAAAGGAAGATAGTCCGATGTCCTATGTAATAAGACATGTGGTACTGCGGACATGTAATAATGTGGTCTACAGTGTTTTAGCAATGTGAAAACTGATAACTGCGCACCTAGTGGGGATAGATATGACAGGACAGGACATTGGGAGGACAAGTGTGTGGGAAAACATGGGGTCCGATGCATGGGAAACATCGGATCCGTCGGACTTGCGTCGGACTTCATCGGGTTAGCGTCGGGTTAGCGGATAAATGTCGGATTGAGTGGATAAGTGTCGGATAACATTGGGAAGTGATTTGTGTGTGACATGCATAGGGAAATAGCTCAATACAAGCCTAGCACGAGCTCCAGTGCTACAGTGTGCCAAGTGTCAGTTTGTAATTGTTTGTATACTAAGTCATGCATTTGTGCAACATGTCAGTTTGCAAACAATTACAAACTGACACGTTGATATCAACTTCAACATTGATTCCCATGGTTCATTGTTTCTTGCGTTCAACATCGTCTTCTCTTCTACAATCTCATCACACAAAACATCTTTAGTCTACCTTTGGGTCATTGCAGGACTGCAGCCTGCAAGGATCCAAAGGAGCTAGAGACTCTGGAGCTGCCATTTATCCCAGTAAGTGGTCATCCTTGCCACATCCACATACTAATTCTATATATTTTCAGTTACCTTTTGTTGCAAAGGTAAGTGAGCATAGTTCCTGCACCCTAAATACTGACATTCTTTTGGATTAGGCTATGTTTTCTGCTACATTGGTGAGTGAATGGCGTCTCTGCACCCTTAGGCTGAAATCTTCATTTGTTAGCTTGTGCTTACTACTTTGTGTGCATGGTAAGTTGCACATCTTCATTGTGAGACTTACACATATTTTTTTCAGTCACCCTTTTGAATTGAACCTGGGGGACTTGCAGTGCATGGCGCCTGGCGCTTCCTGCCTAGTAATAGTAAGTGTCTCCCTTCATTATGTTCCTCACCAATCAGCTAGTCACAGATATCCAAGGTAAGTGTTTCACCTTCTGTCAATTTCTGTCTGACGTGTTTTTGCAGTAGTAACGCTCAACAGTCACCGCCATTTCAAAGTTAAGTGTCTATTCTTGTTAGAAAGTCTGTCTCATGTGTTCACTACAGGGTTTTTTTAACATCTATGTATTTTTTTCTACCTACTGTTCTATTGGAGGGTAAGACTTGTGTGAGGTGGGCCCCCTCACTCAAGTCTTGCTTCTCCCCTTTATTTGTTATCCTTGTAGTACGCAAAACATTTTTGTAGTACAAAACACACAATGTCGCACTAGCACTTATATTTAAAATACCGGCAGATGCTGGTTCACAAATTTTTGCGTCAAAAAAAAGTCACATGATTATGAGAATATATTTTGTGTGATATGCCTGGGTGCCAACTTGGCTGCTATCTGTCATAGATCCAGATCACTCAACAGTCATGCGCGGCCTGTTTGCTTCGAAGTGACGGTCGACACGATATGGATGAATTTCCATACATCCCCGAAAAAATCGTGTGCTATGTGACTGGACGACTCCCATTAGAAGTCGGCGTGACTTGTTGGTCGTCGGGATATTGCGGTAGTTCTATTCGGATGGTCTCCACTGCGGTGACTTCCTCCAGACCTTCTTAACCAAGACCTACATTGCGACAAGAAAGGATCATTTAGGTTGGTAAACTCATACTTCATGATGTTAACAAAGGCAGCCCTGTTCTGGCAGATATGGCAGCGATACGACAGGATCCCGCTTTTCATCAATACTGATTAATATTGCCATTCCGAATCGGCTTCCAAACATCGCCATGCTAGTCCATATGTTCTCTTCCATGAAATCCGCGATAAAGAGCTAATTACCGCCTGCCTTTATTCAATGACGTGACATACCATCAGCGATTCACACCGGCACCTTACCTGTTGGTTTACTGTATGGTCATTATCTCAACGCCACCCGCCATAAAATTTACTTCTCCCTGGGACTTCAATTGACTTCGCTGAGCGCATCACATCGTGATGCACAGCCAACTCTGCTTTGTGACACGTACTTCGAATAAAACGTTATTATCCTCGCCTGATACTTCCCTGGTCATGCGTGCCATTTATCCTGTGTCTTGGTTCCATTTTCACTGCCGCAGGGGTTATGCTGTCATGGGCAAAAATAATGGAAATAGAATTTCACACCTTACGAAGGTGTACTAATGCCGCAATCCCCCCTACGGATTATTCTAACGTGAATAAACTCACCACATCTGCATTTAAATATGTTCCGGTGTTATTCTGTGAAAGGAGGAAGTAGTACGGGGGCAACAACAACAGGAGTATCAACCATCAATATTGTTGCATCAATCGTTGATCGATCATCTTTATGAGATACGGACGGGAAGCATCATACATCCAAAATAATATACGTCATCTCGAGTGCTAGGGAAGACTGAAAAATTGCTTGATTCGTCGGGAACTTGAAAAAGCTCTGGTCCGATCACCACTCCAATGGAAGAATAAAAGTAAGACTCGCTAGAAAACACCAATGGTAGAGCTGCCATATGTCCCGAAGTCTCAGCCATGTAGTACACGTACTCGTCCGGCATCGTGAATACGTAAAGGCATTCGACGGAACGAGGAATTAGTGTCGCCTAATAGGATCATTGAAGTGATCCATACCCCGGAAAGACTTCCGTGGATAACGCCATGGTTATACACCGTCACAAAAGCTTGGATTGGCGCAAGAAATAAAGGAAAAGTCAATGCGTACGATAAAGAACTACGGAAATGACTTTCAAGAGCTGCATGCTTCAGATACCCGTGCGTGCATATGGCGTTATCCACGGAAGGTATGGATGATATGGATGATCGATCACGCGGACAGGCAAATGCACCGGTACACGCCTTTTACATGTACATGTAGCATAGGGTCCTCGGTAGTCAATTGGGCTTTTCTAGTCACAACCTAGATCGCATGATGTAACCATGATGACGGTTCCTGCTGATTGTACATACTTAATTCCAATTGGTAAGACACAACGACAATACCGTGCGGTGTATCATCGTTAATCACATGCGAAGACCGTAAGCTACACGTGGGTTAACACATAGCATCTCTATAGCGATACATCAAATCTTGGACATGAGCATGAGCGCTAGCAATGAGAAGTCGTTGTGATAACTCAACCCAACATTGATCGATAAAGTTCCAGTGACAATCTTCAATGGCAGACGCTTAGGCCCTGACACCCCTAAGGATGGCCACAACCACACGGTGATCACTGCTAATGTTACAGTATGGCTGCCGGCCCGATAAAACCTGACACGAGAGCGCTGCGGCAATAGAGATGCATTCAAATGAACTTTTTTTTTTGCTTCTGGGGTCATAGTAGACCCAAATGAACTTTAAATATTAGTTTTGGTGAATGCGGCACTGATCGAGATCTCGGAACCTCGAAAAGCTCGGGACCAGCCAATCGTACGTTACTCCCGAATCCCGATGGAAGAAGGTCCTGGTTAGGTCGGAGCATGTAGTCAAGAGCCCGTGGTTCACTACAAGCGCTCTTTCGTCAAGGAGTACGTTGCAGGAACGAATATGTGAGAAGCGTAACATATATCCACACCGCACAGTTGCTTACACCTGTGAGATCTGCATGAGCTACTTTGTTGCAGTGGACCGTCTATGCGCCATTTTATCTTAGTGCAATGCAAAAATGATATGACACGACTTACGATATTGGAGACCAGCAGCTACACCAGCAAGGTGTTACGACGCCCGTGAGTTGTGGTGCAGCTATACCATTGGGGAAGACTTACCAGACTGAATTTGTGGGCCTGTCATGGTTTTAATCAAGACATGTGCTCAAGGATCCATTGGGCATTCGTCGATATACGATGGCTGGTACTGGACCGAACCCGCAGGCAATCCCGCACAAGGGAAGAATGACATTATGGCGCATTGATCTCCACTTGCGGAAGTCGACTATCAACATTCAACCTTTGCAAATATTTTCGTATCATTATAGTGGGTGTTCTACATCATATAGGCTCACTTTGCTGATGATATCCTTAAATTGGTCATCCTCGGTTTCGATCCTCGCACATTTAACCGCTACCTTGAGACTTATCATCAGATGTCAATTTGATACGAAACTGATACCAACCTCCGTAGTTTTATCTTTTTCTAAGAGTCTGCACTTCCATGCGTCAGCGAAACTGTCCTGGGCAATAACATAAGTCAATTCCTTGACAACCTTCATGGTAAGGTCGACCAGGCGTCTAAATTGGTTGAAAAAAATTGCCATGTCAGTCAGCTTCATTCAAGTTCGAACTCTGCAAACAAAACTGCATTACTCACTCATTATCATTGACGTCTACATCCAGGTACGTCGAGCTCGACGTTTCTGGTTCCGGTTGGACTTTCCACCATTTATGAGGCAACACACTAAAGATCCAGGTGGGAAGGGGAAGTACTTATCGCACTGGCAACGTAATGAGGTCGGATCTTGTAGGCCCAGGGCAGTTTGGACAACCAGAAGAACGAGAATATTCGCAAGATCCCTGCCTCTGTGTTGACGTTCAAGAGCTGGCTGTAGACTAGCACCAAGGCGCTGGCATTCATGGGAATTTACCACGACCACAGGAATATGCCGTTGTACTACCAACATAAGGTTAGTCGGAAATTCTGAATGACGTTGATCAAATTTTTTAGGGTTTCCTTCTCTTTGGTCGTCCAACCTAATAGTACAACCGTGTCATCTGCAGCTCTGCGATTGATCGGCATTTCATGCGAAGACGGCTTTGATGGCGTTGACGGATCAGCTAGATTCTCCTTCTGTCCTTCTTGTTCAGCTCTTGCTTCAGTCAGTGGTCCCATTACAGCCCGTCTAGCAGGTGAGCACCCACCCTGCTCGCGCAACCGTCGAAGTGCGCGTCCACCCGCTCCCATCAGTGCCAGGAACCGCAGATCTCGATATGAGAGATCGTAGAACGCTCGTGCCTTCTCGCACAACACCCTCGCACTTTCATTCAGGTCATCGTTTAAATCTTAACGAATCCGACCCCCAGTTATTCCCTTCTCGGAGCCGTCCAGCATTGCTGGATAACGCTCCATTGAGTATCATTAATGCAGGGTGCAATGGCTTGATGCCTGTAGATATCGCAAAGAAGATCTGTGTGTCACGACGGAAGTAATGACAAGGAGCTTTATCAGAAAGGACCCAGGACAATGCTGAGGACACAATCACTGAGACATAAAATACGCACTTGAAGTATGATACCTCCGAAGGAGCATACATCACCTTGAGTACTAGGGAAGCCCACAAAATTACTTGATTCGTCGGAAATTTGGAAAAGCTCTCGTCCGATCCATCTCACCGTCCCTCTGATGGAAGAAGAGAAAGAAAACTCCGATAGTGGAACTTCCATCCCGAAGTCAGCCACACATGCCAGTGCTCGTCCGAGACCGTTGATAAAGATATCCGACTGAACCGAGATGGGATCGAGTGAGTGATCCATACCCGGAAAGATAATGCTATGGTTATGTAGGGTTATAAAAGCTTGAATTGGCGCGAGAAAAGTCGATGTGTACGATGAAGAACTGCGGAAATGACTTCCAGAAGCTGTCTAGTTCCGTGAAACGGGGTCACCAATTGTAACAAGTGTAATGACCGCTTACCGGTGCTCATCATCGCATTTCGGGTCGACGCAGTGATTTGATGGTGGTTTTGCTCCAAGTAACGTGTCAGATTGCCAATAAATTATGCTGTCTTCTACATACGTTTAGCAACCCTCGCTCGAACTCCTACGCAAGTACACACACCTCGTATCAGCGCCGCAACTCGTGCCTTCGCACATGTACCACCCTAAAACAACTGCCAGACAAGCTCTCACAGCTTCGTATCCTGCCTCTGAGACCTGTAAGCCAATGAGTAAATGTTATATACAATAATCGACATAGCACAATTAATACTGAACCACATGTACTGTCGATATTAGGTCAGCCCACAACGACAATAAACAAGAAAAAAAATAGTATACATCGGTGGATGCTTGATTTGGTCACGGTACGTGTATTGCGTTCGATGGCGCTAATAGAGACTGCAGCTGTAAACGCAATTGTAAGGATGTCGCACACACAGCGCGGATCTCATGAGTGGGAGAAAACAGGGTCCCAGGAGATAGAAGGTCTAACACTACAAACTGTATCACAATCCTTACCTGATCCAGTACTACTGCCGAGGGCAAATTGCCAGATCTATCGCTTGTATGGTGTTCAGAATCTTGATGAGGAATAGCTTGGCATGGGTTCGTTGAGAGAGGTACGACACGTTTTATTGGTAACACGTACACTTAGAACTAAGTTCGGTGTGAAGTTTGAACGTACTTAGCGATTATTTTATGATGGAGCGACATACCTTCAAGATCGCTCTTCATGACTTGCTTAATGCGAGGGAGAGGGAGCGGAGTATTTCTGTAACCTGGTGTCTCTTTCTCTGCTGTATCCATTTGCCGCTGCCAAAATGAACAGAGGAAATCATTGAGAGGCTCCCCGGCGGACTACACGTATGGGGCGACATTAAAGAGTAGGTGGGAAAATCTATCGATTGGTAACCTTAACCCTAGACTAAGGGCATACTCAAGTGTAATTTACAAAACAATGACGCCACTGCCATCATTTACTAAAACAGCTCTGTAACCCACACTTCTCTTCCATTGAAAGACCTATAATATGATCACCAGCTGACTTTACACGTGCACAGGACTCCGGGCAGAAATACGGGAACGAAGGCTTGATCCCACGGAAGCAAGCGTCTATCCCTGTTGCTCCAAATACAAACCGCGCGCTCGGCATGTGCAGTTCATATTGAGCATATGATCAGAAATCACGAGAGACACAGGGGGAGGTCAAAAAGAAGCTAGATTGAGAATTGCAACGTTGAGATAAACCAGAGCCATAACAACAAAGACGAGAGAAAAGAACGATGAGCACAATGAAACAGACACCGAGCAGGAGTTGTGATGACCAAGCTGAAGTCCAAAAGAGATTGTGGATACCGGGCCAGTGTGGAGCCGCTCTTAGAGAAATTTTCTGTACCCTAGAAGAGGGTACAGGAATATACATAAACAAAATCGATCAGCTCTCTGTTTGTTCAACTAGCGCAGTGACATGATCTGATCCTAGGAGGTTCAGGACATCGACGGCAGAGGGCCGATGTCCTATATCACCCCAGCATTTTTCAATGAAATCCCAGAAAGAATCTGCGTCGTGCGGACTCGATAGTCTTGTAGGCTTCTTACCCTTCAGTATCAGGACAATGACTTGATGATCACTTCGCACATCTGCATAGGGTGGCCTACCTGTCATAACCTATGAAATCTTTAGTCGCAAACTAACGCAACCACTAGGGAACACCTCCAGCCTGAAGCATGATGCATCCGAAGGAATGAATATCGCTGGCTAGTTGAGGATTCAATGACTCTTTGCTCTCGGGCACCTCGAAGAGCTCTGGCGCAGCCCACCGCACGTTGCTTCTGATGTATGAAGAGTCCCTGAGAGCTCAGAACACATTGTGAGAATTCCATGATCTGCTACTTGCGCATTGCAGTCCGAATCTATCAGGATGTTGTTCTGGCGTTTCAGATCAGAGCTAGAAGGCGATTATCAGACAACTAGTACATACAGAGGTAAGGTCACCATGGGCAACGCCCTTCGAGTGGACTGCAATGCCGTTGCACAAACTATTGAAAATTCCACATACGGTACATCAGTGAACTGATGGACAAATTAGAAAGACATATATAACAATATATAGCACATATTCACAAGCATCAACATAATTCTGCTATCGATCGTTACATATGAATATTTGACTTTGTAGAGGAAACAACAGTTCCTGATGTTCATATCCCAGTGCGCTGTAGAGACTCGTGCCTCGCATTGTGTGATATGGCACTTTCCACTAGGGAGTACACAGCACGACTTGCAGCATCACTCTGTGTGCTATCCACAGCTATTCCCTTACGAGGTGCAGCTTTCCCACACAATGCGCAGCATGCGCGCACGACTTCCCGCGCTTTCCCGCGCTTGAGCGCCCTATAGCGCCAGCCATCCAGAAGCATCCATCCACTGTCCACCAAGCTCTCTAGTGCGTATATTCCCATTTCTCTTATTTACATATCGTTCCACCTCTATTTTTACCATGGACCCTTACTTACATATATCTTTACATACCTACTCGGTAGCGCTTCGGCTCCGCATGACAGCGCTTAGGCGCCATATAAGCGCCAGCAGTACATATTATTAGATACTTTACCTCCCACTTACCACCCACATACTACCTAGGAGAACATAGTAGAAATCTATTCTTTGACACCTCGCGCTCGTATCTCTTGTCTAGTATCTAATCACCCCTTAAGCAAACTCACTCTTACTCTCTCTCATTACCGCTCACGCGCGCGTACCTTCGCTTTCCCGTGCCTTGTGCGCACCTGCGCACTTTCTCGCGCTTTGCATCAGCCGACCAGTAGCGCCTTCGGCGCGCACTACTAGATCCTTGCTGCACTCGCTTCCCCTTTAGGGTCGAACGCACTTGTCGTCTCAAGTATAGCAGACTAGGCAACGCGCGACCTCACAACATTTACAGATACAGTCTGGAGCATCATTTGTTCCTCACAGTATTGTTGTTTCTACAGTGAGATTGCCGAGATCATAATGCATTTCTTACTCTCAGACTGACGAAGCCAAGGGGGGCGGATCCACGATTTAGGGCTGAAGTTGTGTTGTCGGTGATTTGACTAAAAACTGCAGATATCGCCATTAATATCCTATGTTTCTTGCATTTAGCCTGGTGGACCCAGGCAGGTAGATTCACAACTCCAGGCTTAACTTGTGCTATCCGCTATAAGCTGCAGACTCTACTGTAGTCGCTCTGTTTTTCCTATCTTCAGCCGTTTAAAATCATGCAGGTTGATTGTCCCATGTGACGTGTCATGGTATTTACTTTTATATAAAAATTCAAAATTCAAAATACTTTGAGTCTGAAGCTGGCACTCATGAGAGGGTGTGTCGCACTGTTTAACCAGAAATTTGCTTGAATTGTTATCACATTAGAAGTAAACTAATCAGAAATAACGTGGTGGGTAGCAGACTATCAATAGGTGCCTAAGGTGAATCAAAAGCGGCATCGTCGCGTTGCGCCCTCTGTCTTGCTAGAGCATTCACTGACATGCTAGCCCTTGCCATATTGCTAAGCTCATTGCGGTGATTCCTTCCAAAAACTTTCCTAAAAAAATGAGTCCAGCTGGGGCTGATCGGAAATGTAAGAGTGACACACCTAGTCCACCATTCAAGGAGCCTGTCAACCCTGCGGTGGGCTTCGCGACCGGGAGGCCGTTCAAAGAAGTCCACGATGGTTTGCCAGAATTGTACATAATCGAAGTCTCCATCAACAGACCTCCAAGACGTAATAGAAGAAATTGCGAATCGTACCTGCCATAATTATGGTTATCATTCATCATTCAAACTAAATATATGACACATATAACTTACTTGACATGCAATGTATGCAATTGAACGAGGTGTCACTTTCTTCATCTTGATGATTTCCGCTACATGTTTCTTGACCTTGACTCCAGAGGAAGACTTCTTAGCACGTGTATTGTTTCGGATGACATCAGTACCATCGCCGTCACCTTCGACATCCCTCGCTGATGAGGGCGATGTGAATACAGCTTTGTACCCCTAAGAAGAATCAGCGAGCTCGTTGTCTGGCTAGAGTCGAGTGGGACGAACCTGAAGAAGAATTTTGCCCTTAAACAGGCCTTCCTCTAGATCATGCGGGTTGGCGGCATATTTATCATACAGGAAAGTCGGAAAAGAGAGATCTGTGACAACATAACCCTCCGAACGATCTCGAATTCCCGCCCTTACCCTGCCAGATAGTGAGTGCTTCTCTTGCTGAGTCCGAGTGCGCTACTTACGCTGGGTCATTCCAATCTAATTCGGCTGGGCAGAGCAACATGCCGCACACATTGTTAGTAAATCCACGAGAATGTTTATCCTCGGGGTCGACCGGTGGATCAGGCTTGAAGTCACGATTGACCCATTCGGAAACAAGAGTCTTGAGCTTGGCGGTGTCGTCGCCTCGAGCACCGTCAGCGCCTTGCCGAAGCTAATAAAGACCCAGTGAGACAAACCAATTGTAGACGTCAGTAAAGCGTACCATTTTTATCATGTGCAAGTAGTCATCGTACTCCAACTCACAGCCCTTCTTATGAAACCACGGTAAGGTTTGCGTCAGGGCGACATACCCTACTTGCAATTGATCCTGTCTAGATACACCAATTAATATCATTCACGACCCAAAAGTAAAAAACATACTCTAGAGTGGCGTCCTGGTCCTGCTGCTCGTCGTCACATCTTCTGTCGTTTTCGGTGACGAGGTCCTCAACATTGTCGAACAGAGCGACAACCCATCTGAGTGCTCGTCCTTGAGCCATGTAGTAATTTATTTGCCTGATAGACGGTAAGAAATGATGACTCAATGTAAGTAGTGGGGGACATACTTTTCTTTTGCTGCCCGCCCCGCCTCGAGAGTCTCGAGCTGCTCCTCAAGTTGAGCAATTCTCCTTCTCTGTCGAGCCTGGACATGATTTGCCGCTTCGGATTGCCGAAGGTTGCCCCCATCTTGATCCTCAGCGTGCGATGGGCTGCCTCCATCCTGCCGCCAGTCCTCGTCATGTGGCGCGCTAGCCTCGGCGAGCGACATAGAGCTAGGGAGACGAGATGAAGTAGGGTAGAGGAAGAGAAGGTGTGAGAGTAGGGAAATAATTAGCCAGGTCGCATGAGTCTTATATGATGCTGGGCGGGACTAACACTAGTTTCCTAAAAAGCGAAATGTCTCTGCCGGGATTACCGTAAGAGACTAAGCGATTGGAACAAATACCTGTCTGGGAAAACATTAAGGTTAGTACTAGGAATAGTCGGTCCTTCTGAAAACAGAAAATAGGACTGTTATAGTCTGGGAGACCGACATATCGTCCCTGTGATTTTGCTAAGTCTCCTACGACTTCGAGTTGTTCGGAGAGACTCACTGACTGGCCGATTTCTCAGCACCAGACGTCGTTAGAATGATCTACGAATGGCTTTTATTCATCTCTAGGAAAAACAGCTCATTAATAGAGGAGGTAACTTACATTGACATGTTCAGTTATCGGCTGAGCAGTACCGTGCGGCCCCCGATCATCGAAGTAGGCAGAAGATGAGAAGGTAGTCGCCTGTGAGGCACGAACCATGAATGTCTGGTAATCTGGCTGCACCACGCTTAGTATTAGAAATGTTATCTGCGAAAAGATAAGATGCGGTAGCTCGTGTGCTTTGTGCGCTTGCTGCGTACGAAGATCCTTCGGAGAGCTCCGATCGATGGAGCAATTGAGTTATTGAAGTTCTGGTCCACCATGAGAGCGTGCAGTGTTGACAGCAGTCAGGTTTCCACCACAATTGTTGGTCTTGCAGTAACAGCAAACGTAAGGCATGGTGAGGATGATGTTTAAAGACGCGTTTGACGCGTCGGGCCAAGGGCTAAGGTCACGTGGCAACAAGAGTACCGTGTTCAATTGATACTAGTGTTCTTACCATCATGTTGCTCGCGTATCGCTGGGTGTTGGCAACCCTTCCATTTCTCGTTTTTGTCGTTGCTTCCTCTGGCGACAGATTATCAAACTTTCAGAACTGCGTCTCTGCATGTTATGGAGACTATTGCCATCCTCAGACGACGCTTTCACTTGGCCTCAGACTGACATGTTGGACGTGTACAGATGACTGCAAGTACCAGTACATGCATATGCTCACAGGTATCGCAATCTTTTGGCGGTTCTTCGGAATGCAAGAGCCAGCCTCTGTCGCGTTCTCACTGTGGAATATGTACTATCATATCCAAGGATGGTGCCAGCTTCGCAGCAAAATACCAAGTGACCACCCGATGCGATCTTACTACTTAACATGCACCATAGTGAGTGTTAATGCCTGGCTCTGGTTCGCAGTGTTTCACACAAGAGGTCTGCCCTCAAATTATGCAGGATCACGTTCTCCTACTTATTGATTCCTTGAAGATTTGCCAAACACAGAAAAACTGGATTACTTCTCTGCTGCTCTCGTCATCTTATATTCCCTGTATCACACGGTTTTACGGCTCTTCAATCAATACCCCACCCGTTCGCGTGAGGATGGTCATATCCAGCGCACGCCCGTTCACGTTCTATGGTCGTCCATTTGCACTGTAGTTTACCTTGCCCATGTCACCTATCTCAGCATTCTACCACAGTTTGACTACAGCTATAATATGGCATTTAACCTCACTGTTGGCTTCACGCATAATCTGCTGTGGCTGCTATATTCCCTTCCCGTATCGTTACCCCTCATTCGACACTTTCCTTTCAAATCAAAAACGTACAGACCATCATACGCATCTGAGGTAGCAGTCTTTGTTGTTCTTACGACGGCTGCAACTGCTCTAGAGCTCTTCGACTTCCCTCCCTGGGGTCGCATCATCGAAGGCTCATGCCTTGTGGCACCTCAGTACTGCGCCTATCACAAAGTTCTGGTATGACTTCCTGATCAAATATTCGTTGGATGATGGATGGAGGGAACCAAAAAGGTGAAGACATATTTAGTTTTATCGACTACTGTGTACTAATGGTGTGGAATCTAGATAAATTGTTCAGACGTCTAAAGCTCCTGCTCTAACCTGTTCAATGACTGCATTTTCTCCGTTTCTGTTCAAGCACGAGTAGAGAAACTGCAACATCGTTAGCATCTTCACTTCCTCGCTTCAGCATACCGCACCTATAACTGTATCCAAGGAATTCATCACAGATGACTCGATCTCCAAAAATGCCTGTTGCGATACCATGGTCACCATGAAGTGACGCCTGTGGGGATAGAATGTTGCTGTAGGGGTCGGACTTTGGGCTCCACTCTCATCAAGACTGCGAAACTGTCACTTGTCAGCCCCACCGTATAAATATTGTTGTACTATTTCCTAACCTCGAAATTGGAACCTGCTACAGCCCAGGAGAAATAGTTTCCCTCGCCATCATCAAATTCCCATCGTGCGCTCTATTTCTTCACCTATAGTGTTCTTGTTACCTCACTGATCTGTGTTATTGACGTTGTATTTGCAATAGTATCACGTGGTTCAATGGGTATGACGTCATAGCAACACTACAATCAAATCTAAATAGCATGCAGCAGTAAAGGAAGATGTGCGCGACGCGTGTAGTGAACGCAGAAGAAGTTAAGGAAGTGGCACCGGCGGTTGCTCAGCGCGAGTGCCATTCGACCCACTGCCCTTGCCATCGCCGTCCCGTTCTTGGCCATACTTAACAAGGTCAAGGACCGTCTGCCAGTCGGTGCCGGTTTTCTCCCGACAGATGCGCTTTGGAGCTGGACCACCGTTCTCCTTGTTGGAGTGGGGGAGGTTGGCGCAATCCACCCCCCTCTTCGTCGTCAAACGAACGTTCACAGCAGGAGAGGCTTTGACTTGCAATGTCATAGCCTCGCCACCTGCGCAGCCGGCTTCGACTTTCAAGTCAATGGCGCCCTGGAGCTAGGTCACCATAAAAAATCAAGCGTAGCTGCACCACTTACCATTACATTCTCCCTGTCCAGCTGAAGGTCCTTATAGGCCTTACCCCTATCGCTATACTTTGTAGCCCATGGGCTGCGCTGTGACTCGCTGAGGAGGCTCGTCCACTCGAACTGCTCGACCGCGCCATCACGTCGGAGGCCAGGTGCACAAGTCTTCTTCTTGATGGCTGGAGCAGTGATTGGTAACAACTCCGAGCCAGATCTATGCTTTGTAGCACCGCAGCCGCTGACGGGAGAAGGTGAAAATTCACGCAAGGGCGGGCCCATAAGACTTGGAGGGGTGGTGGTAGAGTCTTCAGGTGAGCAAGTGAAAGGGTTCGTTATGCTTTCACACGATGAATCTGGTTCACAGAACATCAACGCGCCATCACCACTCCCAGATGTGGAAAATCCATCATGATCGTAATGCTGTCGATCATGTTGGACACGGGCTATCGGGTCCTCATCCCAAGACTCGGAGGAATGGGTGCCGCTAATTGTGTATGGATTGGGACGTAACATGCTAAAGCTGGTAAAGAATTAATGACTATAAACTGACGAGTTCTTATACGTATTAAGCTGTGTTGCTGGGCGTCCATCATACCAAGTGTGAGTAACATCGTGCCATGAAGCAAAAGTTCCCATCTTTAGAAAGAGCTGGTTTACTAATTCTCAACCGTTATCAGGTGTAATATGGCGCTCCGCGCTGATCACACGTTGCAACGCGTAGTTAGAACTCGCAAGCAATTTCCATTTTTGACATCTTCTGAGTTCCAAAGCGAGTCATAATCCGTTGAACTTTACGTCCGGTGAGCTCCGAATAGAATCTGTGACAGCGAGAAGCTATTTTCCATTCCGTCAATCACTCAAATACCATTTTTGGGAAGAGCTGAGTTTTAAGTGTCGCAGACAAATCAGATGGCTCGATCATTTGTTATTGGTATTCACTGCTACGGTAATTCTTCAAACTCCGGTTCGTATTTACTAATCACTTGTGTATTCGTCATGCTCTGCTACCCAACACCCATCCAAGTCGCCGAAGAATGAACACAATAACTCTTGCCTGTGATGAAGGCCAATTTAAATGCCCCACTGCAGCCCCTACAGTTTCCTCCGACGAGGTGGACTCCTATAATCATCACAGCTCACCTCCACGCTCTCCACGCTCTTCGAGTCCCGGGCTTTCAGAATCAGGTATTGATAATGCACATTATGCAATGGTCAAGAGACTCAAATGTGACCACCACAGCCACCACAACCTCGGGTTCAGATGCTGAAGAAGCTTTGACGCCTGATTCTAAACATTCCTACCGTACGGGATGCGCGCATATCCTCCCTCATAGGTCACCAACTCTAAGCCGTTCTCAGAGGCAACGCAACCGAGGCTCCCACCCTTACCGCCGGACATCCCCAAGTTTCGAAGAGGAGTGCCTGGGCTCTAAATTATTAGGCAGACCCTCTAATAGTGACGATTCGTCAGAGTCGATGAGCCTCAGGGTAGGTCCTGCTGTTGTGTATAGCTCTGGCAACATCTCACATGTACCTAGGTCAAGGATGTGTATACAAGGCAAATAGAACAGCTCTCACCCGACTCATTCCGTCATGCTGTGCACTACAAAGAAGCAGTTCGTGAACGCAAGCGCATGCGCATGTTCACCGCGGCATGGGAACTCGAGGAGACCAAAAGGCTGCGTGCTTTTCTTCAAACAACCATGGTCAATTCAGAAATGGAATTCGTAGCAGCGGAGGAGGAGTCACGCTGGTTGCTTGATATGATTGTTGACCGTCAGAAACTGAAGTCTGTCAAGGCAGATGTCAGACACGTTACTGCCGCGTATGACAGGGACAAAAAATCTCTTCATCGAGCTGATGCAGAGCTGTCCCTTCTAAAGGACAGCATTATCAAGGCCGAGTCCTGATGACAAATGGTAAGCCTTTTTTCAAGTAATGATTCCCTCCTTTAATCACTGACGTATTTGCAGGCCTCACTCTACTAAGAGTAACGAACATCTCAGTCAAGCGGGGATTGATGGATGAATTAGGCACTTGTACGTTGAAACTTACTGCATACTTCTGTTATACAACTACACTCTTCGCACTCGCTTGTAAGCGCCTTCTGTAAAGTACTACGTCTTAAGCAACCGTCCGAATATTAAATTTTGACTGAAAAGACTTGATGATTGCTCTGATGGGCTTCATACAACGTGGAGTATCGCGCAGGTGACGATCTCAATGCTGATCGAGGAAGCGAAAAATTAAACTGCCTGGGCGTACAAACCAACTGGATTTAGACCTGGCGAGCCTCGTTGTCATCGCAGTTTTATTTACTATTAGTTTTATGGTCTCGTAAATGTTCAATACATTTTTCCTATCACAGAAATCAGGTTTTAAGGAGGTATGAACACTGATTAATCATCCCACCATCAGTCTACCACAACGATGCTACCCGCTTACACCTGCGATGACCAGCAGTCAGATTTCTTTTCTAACGATGAGTATAACTTGGACAGCCTGTTCAACGATGAATTGACCCCCCACGATCACCACGACTACCCGCCACCACACCCCAACCCTTTCTACAGCGATTTCGTGCCGCCTAGCACAGAGACATCAAATATGTTGATTACCAGGGAAGAAGAGACTCACCCCCTTGACTTCCTGCCATCTTCGATCGAAGAGTGGCTCAACCATAACACTTCTGATCACATAACAGTTGACGACCCAGGGACTGCGCTTCGCTTACAAGCGCCAAGTCAACCTGGGCCGCATGATCCCGACAACGAGCCCTTCAACGCAGAGACCGGGCTAAACATCGGCGATTACCTGACCAATTTTTGTCCGCCGGTCCTATCTACGGATGGGGTGTCAACGTTTCCACATGAATTCCAGGGTGAACCAAAACCTCTGGGGGAGCCCTTACCGCCTCCTGTCAATCGCAACCACAGAGCATCGACGAGAACTCACCAATTTCTGTTTCACCCATATTCACACCAACCTGGGGATCATGAGGTGAGCGCAGCGGATGTGCAGCAGCTAAATTGCTGACGGAGTCGTGGTTGCATAGTCCCAAGCTCCCGAGTCTGGACCGTCCATGGTCCAACCACCACTACTCCCCTCGTATGCTGTAAATGATCCTTTGCACGTGGAAATCGTTCGGTCTGCATTGGACCACGTGATTGACTATGCAGTCAACGTTCACTGCCTCCTAAATCAGAAGGCAAGAAAGAAGCTAGTCGAGGAAGCTTTGAATAATGCGGTCAACTCCATCTGCCCTCATACACCGGCAGGTAAGCATGCGTGTCTCTTTTTTGAAAAAAGAACTCACTTCCAAGTTTTGGCCATGCATCAGGGACCAGAAAGAAATGGGTCAAAAAGAATAAGAAGGCGCTGTACCAAAAAATTTCCGATCCTTTCAAGAAGATCATGACCACTTGCAAGAGAATCGCACGGGCCAAAATTTAAACTGGATATCGTTTGCGTCCTGAACCTTGGTCAGGTATCTCTGAACCCGAGCACCAGAGAAAAACAGTCCAAGACCTCATTGACGACAATATCTTCCCTCCCAAATTTAGCGTCGGGAATGACGGTCATGTGCTCGAGAACAGGGTGGTATGGGACATCATTCTCAATGCTCTTCAAGAAGTTGGGTACCAACGGTACCTCAGAACGCTGGATAGCATGATGCCGACAGCAATCGTCGCTGTGTACTGTGCATTATCAGAACTGTCAAGTGGAAGGTTGGTAGACATTGAATTTGGGGCCGATGCCTTTAAAGACCGGTATGACGCACTGCAGCATTATATTAACCAGAAAGTCGCCCATGACATAGCGTTTTCGGAGCGATGGAAAGATTACGAGCAGGTTACTTGTGCCAGGTTGCTTGAGATTTAATTAGTACTCATACTCGATCGTGATGATAACATACCTTGCTACCAACCATTGTACCAACTTCAATACGTGTACTACTAGGCAGTCGTCTTCTCTCAGCATTAGTGCAGATTCTGCAGAAGTAATATTTGAAATCAATAAATCACCTGATCATGACTCGCATCCCCGACTCCCATGTTAAGGGCTTTGTCGAACACAAACGAATTCCCATGCGTCAGCCGATCAGTGTAAAGCTGTGCACTTGGCCAGAATCTTAATTTTATTCTCATCTCTACAGTTTTTGGCAAATACTCACCATCATACTTTTGTCAGTAGCTGAGCGCTGAGTCTTATTACATGGATCTCACCGCTCTCGGACATCCAAACCTGCGCGATGGCAGTTCTACATCTGTTTTTAAAGCCACTGAGACGACATCATTGTAGGCTTTGTGGAAGGATTGTGTGTGCTGAGTGTTCTGGATGGGTAAGTCTTGTGTTTTACTGTGTTTCGCTTTTCTCTGTCATTCGTTTGCTTTTTCGCTACAGTTGATCCTTTGGTTTTCCACGCCGCAAACTAACACTCCTAAACTCAGACATTCTACATCACCGACCCATCCTCCCAATCCCCTTCTGGCAAAAACACCAAAGCGAAACCTGCACGCGCATGCAACGAGTGCTACGAAGCTGCCTTTCCTCCCGTCCAGTCCATCACCGGTGGTTCTAGTACTCCATCTACTTTATCAGCAAATCCATCTACACACCACTCCCCAACCCTCCATGGTATCCCAGCCTGGCTCTCTACGCCTATCCCCACTGAAGGGAGTAGTGGTGCTCACATGTTGATGGCGATGACGTTGAGCCCTAGTTCTCAAACGGTGGACTGCTTTTATGATTTCATCTTCATGGTCACCTTCTCATCGGACATCTTGCGCAAATTTGCTAGATTCATTGCACTCTTGTTGAAATCTTCACTTCATCGAGCATGCTATACATTGCGAATTTTCTATGCCCTACTCCGTAGGCTGGGACACATGTGTATTCGCCTCGGCCATGATAGCTCCTCAACTAGAAGACTTCAAGAAGAGTTGAGCCCTGCAATTTGTTCGAGCGGCTTACCTACGATCCATACACTCTCGACAGATGTCAACCAGCCTGGTGACCGACCACATAGTACGCTCGCAGTACCAGTGGACATTGCATCTCCGCAGCATCCATTGTACCTGACGCCACCTTCGCACCCCAATTCCAGAGACGACTTCAGCATAGGGACTATGGATGAATGTGGGTGGCGCGACTTTGTGCACCCGGAAGGTCCCAGAGTTTATTATCACCACGAGACAGTTAGCATGTGTCCCTAGATTGATTTTCTAAAATGCTCATACACTTTATAGAGAGTTTTCACAGATGCAGACATGCGCCTAAGCAAGATGGATTCGAAGAGGCTCCTGGGGATGGCTAAAGCCCTCAAGGATTATGCAAAGAGTCAATCAGACGTACAGGCCAGGATCGGTGATGGAACAGAATTGGTGCTCGAGCTCAACACCGAAAAAGGTCGTACTAACATCATCAAGTCTTGTGGCTACTATTTTGGGCGCATTCATATACTTGCGAACCACATGGTGAGATTCTGTTCAACGTCAAGGCAGCCA
The DNA here is from genome assembly GCF_016647745.1 of Suillus plorans. Lineage (NCBI taxonomy): Eukaryota > Fungi > Basidiomycota > Agaricomycetes > Boletales > Suillaceae > Suillus > Suillus plorans. The sequence goes on from NW_024537395.1 coordinate 140,005, forward strand.
AGAAACTCAGTCATATAAGTGGGTGGTTCACTGCTGTTTGGATGACCCTTAAACACCTGCTTTTAGAGTATTCATTGGAATCGCAATACTGGCCAGTACTCTCCAAGGGATCAGTACGCTCAGTGAACAAATATTTTCGATCAATTTTACTGACTCGCACACAATAGCGTGTTAGCGACGCTTACAGTCTTCTAGGTATCACTGCGAGCTTTATCCTCACAACCGATACCTTCCGAGATGAATCTTCGAAGAGTTGAGGGCAATCATTGTTCATGCAAACGCAGGCAGGCTATGTGATTGTAACTTAATACAGAATCTTACGATCATGATAGAAACTATCACCTCAGATACATCACTGGCCCCTTTCGATGGCAATGAACTAGTGAAGATGCTGGATCTAATGGACCGTGTTGAGGGTTAGACTTGCTCCGTGTATTTTCGACCCAAACTAAATGCTGAACTAGGCAGCATCGATAAAATGCATGCTTATTCTGTGTGTGTTGTAGGCGAGTTGTTTTCCATGAATGACAACAGTATATTGATCTACTCTTTACAGCTCGGTTCATGAGATTGTTCAGTACGGATATATTTTTCGATTCACGAATAATACTAACAAGGCTCAGCCAAAGTCAAATTCACAAACTTCTGCGGACAACCTGGCGTGCGTGTTGACGCCGACAGGTCCATCTATTACAGAGAGGGCCACGAACGCGAAACACTCATCTTCAGGCTCCTCAACCTAATACTCTGGTATGGGCCACGTAAACACTATAAGCGTGTACAGAGAGTATGGGTGGACGAGATCATCAATGCCCCACGCTGGAAAGACTCTATCAACCAACTAGATAACGAGTGGCTGGGGTTCACGATCTATGTAAGTGCTTGATACATATTGAGTGCAATCGTATGGGATCTTTTTTTAGTTCAACGAGCCTCCTTGATCACCTTATCTCTCTCTTTACACGACATTTATAACCGCATTCCCAAGTTCTATATCCTTCCTTTCCCGTCCACCCGCGCCATTTGCCCTATATCTACGAACACAAGAACGCGATCCACGCTGTGGGCAGCTAAAACTCACGGATTGGCTTTTGAGTGCTTCCACAGGTATGTCCACGGCGTTCTTACTCCTAGTTTAACACTGACGCCACACAGCACGACCCCTGGCTCAGGATAGTCTACATGCACGACCAGGCGAAGACATGAACATAGGCTGCATTTTTTCGGTTCCAACTTGTATGTTGGGTCACCTACATTTAATATCGACTCAGAAGATGCGACTGGAGCAAGTGGGCGACACATTTCTAGCTTCGTTACTGTCATATGCTGATCAGTCCTCTAGCGTACAACACTCCCGAGGACAGGTTCTGGCCACAGCGAACACCGTCTTCAGTAGCCTATTCCTCTCAAATAACTCACCCCATAATGCATGAGCGTGTCATGTATTTCGGTCCTGGCACTGTAGTGGGTAGCCCGACCGTGATCGTCCGATCTCCGCGTGCTTCTGGCACCAGTAAGTACACATGTTAATGTGATATAAACTCTGTATTGATTGGGTTACTAGCATTCCGTTGATACAGTCGTTCCTAGTCGCACATGAGTCTACTAAACGCTTGGAGAGTACTATAGCTTGAAGCAGCTGGAAATGTGTTTAGTGACCGTATGTTGACAGTTCTGTATCAAAGATTGATTTAGGGGTCTGCCTTAAACCTGATGGTTCTTAGAATGTGATGCAGCTTGTTAGTGCAGGTCCTTCCAATTCACTGGCAGTCGAATAAGGTCAGAAAATAGGAGAGAGCCAGCGGAGGTCCTTGCCCTTGTTGAGAAAGGTGAGTTTCTTTATTCATCTGTGTCTCTAAACTGAACGATCACCAGTGACATCATCTCTCAATACATCTCTTCATGCACATGCACATACACTCTCGCTCCTCGCATTGCAACGCGCTACCCTCGGCCTTCCACCTACCCTACACTTCATTCAGCCAGGCCGCACCTTAATCTCCGAGAATACGACTTTAGACACTCGACAGCCAAAGCTCCCCGATTTAGCGTCTCAGCAAACACCGAATATAACAACTCCAAACCACGGAGAAGGGCTCCCTCTTTCCGCCCGACCTCAACGTGCACCCTTGCCCTTCCTACCCCCGGTCTGGGTCCCAGACGCAAAGACAGACGCATGTATGCGGTGTGCACGCCCGTTTGGGCTTGTGAGGTTCACGGTACCTCTATCGATGTCTGTGTCTTTCTCTTTGCCGTCGTTTGCACGCATCGTGGTTGCCGTGCTGCTAGTTATTTCGACCCCAACTGTAAGGCTACCTGTCTCCGTGAAGTCCAATGCTGACAGCTCGTTCAGATTTTAATAGGCGCAGGCGCAGGCGGTTGGGTAGCCTATGGCATACTGATCGTCCTTTACCTTGTTTATCTTACGTTGTTTCTGATTCTTGTTATCACTAGCCGGGATCATGATTCAAGAAGCTCTAGTCCCAAAAGTTCCAGCTCCTTCAACTGGTTCAGACGGCACAGACATTCCCGAACAACCCGCGAAACTCCTCTGGAAGACCTTGAAGAATTTTGGAAGCGTGTTGTGGAGATGCGGCCATGGGAGTACGACCATACGGTTCGCTAAGTTCTCATTTCTAACATCCACCAGACCTAATGATTGCCGCAGTGCGTTCCATTACCTTGGCGACCCGTAAATCTTCAAGAGACGAAGCTGAAGTTTGGAGTGATTTGGGAAGATGGTCAGCCCCCTTTACGCTGCTTTTTGCATTCGTTCCTCATATCCCTAGGCATCGTTTCTTTCTCTCCTGCATGTCGTCGTACTTTGGAATGGGTCTGTGATGCATTGGAGAAGCAAGGTCATGAAGTAGTTGATTTGTGCGCTCGAACCGCTCTGATCTTGAATTTTGCTGACCAATAACATCACCCAGTGCACCCCCTAGCATCCCAGAAGGTCTGAATGCCAGACTTCAGTTATGTTTTGGAGATGGGGGTGAGTACTGAACAGTATTTGCGCGCAGAGACGTTCCTGAAGACGCTGATCATTGTTTCTGATGCCAAGATCACGGACGAAGGCTCTCTCGGCACTAGTTCATTCGCGTGGTCCTATGTCTCTTCAATGGATATACCCGGTATGTTCTATGTTTCTGAAAGCTGTTTCTGGTATTCATTTGCCTTATTCCTTCTGCGTAGGCTCGGACTTAGAGCTAGCAATTTGCGTTGGACCTGCATCTTCGAGCAAGTGTCCACGGTGCTGGACGTATACTCGTGAAGAGCAGCATGATTTATGTCCCCGCTGTGAGGATGTTTAGACTAGATTGTTGGCCGGTATAGTACACACATATATATAGACTACGATACTAATCCCACCTCTTGCACTTGTTTGAGCTTGATTTCGAGAAGTGGATCCGTATCAAATGGTTGCATAATCGTCAATACGCTTCGTTTCAACCCTGAGCCCGAGATGTGTAACACTCAGCCTACCTGGCGGCGCGTTATAAAGCCTACTAGATGAGTCACGGAGGTTCAACGTTCAACGTTAACCTCGAGTTGTTCAGACTTCGTCCTACTGTTCCTATGTGATTTGCAAGGTTCTGACCGTGACAGAGGGCCCTAATTAGTACTACTGGTTTGACTGCTACTACCGTGACTGTGACTGACCATCGGTTCAGGCCTACTACTACTAGTCACGCGGTTGCATTGCTTATGCCCAGCGCACAATGCGCACGTTCTGGGCTGGCCTTTTCTTGTTTCTTGTAATGGTATCTTGTGACGCTCTGGGTTGCTCTTGGAAAAGGGCGACCGACAACCGAGGACTCAGCAGGCATCGCGCGACGTGCCATTTCTATAAGAGATCTAGTACTCTAGCCAGTCAAAGGAGAAAAGACCGGGCAAAAGAGGCTGCTTCTTCAAGCTCGGTTCTGCCCCCTTTCAGCAATACGCCAGTAAGTGTTCTATCTATTTCAAACTTGAACTCAGTCATTCAACGTAATCTCAGAGAATACTATCTGCTGTCTGACATGTGAAGGACCGCCCAAGTTTGAAGCCAATTGCTCCTGACAAGCTCCGCAGGCCCATGTTTATGGCTGACAGCTTGCAAGGTGTCTCCAGCGTCTTAGACTCGCAGACTCCCCCTAACTCAAAGCAACTTGAATGGCAACTTGAAAGTATTCCTATTGATGTTGACTCGGAGATAGAGAATGTGGAGCCAAACTTGAACGCCTCGGATTATCATGATGGTCTAGGTCAGTATTCCTTGAGTAGCGACTGTTTTATCAATGAGTTGATATTTTCCAGAGGAAACTAGACTATCTATGAGAAGAATTCCGAAAGCCTTCCGCGATGTCGAGCCTTCACAAGATGACCTCCACCACTTGGATAACGCCAACGTCTCACCAGTTCAAACCTCGATTTCATTGCCTGCTCAATCCAGGATTCGATGAGTCCTTCTAACGCTAAGGGACACTCTACAGACCGCGTATAACTCATTCGGTCTTTGTCGATTGTACCCTCGTCGTCCCTCCTTCGAGCCAGATCATTTGATCCCATCCTCCTTACTTGCAAGGACGTCTCCAACGGTTAGCCAACTTGAAGGAACTGATTCTCAACAAAAGCTTTTCCCACCTCCTTACCCCTTTCCTAACATGACGGTCCATAGACTTATGTCTTGGATGAATTCCGGGAGTGCTCTATTGTCTGAAACGAAAGTCTCGCGCTTGGTCAAGGACGTGATACTGGCGGAAGACTTTGACCCCAAGCACCTTGAAGACTTCTCCGTGAAGCAAAACTTGCGAGAGCTGGATAGAGATGAGGATGGGAAAAAAGTAACCTTCCCTGATGATTGGATTGAGACTGACATTACCATCAACATTCCGACGAAGTCGAAGGAGGACGGCCCTCAGCCCTATACCATTCCTGGATTCCACTACCGCGCTCTTGTTGAAGTAATGCGTGCCGCATTCGCAGATGTTCAAGCTCAGGCGTTTCATCTCCTCCCTTTCAAATGGCTGTGGAAAGACCCTTTGGACGGCCATGAAGAGCGGGTATTCGACGAGCTATACACCTCCGATGCATGGTTGGAAGCTCAGGACCACATTCAGAAGCTGCCCAGGGAGCATGGGTGCTCACTGGAGCGTGTCATCGCCGGTCTGATGCTCTTTTCTGATGCCACGCATCTGGCAAACTTTGGGACTGCCAAAGCTTGGCCGCTTTACTTATATTTCGGAAATCTGACCAAGTATGCAAGGTCGTCACCCAAATCAGGAGCTTGCCATCTAGTAGGATTCTTGCCGTCAGTGAGTTTTCATTGCATTCAGCACACTTGCCTTCTGTTGATGAAGTCAGCTTCCCGATAGCATGAAAGATATTCTCAGTAATTTATTTCGCATATCAAAGACTGGCATAGCGTCCCTTCAAGCCCACTGTCGCAGGGAATTGTTTCATTCCTGCTGGGAAATCCTATTGGACGAGGACTTCATTCACGCATATCATCACGGTGTCGTTCTTAAATGTGCTGATGGAATATGGCGGAGGGTCTTTCCTCGAATCTTCACATATTCTGCAGATTATCCTGAAAAGTATGTTCCTCTGAATACCTATTTCAAGACTGCTCAATCACCGTTAATTTACAGGGTTTTAATTGCAACCATCAAGGACATGGGGTTGTGCCCTTGCCCCCGCTGTCTTACGCCCAAAAGCTTGTTTAGTTTTCTCGGGCTCGTGAAAGATATGAAAAGTCGAGTGACAAATCTTCGGGTATACGCTTTGGCGAAGGTTGTGAAGGCTCGCGAATTTATCTACAATGGAAGCACGGTCGACGGCGTAAAGGTAGAACATAGTCTCGGTGAGGGCTCCTGGGTGCCCATCCTGGTGAGTGCAACTATGCTTCCCTGTGTTATATGAATTAACTGCACGCCATATATTGCAGAATCAGTTCGCCAAAAGGCTTGGACCACTTGGCCTTGATGCATTTGGCATGCTTGTAGTCGATTTCATGCACGAGTGTGAACTCGGCACCTGGAAGGCGCTACTTACACACCTTATCAGGTTGCTCTATGCCATCCCTGGCGGGAGTCAGTTGGTGTCAACCCTGGACGGCAGGTATGGAGATTTCACATAGCGCTGCCGCCTGCTAACTAGTAGTCTAATCCTGATCTTCTATAGATTTCGACAGATTCCCACTTTTGGCAATGGGGTGATCCGCAAGTTTTCTAACAACACCTCTGAGATGAAGAGGTTAGCGGCGCGCGACTTTGAAGATATCTTACAGGTCTTCTAGTTATTTATTTTATACTTCATACCAGCTGACACCCTCTTAGTGCGCCATTCCGGCCTTTGAAGGACTTTTTCCGACCCCTCATGATGCGGTGGTACAATCTTTGTTGTATCGGTTTGCCCAGTGGCATGCACTCGCTAAACTCAGGCTCCACTCTGAGTCCAGCGTTACTTTTCTGGCAGAAACCTTCAAAAACCTGTCTGGGATGCTACGAAAGTTCCAACGTCACACTTGTGCCGCGTTTAACGCTGTGGAACTACCCAAAGAGAGAGCAGCCCGCCAACGAAAGGCCGCTCAACATTCTGAAACTCACAATACGTCTGCAGAATCGAGTGGGGCACGCCAGAAGACATTCAATTTAAGTACTTATAAATTTCATGCGATGGGTGATTATGTGAGAACCATCCGGTTCTTCGGAACTACAGATTCGTTCACCACTCAGATTGTAGGTACCTTTAGCATTCACGCTATGTATCTGAAGTTTGCACAGGGAGAGCTTGCTCACAGAGCCCTGAAGGCGTTTTATCCAGTGACAAATAAATTAGACACCCCAGCACAGCTGGCGAAGCACGAGCGTAGGCGTCGTGTTCTGCAGCGGGTGGCAGAAGTAGCGGGCACCTCGTCACCAGGCAATCAGTCAGGAGCCGACGCCCTACAGTCAACTTCCTTGGAACAGCATCATCATATCGCAACGAATCGGAACAATGCAGTACAGATCTTCACCTTTATCCGGGAACATGAGGGTGATCCAGCTGTCAAGGTAGATGTTATCTTGGACGCACCTGTAATCTGCTCACAGAGTTCGTCAGAAATTCATGCCAAAATTAAAGGACCACATCCTCTATAGGTTGCGGGAGCTCGACATTACCTTTTGTGATCACGTCTTCACCGACCAGGAACGCAACTCGGTGATCATCCCCAACAACGTAATGTATGCGGTTCAGACAATGCAGGTGCACTACACCACTTATGACTTGAGGCACGAGTATGACACCATCAACCCCCGAACTCATGGGGATGTCATGGTGCTGTCAGGGGAGACAAATCCTAGGCACCCATACTGGTATGCCCGGGTGTTAGGCATCTATCACGCGGAGGTATGGATTCACGACGGTCACCTGCCTGTGAAGCGGCACCTAGACATTCTGTGGGTAAGGTGGCTGGCACTCGTACAAAACCATAGATCTGGTATGAAATGTGCTCGCCTTCCAAAGGTTGCATTTGTTGAAGAATCAGACACGGATGTATTTGGCTTCCTTGACCCAGGGCAAGTCATCAGAGGGGCGCATTTGATTCCTGCATTTCACTCAGGAAGAGGTATAAGTTCGCTTCGCCACGGAAAGTCGCTTGCACGTCCTGGAGGGGAGCTAGATGATTGGAAAGAATACTACGTCGGGATGTAAGTGTGAATATCCCTTACCCCTTGTGCCATAACGCTCACGATTTTGAGCCAGATTCGTTGATAGAGACATGTTTATGCGCTATACCCATTTGGGCGTGGGTCATTCAGTCACACTTCGAAGGATCGCATGAGACGCTTTTGGTACAGATTCGCCGACTTGGACAGGGACCGAAGCCATGGATGTTGTAGACGAGGAGGACCTGGATGGCGGCGAGGGTTTTCAAGAAGGCGACTACCAACAAGAAGACTGCAGTGACGAGGATGACGACTCGGAATGTGACAATGAAGAGGATGTGGACTCAGATGGAATGGACGGCGAGGAGCATGATGGTGACGACGAGGACGAAGAGCTGGAATTTTCTTTCTAAAAAAATGCCTTCCTCACATTTGTCGAGGACGACACCGACTATAGTGCATTCAGAGCCCTTATACGTCGTTTGTACTCTCCCCAGCCAGCTGAATACTATGCACGTGCCATGCCTGCGCCAATCGTGACAACACCTTAGGTTCTATCGTCGTACTATCCAGTTGCGGGGGTAAGGCACCCGCATTACCAGATGCAATGTTGCCCATATCATCATGGAGACTATTCGGATAATCGATTATGTGTGATACCAAAACTTTGTGACAAAACGGACGCACTTGACGCTACTGGTCGTCACAGATTTAATGCCCAATGCGAACACCGTTTTCCACGACAAAGCCTTGAATAGCCTTGTAATTCACAACATAAATATGGGAGAATGAGAATGCTCAACAAGGGGGTCAAACTTACGCTTCCATCTCTTACCGGTCATCACGCTACGACGTCACAATTTTCTCATAAACTCCTCACGATAATCTAGAATTGCAGACATTAATGGCTATGTACCAACAACTCAAATTTATCGTAGTATACATAGTCATATTTAGCAGGAGCAGAATTATATCCTCCTATAGTTCCCACGGCTACGATATCACGGACTCATGAATTCACTGATGTAGCTGATGGCTGCAGCGACTTGCCGTAACTAAGGTTCCAATCAATACCATGATGTAACAGCACTTCTGGGAAACTCACGAGTCACGATCAGGAGCTTTTGTTCGATGGTCATTTCCGTGAAACGGTGTTCAAGATATGTGGTGAGCGAGCCGTTGTGTATCCAGGGAGAAATCATCGCTAGAAGTAGCCCGAATTCGTGACTGAAACCGAGCAAAGGCAAAAGATTGTCGTGATGCAGTTGCTTGCGTGCACGAAAATCGCCCAAGAGTCTCTGAAGACATGAGGTTTGAGCAAGCGTATCACATGCAAAGGAGAAGCCGATAACGTACCTGAGTCACTCTGTCCCTGGAATCGTCGCCTGCAACATCAATCCTTATGGATTTGACTGCTACCTGTCATGAATTCAGATTGTTGGACAGCCACACGTGTAGCATGCTTGCCTCCACGGTTGGATGCGATGTAAATGCATTTCCACACATCCCTGAAACTACCGTGCGCTACTGGATGAGGCGACTCCTTGGATACGAATCCTGTCAGGTCGGGTAGGCTGCATTAGAATTACATGAGGAAGTGCATTGTCAGAACTTGTTTACAGGGTACAATGATCATGCACTTGCTGGTTGTCGGTGTTGATGATCTCACCACCACCGATGGTAGCTATCATAACAGACGGGTGGCTTTTCCACCACAACAATTTCATCCCGATGTTCTCTAACAAAGACTTGCAGTGGGATAGGAAAGGTAGTAGAATCATTTAGGTTGGTAGACTCATTCTCCATTGAGTCCATTCCACCCCCAGTCTAGTGTCACGTTACATAAGCCACGTTAGACACCCTTCCATTGAATCCGCAATATGTATGTACTAGAACCAATGGCCGGTTGATTTTACCCGGTGCACCAGCGAATCCGGCATCCGATCTTGATCCGATCAACACGAATATTGCGCTTCATTTCGCTGGAACACGATCTTGCGGTCCTTACAGCGGCACTACCTGCAACAATAGTTGCTCTCTTACCGCTTGAACCACCTTCTCTGGGCATTCCACCACTGTGGTGTACACTGGTAGTGAATGAATCAACTTTATGTAATTCTGGTGTGCAACGTTGTAGCCCGAACAGAACACTTCAATTCCCGTTTAAACGCAGAAAGTTTGGAAATTTGGCCGGTCTATATATGTAGACTTATCACAGACTCCGCATGCAGGACTGCGTGCAGGTCCGTGTTAAGTCTATATAGACGGCCAATTCTCGGTTAATGATTGTGGAATTTCATTCTCCGTTCACCATCACGTCACAACGGTGACTAGCATAACATAGCCATAGCCTTATTGATATAGGCGAGTCCTCGGTATTTCGTCTTGAGACATATGATACACACTGATACACGTTGCTGAAATTTGAAACAAAGTAGCCTGCATGATCCGTGAACATGACGTTTCAGCTTGTGTGAATGGTCAAATAAAATATATTCACATTCATTCGTGACCAAGACAACCAGGCAATATCATGATAGCAAGCCTTGAAGTGTGATGGTCGAATCATGCATTACCAAGGTTGGTTCCTCTAAATCGATGAACGCTCATTGTATGTGCACGGAAGCCCAAGAAGTCGATGGCCATACTTGTCTGATGATGGAAGGCCATCGCTGTAAACGGCAAACACTAGCGGACGATCAGACAACGGATAACGTGGATGAGCATATGGAATTTAACGGTGAGGTAAGATCTAGCTACTAGAGATAAGATCCGCAACGTATGAGTAACGCGATCGGGATCAGTATGAGTAACCAAACATTCGACAATACCGTGCGGTGTCCAATCAGTGTTGATTATGTGCGAGCCCTGGGTTAACATATAGCATCTCTATAGTGAGACATTAAATCTCGGACATCAGCAATAGGAAGTCGCTGTGATGACTCAACCCAACATTGCTCGATAAAGTTCCAGTGACAATCTTCAATAGCAGGGATGTCTGGACGCTTAGGCTTCACACCTTTGAGGATGGCCACAACCACCTGGTGGTCACTGCGAATGTTACAGTACGGCTGCTTGCCCGATAAACCTGGCACAAATGAGAACAAGAGTGCTGCAAGTATTCACTATCACCGGCAAACTCCTATCACTGGCAGTCTGTCGATTGCTTTTGATGCATGTAGTGGATTAGCTCTGTGTTAAATATGGCTCAATTGCAGCGTGGTGAGTTGCCTAGGGTTCGTCTGTATCCCCATGAAGGAAAATGATTTATGTACACCATAGACGTACGTCCTCTTCCATTGGATCCGCAATTAACCGGCTGACTTTACCCGATGGGGTTCCTTGTATGTAGCAGCACTACCCGCAACAATAGTCACTTCCTCGCCGCTTGAATCACCGCCTCATTCGTTGAATCGACTTCAAGTAGACGGAACTTCCCGTTTGAATGGGCCTTAATAATCGTAAATTTTCGTTCTCCGCCAGGGTAACTACAACATGGACATATTGATATGAACGAGTCGAGTCCTGCGGTGTTTTGCCTTGAGACATACACATTACTAGAACAGAACGGCCTGCATGATGCTATATCATTTCATTCATTTGTAGAAGACTTAAAGGCATCGGGTTAGAGAAGGGACTTGAACACAGCGAAGGCGCAAGTCAAGACATACATTTTGCTTTTTCCTTGTCTCAAATCAGCATTGCAATGTCCAGTTCTACTCGCCCACAACCGCTTAGTGTGAGTGTTGTTCAACTCTTGCTTAGCTGGGATTAACTTGAAATCAGTCCAACCATACTGAAATCGAAGAACCTCCACACCACATAGACACGCTCGGCATTGTCGTTTGTGGAGAAAGCGGATCTGGCAAAAGTTCATTGGTCAATTTGATCGCTGGGACGAATATCGCGAAGACATCTCCCGATGCTGTGGGATGTACGACTGGAACAAATGTATACGACTCAGACAAATTGACAAGTCGCCAGGCTGGGACATTGAAGGTAAAGCTTATCGATACAGCTGGTTGGTCCAATTCACCCCTCTTCGTGGCTATTACTGAACTGGATTGCAGGTCTGGATGAGGGCACTGAAGGGACGGTCTCAGACAAGGAAGCTCGAAAAGTTTTGAAGGAGCTTCTTCGAACTCTGATGGAGCAAGGCAACGTTCATCTCATCATGTACTGTGTGCGGGGTGGGAAGAACATTCGGACACTCCGCCGGAACTACGAGTTAATCTGTTCCCAAGTCAAGAGCAAAGTTCCAATTGTCCTTGTCGTCACATGTTTGGAAATTTATCTTCCAGAGATGGAAAACTGGTGGAAGCTCAATGAAAAAACCATCTTAAACCACGGGATGATCTTTGCTGGCCACGCTTGTATCACTACGATGGAAAGGGAAGAGCTTATGTTTGTGGAGCGCCGCAACCAGTCATACAATGCTGTCTGGAACCTCATCCGAGAGCAGTGTCGCCAAAGCACTATTCATGAGGTCCAAATGTACGTTATATTCCACACTTTGTATATCGTATTTCCCTCACATTGGTACTAAGTAGGACACAGCGTGACAGCGGGGGGTGGTACAGGCGGGTGTTAGCTACCATTTGCTTGGCTTAGTCGGTAGGGCCTTCGGCACTACCATCATCATCCCCGACCAGGCCGACGGTGATGATAAGGAGTCTTTTTCGGAGTCTGCGTCTGTGAATAAAGCGTAGTGGTTGTACTGGCGTAGTGAAGGACTGGAGAAGTGCCAACTCCAATCATCGTACAAAGGACAATAGACACAATTAATATGAATTACCACCGGTATTGTTATTTATGGTAACAGCTGCTCCGACGGCGTCGGATGCACTTTGAAAGTCTGTACCACCTGCACCTAGTCTTATCTAGTCAAAGTAGCTTGGAACAAAGTTCAACATAACCGAAACAGAATTATCAGCAAGTAGGTGCCAAAACACGACAAATAGTCCGAAGTTCATAACAGGAGTTGCTTCCCTAAACATGCGTGGCAGCGATACCGTATGGAACTGAACACCCACGCGTCGACGGTGCTTGTGAACGCATACTGCAGCTTCTCGCTCGGCGTCAGTGACCCGTCTGCTTGGGGAGCGCGGATTCGTGGGATTAACCATTGTAGATATAACTCAACTTAGCCTGTCCTCCTGTCCTCGTGTCCTCGATCAACACAGGGGTCGGACAATGGATTTAGGGCTGAAAAACATTCATGTCCTATTGTATTGCACGTGGATGGGTTTCGACACCGATGGTACAAGAAACACTGAATGATCCGGCCGTCAGCGGACCTTTATTAGCCGGGTAAGTCGCTGTCGTTTTCTTCACGTATCTACTTAGCATGGCTTACTATTTTGTATGACAGCACTCCATTGAAAAAAATTGGGACACCTCTGGACGTTGCAAATTAAATAGTGGTAGTGTCTTCATCGGCAGTCTCGGGACACGTAACTGGGCAAGTGATCTTCGTAGAAGGCGGTTGTGTAGGGGACATTTGAGCAACTAGTACTATGAATGAGTGAAGTTGTGGTTCGTACCAATGCAGCATGATGAAAGCAAGTAGGCAGCAGGCACATGAGGTATATGTTGTGAGTTTTGCAGTACGAAAATCGTGTAAGGCAGAAGGTTCAAGTGACTAGACAAAGGATTGAAAGAGGGCCAAGTACCCAGAAACAGACCAGGAATCCGAGTCTCGCAACGACTAGCCAGTGATGTGCGCTCGCACCTTTCATATGCCACCTAGTAGGCCGAGCTCAGCATTCCGAACCGAGTCTTTACACAAGTAAGCTTGCATTACGCATGGCTTCAAGATGAGCTTACCACCCTAAATGTCTAGATCGACACTAAGACATCCGATCGACGCCCAAGTTGAAGCGTGCCGCATCGAGCTAAGATTCAATGAGATCAAGATTAATATGTTGATCGACAAAATGATGCACGCACGTATAGGGAATTCACACACCTGTAGGGACCTCGAATTCGTGAGCGAAAATTAATATGAAGAACCCGTTTCAAAGGCGTGGACAAGGCGATGTGGATCAATGCCGCTGAGTTGCCGCTTGCTGGTGAGGCTTGTCGTTGGCGTACTCAACGTTCAACTTTCGACCTCCAAGGGATCAGATCTCCAAGGGTGGAGGTGTACTACTAGTCGTGGAACACTCATGGCCCGGGACATGCTGGTGATAGTATACTTGTCTAGGCACCCGAACAATCCTAATAATTACATCAACACTGCATGATTTTTCTTGTTATGAGCGCATCTCCTTCTCCGCACCAATTTCCATATTTGCGTGGAGGGCTATACTAGATGGACACCTGGAAAACGGATCATCATCACATACAACCAATGATCCTACCTTTGACCCCTCCCCCATACTCTTGGGGCGCTAACCATTTCCTACCACTCACTTACCCTGCAATACCCACACGCCGTTTGGTGCTCTTCCCCCATGCACATCCCAGGATTCACTATCCACAGTTTGCTTGTAGCGTGATAGGTATTTGATGCATTTCCGAACGCCTTTTTTCCGTCTCCAATGAAAACCAAACCGAGCGGTTGCCAAACGGTCCCTAATAACTCCGCATTAATTCATCCCAGCAAGTTGAATGAAAAAGTTCGAGCATGCCTTTCCATTACCTTCACCTCGTGTTTATGTCCTATTGTAGCACTCCCCTGAAAACACTTGACATTCCAAACAACGGTGCGCATTGCCTTGCTTGTTCCTTTCGAGATCTCTACATTACGGCTTTCTCTGCCCATTGATGGTTCCGCATCCCTCGAAGTAGCAAACAAAGTCAGGGGTGAACTTTTGGCCATCAAGGTAGCTTTGTTATACAAGATAATAATCTAGGATCTTTCACAAGGACATGCATGGTGCGTCATCACATTCGTCCGTGTGAAATCCTTTTTGCATCTTGGACAAACAGCCACAATCTTCTTCTCATGCACCTCGTTAATGTGACGGCTGAGGCCATCCTTGCTGATGAATTTCGGACACTTGTCCCAGGGGCATTTTACTTTGGGGCGTCCTACTTTGACCTTTGCTCGGCCGGTTTGCACAATAGAACCAAGCTGTTGGGCAGCGGGTTGCCCAGCGGGCTCACACACGGGATCGGACGTGCCATCGACATCGAACGATAAATCTAGGGATATATTGTAAACGTCTCAAGGAAAAGCTAGGAACTGAAGCGAGCACCTGCACCCTCTGATGAGGATTCCGTGACATCCATTTCATAGGATGCCGGGAAACCCTGATGCGTTACATTGTTGGCAAAACCACGGGTGCCGTTGAGCAATAAGCCTGTGTACGGTAAGCTTTGAAGGAAAGTTTGCGTATACAGCAACCTACCTTCGGTACCCTCTGGCACCGATCCCGTGACCCCGTACGATACTTCATAGGGTGCAGGCTGTGGCACGATGTAGGGACCGTGCGAGGATATAGATGGTGGAATAGCATCGAGGCTATTGAGTCCAGCTTGGGAGTCGACGATGCTATCATGTCCACCCGAATGCTTAACTGTCATAGGAGAACTGCAAGCGCCGTGGGGCAATAAGCCTGTACACAGTAAGTATTGGAAAGACTGCTTATAAAGCAACTTACCTGTTGTACCCCCTAACAGCGATCCCATGACCCCGGACGATGTTCCATGGAATGCTGCAGGCTGTAGCATGATTTGGCTATCATGTGAAGATCCAGGCGATGTAATGGCATTGAGGTCATTGACTCCAGCTTGAGAGTCGACGGTGCCGTCACGTCCACCCGAATGCTCCATTGTGAAATCTGACTGGTAATTGCAAACGGGATTCTTGACACTGCAGATCTCCTGCATTGCCTCACGCACGCCATGGTCTAACACGTCAAGGCGGCGGTCTAACATGTCAAAGCGCTGGTCTAAAATGTCAAGGCGGTGGATGCACTGGAGTATTAACTGGAGTATTAGATACTGGTCAGGCGGTGAATTTTGTAGTGTTGATGTACGTGAATCCATGTCTTTGTTTATGTTGCAGCCTAATGTATAGGCGAGTGCGAATGGGGGATGATACTTGTGAGAGTTGGGAAATTGGACGGCTTTTTATGTTCGTTCCACCTTTTCCATGGCACGTCTTGGCAGGTTGGCCGGTTTGGAATCAAAAACTAACTGGTCGCCTCATGTCAAGGCCATTTTTGAAATGAAGTGCACACCGCACTTGGCTTACTTTGACACAATTCGAACAAAACGACGCGATCAGAGACGATCAGAAGTTATCTGTCGTATTAGGCAGGACTTGATGCCAGTATGCATCCACAAGGAGAAAAATAACTGGTACTGAACCAAACACAGGTAATACCGCACATAACAAGATTGATATCATGTTTGCATTGGGCCGGCATAGACTTATCACAGGCTCCGCATGCAGGACTGCGGACAGGTTCTTGTTAAGCGCCTATTCTCCGTTAATGGATTGTAGAATTTCATTCTCCGTTGACTATCACGTCATAACAGTGACTGCAGCATAGCCATAGCCATAGCCATATTGATATGAGCCAGTCTTGCGGTGTTTCGTCTCAAGACATACACATTGCTAGAATAAAAGTGGCCTGCATGACCCGTATATATGCCATTTCAGCTTATGTAGATGGCCAAATAATATCTATTCACATTCATTCCAACTAGGCAATAATATAGCAAACCTTGAAGTGTGACGGTCGAATCACAGATTCCCAAGGTTGGTTCTTCTAGATCGACGAACCCTCATTTTATGTGCACGGAACCCCAAGAAATCGATGGCCAGACTTACTGATGGGCGGCACATCAGAGTTTTTTTAGTGACGAGCACCACGTTGGGAATACCCTGCACGCAGTCCTGCATGCGGAGTCTGTAATGAGTCTATATAGACCGGCCAATTCCCAGACTTTCTGCATTAACGCGCATTTCAACGGGAATTAAAGCGTTCTTTTCGGGCTACAACGTTACACACCAGAATTAAAGTCGATTCATTTACTACCAGTGTACACCACCACGGTGTTGGAACGCCCAGATAAGGTGGATCAAGCGGTAAGAAAGTGACTATTGTTGCAGGTGGTGCAGGTAAGGACCACAAGATCTTGTTCCAGTGAAATGAAGTGCATTGATCGGGTGCAGGATTCGCTGGTCCATGGGGTAAAATCAACTGGCCATTGGTTCTAGTACATATCGCGGATTCAATGAAAGGGCATCTAGCATGGCTTTTGACTCACTAGACTGCGGTCCGAGACTCCAAACAGCATGTGGGTATTGCAGGGTAGTTAGCGCCCCGGGGGTGTGGGGGAGGAGCCAACTGTAAGAACCGTATTAATCATTGGTTGTATCTGACGATCCATGTTTCAAGTATCCGTAGTATAACCCTCCACGCAAATATGGAAATTGGTGCGGAGAAGGAGATCATCGAGTAGAGCTGTGCTGACGCGTCGACGTCAGCCCAGGATTGTTCTACCGGCATATCCCGGGCAGGCAACTCAGCGGCATTTATTGATCTGCATTGCGCCTTGTCCGTGCCTCTCGAGTTCTCCGAACTAATTTCAACTCAAAAATTACCTCGTACAGACTCATTGAAGTAGTGGAATCAAGCTTACAAGGGGTGCGTGTGTCGAAAACAACTTTATCTATGAAAACTACATTTTGGACAGGTCCTTAAGGTGTATGAATTTTGGCATCTAGGTGACATGGGAAGGTGCGAACGCAAGTCACTGGCTAGTCGTCGCGAGATTCCGAATCACGAATCACACGAGTTCTTCTTCGAGGAACACCATCTTAGCATTCGATTCTCCACAACTTGTTTGCTGATATAATTTGAATTTGAGTACGATTTAGTATGCTTCGGCCACCACATTCACAACATCTCTCTTTGCTTTTGGTAGGTCTACTCACTATATTTGCTCATGTCTTCCCCTGTGTGGGATTGCCTACGGGTTTGGTCCAGTACCAGCACATATCTTGAAGAAAACTATGACGGTTCCTCTGGGGCCCACAAATTCGGTTTGTTAAGTCTTCCCCAATGATCATTAGCTGTAGCACACCTCACGAGCGTCGCAACAGCTTACTGATGTGGCAGCTGGTATTCAATACCATATATCATGTCATTTTCGCACCGCATCAAGATAAGCCAATAGTGTATGGCGCATCGTCTAAATCGGTTGAAAAAATTGCTATGTCAGTCAGCTTCATTCAAGTTGAAACTCTGCAACAAAGACTGCGTTACTCACTAATTATCATTGACGTCTACATCCAGGTACGTCGAGCTCGATGTTTCTAGTCCCGGTTGGACTTTCCGCCATTTATGGGGGCAACACACTAAGGAGCCAGGTGGGAAGGGAAGGTATTTGTCGCACTGGCAGCCTAATGAGGTCGGATCTCTATAGGCCTGGGGCAGTTTGGATAACCAGAAGAACGAGAATATTTGCAAGATCCCTGCCTCTGTGTTGACATTCAAGAGCTGGCATCTGCAGCTCTGCGATCGATCAGCATCTCATGCGAAGACAGCTTTGATGACGTTGACGGATCAGCTAGATTCTCCTTCCGTCCTCGTTCAGCTCTTGCTTCAGTCATTACAGCCCGTCTAGCAGGTGAGCACCACCCTGCTCGCGCAACCGTCGAAGTGCACGTCCGCCCGCTCTCATCAGTACCAGGAACTGCAGATAAATATCGATACGAGAGATCGTAGACCGATTGTAGAACGCTCGTGTCCTCTCGCACAAGATCCTCGCACTTTCATTCAGGTCATCGTTTAAGCCCTTCTCGGAGCCGTCCAGCATTGCTGGATAACGCTCCATTAACGCAGGAGGCGTCTGGGTGCAATGACTTGATGCCTGTAGATGTCGCAAGGAATCTGCGTGTTACATCGGAAGTAATGATAAGGAGCTTTATCAGAAAGGACCTAGGGCGATGCTGAGGACACAAACACTGAGACGTAAAATTACGCACTTGAAGCATGATACCCCCAAAGGAATATATGTCACCTTAAGCACTAGGATGGTCCATGAAATTGCTTAATTCTTGAAAAAGCTCTCGTCCGATCCATCTCACCATCCCTCCGATGGAAGAAGAGAAATAAGACAACTCCGATAGTAGAACTTCCATCCCGAAGTTAGCCACATGCCAGTGCTCATCCGAGATCGTTGACAAAGATATTCGACTGAATCAAGATGGGATCGAGTGAGTGATCCATACCCGGAAAGATAATGCTATAGTTATGTAGGGTTATAAAGGCTTGAGTTGGCGCGAGAAAAGTCAATGCATACGCACCGGTGCTCATCATCGCCTTTCGGGTCGAAGCAGTGATTTGATGGTGGTTTTGATCCAAGTAACGTGTCAGAGTGCCAATGAATTATACAGTCTTCTGCACACGTTTAGCAACCCTCGCTCAAACTACTACACAAGCACATACCTCGTATCAGCGCCACATCTCGTGCCTTCGCGCATGCACCACCCCAAAACAGCTTCCAGACCAGCTCTCACAGTTTCGCATCCTGCCTCTAGGACCTGTAAGCCAATAAGCAAATGTTATATACAATAATCGACTTATCACACTTAGCATGTACTGTCGACATTAGGTCAGCTTACGACGACAATAAACGAGAGAGAGAAATGGTATACATTGGTGGATGCTCGATTGGGTCGCGGTGCGTGTGTTGCGTTTGATGGAGCTAATAGAGACTGCAGCTGTGAAAAGCAATTGTAAGAACGTCGTAGATACAGGGCGGATGTCATGAGTGGGAGAAAACAGGGTCCCAGGAGATAGAACAGGTCTAATACTATAAATTGTATCACAATCCTCACCTGATCCAGTACCACCGCCGCCAGCTTCATCGCTTGTATGGTGTTCAGAATCTTGATGGGGAGCAGCTTGACATGGCTAGATGGACGTTTATTGAGAGAGGTACGACATGATTTATTGGTAACACGTACATTTGCAACTAAGTTCGGTGTGAATGTAGTTAGGAATGATTATTTTATGATGGAGCGACATACCTTCAAGTTCACGTCTGGATCGTTCTTTATGACTTTCTTAGTGCGAGTGAGAGGAAGTGAAGGATTCCTGTAACCTGGTGTCTCTGTATCCACTTGCCGCTGCCAAAATGAACGATTGAGAGGTTTCCCGGACTAGACGTATGGGGCAACATTAAAGAGTAGGCGGGAAGATCTGTCTATTAGTAACCTTAACCCTAGAGGCATGCTTAATTCTGATTAACTCTCCGTCTTTGGGACGTTGGAAGGAGACGCCGAGAAACTCTATTAGAAAGGTATCCATTATCTTTGGCGTCCACGGATGTAGACGCCAATGATAAGGGACCACTTTACTAAAGATCAAAGGGGGAAGGGAAGATATCTGTCGGATTGGTAGCACCATGAGGCCAGATTTTTATAGGCCCGAGGCAGTTGGGGGGGTACAAGAACAATTACTAGGCTTTGCGATATTCCTGCCTTTATATCTATGCTCAAGAGGCTGCTGACTGTAGAAACCAAGGCGCTACATTGACAGTATTTACCACGACTACAGGAATATGCCCAGTGCTCTGAATGTGACTCGAGTCATTGCTGTAATTAAGGGGGATGTGTCACACCGATCTCGATCATCATTTCATTCCTATTGTGTTGCTATAAATAATTCTGTCCTGGTTCCTGGATGCTTGGCATCTGGTTGGAAGTCTAGACTCGGGACAGCCACACCACTCTAGAGCTCTGCGATCTGGCGACAGACTCATCAGCTGGATTCCGAATCTTCTTCCGTCCTTCTTGTTCAGGTTCGTGCCAGAGGAGTACCAACCATTTATGGGGCACCTCGGAGTCTGCGGCAGCACTAGGCGTTACCGTGCTCATTTTCTGTCGAACAAAGCTTGAGCTTTAAGTTTGACTACCGGCATGTCCAAGATCGTACTAGCCTGCCATGACCATAATCCAATACGTTCAAGTTGAATGGCCTCCAATCTCGCAATGACTAGCGAGTGAGGTACGTACCTCCCCATGCCCACCTAGAAGCCGGGCTCATCGAGATCCAATCATATCTTCTTGATATCTTGAGCTCTACCTTAAGATGCACGATGCGTACACATGGAATTTCACGTGCAAGAGGGACCTTATCTGCCCAACCGAAATGATTTTCATAGATGAAATCTGCGACACACGCACGTGCGGCCTAGAGTACCGAGAACTCAAAAGGCATTTTTGGCATTGCCCGTTCCAAATCAGTCGGAATGTGTTACGAACTAGGATAGGTCGAGCTCTCCCTAGGCGGATTGCCTAATCTGGTAGCGGGCTCGCTACTGGAGAGACGGGGATCTTCTCTCGACTGAGAGGTTCGGGGGTTCCACTTAAGGTAGCATCGGCTTTCCTTAAGGTGCGGCTTAGACTGAAGGACTGGGACTGTCTTTCAAAGGAAGTTCTGGATAAAACCTAGTAGAATCAAGTAGGGAATATACATGATTCTGTCTGCTCTATATACTGTCGTCCGTGTGCACAGACCAATACTACGTTCAGTAGGTAGGTATGAGTGTGTCTATACAAGGGCATCTTATCTGATGCCATGCGGGCGATTATCTATACATGAGGCTTACCATGCCTCTCTTATCTGTCCTCAAGGCGAAGCATGCCTTGGAGTCTAACTGCGCATGCTGAGGCATGCGGCTTCTCTTCTGATCATGAGGCAGAGCTTCCTCATGATCCGGGTCGAGGACCATCTAGGTCCGTCCAGATGTTGCCTAGGCTGGTCTAGGTCATCTAACGGCATCCGGGCCGTTCTAGGTGTCTCTACGAGTCTCCGTTGAGTCGGTAAGTCTTCCAATGACGGTGTATAGGCGGGATAGGGGCTAAGGTCATGATGACCTCCGTAGGAGGGGTTCTCGGTTACATGTTATTGTAACAGAATGGAGTGAATCAAAAGTGACGTACGTTAAGCCACGCTTCTCTTCCATTGAAAGATCTATAGTATGATCACCGGCTGACTTTACGTGTGCGCGGGTCTCCGGGCAGAAACACTGAGTTCAGGCGATTAAACGGGAATATGATAAGATGGCAAACACAGGTCAATAACATGCCACGCACACTTCAGCGATCCTTTCGATTCAGCAGTACCCCCAACAATATTAATATTAATGTCGACTTCCATGCCATAGTTCTATCAGTTTAACAACCATGGCTTGGTGATCAGAACCGATTCTACTTGAACACAGCGAAGGCGCAAGTAGACATACCTTTCTTGTCTTGAGTCATCATTGCAATGTCGAGTCCTGCTCGCACACAACCGCCTAGTGTGAGTGTTGTCCAACTCTTGATTAACTTCAAATCAGTCCAACCATACTGAAATTGAAGAACCTCCGCACCACGTAGACACGCTTGACATTCTCATTTGTGGAGAAAGCGGATCTGGCAAAAGTTCATTGGTCAATTTGATCGCTGGGACGAACACTGCGAAGACACCCCCCGATGCTGTGGGATGTACGACTGGAGTCTGTGAATAAAGCGTAGTGATTGCACTGGCGTGGTGAAAGACCGTGGAGAGTGAGGCTTGTCGTTGGCGTACTCGACTTTCGACCTCCAATGAAACTGCATTTTTCGTCGACCAATCACATCACAACGGTGATTATGACATGACCATAGCCAAGGCGAGTCCTATGGTGTATCGTCTTGAGACGTATATGATACACGTTGCTAGAACAAAAGTGGCCTGCATGACCCGTATATATGTCATTTCAGCTTATGTAGATGGCCAAATAAAATATATTCATATTCCCATTCATGTGTAACCAACACAACCAGGCAGTACAGCAAGCCTTGAAGCTTGGAGTGTGACGGTTGAATTATGGATCCCCAAGGTTGGTTCTTCTAAATCAACGAATTTAATTTACACGGAACAAGTCGATGGCCATACTTGTTTGATAGGAAAAAAATGATGGAAGGCCGTCGCCGTAGACGGCAAACACTAGCGGACGATCAGACAACGGATAATGTATGTGGATGAGCATATGGAATTTAACAGTGAGGTAAGAGATAAGATCTGCAACGCATGAGTAACGCGATATATAACGAGGATCAGTACAAGTAACCAAACATTCGACAATACCGTGCGGTGTCTAACTTGTCAGCGTTGATTACATGCGAAGACCGTAAGCCCTGGGTTAACGCATAGCATCTCTATAGTGAGACATCAAATCTCGGACATCAGCAATGGGAGGTCGCTGTGATGACTCAACCCAACATTGCTCGATAAAGTTCCAGTGACAATCTTCGATAGCAGGGATGTCTGGACGCTTGGGCTTGACACCTTTGAGGATGGCCACGACCACCTGGTGATCACTGCGAATGTTGCAGTACGGCTGCTTGCCCGATAAAACCTAACACAAATGAGAACAAGAGCGTTGCAAATACACGTTGTCGACAGACCTGGTATGCGATGCATCCAAATGAATAAATGTCACTTTCTGGTTTTGGTGAGCTAGATGCATCCTCGGTGTCCGGAACTTCGAAGAGCTCAGGCGCAGACCATCGTACATTACTCCTGATGTAAGAGGTCCCGTTCAGGTCGGAACATGTAGTTAAGAGCCCATAGTCTGCTACAAGAGCTCTTCCGTCCCTATTGATGAGTACATTGCTCTAAGAGGAAACGGAGACGTGAGCAGCGTCACAAATCTGCATACCACAGTTTGCTTACACCTGTGAGATCCGCATGAACTACACCCTTAGAGTGGACTAGGCACCATATACTGTCAGCTTATCTTAATGCAATGCAAAAATGACATGGCATACGATATTGAAGACCAGCAGCTACATCATCAAGCTGTTACGATGCTCATAAGTTGCGGTGCAGCTAATGATCATCGAGGAAGACTTACCAAACTGAACTTGTGAGCCCCAGAGAGACTGTCATAGTGTTTACCAAGATATGTGCTCAAGGATCCGTTGGTCATCCATGGAAATACGATAGCTGGTACTGGACCAAATCCGTAGGTAATCCCGTACAAGGAAAGAATGTTATCATGACGCAATAGTTTCCACTTGCAGAAGTCGTCCATTAACCTCTGCAAATATTTTCATATCGTTAAGCGAGTGTTCTACATCATGATCATGTCGGCCCACCTCGTTGACGATTTTCTTGAAACTGTCATCCTGGATTTCGATCCTGACGCATTTAACCGCCACCTTAAAACTTATCATCAGATGTCAGAATTTACTATGAAACTCATACCAACCTCCACGTTATTATCTTTGTCTGAGACCATGCATTTCCATACGTCACCGAAACTGCCCTGGGCAGTAGCATAAGCCAATTCCTTCACGACCTTCGCAGTAAGGTCGACCGGGCGTCTGAAATTTTTGGCACATGAGTCAGCTTCATTCAAGGTATTACAAGCCCGTCTACTCACTCATTATCATTGGTGCCTACATCCAAGTGTGTCGCGCCCGACGTCTCCGTTTCCGGTTGGACCTGCCGCCATTTCTTGGGCAGCACGCTCAGGCTGAAAATCCACGCGGAAAGAGTATTCATCTGTCGCCCTGGCAACGTAATGAGGTCGAAATCTTACAGGGCCGGGGCAGCTGGGATGACCGCAGAACGAGAATAAATACTAGACTTTGCCAGATTCCTGCCTTTATATCGACGTTTAAGAGGCTGCTGGCTGTAGAGACCAAGGCGCTACATTGCTGAGAATGTTTACCACGACTACAGGAATATGCCGTGGTAGGAACGTAAAATGTCTTGTGTAGTGTCACGTACTACTGCTTCCCGTTGTACTACGGCTACGTTCGAAATTCTTGAACTGCTCAAAATCCCTTAGTCTCAGCTGTGTCCTGTACAGAATCAGAATGCACAATGTCCCAGAGACTCTGGACTTCCATGCTCTCGATTATGGTCCCAACGAATTGAGGATCTCCTGCCAACCAAATGGAATTCAATGCTCCAGTGCTCGCGCAGTAACGTTGACTATATCATAAAATTGCGGTGTCGATCAGCGATATGCCATACTTACAGCTAATTATCCGAGTACAATGGAATCCTCGTTCCTCAGGAGTGCAGAAAATCCAGGTAAGTTCCTAATGATACAGGAAGATACACGTACTTGAAGCATAATTTCTACATAAGATGATATCACATCGCCTTGGCCCTTGATCATGAGAATTATTAACACTGCAGAAGACGCACTTTGTCAATAGCCACACTTTCTTTGATTACTGGCTAGTTGTAAAAGACGTAGTCGCCTAAGACCATGCAGTACATAAGAAGAATGGCGTACAGCACCAACATTCAAAGCTGCATGCAGAGCTACTATCTAATTATATAATTACCTTGTGATACCGAAAGAGCTTCAAGCTCGGGTCCCAACTTAGAATCGTCTGCTCGTAGCGATATGCTGGTCTCAAGACATGATAACACAGGAAGCAGCCTTGAGATGGGAGGGATCGTGTCGGACCCAAGATGGAAACTTGAAATGTTGAAGACTCGCGTAAACACAGTGGCTATGTTGTGTAGATTCAGAGCTCGAAGGGTCAAGGTTCCTTAGCCTCAGCTGTGTCCCCCACAGTATCAGAATGCACATAACGTGCCAGAGAAGAATTCCATGCTCCTGACCGAACTTTGCAATACAACATTGATACTTGCTCCGATGGGCTCGCGCAGTAATGTTGATTATATTATAAAATATCAGTGCTGAGGCGGGGCGGCGGCGGCCATCGGATCAACGATTATACAGCCAATTATCCGAGTGCAATGGAACTCTCGTTCCTCAGGAGCCCAGAAAATCGAAGAGGTAAGTTCCTGATAATACAGGAAGCAATACACGTACTTCAAGGGCCTCCCAGGTTACAGGATAGCGTAACATATGAAAACCCCAACCCCGCAGGCGGGCGAGGTGTTCGTCCGCGTCATCCAGCTTCAGCGGCCGGCCTATGAAGCTCTCGCTACCAATCTTAGCTTCTTCCCAGAATCCATCTAAGACTTGAGAAGGCTGGTTCATGGGTGCCTTAGAGGAGCCAGGTAGGTTTACGCCACGTAGTAGAAGGGTACGACCACCGTTATCGACGAAGTTACCTTCGAGCGTATCAGACTCATGCAAAGATAGCTTTGATGACGTTGACGGTGGACCCGGCTGCACATGTTTAGCAACCCTCGCTCGAACTCCTACGCAAGCACACGAAATTGATATTAGCCTACATTGCTCGCTATGGTTCTGAGGCGGCCTTAGCTCACTAGGGGTAGAGCATGGTATCGGTGTAGTAGATGCTGAATGTCCTACCACAATATAGAGGAAAACTTCGGCGAAGTCACCCCGTTGACACCCAAAGACTAGTAAATTATACAGTCTTCTGCACACGTTTAGCAACCTTCGCTCGAGCACTTACGCAAGTCCACACACCTCGTATCAGCGTCACATCTCGTTGCCTTCGCGCATGCACCCCACCCAAAAACAACTGCCAGACCAACTTTCACAGCTTCGTATCCTGCCTCTGGGACCTGTAAGTTAATGAGTAAATGACATATATAATAACGACATAGCACACTTAGCACTAAACCACATGTACTGTCGACATTAGGTCAGTTTAGAACGACAATAAGCGAGAAAGAAAAACTAGTATACATGGGTGGATGCTTGATTGGGTCGCGGTGCGTGTATTGCGTTCGATGGTGCTAATAGAGACTGGAGCTGTGAAAAGCAATTGTAAGGATGTCGTACACACAGCACGGTTTTCCTGAGTGAGAGAAAACAGAGTCACAGGAGATATAGGGTCTAACGCTACAAACTGCATCACAATCCTCACCTGATCCAGGACCACTGCCGCCAGCTTCATCGTTTGTATGGTGTTCAGAATTGTGATGAGGAGCAGCTTGAGGCTAGATGAACGAGATATGTACGACACGTTTTATTGGTAACACATACACCTGCAACTAAGTTCGGTGTGAACGTAGTTACGAACACTTGACATCATTTTATGACACACCTTCAAGTTCACATCTGGATCACTCTTCGTGACTTTCTTAATGCGAGTGAGAGGGAGTGGAGGATTCCTGTAAGCTGGTGTCTCTTTCTCTGCTGTATCCACTTGCCGCTGCCAAAATGAACGAAGGAAATTTGAGAGGCTTCCCGGACGGGGCGAAGTTAAAGAGTAGGTGGGAAAACCTGTCGATTCAGATTATTAGTAACCTTAACCCTAGCTAGACCATGCACTGATTAGTTTCCCATCTTTGGGACGTCATCTAAGAAGTGTTTTTGAGACGCCGAGGCCCGAGAAACTCTATTGGAAAGTTATTCACCATCCTTGGCGTCTACATTAAGGATGTAGACGCCAATGATAATGGACCACTTTACTGAAGATCAAGGTGGAAAAGGAATATCTGTCGCATTGGTAGCGCAGTGAGGCCTGGCTGGGGCAGACATCTTGGGGGTAATCACAAGAGCAAGATTACTAGGCTTTGCAATACTCCTGCCTTTATATCGACGTTCAGGGGGCTGCTGGCGGCACATTGCGTATACTAAGCAAAGGCATGGAAATTTACCATACAGGAACATGCCGTTGGATCAACGTAAAACAATTGTAGTACTCGCTTATCAGGTACTGCTTCCCATACAATTGTCATGAACTGCTCAAGGTTCCGGCTATGGTCCCGGATCTCACAAAGTACTTGTGCTGAGCTTCGCACAGTTAGATATATATATATTTACTGTCGATCAGTCTAAATTAATTATAATCATCCGAGTGCCCTCGTTCCTTGATCAAATTTCAAAATCGAAGAGGTAAGTTCCTGATAATACAGGAAGCAATATTACACGTACTTGAAGCAAACAAGTCGATATCACATCGCCTTGACTCGGTTAATCATTACTCCTACAGCCGCACACTTTCTTTGGTTCCTGAGCTACTAATAGTTGTGAAAGACGAAGTCTCCATGGCGTTATACATGAGCAAGTTGACGAGTAAGCCAAGAAACTGCGTATCACTCTTATTTAGCCAAATTCCACTCACGCCGATGCAAACTCAGAGCTAATGGTAACTAGTACGTACTAATTACCTTGTACTTACACTACTATGATTCCGAAAGAGCTCTGATGCTGCTAGCGTAGCTGTCTTGCCTGCTCTGATAACAACGGCCTAAAGGTAGAATAAGGGCAAACCTGGTTTATTGAACTCACCCGCACTTTAAATGTCGCATTGAACGTGCTGAATTCCCTACGCAGGTACATAACGTAGAAACGACTCTTCGTCGCGGGAACCTAGTATACTACATAGTGTGATCATGCGGCAGACTCAGTCAAGCTTGATATAATTTATTAGAACAGCTTCAATACTATGTACATGGCCGTATATACATATACATAAGGATATCTCCCCTCCAGCCTGGGTCTCAATCCCATGAAACATACAGAGACTCTTGGGCGATTTCCGTACACGGAAGCGACTGCATCACGAAAATATTTTGCCTCTGCTTGGTTTCAGTCACGAATTTGGGCTACTTCCAGCGACCGTTTCCCCATGGATACACAATAGCTCGCTCACTACATATCTTGAACACCATTTCACAGAATTGATCATCAAACGAATGTACGAGCATGCCTGAGCAACGCAACGCTCGTATGTTCGTTTGATGGTTGATTTTGTGAACTGGTGTCCAAGGTATGCGGTGAGTGAGCCATTGTGTCCATGGGAAAATTATCGCTGAAAGCAGCTCAAATTCGTGACTGAAACCACGCAGAAGCAAAATATTTTCGTGATGGCGGTTGCTTCCGCAAATTGCCCAGGAGTCTCTGTCAAGCGAGCATGCGTGTCACATGCAAAGGGGAAACCGAAAACGTACTTGAGTAACTCTGGCCCTCAAATCGTCACCGGCGACATCGATCCTTATAGATTTGACTGCTACCTGTCATGCGTTCAGATTACTGGACAGCCATATGTGTAGCGTTCTTACCTCCGAGCCTTGACGGGTCAGATGCAGTATAGGTGCATTTTCACACATCCCCGAAACTACCGTGCGCTATCGGATGAGGTGAGTCCTTGGATACAATCCCGTAAGGTCGAATAGGCTGCATTGAAAGTCGCATGAAGAAGTGCGTTGTCACAGGGTACGATGATCATGGACTTGCCGGTTGTCGAGGGCTATCTTATCACCACCGGTGGTAGCGATAATGACAGACAGGCTGCTTCTCCACAAACGACTTCCTCCCGACCTTCGGTAACAAGGACCTGCAGTGGGATAAGAATGGAAGAATGATTTAGGTCAGTAGACTCGTGCGTTGTGCTCTTTTAACAAGGCAGGCTGAGCGCAGAAACAATAAGACAATGGTATAATAGCACCTCCTTTTGTAAGTTAGTAACAGAGGCAGTGAATCAAAAGCCGTGCTAGACGTCCCCCGTTCTCTTCCGTTGAATCCGCAATATGATAGAGCATGCTGTATCCGGCTGACTCCACCCGACGGGCTTCCATACAGCAGCACTGTCCGCAACAATAGTCACTTCTATGCCGCTTTAATCACCTTCTTTGGGCGTTCTACCTGTCATGCACAGTAAATTTGACAAGTCCGAGTCTGGTTGGTAATGCTGTAGTCCGGATTGAACGGAAGTCCCGTTGGAATGGGCATTAATGACCGTTCTCCCTTGACCGCCACAGCACAACAGTGACTAGTCATGCGTTGTTTTTGTCTTGAGACAATACACATTGCTAGAACAGAAGTAGCCTGCGTGATCCTATATCATTTCATTCATTTGCAGGAGACAGATTGAACGGCCGTACTAGTACGCGTACTGCCATAGTTTTGGACACATGACCAACACAACCAAGTAGCGGTCGGCAATATAGCAAGTATGACGATAGGGTCCAAGATTACACAAGTTGGTTCTTCTAAATCGACGATCACGAACCCTCATTTAATGTGCACGGAACAAGAGGTGCGACTTGGATTACCTCTGTTATAATTAAATATGGCCCAATTGCAGCGTAGTGACTCACCTAGCGCTCCATGAAGCAAGATCATTAACGTACACCGAGCTTTCTTACCGTGTGCTTGTTTCTACGCATCACCCCACGCGCAGTGATCATGCCAATGATTAGTATTATTTCGTGGTGCTGGGTTATTCTTTGTTTTCTATTCTCAGACATGGCTGGCTGGCTCAGATACAACCACTGGCGGTACAGACCCAAATGCGGACCATAAACGAAGGTCAGTATGATAACTATAAATGAACGGACATACCAGTCTCGGATATAAGACTGAGGGTCCAGAAAAATAAGGATTAAGTGAGCGTTTCGGGAGTAATCGGGATACTACATACAGAATGGGCACGCTGACGCACCCTACTTTTTTTCTTGGCGTCCTCTTCATCTAGTGCGTGATTCATGCTCGACTTCACAGCTACCTGTGTCTTCATCAGACTCGAACATGGAAATCAGGACGCACATGCTAGCATTCCTTTCCGATGTACATCGTCAGACGTCACTCAGGCCTCCAAAAAAAGTGGCCGGTCAAATCTGGCAGGCTATCCATTCTGAATCAAGTCAGCCTCAATGCTGTAGTGTCTGGCCGAGGTCTTACCGGTTTGTTGGATCATCGAGTGGGGAATTGACTGCGGAGAACTGGTGGGAGATAAAGTGACGTTGCCCGGTATTTTCGAGCAAAGTTGGAGTTTGTGTGTTCGTTCCACTGACTTTGGGTGTGGATTTGTGGTGAATAGTGTTGTCGTAACCAACTGAATGTTCATTCGTACAACTCAGTGTTACTTATTGGTTTTATAGAGGCTTCGCCGTGAGCTCAAGGTTTGGTCGAGACTTACACGATACATCGTCCCGCTGTACAGCACTGTATCAAGCTTTGGCCAATTCGTTTCTCTGGTTTGCCCCTGGTATAACAACGGATCGCTTCTGGAATCACATGGTCAAACCGCGTCCATAATAAATCGTTTCCAACTGGTATGTCTTGCATGATCTGTCTGAGAGCGTACTCATGCCTTCGCAACTCAGTGATATTTCTGCGGGTCTTCAACACCGTGAGTGACTTGCTTAGTTTTGCAGCATAGTCGATAATGTTTTTTTTTGCCTCAGTTCACTCGTGCTCCGCTGTCCAGGCCGATCTTACTAGGGTGGAGTTCGTGGGCACGTCTTATTTCACGTCTGCGCTAGATGGCACTGCGTGTATTTTTTCCAGGTTTGCCCAATATTATGTTCCTTCATCGCCGAGTCTCACCCTTGCGCCAGGTATTGACGGGAACACCACTACTCCGAGTCCGAGTTCAAGTGAGCGCACAAGTTGTGGTCACAATTTCTCCCGAGACAAGACCGTCGCGTCCTAAGTTTCACGCGATCATTGGTCGCCATTGGAGTTTTATTCTGAATTGCTGGTCCATCAAGGACTGTAGACCGTCCTCTCAGCAGGTAGATGAATACATCAAAGGCCAGCTTCACTTCTTACAGCATGACACATCATCTCCCGACTAATCTCTTGAGTCTGGCTTACCATCATGTCTGTACGGACCTTACTTCTTACTCTCGTGCAACAAAACCTATTTGAACCAAATCCTGTATTCTCGGATGTTCCTCTATATAGTAAGCACCGTATAACAATCATGGCTACAACCCTTCCTTCGGTATAACTAAGAAGTGGGCTGTCCCAGGCTATTATCTCATGCAACGAGGCCACGCTCTCCCTGAATGGCTTCTGAATATCGTTAGAGCACCCAGATCTGTCATGAAGAAGTCAGTGTTACAACACCTTGCATATCTGTCATAGATCGTTCCAACCCAACTGGGTTAGTCTTCATATTGTCGAATGTACTCGATCTGAACTGACATCCCTTGGGAGAACAGAAGTAGCGGCCCCTTCAGGACCTGGTCGGAGGTAAGTATGAATCTCGAAGATAGCCACGCATCTCACAATGTTTCGTTAGGCATATACCTTTCATCCGTTGGCAAACTTGACCGAGGCGCAGTACGAACTCGTCGGAGGTAAACACAATCTAGTCTCGAGGTTAAATCAACCTTTCTGACCAATCTGCAGGCGAGCAAATTCTATGGAGTGAACAGTCTGGTCCCCAAAATGTCGACCCGATCGTGTGGCCACGCGCTGCATCATCAGCAGAAATTTTCTGGAGTGGAAAGCAGCCCACTGGCGCTGCACTCAACGTCACCGAGGCACTTCCTCGTTTGCATGTAAGTAGTGTTTCTTGATGTGGAAGTACT
This sequence comes from Suillus plorans, assembly GCF_016647745.1. Lineage (NCBI taxonomy): Eukaryota > Fungi > Basidiomycota > Agaricomycetes > Boletales > Suillaceae > Suillus > Suillus plorans. The sequence goes on from NW_024537395.1 coordinate 171,812, forward strand.
TGATGATATATGAATGATACAGGACGTCAGGTACAGGATGGTACAGCGCGGTATCAATGCCATCCCACTCCAGCCGCAGTGGTGTGCGTTTCGACCGGACGCATGTGATATGTATGCTTGATTCAGAACTTGATCCGAACTCTAGGTCTTTTCACGATTGGTTTGGTGTTATTTAGTCTGCACCGTTGCTTACAAGATGTGTACAGCTCTCGTTCACCAAAAATTGACTTATATTGAGAAATTTGTGCCTCAGCTTTGCAAGAAGTCGCGCGGCGAAATGGAGATTGACGAAATGTTCGAGTGATAGATGCACTGAACAATGATTCATGAAGTATACACATTTTTGGCTCAATAGATTCTATTCATACTACTACGTGTATATAGCCCACATCGATATCTTGACTGGAATTCCGAGAATAGCAGGGAACAACACCCATCAATATATATTGGTCCCACGCAGGCAATGTTAGATTTACATAAAACCCAGTTGTGAGTCCTGACTCTACCGTACCCCAGTGATGCATCAGGCTTTACTTGTTCCCGAAGTCCTCCTGGAGATATTCGCCTATGTGAATACAATACCATCTACTACTTGGCAAACAGCAGAGATATTCGGTCACAGAGTACCATCTACTCAAAGAACATCGACGCTTGCAGCGCTTGCGAGGACATGCAAAATCTTTCACGAGCCTGCGATGGATTTGCTGTGGACTGACATCCATGGGTTAGAACCACTGCTAGGCTGTGTAGCGAGGTTACATCCACTGATATATCGTATGGGTACAAGGGTCAGTGCACGATTTCATTACGCTTTGTTTGTTTCTTTTCGGCTGACCGAGCGTCTACATAACAGCGGGACGAATTTTTTTCCTGGGCGGAAGGCGTCGAGCCATTATCTGCCCATGAGGGCCATCAATTTCTGCGTCACTCCTCCCGTATACGCACATTGAACATAGAAAGGACCCATCTCCAACTTATCTCTGTCATTCCCGCCAATGTGTACGTATTTCCGAGGCTGAGGTCGTTAAGTCTTTCCGTCGCATATTTGAATCTCTTTCTGCCTCTCACGCTGCACCACCATCATCTATTGAACCTCGACAAGGATCGGCGAATTTTTGTGACAGGTTGCAGTGCTTTGGAGCATTTGTACATCCACACTGACGGCTATTATGACATCGCAAGTCAGCTGTGCCTGCTATCCGATAGGATTCGTCGGTGCACGCGGCTTGTAACCCTGTCTTGTCCAATGCTCAACTGGGAAACATGGAAGCACCTCTCCTGCCTCCCTACTCTTCTCGAATTGGAAATCGATCAAGGGTATGATGACACTCCTTCACTGTCAGAACAAGACATCGTGAATTTATCATTCCTTAACATCATGAACCTTTCCTTTCGAGGGCTGGCCGATGGTGCAGAGATCATCACAGTCATACAACACTTGCAATTTCCCTCACTAAAAAAGTTCAAGTTTGCAGCCCGCTTTCTGTATTCAGAAGAGGCCGAGCAACTCTTTCATGCTCTGTCCTGCTGCAAAGCGTGTCAGACTCTAGAAGAAATCATCATTTGTTCTCCTGATGAAGGAGACCCTGTACTCCCAAACAGCGAGCCTGTGACAACAGTTCTACATTTGCTTTGCTTTACACAGCTTCGAACCCTGCAGCTCTGGTTTGATAATCCCTGCATCTACCTGGACAATGACATTCTCTTGCAAGCCATGTCTAGTTGGCCGCACATCCGCACTCTGGCAGTCAACTACTTAGACAACCATCATGCTTCTTCCGAAGTTTCCCTCCATGGATTATTCACAGCGCTCAGTCTATGTCCACAATTGCATACACTACGGATTCCAATCAATCTTGCCACTATCGACGTTGATCCTGATGCTGAACCAATACAACATACCTCCCTACGAACATTGGAACTTTTGGATATATCCCAGTCTCAAATAGCAGATGCTGAAGCTCTCGCTCGCATCATTTCCGCCTGGCTCCCTTGTGTCGACAAAGTTGAAAGCATTGGTAGCACTTGGGATGAAGTCAACAAGCATCTCAAATCTTCGACAGCGGCTACTGCGCTGTACATCGCGGGAGCCTCCTAGAATAGTTGAGTTTGGAATACCTTCATGTCTGGGGATGTTGTCACGTACCTTTGAGTTCTTTCGTTCCTTTGTTGTCGTTGTCGTTATCGTCGCCGTTATAAACTGTATTACCTCAACATACCAGCAAAAACTCACCGGTTCACTGATTAGTATGATTTCCAACACGATTATTGGCCCAATTCATTTTCTGGCAGTCTATGACTGCTTTCTTCGTCATATATACACATCTACTCACTGTGGATAGTAGAATCAATTGATTCCAACGTATTTGTCACTGGTCGCAGAAATTTCCAGCGATTGTCTCACGGAAACGGTAGTCAGATTGTGCATAGTGCTAGATTTCAATAGAAGCTCTTTAAGGAAACCCAGAAGTCAAATCACTGAATTTTCAATGTATCTACTACCCACAGTATACGTGTATATAACCCACATCGATACTTGACTGGAGTCCTGAGAATAGCAGGTAACAACACCCATTAATATTGGTCCCACGCAGGCAATGTTTTTAGATTTATAATTTACATAACACTTAGTTTTGACTCATTGAGTCCTGACTCTGCCGCAGTGATGCATCAGGCTTTACTTGTTCCCGAAGTCCTCCTAGAGATATTTGCCTATGTGAACACAATACCATCTACTCAAACAACGTCGAACCAGAAATTGCTTGCAGCGCTTGCAAGGACATGCAAAATCTTCCACGAGCCCGCGATGGATTTGCTGTGGACTGAAATCCATGGGTTAGAACCACTGCTAGGCTGTGTAGCGAGGTTACATCCACTGATATATGATAGTGGTATAAGGGTCAGTGCACGACTTCATTACACTTTGTTCGTTTCTTTTCGGCTCACCGAGCGTCTACATAATAGTGGGACGAACCCTGGGCGGAACCCTGGGCGAAAGGTGTCGAGCCATTATCTGCCCATGAGGCCCGTGAATTTCTGCGTCACTCCTCTCGTATACGCACGTTGGACATACAATCTGATCATCCGCACCTTCTCTCTGTCATCCCCGCCGAGGCATGCGTATTTCCGAGGCTGAAGTCATTAAGTCTTTCCACCATATATTTAAACCTCTTTCTGCCTCACATGCTGCATCGATGTCATCTATTGAGCGTCGACGAGGGTCTACAATCTTTTGTGACACGTTGCATTGCTCTGGAGGATTTATGCATCTACACTCCCGAATGGCGCCAGGTTGACAGCACAGCAAATGAGATGTCCCTGCTATCCGATAGGATTCATTGGTGCACGCGGCTTGTAACTATTTCTTGTCCAATGCTCGACTGGGCAACATGGAAACACCTCTCCTCCCTCCCTACTCTTCTCAAATTGAGAATTAATCAAGGATGCAATAACCCTCCTTCGCTGTCAAAACAAGATATCGTGAATATATCATTCCTTAATATCACAAGCCTTTCCTTTCAAGATCTCTATGATGCTGCAGATATCATCACAGTCATGCAACACTCGCAATTTCCCTCGCTAAAAGAGTTCGAGTTTGAAGCCAAATACATCTCTTCAGAAGATGCCGAGCAACTCTTTCATGCTCTGTCCCGCTGCAAAGCGTGTCGGACTCTAGAAGAAATCACCATTTGTTCCCTTGCTGAGGGATACCTTGTACCCCTATACAGAGAGCGTTTGACACCAATTCCGCATTTCTTTTGCTTTACGCAGCTCCGAACCCTGGAGCTCACATTTTATAATTCCTGCATATACCTGGATAATGACATGCTCTTGCAAGCCATGTCCACTTGGCCGCACATCCGCGCTCTGGAAATCAATGACTCAGGTGGCTATCGTTCTTCTTCCGAAGTCACCCTCCGTGAATTGTCCACAGCGCTCGGTCTATGTCCACAATTGCGTAGACTACGAGTTCCAATCAATCTTGCAACTATCGACATCGATCCTGATGCTGAGCCAATACAACATACCTCCCTACAATCATTGGCTTTAGACTTATCCGAGTTTCAAACAGCAGATGCTGAAACTATCGCTCGCATTATTTCCGCCTGGTTCCCTTGTGTCGACCAAGTTTACAACATATATGGTTTGAGTTGGCTTGCAGTCAACAGGTATCTTAGATCTTTGAGAACGGCTACTGCGCCGTAATATGTTGCGGGAGCCTCCTAGAATAATTGAGTTCGGAATATCTTCACGTCCGGGAGTGTTGTTACATACATTCAAGTTCTTTCGTTCATTCGTTATCGTTGTCGTCACTGTTGACTGCAGTTATAAACTACTGTACTAGTACCTCTGCATAATCGGTCCACTGTCATTAGTACAATTTGCAACATGATTACGTGCGTCACCTGAGCTCCACCGTTCACTGTGCTCGACGGCCCCCTCCCTCCTGTATACCTGATATCCGCGTCTGTAACAGCCATATGATTACACAGCACAATACATCTTCCCATCAGGGGACAACTTCACGTGTCTTACTTACGGTATGCCTTCTCCGTCTCGTTAGTTTTATTCTATCTGGTCACCTACTCAAGTTCCATACAGGCTCACAGGTCGTCGCTTGTTCAAGCGATGATCTGATATTCGCCGGGCAGGTGAGACGAGCTTCGTTGTCTAAATTTATGGCAGGACGTTGTTGCTGACATCCCATCCGGCGCTGCAGTACGTGATCGTTACTTGAAGCGTGCAGCTAGTAAACCTATAGTTGCGTCGCATCTGCCTTGAGATAGCCGAGCTTGAAGGTCATACTGGCCTGCTATGACCATTAAAATTCGATTGCATACCTAGAGTGTGATCACAAAAGCAGGCAACGACTAGACAGTGAGTTACGTTCGCACCTTCCCATGCCACCTAGAAGCTAGGCTCACCATTCCGAACCGAGTCTTTGCACAAGTAGTAAACTTGTGTCACGCATGGCTTCAAAATGAGCTTGCCTTGAAAGGTCTAGATCGACACGAAGACATCCGATCGACGCGTCGCAGTCAGGGCAGCAGGTCCATATGATGCTATCTTCAGGAGGCGCCGTTTTGCTGCCGAAAACGAAGACAGAGACAGGAAGATCACCCAGGCTATCTTCCGGATCAAGAGACACAGGCACAAAGCCTTCCATCTTCCAGAATAGGCTCTTTTCGCATCCAAGCTATAAGCAGTAGAATGTTGAATATGAATGCCCACAATGGCGACGCTTAGCGTGTGTTTGGCTTGCAAACAACATTTAGAATTGAGCGAGCATCCCTCAACTTTGCTCGAAAATACCGGGCAACGTCACTTTATCTCCCACCAGTTCTCCGCAGTCAATTCCCCACTCAATGATCCAACAAACGGGTAAGACCTCAGCCAGACACTACATCATCGAGGCTGACTTGAAAGTTCAGAATGGATAGCCTGTCAGATTTAACTGGCCACTTTTTTCGGAGGCCTGAGTGACGTCTGGCGATGGACATGGGAAAGGAAAGCCAGCATTATCGTCGTAAGTGCGTCCCGATTTCCATGTTCGAGTCTGATGAAGACACAGGTAGCTATGAAGTCAAACAGGAATCAAGCAGAAGAGGATGTCAACAAAAAAAAGCCAGGTGAGTCAGCGTGCTCCGTACAATTTAGTGTTGCTTATTGGTTGTTATAGAAGCTTCGCCGTGAGCTCAAGGTTTGGTCAAGACTTACACGATACATCGTCCCACTGTACGGCACTGCATCAGGCTTTGGCCAAATCGTTGCCCCGGTTTACTCCTGGTATGACAATGGATCGCTTTCAGGTTCTCTGGAATCCCATGGTCAAACCGTGTCCATAATCAATTGTTTCCAACTGGATCTGTCCGAAAGCGTACTCATGGCTTCGCAGCTCAGTGATATTTCTGCGGGTTTTCAACACCGTAAGTGACTTGCTCAGTTTCGTAGCATAGTCGATAATGGTTCTTTGCCTCAGTTCACTCGTGCTCCGCTGTTCAGGGCGATCTTACTGGGGTGGAGTTTGTGGGCACGTCTTATTTCACGTCTGCCCTGGATGGTACTGTGCGGTGAATAGCACCCGAACTTGCAATCCCGAAGAAGGCGCAATCATGATCCCGATATCAAATAGCGACATATATTGAATTTTTTTCCAGGTTTGCCCAAGATTACGTTCCTTCAACACTGAATCTCACCCTTGCGCCAGGTATTGACACCCTACTCCGAGTTGAAGCAAGCGCACAAGCTGTGGTCGCAATTTCTCTCGGGACGGAACTGTCGCATCCGCGATCATTGGTCGCCATTGGAGTGTTATTCTAAATCGCTGGTCCATCAAGGACTGTAGACCATCCTCTCAGCAGGTGGATGAATACATCTAAGGCTAGCTTCACCTCTTACAGCATGACACATCGTTTCTCCCGACCAATCTCTTGAGGCTTACCATGATACTTGTACGGACTTGACTTGTGCAGCAAAACCATTTGAACCAAGTCCTGTATTCTCGAATATTCCTCTATAGTCAGGACCACATAATAATAATTCGGATGATAGCAACCCTTGATTCAGTATCACTTACAAGTGGGCTACTCGCATCGGTTATCGATGTCACCTTGAAGCTACGCAGTATCCCCAGCTTACCATCAACAGTGCATAGTACTCTCCTCAAGACATTTACGCAGCGAATGATGCATGATGTTCAATACATTATGCAGTACGTCTCCCTTTATCACGGTCTTTTGTTCGCTGATGGTTGTTACAATAACATGTAACCGAGAACCCCTCCTACGGAGGTCATCATGACCTTAGCCCCTATCCCACCATATGCACCGTCTTGGATGACTTACCGACTCAACGGAGACTCGTAGAGACGCCTAGAACGGCCTGGATGCCGTTAGATGACCTAGACCAGCCTAGGCTACATCTGATCGGACCTAGATGGTCCTCGACCCGGATCATGAGGAAGCTCTGCCTCATGGTCAGAAGAGAAGCCGCATGCCTTAGCATGCGCAGTTAGACTCAAAGGCATGCTACGCCTTGAGGACAGATAAGAGAGGCATGGTAAGCCTCATGTATAGATAATCGACCGCATGGCATCAGATAAGATGCCCTTGTATAGACACACTTACATCTACCTACCGAACGTAGTATTGGTCTGTGCACACGGACGACAGTATATAGAGCAGACTAGAATCATGTATATTCCCTACTTGATTCTACTAGGTTTTATCCAGAACTTCCTCTGAAAGACAGTCCCAGTCCTTCAGTCTAAGCCGCACCTTAAGGAAAGCCGACGCTACCTTAAGTGGAACCCCCGAACCTCTCATTCGAGAGAAGATCCCCGTCTCTCCAATAGCGAGCCCGCTATCAGATTAGGCAATCCGCCTAGGGAGAGCTCGAACTATCCTAGTCCGTAACAAAAGAATCAAGTCTTACATTCCCGGCCCTGCTCATCACGCACCGCCGTTGAATCGATACCGACCGCACCGCTGAGACAAGCGTAGACCTCTACTCTCGTGACCAAATCGCCGAGACCGGCGTAAAGCTATCCACAAATTGTCAAGACAGACGTACGAAGCTTTGAATCCTTAAGCCCATCACTGTCCCTTCGCACTACTCCCTCTACCATGAACGCACCGACTCAGATCATGATGATCAGAAGAAATACCGACGCCGCCGCCAACCTTTCAGGAATGGATACAAGACACCACCTGAAGCAACGACGATGCTTTTCTTGCCATCACGTTGGACACAAAGCCAACGACCACAAGTGCCCGATGAGGAGAAAGATTATCGAAGAAGAAACAGTCCGCAAGACAGCGGCTGGTAAGGAGAAGACTGGACCGCTAATAATTAACAAGAATAGCGTATCCAAGAAGAAAGAACTACGGGTTGCCGCCACCCTAATGTCCATCACTAAGCCGCCCATTACGACCACCATGGTTATAGATTCGGGCGCATGCGACTCATTTATCAGCAGAGAACTCTGCAAGAGATATCGCATTAGAACGCACCTCCTTCAGAAACCAAAAAGGGTAATGAACGGAGACGGAACGAAAGGAGGCGACGTCAAAAGATTTTGCCGACTCATCATAAAGATCGACAACCGAGTAATGCACGGACGATTCCTCATAATGCCGCGCTTAGACGACATCTTACTCGGATTCACATGGCTGGCCGCTGTGAAGCCTTCCATAGACTGGAAGAAGGGTACGGTAACTATCCCTGCCACTGACAAGTCGAAAGGACTTGAGAGAATGATTGAGAGAGGTAGGAAGAGGAACGGGCTGAAGCCACTCTTCTGTAGAGAAAAGAGGACGCGAAACACGCGCCAAAGAAGGGAGGTAGGCACCCTGACGAAGAAGAAAGAAGAACTCCGAGATGAGTATAAACTAGATCTGACAGAAGCACCTGTCACGCAGAACCTCCGAAATGAGGCTAAACTACCAGAACCGGCTGATTTGCCGATGGAAGATCTCCGAAACGAGTCGAAACTAACTTCGGGAAAACGGAGATTCATTCCGACATTAACCCCGATCGAGGAACTCCACGAAATCCTCGAATACGCACCGGCTACCAAGCCGTTGGAACCCCACGCCTCGACATCCCGGAACGTCGAGAAGAAGTCCACGAGACAGTCGGACTTAGTTGCCACCTCACCACCCGCAGATAAATATAAATTTTCTGCAGTACCTGCCCAGATCTTAGGAAAAGGCAGAGCCACTTTCGACGAGGAACCCCCTCGTGCAAAGATCCCTAGACCGGCCCCTGAACCGGAGAAAACTCAGAAGTACGTCTTTTCAGCAGAACCTGCTTCGGTTCTTGGAAAAGGTAGATCGGTAGTCACGGCAGAAGCGCCATCACCGAAGAAACTCCGCCAAGAGTATAAACTAGCAGAAGACGAACCGGCCGCTGATCAATGGATCAACCGGGCCGAGCCGATCGTTTCTTTCCCAGAACGATCGAGAACCGCACCAGTCACTCGCCCATTCCTCGTGCCCACACTAGCCGATAAGGAAATGATGGAAGAAACTGACGATGAAGATAACGATAAGATAGTCGTTAATACTGCCCCCGCGGCCCCTGCCATAGCAGAAGAACCCGCGACGACTCCGATGGAAGTAGATCGGATTAAACAGCAGAATTACTTTCAGCGAACGATAAAGCGTATCGCAAGACACTGTCCCCGCCAGGACGACCCTGTGGATGTTAGGTTATTCCAGGGAGAGATCGCACCAGTCACGGATCAGTCTGACCCTGACTGCGGAAACCTTGATTTAGACTTCTAGATTTGATCGGTGATCAAACGGCCTACTTGGGGGGTGAAATTCTCATTTAAAACTCATTTTACTCTTAATTCCCCTCACCCCGGCCGCACCCTTATCTATAAATATCGACAATCGCCATGAGTCCGGCATGACTATAAACTGTACCCGAGTCCGGCATGACTATAAACTGCGCAGAAGTCCGAAATGACTTGAAACTATCCTCGGTCCGGAAAGACCTTAAACTATCCCATGTCCATCACGACTCTAAAAACTGAGAATAGAAGGACGAACCCGGAGATACGGACCCCTTCACCTTGAAGACAAGACTAATACACCGAGAAACTCCTGCAAGCCCCGGATGCCTTACCTTCGCCACTGTCCGGAAAGACGCTAAACTATCACGAGACGAACTCCGTGGAAACTCCTGCAAAGCCCATGGAACCCTCTAGAACGCCGATCGAGAAATTCAACAAAAAGAACATCTCGAAACGACATACCCTAGATCTTGACAGAATTCGACTAAAACGAAAGATCAAGACACGCACGTCCGCAATGACGCAAAACTTCCGCTTCTGATAGTCCGGAATGACTCGAAACTATCACAGAACCGCACTGGCATGGTGACTTCCCCCTCTGCCAAGAGAACCATGAGGCACTCCACGCCTTCATGATTGAACTTTGATAAAGAGATTAAAAGATAAGTTAACTGATCAAGCGGAGCTTAGAGCACTCTTGGAGGTCCATATAAACCCTCTACAAGTTATACTCGCCAGAAACTCTCGCAACAATCATGCCTAACAACATCGAAGCCTCTGCCATCGTTCCCCTAAAGAACTCGGGATTTTCCAAAATCCTCGACCACCTCGAGAAAGGCGCCGTCGCCGAAACGGCCATTCTCTCCCCAGACCACTTCCTAGAGATCAGCGACATCCTAGGACAGTCAGATGTCAACATCGCCGCATCCGCGTCCTTGGTAATAGACATCATCCGCACCACGCGACACCTAGAAATATCGGTGAACCGTGAAGACTTAGACCCAGCAACTAGAGCCCTCATAGTGCTGGAAGACCAGAAGAAGATCCGCGCAATGGCGCTCCACTTACTCCCCGACAACTTCAGCGACCTTGTAGACATCGCGAAGAAACGCGTTGGAGAAAAGTTAAGACCCTCGCGCCCTACCAAGAAAGCGCGAGTAGACCGCACCTGCATCTGTCGACGATGCGGAGGATACGGACACAATTTTAGAAAGTGTCCAGACGCTGTGTGTTGCATCTGCAACGAAATCGGACCCGACCACCTGTCGGTCCATTGCCCTCAACTCGGAGAAGTATCATGCCTCCCAGAGTTTCGAGACGACGAGGAATACTACGAACTCCTCGTAGATTGGGAGAAGAACCACGTAGCACTAGAAGAGTTAATCAAGCACCACCCCGCGCCGCGCTCACCCACTCCCATTGATACCCGTAGTAATACTGCCACTCCAGACGAAGAAACCCGGGAGAGAGTTTTGTCGTAGTCGGCGACTTCGACCCAGAAACGGAGGTAATGTTACAATAACATGTAACCGAGAACCCCTCCTACGGAGGTCATCATGACCTTAGCCCCTATCCCACCATATGCACCGTCTTGGATGACTTACCGACTCAACGGAGACTCGTAGAGACGCCTAGAACGGCCTGGATGCCGTTAGATGACCTAGACCAGCCTAGGCTACATCTGATCGGACCTAGATGGTCCTCGACCCGGATCATGAGGAAGCTCTGCCTCATGGTCAGAAGAGAAGCCGCATGCCTTAGCATGCGCAGTTAGACTCAAAGGCATGCTACGCCTTGAGGACAGATAAGAGAGGCATGGTAAGCCTCATGTATAGATAATCGACCGCATGGCATCAGATAAGATGCCCTTGTATAGACACACTTACATCTACCTACCGAACGTAGTATTGGTCTGTGCACACGGACGACAGTATATAGAGCAGACTAGAATCATGTATATTCCCTACTTGATTCTACTAGGTTTTATCCAGAACTTCCTCTGAAAGACAGTCCCAGTCCTTCAGTCTAAGCCGCACCTTAAGGAAAGCCGACGCTACCTTAAGTGGAACCCCCGAACCTCTCATTCGAGAGAAGATCCCCGTCTCTCCAATAGCGAGCCCGCTATCAGATTAGGCAATCCGCCTAGGGAGAGCTCGAACTATCCTAGTCCGTAACAATGGTGTTCCCGCAGAGGTATCGATGTTATGATCAGTACCTATCAATCAATGGACTGGACATTCTACCAGGAAATAGATACACACGGCCACGCTGCTATCATTGTGGCCACTTACACTGAATGTGTTGCGAGCTTCGACGCTAGCCCGTGGACAAACTTCGCCAACGAGCCCCCTGCTAGCTAGCTTCGTTTCGCATTCTCAGAGGTCATGAACTTTGCTGTTTCCTTGCTTACTCACGTCGCAAAGATCCTCCCTTCAGCACCAGGGCAATGAAATTAGCAAACTTCTACGCCGACGACTACCTAGCGCAGCAGCAGCTCAACAGCACCGGCATGACACTGAACGGTGCTCTTGACACGTTCCCACAGACCACTCGCGGTGCACTGATTGTCCATGGAAAGATTGGGAAGGTATGTGGTATGTTTCTTCCTTTGAATTATGGTGTTGAATGGAGACGGTTGCTCAGAAATGGTCCTAGACTAGAATATTACACTCTCAAACCAGACTATTGTGATGTAAGTATCATAATATCGTGATCTGACTTCGCTGATTCAACTTTATTGAAAGTATTTGAATTTCTTCTGCGGATGCTGCAGTAGTGGCAAGGAGCTTTAGGATCATCCAAGCACCATCAAATCACTTCTACCTGGTTAGTTGACGAGTCCGTTTATAGAATATAATGTCCTTATTATCCTAGGATTATGGTGCTGGTGAGGGACTGGGAGATGACCCAATTGGGTTGGTCTTCATCTTGTCGAATACACTCAATCTGAATTGACATTCCTTGTGAGAACAGAAATGGCTGGTGCGACCCCTTCAAAAGCTAGTCCAAGGTAAGTATGAATGTTGAGGATAGCCACGCATCTCACAATGTCCCGTTAGGCATATACCTTTTATTCGTTGGCAAACTTGACCGAGGCGCAGTACGAACTCGTTGTCGGAGGTGAACACAATCTAGTCTCGAGGTTAAATCAACCTTTCTGACCAATCTGCAGGCGAGCAAATTCTATGGATTGAATAGTCTGGTCCCCAAAATGTCGACCCGATCGTGTGGCCACGCGCTGCATCATCAGCAGAAATTTTCTGGAGTGGGAAGCAGCCCATTGGCGCTGCACTCAACGTCACCGAGGCACTTCCTCGTTTGCATGTAAGTAGTGTTTCTTGATGTGGAAGTACTTGGACGTCAGGTACAGGATGGTACAACGTGGCATCAATGCCATCCCACTCCAGCCGCAGTTGTGTGCGCTGCGACTGGACGCATGCGATATATACGCTTGATTTAGAACTTGATCCGTCTTTTCACGATTGGTCTTGGCTTTAATCAGTCTGCGCCGTTGCTTACAAGATGTGTATAGCTCTCGTTCACCTGACTTATGATATGTCAAGAAATTTATGCCTCTGCTCTGCGAGAAGTCACGCGGCGAAATGCCAGAAGTTGACGAAATGTTCGAGTGATGCACTGAACAATGATTCATGAAGTATCCACATTTTTGGCAATAAATTGTATCCGTGCTACGCGTGTATACTATGTAGCTAGCTCACATCGATATCTTGGTGGAATGTCCCACGTGGTAGGCAATGTTACATAAAACCTTGTTTTGAGTTCTGACCTACCGTACCCCAGTGATGCATCGAGCTTTACTTGTTCCCGAAGTCCTCCTGGAGATATTCGCCTATGTATCACCTACTCAAACAACATCGACCCCAAAATCGCTTGCAAGGACATGCAAAATCTTCCACGAGCCTGCGATGGATTTGCTGTGGACTGAAATCCATGGGTTGGAAGCACTGCTAGGCTGTGTAGCGAGGTTACATCCACTGATATATCATAGTAGTATAAGGGTCAGTGCACGACTTCATTACGCTTTGTTCGTTTCTTTTCGGCTCACCGAGCGTCTACATAATAGTGGGACGAACCCTGGACGAAAGGTGTCGAGCCATTATCTGCTCATGAGATCCCTCAATTTCTGCGTCACTCCTCCCGCATACGCAAATTGAAGATACAATCTGAACATCCGTACCTTCTCTCTGTCATCCCCGCCGAGGCATGCATATTTCCGGGGCTGAAGTCATTAAGTCTTACCACCGTATATTTGAACCTCTTTCTGCCTCACATGCTGCACCGATGTCATCTATTGGGCGTCGACGAGGGTCTACAATCTTTTGTGACACGTTGCATTGCTCTGGAGCACTTATGTATCTATACTCCTGAATGGCTCCTGGTTGACAGCATAGCAAATCAGATGTCATTGCTATCCGATAGGATTCATTGGTGCACGCGGCTTGTAACTCTTTCTTGTCCAATGCTCGACTGGGCAACATGGAAGCACCTCTACTCCCTCCCTACTCTTCTCAAATTGAGAATTGAGCAAGGATGTCGTGACCCTCCTTCGCTGTCAAAACGAGACATCGTGGATCTATCAATCCTTAATATCACAAGTCTTTCCTTTCAAGAAATCTATTATGTTGCAGATATCATCACAGTCATGCAACACTCGGAATTTCCCTCACTGAAAGAGTTCGAGTTTAGAGCCAAATATATCTCCCCAGAACATGCCGAGCAACTCTTTCATGCTCTGTCTCGCTGCAAAGCGTGTCGGACTCTAGAAGAAATCACCTTTTGTTCTCTTAAGGAGACATACTTTGTAACCCCAAACAGCGAGCTTTTGACACCAATTCCGCATTTCCTTTGCTTTACGCAGCTCCGAACCCTGGAGCTCACATTTTATAATTCCTGCATCTACCTGGATAATGACATGCTCTTGCAAGCCATGTCTACCTGGCCGCACATCCGCACTCTGGAAATCAATGACTCAGGCGACTATGCTTCTTCTTCCGAAGTCACCCTCCGTGGATTATTCACAGCGCTTAGTCTATGTCCAGAATTGCATACACTACGAGTTCCAATCAATCTTGCAACTATCGACATCGATCCTGGTGCCGAGCCAATACAACATACCTCCCTACGATCATTGGCTTTAGACTTATCCGAGTCTCAAACAAGAGATGCTGAAACTATCGCTCGCATTATTTCCGCCTGGCTCCCTTGTGTCGACCAAGTTACAAACGTATATGGTTTGAGCTGGGTTGAAGTCAATAGGTATCTTAGATCTTTGAGAACGGCTACTGCGCCGGATGTTGCGGGAGCCTCCTAGAATCATTGAGTTCGGAATATCTTCACGTCCGGGAATGATGCTACATACCTTCGAGTTCTTTCGTTATCGTTGTCGTCACTGTTATAAACTACTGTACTAGTATCTCTGCATAATCGCCAACAACCCACCGGTTCACTGTCATTAGTACGATTTCCAACATGATTACATGCGCCACCTGAGCTGCACCGTTCACTGTGCTCGACGGTCCCTTCCTCATGTGTACCTTTTGATATCCGCGTCTGTAACAGCCATGTGACTGCACAACACAATACATGCTTGATAGAATTCAACAACTACGTAGAAGGATACATCCATTCAAATGTCTAGATCGACACTAAGACATCCGATCGATCTGTACATGCGATGAGCGAAATGAACCCGAAAGGCATGGACAAGGCGATGCGGATCAATGCCGCTGAGTTTCCGCTTGCTGGTTAGGCTTTTTGACCTCCAAAGCATCGTATACATATCTCCAAGGGTGGAGGTGTACTACATAGTCGTGGAACCATACATATGACAGTCATGGCCCGGGACATGCCGGCGATAGGACATCTTATCTAGGCACCCGAACACGTCAACGCTACAACGTTTTTGCTGATTTTTCTTGTTTGCGCAGCCATACATCTCCTTCTCCGCAGGCCTATTTCCATATTTGCGTGGAGGGCTATACTGTGCACACCTGGAAAACGGATCATCATCATCACATACAACCAATGATCAATACATTTCCTACCGTTGAACGTTGACCCCTCCCCCATACTAACCATTTCTTACCACTCACTTGCCCTGCAATACCCACACGCTGTTTGGTGCTCTTCCCCCATGCGCATTCCAGGACCCACCATCCAGAATTTGCTTGTAGCATGACAACATTTCTGGACGCCTTTTTTCCGTCTCAAATGAAAACAAAACCGAGCAGTTGCCAAACGGTCCCTAACTCCGCATTAATTCATCCCAGTAAGTTGCCTTTCCATTACCTTCACCTCGTATCTAATTAGGTTTATTTCCAATTGTAGCACTCCCATGAAAACACTTGACATTCCAAACAACGGTATGCATTGCTTTGCCTGTTCTTTTCGAGATTTCTACATTGGTTTTCTTTACCCATTGATAGTTCCACCTCCCTCGAAGTAGCAAATGAAGTCAAAGGTGAATTTCAGCTATCAAGGCAGCTTCGTATCAAGCGAACATCGCATCCCCTAGATCGCATTTTGCTCAATAAGGAACTACTTCGTCGAATATCTAGCGACTTTGTTATACAAGATAATAATCTAGGACCTTCACAAAGGACATGCATGGTGCGTCATCACATTCGTGCGCGTGAAATCCTTTTTGCATCTTGAACAAATAGCCACAATCTTCTTCTCATGCACCTCGTTAATGTGACGACCGAGGCCATCCTTGCTGATGAATTTCGGACACTTGTCCCAGGGGCATTTTACTCTGGGGCGTCCTACTTTGACTTTTGTTCGGCCAGTTTGCACAACAGAACCAAGCTGTTGGGCAGCGGACTCACACACGGGATCGGACGTGCCATCGACATCGAGCGATAAATCTAGGGGTACATTGTAAACTTCTCAACGAATAGCTAGGAATGATAGCAAATTCACCGAAGCGAGCACCCACACCCTCTGATGACGATTCCGTGGCATCCATACCATAGGATGCCGTGAAGTCCTCAGAGTATATACTATGCTGATGTGTTACATAATCATTGTTAACAAAACCACAGGTGCCGTTGAGCAATAAGCCTGTATACGGTAAGCGTTTAAAAGAAAGTTTGCGTATACAGCAACTTACCTTCTGTACCTTCTGGCACCGATCCCGTGACCCTGTACGAGGGTGCAGGCTGTGGCACGAGGTAGGGGTCGTGCGAGGATATAG
Organism: Suillus plorans; assembly: GCF_016647745.1. Classification (NCBI taxonomy): domain Eukaryota; kingdom Fungi; phylum Basidiomycota; class Agaricomycetes; order Boletales; family Suillaceae; genus Suillus; species Suillus plorans. Next base: position 188,329 of record NW_024537395.1, read on the forward strand.
ATGGTGGAATACCATTAAGGCTATTGAGTCCAGCTTGGGAGTCGACGATGCCATCACGTCCACCCGAATGCTTAACTGTGATAGGAGGACTGCGAGCGCCGTAGCGCAATGGGCCTGTACACGGTAAGCATTTGAAGGAAAGACTGCTTATAAAGCAACTTACCTGTTGTACCCCCTGACAACGATCCCATGACCCCGGACGATGTTCCATGGAGTGCTGCAGGCTGTAGCATGATTTGGCTATTATGCGAAGATCCAGGCGATATAACGGCAGTGAGATCATTGACTCCAGCTTGAGAGTCGACAACGCCACCACGTCCACCCGAATGCTCCATTGTGAAACCTGACTGGTAGTCGCAAACGACATTCTTGACGCTGCGGATCTCCTGCATTGCCTCACGCACGCCATGGTCTGACACGTCAAGGCGGCGCTCTAACATGTCAATGCGCTGATTTAACATATCAAGGCGGAGGATGCACTCGAGAATTGACTGGAGTGTTAGAAGATGCTGGTCAGGTGGATTTTGTAGTGTTGATGTGGGTGTATCCATGTCTTTGTTTATGATGCAACCTAATGTATAGGCGAGTGCGAATGGGGGGAGAATACTTGTGAGTCAGGAAATTGAACGGCTTTTTATGTTCATTCCACCTTTTCCGTGGCCCGTCTGGCAGGTGCAATCTGGCCTATGGCTCGTGGCCAGTTTTCGCATAGCGCACTCTGGTTAGCCAACAAAACGTGAACCCATTGAATCAAAACGGTACTCCATTTTGCTTCATGTACTGGATCCGAAATTAACCGGCTGAATTTACCAATGGGCTTGAGTCCTTATAATAGCACTATCGCAACGATTGTCATTTCCTTGCCGCTTGAATCGCGTTGTCTGGGTGTTCCAATCCATCATGCGCAAAAATAAATGATTGACTTCAAGTGTAGCTCGAACAGAACATTTCAATTATGCGTGTCATGGCCGTGAACTTTTACTGACCTGTATAATTCATATGTCTTTCGCAAGAGACAGATAGGACGCGCGTAGTACTTCCGCAGCTCGAAACACATTCTTAACACAACCAGGTAGGGGTCAGCATATGTCTTGGAGGGTGATAACCGAATCACGGATGGTGTGACAGCTGATGCAAGGCACGGTTAACGTCGAGGCATGGGCGGCACCATCGGCCATGCAATCTAGAGATTAGATGATGTATTAGATGCTAAGGTGTAGGTACTTATGGATGAATTACTATTTAGGGATGCTCAAAGTTTGGGGCGCTCAGGTCGCCCACGCCTATGACCCCCCTTGGCTTACAACACCATCTCGTTTTGTACATATCCGTATTATATAATACTGTGTAAGCTACGTTTTAGGTAGACCAAAGGGGTCATAGGCGTGGGCGGTAGGCATGGGCGACCTGAGCGCCCCCAACTTTGAGCGTCCCTAATATGTAAGTAACAAAGTGTCGAGTGTATGTACTATTTTTAACTTAGCTATCAGACGTGAGGCAAAGACTAGAAATTAAAATACTTCGCGCACCAGATATGGCAATTAAGATTCTCAGGCTGAGCCTGAGAGGCGTGGCTCAGCGGCGCACTGTCAACCAGTGTTCTACCAGCCGCCGAACGTTCGCCAAAGTCAGTGAACGTCTCCCATGATGGTCACATGTGAACATGTTGAATAGTACTAGGTATGGTGCATGTAGACACAACACCACTAACTGACAAACAAAAACAAGCAAACATCATGCGGGAGTTTCTATCTTCTTTTCTGCTGCAGCGCAGTACCTCGCTAGAATTGAAAATGTATAGCTGTAAGTTTTAGCAGGCAGAAATGGAAAGAGACATAATGAAATCGTCATCTGCAGCTTCCCCTTCACCGTCGTCATTCCCAACACCTTCATTCTGTTCATCATTGCATCCATCAAAGCCGTCATTGAATCTTGCGTAGCATCGTTGAATGTGTCTCAAAATAAGTATAGCGTATATGTGAATGTGTCTTGACTGACGAATCCGGTTTAGATCTTGAGATTCATGAATCACATGAGTTCTTCGCGGAGCGCCCTTATGCCGCATGTTGGCATTCGGTCTTCTGCAGCTCGTGGGCCGATGCCAAAGTTTGAGTTTGGGTACGTTTTCGTACGCCTTGGCCACCACGTTCACAACATCTCTCTTCGCTTGAAGGTCTAGTCACGAACCTATGCTTGCTCATGTCTTCATGTTTGCCGTCTGAGCCACTATCCTCCATCTTATCAACATCCCAACATCGCAGCTCATCACTGCTGGGGACATTCAAGATGACCACTTCTGTAAGCGCCAATGTATGAACTAACCACCACGGTCCAGACAGTCTGGGCCCTCAGCACCATTATGAACGCTACATTTGTAACGGTGGACACATCATGATTGAGCCTCCTACTGTAACACTCAAGACGGGTACTGGTTAGTTGCCAAGTTCTTCTACAGAATACAATCTCCTTATCATCCCAGGATTCTGGTACTGATGAGTGGCTGGGAGACGGGTTAGTCTTCAGCTTGTCGAATGTACTCGATATGAGCTGATATATCTTAGGAGAACAGAACTAGCTGGTATGACCCCTTCAAGACCTGGTTCGAGGTAAGTACGAATGTTGAACGTTGAGGATAATCATGCATCTCACGATGTTTCATTAGACATGTACCTTTGATCCGTTGGCAAACTTGACCGAGGTGCAGTGCAAACTTGTTCTCGGAGGTAAACACAATCTACTCTCGAGCTTTCTGAGCGATTATACGACGTATATTCGTTTGAGTGTATTTTTTCCAGGTTTGCCCAAAATTATGTTCATTCAACGCCGAGTCTCACCCTTGAGCCAGGTATTGACGAGAAAACCACCCTACTCCGAGTTCAAGCGAGCGCACAAGTTGTGGTCACAATTTCTCTCAGAACAAAATCATGGCGTCCGGTTTCTCGCGATCATTGATAGCCATTGGAGTTTTATTCTGAATTGCTGGTCTATCAAGGATTGTAGACCGTCCTCTCAGCAGGTAGATGAATGCATAAGGCCAACTCTACCTCTTACAGCCTGATACATCATCTCCCGACTAATCTCTAGAGTCTGGCTTACCATCATGTCTGTCTATACAGACTTGACTTTTTATTCTTGTGCAACCATTTGAACCAAGTCCTGTGTTCTCAAATAGTCAGGACCACGTAATAATAATAATGACCGCAACCTTTGATTCGGTATGACTTATAAATGGGCAACTCACATCGGTTATCTGTCCCAGGGTATCATCTGACTTGAACTTGAAGTTATGCAGTATCCCGAGCTCACCATCAACAGTGCATAGTGCATTGCTCAAGACGTTTATGCAGCGAATGATGTCCAATACATCGTGCAGTGTGCTGCTGCAGTACGTCTCCCTTTATCATGGTCTTTTGTTCGCTGATGGTATTCCCCGCTGCTATTATTGTGGCCCCTTGTACCGAATACGTTGCGAGCTTCGATGCTAGCCCGTGGACAAACTTGGCCAACAAGCCCCCTGCTGGCCAGCTTCGTTTTGTATTCCCAGAAGTCATGAACTTCACTGCTTCCTTGCTTACTGATGTCGTAAAGATCATTCCTTCATACTATTTCAGCACCAGGGCAATGAAATTGGCAAACCTTTACGCCGACGACTACCTAGCGCAGCAGCAGCTCAACAGCACCGGCATGACGCTAAACGGTGCTCTTGACACGTTCATGCAGACCACTCGCGATGCACTGATTGTCCATGGAAAGACGCCTGTCATATGGGAAGGTATGTGGCGTGTTTCTTCCTTTGAATGATGATATTGAATGGAAACGGTCGTTTAGAAATGGTCCTAGACTAGACTACTGCGCTCTCAAACCAAACTATTGTGATGTAAGTATCATAATATCACGATCTGACATCGCTGATTCAACTTTATTGAAAGAATGCTGCAGTAGTGGCAAGAAGGGGTTTCGGGATCATCCATGCACCATCAAATCACTTCTACCTGGTTAGTTGACGAGTCCGTTTATAGAATATAATGTCCTTATTATCCTAGGATTATGGTGCTGGTGAGGGACTGGGAGACGACCCAATTGGGTTGGTCTTCATCTTGTGGAATATACTCGATCTGAACTGACATTCCTTGTGAGAACAGAAATGGCTGGTGCGACCCCCTTCAAAATCTAGTCCAAGGTAAGTATGAATGTTGAGGATAGCCACGCATCTCACAATGTCCCGTTAGGCATATACCTCTCATCCGTTGGCAAACTTGACCAAGGCGCAGTACGAACTCGTTGTCGGAGGTGAACACAATCTAATCTCGAGGTTAAATCAACCTTTCTGACCAATCTGCAGGCGAGCAAATTCTATGGAGTGGACAGTCTGGTCCCCAAAATGTCGACTCGATCGCGTGGCCACGCGCTGCATCATCAGCATAAATTTTCTGGAGTGGGAAGCAGCCCACTGGCGCTGCACTCAACGTCACCGATGCACTTCCTCGTTTGCATGTAAGTAGTGTTTCTTGATGTGGAAGTACTTACGTGTATACTATGCACTAGTAGCTAGTTCACATCGATATCTTGGCTGGAATTCTGAAAATAGTATTGGTCCCACGTAGGCAATGTTACATAACACTTAGTTTTGAGTCTTGCCAACTCTGCCCCAGGGCCTAGTGATGCATCAGGCTTTACTTGTTCACGAAGTCCTCCTAGAGATATTCGCCTATGTACCATATGCTGAAACACCATCGACCCAGAAATTGCTTTCAGCGCTTGCAAGGACATGCAAAATCTTCCACGAGCCTGCGATGGATTTGCTGTGGACTGAAATCTATGGATTAGAACCACTGCTAGGCTGTGTAGCGAGGTTACATCGACTGATATACCATAGTGGTATAAGGGTCAGTACATGACTTCATTACGCTTTGTTCGTTTCTTTTCGGCTCACCGAGCGTCTACATAATAGTGGCACCAACCCTGGGCGAAAGGTGTCGAGCCATTATCTGCCCATGAGGCCCATCAATTTCTGCGTCACTCCTCCCGCATACGCACATTGGACATAAAATCTGATGATCCGCACCTTCTCTCTGTCATCCCCGCCGAGGCATGCATATTTCCAAGGCTGAAGTCATTAAGTCTTACCACCGCATATCTGAACCTCTTTCTGCCTCACATGCTGCACCGATGTCATCTATTGGGCGTCGATGAGGGTCTGCAATCCTTTGTGATACGTTGCATTGCTCTGGAGGATTTATTCATCTACACTCCTGAATGGCGCCAGGTTGATAGTACAGCAAATGAGATGTCCCTGCTATCCGATAGGATTCATTGGTGCACGCGGCTTGTAACTCTTTGTTGTCCAATGCTCGACTGGGAAACATGGAAGCATCTCTCCCACCTCCCTACCCTTCTCAATTTAGAAATTGAACAAGGGTGTAATGACCCTCCTTCGCTGTCAAAACGAGATATCGTGAATGTATCATTCCTTAACATCACAAGCCTTTCCTTTCAAGATCTCTATGATCCTGAAGACATCATCACAGTCATGCAACACTCGCAATTTCCCTCGCTGAAAAAGTTCGAGTTTGAAGCCAACTATATCTCTTCAGAAGATGCCGAGCAACTCTTTCATGCTCTGTCCCGCTGCGAAGCGTGTCGGACTCTAGAAGAAATCACCATTTGTTCTCTTGATGAGGAATACCGTGTACCCCCAAACAGCGAGCCTTTGACACCAATTCCGCAATTTCTTTGTTTTACGCAACTCCGAAGCCTGAGGCTCACATTTCATAATTTCCACATCATCCACCTGGACAATGACATGCTCTTGCAAGCCATGTCTACTTGGCCGCACATCCGCGCTCTGGAAATCAGTGACTCAGCTAGCTATGCTCCTTCCGAAATCTCCCTCCGTGGATTATTCACAGCGCTCAGTCTATGTCCAGAATTGGATACACTACGAGTTCCAATCAATCTTGCAACTATCGACATCGATCCTGATGCCGAGCCAATACAACATACCTCCCTACGATTATTGGCTTTGGACTTATCCGTGTCTCAAACTGAAACTATCGCCCGCATTATTTCCGCCTGGCTCCCTTTCGTCGACCAAGTTCACTCATATGGTTCGAATTGGATTGAAGTCAACAGGTATCTTAGATCTTTGAGAAGGGCTACTGCGCCGTATATCACGCGAGCCTCCTATAAGAATTGAGTTTGGAATATCTTCACGTCCGGGAATGTGTCATTAGTACGATTTCTAACACGATTACGTGCGTCACCTGAGCTCCACCGCTCACTGTGCTCGACGGTCCCCTCCCTCCTGTATACCTTTTGATATCCGCGTCTGTAACAGCCATGTAATCACACAACACAATACGCGCTTGATAAAATTCAACAACTACATAGAAGGATACATCCATGGCATATGATGAGATACCATGGCTGCGTCTAGCGCGTTATAAAGATAGTCTAATAATCATATAGAAGTGATAATGAAGAGAGTAAAGCATGTCAAGAAGAGCGAATGTTCAATTTAGATGTCGTTAGTTGTAGATAGAAATTGTTTCAAGACCTGGAGACAACACTAGAGTACGGCAGTAGGAAGTTAGCAGTAGTGACGAATTCTGGGATTGCTCTTAGCGTTGATCAGTTTGCGCTGTCTCTTCCAAGTTGTGTACAGTTGTCGTTCACGAAAACCTGAGTTTGTCGAGAAATTTATGCCTTGTCTCTGCGGGTCACACAGCGAAATGGAAGGTAGCGCAATGTTCGAAGTGATGCACTGCACAATGAGGTGCGGCAATAAATTGTATCTATACTACGTGCAGTCCACATCTTGACTAGGATTCTGAAAATAACAGGTAGCAGCACCCATCGATGACTGTACTCACGTAGGAATGTCCTGTCTTGAGCGTCCCTTGTTATTCCATCGTTTAGCAAATCTGCTCACCACCGACCCTGCATCTTGACTTCAACAGACAAACAACACTTTACCTGTGTTCCGGGTGAGCACCTTGCCTCTCCCACATTCTCATCACCTCACATCTTCCCATCAGGAGACAACGCGTGTCTTACTTACGGTACGCCTTCTCTGTGTCATTAGTCTTATTCTATCTGGTCACCTACTCAAGTTCCATACTCGCAGGTCGCCACTTGAACAAGCGATGATCTGATATTCGCCGGGCAGGTGAGACGAGCTGCGTTGTCCAAATTTATGGCAGGGCGTTGTTGCTGAAGCGATCCCATCCGGCGCTGCAGTATGTGATTGTTACTCGAAGCGTGCAACTAAACCTAGTTGCGTCGCGTCTCCCTTGAGATAGCCGAACTTAAAATGGCCTGCTATGGCCATAAAAATTCGATTGCATACCTAGAGTGTGATCACAAAAGTAGGCAATGACTAGCTAGTGACTTGTGTTAGCACCTTCCCATGCCACCTAGAAGCTAGGCTCACCATTCCGAACCGAGTCTTTGCACAAGTAGTAAACCTGTGTGGCTTCAAAATGAGCTTGCCTTGAAAGATCTAGATCGACACGAAGACTTCCGATCGACGCGTCGCGATCAGGGCAGGTCCATGATCGAGCTAAGATTCGACGATCAAGATTGCAACTATGTTGATCGGCAAAATGACGCACGACGCGTATGTATAGGCAATTCACACGCCTGTATTGGAAGAAAGACCTTATCTGAGTCAACGTTTGTTTTCAACACACGCATGCATGCAAGCCCGGCTAGTTTCAATGAATCTCTGTGCGAAGTAATTTGTGAGCGAAAATGAATACGGAAAAGTTGAAAGGCACGGACAAGGCGATGCGAATCAAGGCCGCTGAGTTTCCGCTTGCTCGTCGTCGTACTCACCTCCAAGGGATCAATCATGACATCTCCAAGAGGAATGCTGGAGGTGTAGTCGTGGAACATAGGAACTCCGGAGATGGGGCATATTTATATCTAGGCACCCGAACAATCCTATTATTAAATATTGGGGCCCGGGGGCCGAGTCCCGACGTCTTGTCGACGTTTTTCTTCTCAGTGCAGCCATACTTCTCCTTTTCCACAACAATTCACGTAGAGGGCTGCACTCTCTCGATTCTTGAAAACACTTGATATTATAAACAACGGTGCGCATCGCCTTCCCTGTTTCTTTCGAGATATTCATACCTATCTTTAGGGCTTTCTCTGCCGATATTGATGGCTCGACCTCACTCGAAGTAGCGAATGAAATCAAGGGTGTGCTTTCATCCACCAAGGTGGCCTTATAGTAAGTGAACATCAACACTCCCAGATCCCATCTTATTCATAAGGAATCACTTCATCAAATGTCTAACGACTTTGTTATACAAGATCACAATCTAGGACATTCCACATCCGGTCCGAAGCCTATGCTCATTCATCTGGTACGGATGCTTGAACTCCTTTCCGCAGCACGCACAAACAGCCTTAATCTTCCCCTCGTGCACTTCTTTGACGTGACGAGTGAGATTATCCTTGTTGACGAGTGCCGAGCACCTCTCCCAGGTGCATTTCACCTTCGCTTGGCTAACCTGCTCAACGGGGACAAACAGTTCCGCGTCGGGTCTGGCTGCAGAACTCAATGGAGCATTTCCCTCGAAATAAATTCCCTGGAAGGGTTTTGCAGCGGGCTCATGGACGGAATCGGACGCGCCATGGAGTGGTAAATCTAGGGATACACTGAATGTTTCAATGAAAAGTTGTGAATGATAACGAATTTACCGAAGCGAGCATCCACACCATCTGATGACAATTCCATGACACGCGGGTCAGGAAATGCCGGAATGCCTGCAGAGTACATGCTGTGCTGAGGCTGAGTTACATAGTCGGCACAACTGCGGGCGCCATGGGGCAATAAGCCTGTACATGGTAAGCATTGAAATTTGAAAGACTGCATATACAGCAACTCACCTTCTGTACCTTCTGATGACGATTCCACAACCCCGAATGATGCTTCATGGGGTGCATGCTGTAGCCCGAAGCAGGGGTCGTGCGAAGATTCAGACGGTAGAATAGCATTGAGGGTATCGAGTCCAGCTTTGGAGTCGATGGTGCTATCACATCCGTCCGAATCCTCCATTGTGGCATCTGACCGGTAGTTGTCCAGGAGATCCATGACGCTGTGAACCTCTTGGATTTCCTCGTGCACGCGACGCTCTAACCTGTAGAGGCGGTCGAGGCACTCGAGATATGACTGCCGGACTAGTCTTGTTGGATGTTGATCAGGGGCCTGTACTGACCATGCGGACGACAGGTTTTGTCGTGTTGATCTGGATGAATTTATGGTGCGCTCGTGTCTTTTTCTACGGTGCGCGCCTAACCTATCCATCTGTAGACTCTAGGCGACAGGTAAAACAGTATGGAAGCAGGAGAACCCTTGTTATCCTTTGCGAGAGTTGGGAAATTGATCACAAAATGGAACATCATCCCAAGGCCTTTATATCATGCGCTCTGTGCCCATGGCGCCTCTGGCAGGCGCAGTGGGTATGTAGCCGAATCCACCGAGTATTTTGCTTCTAATGAGTTGCCTCGTTGAACGGGACCAATCTGCAAGTCTTACCGGAAATGAATTGCATATGAAATGCAAAGTGTAATTATTATCGCCTGCCATTCGAGCCTTGTGAACTTGGCCCTACCTCTTATAGATTTAGATCTCCCTGCTCGCTTCTAGGAGACAGTCAAACGCGATGTGAATAAATTTCCACGCGTACCCAAAATAGCTAGTATGTCACTGGACGACTAGGCTGCATTGGAAGTTGGCGTGACTCAGAGTGCACTGTCACAGGTACCATTATGAACTTGCTGGGATGTGTCAAGCTACCGTGGTAGTTCCATTGGACGGTCCCCATCGCGGTGACTTCCTTCTTAACCAAGAACTATATTGTAACAAGAAAGGGTCATTTCGGTTGGTACTCGTGCTTCATAATGTCAACAAGGGCCGATGGCAGGGACACAAAAGGATCGATATTCCACTCTCCATCAATACTACTGGTTGATATTGCCATTCTCAATCGACTTCCAAACATAGCCGTGGCAGTCCATATGTATGTTCTCTTTCATGAAATCCGCGATAAATAGCTAATTACGTCTGCAGCCTTTACTCAACCACATGGAATTCTATTAGGACAATCCGCTAGAATCCACCCTGTCGGTTCGAATCCACCGTTAAATATTACCGCAACGCCACTGCGAAAGGGGCAAATCGTACATAAGTGCCAGTGCGCTGGGCCCGAAGGGGCCAACCGCAGGAACCATCAATCACTGATATCCCAAGTGAGAACTGGATATGTTCCGATAGGCCGGCCACGTGTATAGGCTGAGATATGAATTACCGTGTAAATGACTTCAAAAAGTCTACTGACGACCCTATACTACATGTACGAGGTTATCGTGTACATAATAGTTCCTGTCCATTCGAAACTTTCATTCCATCCATTCGGAGCTTCCATCCATTCGAAGTTCCCCCATCACGCGCAATCAAAGCTCCCGTCCATTCGAAGCTCCCATCGAAGCTCCAATATTCCGTGATTCGAAGCTCCCCTCCATTCGAAGGTCCTGTCCATTCGAAGGTCCCGTCCACATATTTAAAGCGTAACTGGCACTGAAACGGAAGTATGTCACTGTATCGACATGGGAACGTTTCAATTTTGGTGCAGGATCAAAAAAGATTGTACTAGTAGCACTTGCAAGCGTTTCCTACTGAACTTAATTTGAAGAGGAACAAGAATATGAATCACACAACGGCAGAAATAGTCGATTGGTGGTAGCTTAAGCAACAAAACATGTGTCTGGAGCTAGTAAGTAGTGGAATTGAACTATTGAGTGATGGACAGCTGGGAAGGTGCTGGAGAGTGCGGTTGGGTATGGCTTGGCACAGGAAAGATGTTGGCGCATTCAGAGCTGGTGCAGTTGGCGACAGTATCGAAAGCTTAATTGGTGCGAGAAATAGAGGAAAAGTAAATGCGTACGATAATGAACTGCGGAAATGACTTCCAAGAGCTGTATAGTCCCGTGAAATAGGGTGAGTAAGTGTGATGGCCGCTCACCATTGCCTTTCGGGTTGATTCGGAGTCAGTGATTTGATGTTGTTTTTGCTCCGAGTAACGTGTCAAAGAGCCATTCTCTATCCATGGGCATACCAAGGCTGGTCATCGGCCAAATCCAAGCGTCATCCCAAAAATTGGCACAACGTTATCTTGATCCGGCCCCAGCCATCCTTCAATGTCATTGCTCTACTCAGTCTCTGTATTTTACATTCAGTACACCAGCAGGAAGTCCAACCCCGAAGTACTCGCCTTGCTCTTCCCTTCCCTTTCTAAATCACTTCCGTATATCTAGTATTAAGGGCGAATGAAGTCTGAGAGTGGAATTTAGCGACGCACTAGTACTAAAATGATGAATGATTTGTCGTCGCCTTGTTTTGGAGTTGCGCATAGTAAGCCATAAGAATGAGTTGATGACAGACCTCACCTTCCATTGCTGACTAGAGTTCCAAGCGGACGGACCCTTGACTCACTAGGGGCAGAGTGCGGTGTAGCAAATCTAATCGGTGTAGGTATGACAACATATGGCGAACGTCCTACTGCAAGATGCTGTGATGGCCAGACCCTGCTATAATAGAGACTGCAGCTGTGAAAAACAAATTGTAGACACACCGGATCCTTCCGAGCACTCGACCATTTCGCTACTTGCCGGCTTATTTTATCAATGTCCGTCAGGACGCATCCCAATCATGGCCCATGTCAGCGCTCCAAGTCAACATTTGAATTCAAATAAGTATGTGTCCTCGGCCATGCTCCCCATTTTTTCCCTCACAATTGAATAGACAATTCAGCTGCATGCTCTCTCATAATCAACGTCAATGTCATCACGCGAGAAACAGCCATATCTAATCGAATCTTATTCCCGTTGCTGTGCATCATGATTACGGTTTTACCTTTCGTGTTGCTTTTCAAGATCCACTACACGTCTATCTCCAAGACTTTCCCTGTTCAATCGCTAATGGATGACCAAGCCTCCGTCAAAGCGCTCTGTGGCGAATGAGGTCAAGGATGAACATTTGAATGTCGGAGTTTGCGACCTCAGTGCGGTTCCGGATTGGTTCCATACATTCATTGCCCCAATGATCATAGTCATCGCATTCGGGTGGCCTTCAGGAAACATCGGTACACTAGAGAATACAACTTCGAGAAGACTAAATCAATTATCAATAATCGAAGCGGTGAAGTTGGGCGTGCGTGCGTATGCATGCATCATTTTGTTTAAGTCAACCAAATCTAGGGACGCATTTGCCCCGAAGGATATGGTCATCCATCATGTACGGGCGTGCGAACCCTTTTCCACAGCTGGCGCATCGAGCCTTAACCTTCCGCTCATGTACTTCGTTGATATGACGAGTGAGATTACTCTTGTTGACGACACTTGAGCACCCAGGCCGGGTGCACTGTACTCTTTCCTGGACAGGTGATTGTTCATCGTGTTCGACTGAAGAACTTGACGGGGTCTGCTCCTCAGAGTACGTGCTGTGCTGGGGCACGAAGTCTTGTGCCATAGACTCATAGCCGTCTGGATCGGAAGAGCTGTAGGGCACTACGTCTTTTCGTATATGGTGAGTTTGCAAAGAAAAGGCTGCCAATGATAGCAAACTTACCTTGGGAAAATTGACCGAGGGGATGATTTACACCCTCTAACAACAATCCTAAAGGACCGTCCGGAAGCTGGCTATATAATGGTAAAAGCTCTGGAAAGGAGAGATCCGATGACCATGCACTAGCGAGTACACTTGGGGCAATGGTCTGAGGCTCATTGACGGTCGCTTGGATGTCAACGGTGCCATCCCATGTGCCCTCGGTGACTTCCGATTGGTCGCTGGGAAGAAGCTCTCTGATACGAGAATAGATCTCCAGCATTTCCCTGTAAGTGTTGAGCATCCTTTCACTGTGTCGGTCAAGGCATTCAAGATACGATTGCAGTGTTGGTTTCATTGAATGTCGATCTGGGGCCTGCCCCAGCTGCGAAGATGTCGTCGACGGGAAGGTTGTTTGCATTGGTCTGGACCTTAAAGGTTAAGTCATGTTTTCTGTCAACGAAATATAAGCTTACATATGTAAAGGCGGCTTCAGTCTGAATACTGAGTTTATTTTCTGATTGGCACGGGAAGTCGTATGGATGCAAGAAGGTCCTGCCAACCTTTGCGCGGTTCTTTATATTTCTGTTTGGGGCCTGTTTGCTTCCTGTAGGTTGAGTGTGATTGTGCGGCCTTGGCGCGCGGGAGGACATAACGTTAAGATGGAGGTGCGGTCTACGTTAGGGCTAATGCCGACCATGACGACACACAAGCCAACTAGGTACACTTCATCAGGAACAACCCTGAAAAATGCAAACTTTACGATCCATCAAAGTTTCCTATCATAAGGAAGTTCTGCCGTGTTCGCTAAAAATTATGATATACACCATACCGCAAGTAACCTCGTGTTCAAGAAGGCCTATGGTTACTTATTGAAGTAACAAAATACGTGTCTAGAGCTAGCAAGTAGTGTAATCGAACTAGTTAAGGAGTAGCACGTTCAGGCCTGGTACCAGAGGGTGCAGTTAGCCAAATGGGTGATGAACATCGCCGCCTGTGAGAGAAGTCAGCAAAGGCAAGGATAGCAGAATATGAATGGAAGAGTATTCGTGTTTGGAACATTCCACAGGTGCCTCAAACCAAAAGGAGGATATAAAATGGTCAGTTAACACAACTGCAACATGCAGGAATGGCGTGCACCATGAAATTTGTGGAGGCAAGCAGGTCTTAGGAAGTGGCGGATTGGTGCTAGCTCGTGTTATTGTCACTGATCGATGATCAGTGGCAGCAGCGGAGCAGTTGGGGTCGCTCACATGCGGAGATCTGTGGGCAGCGAGGAACCCGGCGGGCAGGAAGATGGGGATGGGCCTACAATAGACAGCCGAGGGAATAACGTGTCATCATTGTGAAAACCTCCAAGCGGAGTATGAACGAAACTTGTACCTGCGGAAGTGCGCACGGAACGGACAAAGTGCTGGAGTATATGTACGTATCTGACTTTATGTAAATCTCCCGCGAACAATATCGAGCCAGCGCTTCGGCATATATGGGCGCGAACCTAGCTTTCCACAACCGACGCAGACAACCTTGAGCTGACCTTCCGCCGAATCGCTGATGGCATCTCGTTCACATGACAAGTCACGGTGAGGTTATCCTTCTTGACAGCTCTTGAGCATCTGGGGCAGGTACACTTTTACTTTATCTTGACCAGCCTGCGCAACTCGAACGGGTTGTTGGTTACAACTTGCCGGCCAAGACTCGGACAAGGTCCAATTTCCATCTGAGTACTGAGGCAGGATTCCTACACGGGTACACCAAGCCCATAGCTGACGGCACAAGACGTAACCGATACTGTACTAATCCTCCGCATAGCTGAGCTCTCCGATTTAACTAAGCTCAATCTAAAGACCCAAATCAGAACTTATTAAGACCTCAGTGACTGGTCATGTAAACTTCCGCTGTATAACTTTGTCGCGAAGTCTACAATGGTACTCTTTCATGGGGCGGGCCCGCACGGCGAAGACACAGGTACAAATATCAGAAGAAATTAATATCGGGTTGAGTGCCCTTGACTCCGGTTGCAGCATCACAGTAGATCTCTTCATAAGCTGACTGCCAAGGATCACTCCATTCATTTCATACTAAGCTTGCGATTAATTCATATCGTCCAATTATCATCCAGCGCTCATGACGGGCTATAAGAACCTAATATTGTTTCTTGCATATTTACATGGCTCTGTGAAGAGGCATATGTGCGATAGAGGGCAGTGTTCCACGCACCTCCTTATCCAGTTTTGATTCAATTGTTGGATTTAGTGGCCAGTTCATGGGATCAGGCTTATAATATCAGTTTGGCTCTCTTTTGATCCTTGCACCGAAATTGAGACGTTGACATGTTGACATGTCGATACTGTGACATACTTCCGTCTCATAAGTAAGTAACCGGGCGCTGCTTGCCGGGTGACCTCTCAGCATCTCCGATTGAAGGCTGCCGACGACCGACCGGCGACGCTAATGCGAGTTATCGTTCACATAACATTTAAGACATCGTGAATTGAGATCTCCTGAACCGTTCTGAGAAAACCGCCGAAACTCTAGTTCGGATTACGTTAACCTGTCAAATTACCTTGTCTTGCCAATTCAGATCCATTCGCTTTAACGCAACCTTTTCAGCGTTCAGAATTTGAGAAGAAAAAATGAGAACAATTTTACGCTGCATAGAATCAGGATGATCACATTTGAGGTCCAATATCGAAACTCGCCGAGACCGTCTTTGCAGTCACAGCATGCCACTAAGAGCCAATGGAATCAACCATAGGTTTGGGTTTGGGATTGTACTCACGTAGGAATGTCCCATCTCCAATGATTATCGGCGTCCTACGCCCTTGCTATTTCATCGTTTAGCAAATTCACTCACCACCAACCCTAGACATCGACTCTAACGGACAAACAACACTTCACCGACGTTCTGGGTGAACACCTTCCCTCTCTCGGTATCCAATATTCTTATTCCCACTGCCCGCATCTTCCCGTCAGGGGACAACGTCGTGGCTTACTTACAGTGCGTCATCTCCGTCTCGCTAGTCTTGCCCTATCTGGTCACCACTACTCAAGTTCCATACTCACAGGTCACCGCTTGAACAGGCAATGGTCCGATGTTCGCCTGGCAGGTGAAACTTGTGTTGTCCAAATTTCTGACGGGCGTTATTGCTGACATCACATCAGGTGCTGCAATACGTGATTGCTAGCCGAAGCGTGCAACGAACCAACGTTCCCCAAAATAGTAGCTCACGGAGGGGTGCATCTAGCGAGTTTATGTAAATGAACGGTGCGGCCGACGCGACGCGACAAAGATCACAAGGCACATGTCCTTCACAGGATGTGACCAAATTATATGTTTGCGCAGCCTGGGATAAATCGGTCAGAAGTTAAGTTTCATTTGATAATGGACACTACCGTGACTACATGCGCGTGAAAATTGCCATTGGCATCCATGACTCCCCGGAGAAGTCAGGTAGTTAAGGAAAGAGCCACGTCGCATGAGAAGTTCGGAGACGGCCAAGTCGTAACTTGAAGATTGGGCACTGATAAATTCAAAATTACGCGAATCATGTGGCGGGCGCGTCTTCCCTGAAGTCGGCGCCGTCAAAGAGAGGATTTCCTTCGGATAGATCAAAAGCTTGACAGATCTTTTGAAGGCCAACAGTGACTCTACTTCAAGTTTCGGGTTTCGAACCTGAGAGTGATGATGGGGTAAAATCAGGGATGTACCGGTGCATGCAACATTCTTGGTGTGGGTGAGCTAATTGGGTGAGCAAAGATTTAATGGTACATGTACGAAAGGTTGAATGAACGGATACCGGCGTGACACGCTGAACGAATGTCACGCAACCAAAGAGTGCAGCCTAGGCGTCCGCCATCCTTTCAGGTTTTACTCATGTACTATATACAGAATAACAAACATCGAATCTTAATTACTATGACCTCCAAATGACCTCAATATCCAACATTTTTCACCACACCATAAGTCAGTGGAACGAAAACACAAGCTCCAACTTTTCTAGAAAATACTTCAGACACTCGAATTTCGGGCAACGTCACTGGGAGTATCTCCCATCAGTTCTCTCCAGTCAATTCCCCACTCGAATCTAAATGATCCAACAAGGCGGTGAGACCTCGACCAGACACTACGGCAGCAACGCTGACTTGATTCAGATTCGATAACCTGCCAGATTTAACTAAATCGCACGAGCTCTCATGCCACTTCTTTCGGAGGCCTGAGTGACATCCGGCGATGTACATGGGACAGGAATGGTAGTATCATCGTAGTGAGTGCGTCCCGATTTTCATGTTTAAGTTCAATAAAGTCACAGGTAGCTGTGAAGTCGATCAGGAATCAAGCTTCAAGCACTAGAGCTCAAGGTTTGATCGAGACTTACATGATACACCGTCCCACTGTACGGCACTGTATCAGGCTTTGGCCAATTCGTTGCCTTGGTTTGCCCCTGGTATGACAACGGATCGCTTTCAGGTTATCTGGAATCCCGTGGTCAAACCGTGTCCATAATCAATCGTTTCCAACTGGTATGTCTTACATGATCTGTCTGAAACCGTACTCATGCCTTCGCAGCTCAGTGATATCTCTGCGGGTCTTCAACACCATAGGTGACTTGCTCAGTTTTTCAGCATGGTCGACAATGGTTCTTTGCCTCAGTCCACTCGTGCTTCGCTGTTCAGGGCGATCTTACTGGGATGGAGTTTGTGGGCACGTCTTATTTCACGTCTGCCCTGGATGGCACTGTGCGGTGGATAGCACCCTAACTTCTTACAATTCCAGAAGAAGGCACGACCATGATCCCGATATCAAATATACGACGTATATTTGTTTGGGTGTATTTTTTTCCAGGTTTGCCCAAGATTACGTTCCTTCAACGCTGAGTCTCACCCTTGCACCAGGTATTGACGGGAAAACCACCCTTCAAGCGAGCGCACAAGTTGTGGTCACAATTTCTCTCAGAACAAAACCGTGGCGTCCGGTTTCTCGCGATCATTGATAACCATTGGAGTTTTATTCTGAATTGCTGGTCTATCAAGGACTGTAGACCGTCCTCTCAGCAGGTAGATGAATACATTAAAGGCCAACTCTACCTCTTACAGCCTGATACGTCATCTCCCGACTAATCTCTAGAGCCTGGCTTACCATCATGTATGTCTATACAGACTGACTTTTTATTCTCGTGCAACCATTTGAACCAAGTCCTGTATTCTCAAATAGTCAGGACCACGTAATAATGAGAATGACTGCAACCTTTGATTCGGTATAACTTATAAGTGGGCAACTCACATCGGTTATGTGTCCCAGGGTATCATCTGACTTGAACTTGAAGTTATGCAGTACCCCGAGCTCACCATTAACAGTGCATAGTGCATTGCTCAAGATGTTTACGCAGCGAATGATGTCCAATACATCGTGCAGTGTGCTGCTGCAGTACGTCTCCCTTTATCATGGTCTTTGTTCGCTGATGGTGTTCCCGCAGAGAGATATCGATGTTATGATGGTCAGTACTCATCAATCAATGGACTGAACATTCTACCAGGAAATCGATACACACGGCCACGCTGCTATCATTGTGACCACTTACACCGAATACGTTGCTAGCTTCCACGCTAGCCCGTGGACAAACTTCGCCAACGAACCCCCTGCTGGCTAGCTTCGTTTTGCATTCTTAGAGGTCATGAAATTTGCTGCTTCCTTGCTTATTGACGTCGCAAAGATCCTTCCTTCGTACTATTTCAGCATCAGGGCAATGGGATCAACAAGAACTGTTACGCCGACGACTACCTCGCGCAGCAGCAGCTCAACAGCACCGGCATGACGTTGAACGGTGCTCTTGACACATTCGCACAGACCACTCGTGGTGCACTGATTGCCCATGAAAAGACGCCTGTCGTATGGGAAGGTATGTGCCGTGTTTTTTTCCTTTGAATGATGGTATTGAATGGAAACGATCGTTCAGAAATTGTCCTCGACTAGAATATTACGCTGTCAAACAAGACTACTGTAATGTAAGTATCATAATATCATGATCTGTTGCTGACATCCCATCTGGCGCTGCAGTACGTGGTTGTTATCCAAAGTGTGCAACTAAAAACGCCACATCACAGAAATCGTTGCATTTGTAGTCCTGAAAGGAAGGTGATTGGAACGAGTTCAGGTTGGGAGCTGGCGCGTTTTGTACTGGCGTTACCGTTTGTCGGACCTGCACCCAAAGCTTGACTTTGACTGCCGGCACGTCTGAGGCCGTACTGGCCTGCCATAGCCATAAAAATTCTGAATTCCATTGCGTTGAATAACCTCGAGTGTGATTACACGAGCAGGAATCTCGCAACGACTGGCCAGTGAGGTACGTTCGTACCTTCCATGCCACCTAGAAGCCAACCTCACCATTCTAAACCGAGTCTTTGCACAAATAAGCTTGCATCACGCATCACTTCAAAATGAGCTTACCATAAATGTTCGTCAAAGGTCTAGGTCGATACTAATAGACATCCCATCGACGTCTTCGTTGTAGTCAGGGCAGGTCCATGATCGAGCCAAGATTCATCGAGATCAAGATTGCAATCATGTCTTGTTGATGTCTTGAGTACCTTGAGATGCACGGTGCGTACACAGGGAAGTCACATGCCTGTATTTGAAGAGGACCTTATCTGCCCAACCGAAATGTAGATTTTCATAGATGAAGTTTTCAACACACGCACCCCTTAATTCCACTGCTTCAATGAATCTGTGTGAAGAGTACCGAGAACTCAAAAGGGCGATGCGGATCGATGGGAATGAAGGCCGCTGAGTTGCCGCTTGCTGTGAGGCTCGTTGTTGGCGTAATCTCTCACCTCCAAGGGATCATCGAATCGATCATCATCTCCAAGGAGAGTGTACTGGATGACTTTCCATAGGCAAAATATTTCAGAATAGAGTCTGAAATACATTTGTAAATATATCGAGCTTCTCAATGTTAATGAGGCATACCTTTTCACAGTTTTCAATGACGACGAAGAAGGGGCTCAGGTCCTGGCTGCTACTGTCAAATATTGTTGAGGTCGAGGTATCACGACAAGACACACCCGTTTACCAACCCCAACTGCTTTCGAAACCCCACGCCAACCTGCCCAATAAAGTCATATATATGATACGATTCTAATCAACTTTTTCAAGCCTAGTACTTTTGCGGTGATAGGGCGTATATTTAGGCACCCGAACAATTGGGTGGGCGGTGGTGAGGCATCGGGGACCATGCCAAGCGAACGTCGACGCTGCAGTTTCGTCCACCAAGGTGGCCTTGTAGAAGCAAATACTAAAGTACTAACATCCCCGAGTAGATCGCATCATGTTCATAAGAAACCACACCAACAAATATTGTAAGTACATTACCCAATCTAGGTGATAGCACCATCATGACCAGCTACAGGGCTATGCAAAGGTCCCTCGCCGCGTTGCAAAGATATTGGAACTGTGGTATCCTGTTGCTGGGGTCCACTGCTCGCCCCTTTCACTGGCTTCTCTGATAGCAAGTACAACAATCGAGGAGCATCAAGATGAGCGTCCTCGTTACCAGCAAGTACCCTCGTGTCACTGTCACAAGACCTGTACATTCGGATCACACTGAATCTCTGGCTCCTCGTTCTCTTCCAACCAGCCGTCCTCCGAGTTTCATTTTTGAAGCAGCATGGAATTGGGAAACTCGTCGAGAGCAGCCATAATGACATCGACAAGTGCAACAAGGCCTGGTCCTCGTTCTTGGAATTCAAATGGACATATTGCGGGTCTAGCTAGCGACTTTGACGTACAAAATAACAATCTAGGATCTTCTACATCTAGGGATATGCTCATTCATCTGATACTGGCGCTTGAACTCCCTTCCGCAGCCTGTACAAACAGCCTTAATCTTCCCCTCGTGCACCTCTTCGACGTGGCGAGTGAGGCTATCTTTACTTATGACTGCCGAGCACCCGTCCCAGGTGCATTCTACTTTGTCCTTTGCTTGGTTAGCCTGCACAACGGAGACGGACAGTTGCGCGTCGGGTCCGGCTGAAGAACTTGAAGGCACATGCTCCCCGAAATAAATGCCCTGGAAGGTTTGAGCACTGGGCTCATAGACGGGCTTGGACGTGCCACGGAGCAATAAATCTGGGGATATATTGTAAGCGCTTCAATGAAAAGTTGTGGATGATAACGGATTCACCAAAGCGAGCATCCATGCCCTCAGGCTCTGATGACGATCTCGTGACACGCGGGTCACAGAATGCCGGAAAACCTGCAGAGTATATGCTGTGTTGAGGCTGAGCTACATAGTCAGCAGAACTGCGGGCGCTGTGGGGCAATAAGCCTGTATACGGTAAGCGTTTGGAGGTAGGACGACATATACAACAACTTACCTTGGGGAGAGCCTGTAGTAGGCTGTGGCACGAAGCAGCGGTCGTGCGAAGATCCAAACGGTGTAATGGCATCGAGGCCATTGAGCCCAGCTCTGGAGTCGACAGTACTGAAACATTCTCCCGAATTCTCCATCGTGACATCTGACTGGCAATTGTCAAGGAGATCCATAAGGAGGCTGCAGATCTCTTGGATTTCCTCGTGCATACGATGCTCTAACCTGTCGAGGCGCTCAAGACAAGACTGCAGTGCTAGTCTCATTGAATGTTGGGAGTTTGAACATAATGAAACATCACTTCGAGGCCTTATACCATATGCTCCACGCCCCATAGCACATCTGAGGCCTGAACTTCGGGCGTAATCTGGAACCAATGTATAATCTGCTTGCAACTAGTAGTTTACCTCGTGTTGCAGGGATTAATTGGTAATTATTCTCAGAAACAAAGCACATTTCACATATAAGACGATTACTTGCCACTTCGAGTCTGTTCAGCTTGGTTGTTACCTGTCATAGATTCAGATCGCTTGACAGTCATGCGCGGCCTGTTCGCTTCCAAGTGGTAATTAAGTGCAGTGTGGATGAATTTCAATACATCCCTGAAATAACGATGTGCTGTGTCACTAGACGAGTTGAGGTAGGCTGTATTAAAAGTCGATGTGACTCAGAAGTGCACTGGAGTCACCGGTATTATTATGAACTTACTGGTTGTCGGAAAATGTCCAGATAGCTGTGGTAAGTATTTCCGTCCGGACGATCTCCGTCGCGCGGTCACTTCCCCCAGTTCTTCACCAAGACCTAATGATTGTGACAAAAAAGGATCGTTTAGGTCAGTAAACTCATGCTTTGCGATGTTGACAAGGGCAGCCCTGTTCTAGCAGATATGACAAGGATCCCGCTTTCCATCAATACCGAATCCCGATTGATAGTGCGAATATTCCAAATCGGCTTTTGAACGCTGATCTCCACTTTCTCTTCCATAGAATCCGAGATATGCCATAGAGCCAATCCCCATTTGCCTTTGCTCAGCGCTCAATGGTGATTAGTATGGCATGGAACTCCATGAGTGCGATCACGCTAGATTCCACCGCCGACCGGCACCATCCCCGTTGGTGCATCATATGGTCTTCACCCTGATGCCTACCTTGATTCATAGAATTTACATCTTCTTGGTGCTTGAGTTAACCCCGCTGGGCACGTATCTTGAACAAAAGTGTTGGCACCCTTGCGATACTTCCCTCGCGAGTCGCCAAACGTACCATGATCTTGTTTTTTTCTAGATCTCAACTTTGTTTTCTCCGCTGCAGGGTTTGACGTTAGGCTGCGGCATTACTCGCGTGTGACAAACAAAACATGTGCTAGATATAATCCCCTATATACCGCCTCGAGTTATGATTTTTTTTTTCATTCCCGGTTTTGAGATACGATATTGATGGAACAGATGACGCCTGCACGTAATACTTTCATACTGTCATCCTTCTGGATATATAACGCACCCGAGCAGGAGTTTGCGATCGCGACCCTTGGCGCGCGACCGCAGCAGCTGGTACATTTTTGAGTTCATATCATCTCCAGTGATACACCAAATCTCAGACTATTAATAACAGGCATGTCTGACACGCTGAGACTTGTCATATCGACACCTTGAGTATGGCAACGTCACATTTCTGCCTACATTTGGGAGATCCGCAACATGAATGCCGTTTCACTAAAGCAGGCTGGAGTTTAGCTGACTTTGACGCGATTCGAAAACGGTGTGATTATGAGATCGGAGACCAGCAGAAGCTTTTACGACGGTTATGGGGTGTTGTCGTATTGAGCAGGTCTTGATGCCAGCATGATCCGTTGGGTATCCATGAAGAAAAAACAGCTAGTACTAAACCAAATGCAAAGCTAATAACGCACATAAGAAGAATGCATCATGCTTGCAGTACCAGATTCCACTTGTCCGAGTCCATTGACTCTGCGCGAGGGATGAGAGTGACGGTGGTGGGCGTCAATCATCAGCTATTGGTGGAATGAAAAAAGTACGATCCGATCTCAAGCGGAGCCATCAACGAAGTCACGTACTGGAAGATGCACCAAAACCACCGTCCTTCCGAGTCCCCGCTACCAACTTTCTTTCCATCAGAAGACAATGCCATGACGTACACTGCACTGTCTCACACTCACAACAAGCCATCGCTTGAATTGAGGAAGCGATGATCTCGTCTAGCAGGTGCCATGGTGGCATGGATTGGTGGCAGCACAATTGCATTTTTGAAGAAGCGGAAGGAAATTAAACGGTGCCACGTGAGGTCTATGAATATTCACCTGCAGCACATCCGCGTCCTATCATCATCCCCATTAATATTACAATGTAGGGGGGGCATAAAATGATCGTATACTTACTGACAAACACGGCTACCAGAGGAGGGACCTTGGACTTCAGTATGGTAATTTATTGAAAAAAGTGATCTGGGACATCGAAAATAGCAGGACGTACAGCGCCAGAAGATACAATATGACATCCCGGGTGGGTGAAACAGTGCCACTGGCAGGCATTTTGAGGGGTCTATCTGAAACACCAGGTGACGTATTATGGAGTCATTCAGATCACGTTAAATGACAGTTGCACGTACGAGTCCGTATCAGTCCGTATCTTGGTAGTATAACGCTCATCTCGCTTGTCAAAAAGAAGTTTGATGCTTACCATGAGCTTACGGGTACTGCAACGTGCAGATATTACTGCTAAATGCAGTTAGTCCTCCAGGAAAGTACCCCAATATAGCGAGTGAAATACTTACAACTGAAGCATAAAAGATAAGGTGTGCGTAGGCACGGCGCCACCAACTGACAAACAAAAACAAGCAAACAATTTCGCTGACACCAACTGCCGCGGCGCGCGAAGACCACTTGTCCTGTATGTTATCACAATGCTATTTCCTCATGTCCTAGGACGTCGAATGATCATGTGGGACTTTCCCTGCTGCAGTGCAGTAGTTCTTCTTCACGGAGTGCCCTTATGCACATGTTAGCATCCAGTCTTCCACAGCTCGTGGGCTGATGGCAAATTTTGAGTTTGGGCACATACGCTTCGGCTCTCTTCGCTTGGAGGTCTACTCACGAACCTATGCTTGCTCATATCTTCAAATTTACAGTCTGAGTCACTGCCTTCCATCTTATCAACACCCCGATGTCGCAGCTCATCACTGTTGGCGACATATCAAGATAACTGCTTCTGTAAGTGCCAATGCATGAACTAACCACCACGGTCCAGTCAGTCAGGGCCCTCAGCACCATGGCGAACGCTACAATTCTAACGGTGGATACATCATGATTGAGCCTCTCTCCTGGTACTACGAAGATTCACGATGCTGCTGCAGTGGCAGGAAGAAGGGATAGCTGGTATGACCCCTTCAAGACATGGTCCGAGGTAAGTACGCATGTTGAGGATTACCACGCATCTCACGATGTTTCGTTAGACATATACCTTTGATCTGTTGATAAACTTAACCGAGGCGCAGTACAAACTTGTTCTCGGAGGTAAACACAATATACTCTCGAGGTTAAACCGACCTTTCTGAGCGATCCGTAGGCGAGCAACTTCTATGGAGTGAGCATGTCGACCAATCGTGTCGCCACGCGCTGCATCAGCAGAAAATTTTCTGGAGCGGCAAGCAGCACTCGACGTCACCAAGATACTTCCTCAATTGCATGTGAGTAGTGCTTTTTGATGTAGAAGTACTTGAATGACAGATGAATGATGCAGGATGTCAGGTACAGGATGACACAGCGCAACGTCAATGCCATCCCACTCCAGCCCCAGGTGCGCTTCGACTGGACGCATGCGAGTTGTACCCTTTATTTAGAACTTAATCTGAACTCTGGGTCTTTTCACGATTGGTCTTGGCGTTCATCAGTCTGCGCCATCGCTTACAGGATGTGTACAGCTCTTGTTCACTGAAAACCCGACTTATGTCGAGACTTTATGTCTCTGCTCTGCGAAAAGTCACGCAGCGAAATGGACTTTGACAGAATGTTCGAAGGAATGCACTGAACAACAAAGTATGTCAATAAATCTATACTACGTGAAGTCCACATCTTGACTGGGATTCTGGAAATAACAGGTAACAACGCCCATAGATGACTGTACTCACATAAGAATGCCTTGTATCGGATGATTCTCCGCGTCCCATACCCTTGCTATTCCATCGTTTAGCAAATCCACTCACCACTAACTCTACAGCTTGACTTCAACTGACAAACAACACGTTACTGGTGTTCCGGGCGGACACCTTACCTCTCTCGGTATCCCACATTCTTATCACCACTACCCACATCTTCTCGTCAGGAGACAACGGGTGACTTACTTAGGGTGCGCCTTCTCCGTCTCGTTAGTTTTATCCTATAGGTTATCTGGTCACCACTCTCCAAGTCCCATACTCGCAGGTCGCCTCTTGAACAGGCAAATCGCGATGATCTGATATTCGCCTGGCAGGTGGAACGAACTGTGTTGTCCATATTTCTGGCAGGGCGTTATTGCTGACATCCATCCAGCGCTGCGGTACGTGATTGTTACCCGAAGCGTGTAACTGAACACGATTGGACGAGTTGGGACTGAGCTACGGCAACGCTCAGTTCGGATGCCGTCAGGCGGAGTGCTGAATGAGCTCTATTGCAAATTGTAATGAGATAAATGAACCCAAGTATGTATGAATGCATAATTGAGATATAACTGTTGACTGGCGCGGATATTAAATGGTGAACATATTAATACTGGGTGTGGAGGTAGGGGGAAAATACGAGAACGAGCAAGGATAGTGTGTAGGATCGAGCGAGCGAGAAGTATCGCTAACTTGAAGGGAAAGAAACGATGAAGAGAAGCTCTTGCTTGCTGTCGGAGTGGTGCCGGATCCCTCCGAGCACTCCGATGAAGAACCGGATGAAAGTCATTCGTGTTTTGGGCTCGCGACTATTTGTTGCCTGTAGATTGAGCGTGGTTGCGCGTAGCTTGGCAGGTTTGGCAGGTAACGTAACGGCAGATGACGCATTTTCCATCCTCTGATCTCACTAGAAATGAACAGCAGCTGACGAAGGGCTCGAAGGGCTTCGCCATTTAATGTAAACCTTGACGATGCACAAGATTAGCGAAATGCCAACCGCACTTTTCTTATCCATCGGGAACAACCTTGGGAAGTCATCAAACCCTGATAGTGAATCAAATTCTTCCCCTCAAGGCTTTTATGATAAGGAACACCGAATCATGGATGCCTGTCCATGTTGTAATCATTTCTTAAATAGTGTACTAAAAATCCTGACTTACAATGATATTTTACATGCGGTGACCTCATGTCCATGTTTATTTCCGACATAGAACCTTGGCTGTGAGTCTAGTCGTATAAGCCCCAATCGGACTCGACGGGTAACTTTTGGCGATTCCAGATCCCGAGCCCGTATCATTACCAGAAGCTTGGAAAGCGTCGGCACTGGCACTTTGAATGTAGTTTTAGTGTTTCAAAGGAATCACGCAGAGAGCAGTAAAAACAGGCAAAAACAGTTGATTGGTGGTAGCTAAGGTGACAAAACATGTGTCTAGAGCTAGTAAGTAGTGGAATCGAATTAGTCGATTGGCCGGGAAGGTATTGGAGTGCAGTTAGGTGTGACTTACCACAGGAATGGCGCGTTCAGGGCTGGTACCAGAGAGTGCAGTTAGCGACAGCGTCAAACATACCTGACACCTGAATTTTGTGGAGGGTAAAGGACAATGAATGGTACGGATTCTGGGTATAGCTTGTCAGTATGTCTCAGTATTGAGCACTAAGTTTCGCACTGTGCAAATGGGCGATGAAGATCAGCGCCTGTGAGAGAAGTCAGCGAAGGCAAGAATAGCAAAGCATACCACAATATGATCGGAAGAGTGTTCGCATTCTATTTGAAGCCAGGTGCTTCAAGCTGAAAGGAAGATATGAAAATACAGCTACAACATGCACGGATGGCATGCACCAACTCGTGGCAGCTGTCTGCAAGCCGAAGGAAACCTGAACCGTTTCGTTCGAGAATGGTAAGCATTCTACAATCATTGAGCCGGATTTGATACTCAAGGCCGTCACAGGAGGCGCAAATGTTCTTGATATGTGTGAGCATTCCTCCCTAGAATGTCCTGGTGTCGAACTGCTGACTGAAAGTGTCCACGAGGTCTTCTTCCATACCATCGCCGCCGACTTTATCGTCAGATTGAGCTTTCCCTCGTTCACTAGTAGATGAACGCCCATTTCCATGGTGTCGAACGAAAATCGAAGGGAACAAGCGATTTGTGCGCCCAGAACCGTATCGCGCGATTCCATAATTTCCGTTGGACTTCGAGGGAAAGGAAAAGGGTGTAGTACGTTTTCTGCTCCTCTATGATGGGGGTCATTGTCCTTTTTCGGCTGCCAGCGGCAAATCACATGACGTGTAGGTAAGGGGCTTTAAGCGGTGCAATTCTAACGGAAATCTACATACACAATGATTAACGGCCCGACAGGTATAGTTCTTCGGGCGCGCGAACTCCTTGCAGCTTATCGAATCTTGATCAGGGGCATAAACCGTTGCTTTCATATTCTGCAAACTTAATTTTGATTTTAGGGCCCATGCACATGGCAAGTCGACGTAACCCGATACTATACTAATTCTCCGCATATATGTCTGAGCTTGTAAAGACCCAAAGCGGAACTTGTGAATACCTCAGGCCTCAGTGACTAGTCGTGTAAACTTACATCATACAATTTTGTTGCGAGGTCTACAGTGTCGCTCTTCCGTGGAGTCGGCGAAGACACAGGCACAAATATTGAAAGAACGGTTGCCGTATCAAGGTGATTCTCTTCATAACCTCGTTGCCAATGATCACACGTGCTTACTTATCTAGTATTGATGGGATAATGTTGCCGTTTCATGGCTCGAAGCCTCGGAAAGTCCGGTTGAAGGCTGCCGACGACCCTATGCTTACAAGTACATGAGGTTATGGTGCATGTAAAATTTAATATAAACTGTTACCAATTTTAATTCCAGAAATTTCCGCTCAGAGAATGTAGCGTTCAGTTGTCTTGCTTCAGTTCACTGCGTAAAATTAGGATGATCACGTGAGCTTACTGAGAATTTACATTCGAAGTCCGGATTGACGAAAACAACCCGCTGAGACCGTTGGAGCGGTGTATCCGCGACTGTGTGCCTGTGTATTGACTTGCGAGCAAGGCAAAGTGGTGAAGAGCACCGCTGCGCCTACGTCACGATGACTATACTCACGTGTAGGAATGTCCTGCCTCGAATGATTCTCTACGCCCTCACACCCTTGCTATTCCATCCTTCAGTAAATTCACTCACCACCAAACAACACTTTTTACCGGTGTTCTGGGCGAACACCTTCCCTCTCTCGGTATCCCACATTCTTATCACCAATATCCACATCTTCCCATCAGGAAACAACACCGTGGCTTGCTTACGGTGCGCCATCTCTGTCTTACTAGTCTTACCCTATCTGGTTTTCACTGTTCAAGTTCCATACTCGCAGGTTGTCGCTTGAACAGGCGATGATCCGATGTTCACGGCCTGGAAGGTGAGACGAGCTGTATTATCCAAATTTCTCGCAGGATATTATTGTTGACATCCTATTAGGCGCCGCAGTACGTGATTGTTACCCGAAACGTGCAACTAAAACGCGTCGAACCAACACGGAGGGGTGCGTCTAGCGGTTTTATGTAAATGAACGGTGCTGCCGAGACGACGCGACAAAGAGACGTGTCCTTCACGGGATGTGGGATGAACGGTCAGAAGTTAAGCTTCATTTGTTAATGTACACTGCCGTGACTACATACGCGTGAAAATTGCCATTGGCATCCATGACTCCCCAGAGAAGTCGGGTAGAAACAGCCGCGGCGCATCAGAAGTTTGGAGACGGCCGAGTCGTAACTTGAAGATGGGGGCCCTGATAGATTCAAAATTACGCGAATTATGTGGTGGCTGCCATCTTCTGAAGTCACCGTCAGAGAGGGGTTTTCCTTCGGATAGATCGAAAGTTTGACAGATCTTTTGAAGGCCAACGGTGACTCCACTTTAAGTTACGGGTTTCGAACCTGAGTGATGTAATGGGGTGATGGGGTAAAATCAGGGATGTACCGGTGCGTGCAACGTTCTTCATGTGGGTAAGCTAATTGGGTGAGCAAAGATCTAATGGTGCATGTACGAAAGGCTGAAAGAACGGATACCGGCGTGACACACTGAACGAATATCGCGCAACCAAAGAGTGCAATCTGAGCGTCCGCCGTCTGTTCGGGTTTTACTTACAACCGAGATGTGATGCCGGCAGTTCCAACTCGTGTTGGGGAGGCCCCATTCGTGAAAAATGGCATATCTCCCTGAAAACGTGTTATAAATGCGTCAGCGTGTCATCCGGCTGGCACAGACGCACCACTAAAGATTCGGGATAATTGATAGATATTGCTGCCATGGTCCACTTTCAATCTTCGCATGTATGAGAGCCCGAGTGAAAAAAAGTACTTGAATCCAGCATGACTCTAATATTTGGACCTTCCTCGAGAAGAATGTCGGATGGAAGCTTCAACCAATTGAATTGAATCCTATCGAGGATTGCTGCGAAAGATTTTCATCGAGCTTGAGTTATTTTGTGGGTCAGCTCACTGGACACGCCCTGTTGGTTTTCAAGCTTCAGGCCGCATCAGCCCTGTCCGATTTCCATGCGAACAGCGCCAAAGACGGTTAACGTTGTTACGAGTAACATACATAATAGTGAGAGGCGGCATGCACATGGCCCAGAAGGGCCTCAAGGCAAACTTGTAAGTAACCGAGCACTGCTTGCCCTAAAGTAGATCTTGTTTGAATTCAGCTGTGCATTGATTATACTTTACATCCTCGATCTTCTGCCTCCACCGACAGTCTCCTGTGAAGCATTCACTTGCTTCGTTCTCGCCCCCTCCATCTTCTCAGCACAAAAAAATGGCCTCCCAGCTCTCCCAGCAATATGCTTGTTCGTTCAAACATTTATCCATCCAGTTTGTTTTTTGATCTAACGTAATTGGGATCTTGTAGTCCGCGCACAGAAGAGCATGGGCCTCGTCGGCGGCACGCCCACATACATGCCAATAGAGGGATTCGCCGTCCCCGATGTCCCAGCTCGCACATACCACTACAGCCCCGATGGTCGCCTCTTTGCATACGCGCTACCAACTGTGTACGGTTTACTTCGTGCTCGCGCAAATCACCTGGCTGACTCAATTTGATCCTCGCAGTGTGCGGATCTTTCTAGCCGAAGGTGCCCAGCTGATTCAAGAACTGAGTGTTCCAAATATCATCGAACTCAAGTTCTCTCCGCGCGGAACATACCTCTCTACATGGGAGCGGCCAGGTACGCCTCGTGTCTGTCGTCGAGGGTCTCGGTAAAATCCCACTCACACGCCTCCCCGCAGTCAAGCTGGAAGATGGCGCCCAGCACAAGAACCTCCGCGTCTTCTCCGCGTCTACCGGCGAGGAGCTCATCTCATTCACGCAAAAGTCGCAGGAGAACTGGGACCTTCAGTACACCATGTCTGAGTCGCATGCCATTCGTCTTGTTGCTCAGGAGATCCAGGTCTACCGTCCTGCTGAATGGGGGAAGGGCATTGCCGATAAGCTGCGCGTCGAAGGCGCATCCATGGTCTCCTTGAGTCCTGGACTGAATCCATCCGTTGCGGTGTTTGTTGCTGAGAAGAAGGTATAATCCTTTTCTCTCCATGTTACATACATTCTTATACTAAGTTTACTCTTCTCAGGGCGCCCCTGCGGTTGTCAAGATCTACGGCCTATCCACCCTTTCTGGCGCTCCGACTTGCTCTAAAACTTTCTACAAGGCTGATCGCGCCCAGATAAAGTGGAACGATCTTGGCACACAGGCACTAGTCCTTACACAAACGGAGGTTGATAACTCAAACATGAGCTACTATGGCGAGACTGGTATGTACCTCCTCAGCGCGGCAGGTAATTTCGACTGTCGCGTCACCCTGGACAAGGAGGGACCGATCCATGACGTCTCGTGGAGCCCAAACTCGAAAGAATTTGGCGTTGTCTATGGATGTTAGTTGTCTCCCTAGATCATGGAAGTCATTACTAACAAGTTTTCTTATTAGATATGCCTGCTAAAACTACACTCTTTGATCAACGTGTGCGGACGCTTCACGATTTTGGATCCTCTCCTCATAACTTCATCTCTTTCAATCCACAAGGTCGTCTCGTCGCGCTTGCCGGCTTTGGCAACCTGGCAGGAAAAATCGACATCTTCGACAGAAGAACGTTGACGAAGATTTGTACCATCGACGCACCAAACACCTCTTATTGCGAATGGTCGCCTTGCGGCAGGTTCCTTTTGACAGCTACCCTGTCTCCTCGTCTTCGTGTGGACAACGGAATCAAGATATGGCATTGCACTAGTGGACTTATGCACGTCCAGCTGGTAGACGAATTATATCAGGCATCGTGGAGACCTACACCACTCGATCAAGCACCTCCGTTTGGTGCAACTATCCCTGCCGCACCCCAGCCCTCAATCAGTGTATTGACTGCGGCTCTGACCGCTAAACCCGTTACACCTAAAGCTGCAGGAGCTTACAGGCCGCCCGGTGCACGTGGCCTTGCAACACCAGCGATCTTCAAGCGCGAGGATGAGGGCGGTGCTCCTCGTATGCCCACCGGCAGCGGCAGCGCAACACCTCCACGGGGCTACAACCGTTCAC
Source organism: Suillus plorans (assembly GCF_016647745.1). Classification (NCBI taxonomy): domain Eukaryota; kingdom Fungi; phylum Basidiomycota; class Agaricomycetes; order Boletales; family Suillaceae; genus Suillus; species Suillus plorans. The sequence continues at coordinate 220,050 of NW_024537395.1, forward strand.
CGAATCCTCCCGGTAGCATGGGCCATGCTAATGGAGCCACGCCTTCGAACGGAAATGGCCACTACCAGAATGGGAATGGGGGAAGGAGGCATGTACCTGGTGCCGCACCCAAGACGCCCTCGACTGCGCCTGTGCCCGGGGCAGAGGGTGGTGAAAAGAAGCCGAAGAAAAAGGGGAAGAAGAAAGAGAAAGGAACTGGGGAAGCGGGCTCGGGAGCTGCGACGCCTACTGGGGAGGCGTCTGTGCGACCGTCTATTGATGTGACCGTAGTAGGGACGCAGACACCTGGCCAAGGTTCCGTTCCACCAACGCCGGGAGCAGAATCATTGGACCCTGTCGCGAAGAAGGTTCGGAATCTTAATAAGAAGGTTGGTGTTTTCTTTTCTGGTTGTCGTCGTTGCATTGTGTTGATGGCCATTGACTTACAGCTGAAGGCCATTGATGAACTCAAGGAGAAGGCGAACCGCGGAGAGCGACTGGAAGCGACGCAGCTCAAAAAAATGGAGGGTGAAGCTGAGATCCGCAAGGAACTATCTAGTCTTGGGATCACAGCCTAGATGTCTTCTCATCGTCAGTATATCAGGACACGTACCATCTCTCGAGAAATAAGTTTTGTTGAACACACATTGCTATCGTTATGCGTCGTCTGACATTCATGTTTAGATTGACATTGCATTTATGCGAGGGCTAGGATTGGATAATCATTAGATATCAGATGTTACAGTATGTATGTATGGGGTTTTGATCTGCACCGTAGTTGTTAGATATATGGGAGTATGAATAGCATGTTTTAGTGATCGGGACCTTCGGAATTGATTTGGCAGAGGGGACTTTTGACAGTACAACGCTTGTTTGCAACTATGTAAGTACCACTACGAAAAGGATCACCCACCAAGCAATGTGCGTCGCACATCTAACAAGAACTTGAAATGATTTGGACCTTGGTCGACTATGGAGGCAGGCCGCAGCGGGAGAGGACAAAACGAGCTATAGAACAAGTAGGATCTCAGTGTCTGCTACGACTCGTTAAATATCTGTAGCTCGTCGTGTGACAGGTATATAGACTTGCATCTCTGTCTTGGAAGAGAACTGAGATGCGCGACTGTTTTACTGTTGGGTCTCTATATATAGTAAGTGGAACATACCTGAGTCTAGAACATGGAATGACTCGGAGGCGATATCAATGCATCGCCACCGCTAACGACTCTTTTGGATGAGTCTAGTACCCGGTATCTCGGATCCTTCGGTCTCCGATACCTCTCTCACCCCTCCAATGTATTTTGTGCCTGCTCCAGCCCACCGCCCTTACGACGTAACATGGTTGAACGAACTTGAACTTGTGGGTGACCATGTGTCAGCGCTCATGAAGGTAATGTAATAATCATGTCAATCACGTTAAATCATGTGGACTGGATAAATATTTTAGCCAACAAGCATGTTTTTTTTGGTGCTGAAACGATGGAGGGGGCGAGAACGAAGGCTTCACAGGAGACTGTCAGTAGAGGCAGAAGATATTCATAAGATTAAGATCTTAGATCTACTTTAGGGCAAGCAGTGCTCGGTTACTTACCACTTTGATTTCTCCAAGTCATGCTCTGTTACGAGTAACAACTTCTTTGGCCCTGTCCACATGGAAATTGGGCAGGGATGATGGACCTGAAGACTAACAGGGGACCGACGTCTGCTGACCCCACACACAACTCAAGTTCTCGATGAAAATCTATCGGAGCGATCCTCGAGAGAATTGTTGGGTGAAGATACCTTGAAAGTGGACCATGAGATAAGATATCAGCGGTGCGTCTGTGCTGCCCGGATGGCTTGCTGACGCATTGATCATAGTACGTGTTCGGGAAGACATACCGTTTTCCATCAATGGGGCCCCCAACACGAGTTGGAATTGCCGGCACCACATACTTGTCTGCTGTAAGTAAAATGGTACATGTGAAAAAATTTCTCACCCAATTAGCTCACCTGCACGAAGAACGTTACAAGCACCGGTACGTTCCTGATTTTGCCTCATCACCCCATTACACCAAGTACTCTCAGGTTTAAACCCGAAACTTAAAGTAGAGTCGCCCATTGACCTTCAAAGGAATCTGCCAATCTTTCGGGATCTATTCGCAGGAAATTTCCTTCCTCGACGGCGCCGACTTCATACTACTAGTAGAAGATGCACCTGCCACACAATTTGTCGTAATCTTGAATCTACCAGGGCCTCATCTTCAAATTACGACTTGGCGGTTTTGTCCTTCCTTGACTACCCGACTTATCTGGAGAGTCCTGGATGCCGATGAGTCAATTTTCACGCGTGCGTAGTCACGGCAGTATCCATTATCACTGGCTTTGAAATGAAGTTTAACTTCTGACCCGTTCGTATCGGGCTGCTTTGGTTATCCTCTGAAGGATATGCACCTCGTGCTATTTGTCGGCCACACCACTTACATAAACCCGCTGGACGCCGCAAGCCACTGTTTTGGGCCAACATTGGTTCGACACGTTTTGAGTTGCACACGTTGGGTAACAATCACGTACCGCAGCGCCTGATGGGATTTCAAACGCCCTGCCAGAAATTTGGACCTGCCAGGCGAACATCGGATCATCGCTTGTTCATTCGGCGACCTGCGAGCATGGAACTTGAGTAGTGGTGGCCAGATAGGGTAAGACTGGCGAGACGGGGAAGGCGCACCGTAAATAAGCACGATGTTGTCCCCTGACCGGAAGATGTGGGTAGTTGGGAGAAGAATATGATATACTGAGAGAGGGAAGGTGTTCGCCTGGAACGTTGGTGAATTGTTGCTGGTCTCGAGATGTAGGGTTGGTGGTGAGTGAATTTGCTAAACGATGGAATAGCAAGGGTGTGGATGCCGAGAATCATTCGAGACAGGACATTCCTACGTGAGTACAGTCATCTATTCCTCAAATGCAAAGCCGCGATTGATTCCATTGAGTCTTGTCAGCAACATGCTCTAACCGCGAAAACGGTCTCTGCAGGTTTCAATCCGGACCTCGAATGTAAATTCCTGGTAAGCTCATGTGATCATCCTGATTCTATGCGGCGTAATTTTTTTTCAAATTCTGGACGCTGAAAACGCATGAATCTGAATTGGTAAGCCGAGGTAACTTATACCCCTGACAGCCAACGTAATTCGGACTGTACTATGCACTCCGAAGTTTCAGGCGGGTTTGTCGGAACGGTTTAGGAGAATTTCAATCCAGGGTCTCGGTTGATCTATTGCAGTATCGTGGCTTTCCTCGTAACCTCACTCACTGATTGGAATGGATTGATCAGACTCGCCGTTTTAAGTGCACTGCACTGCGCAAATCAGTCCATGGCGGCCCGGATGCCATTACGTTAAGATTGTTGCTCAGTATGTACGATCTGTCGGATTGGGCTTCACGGCACTGATTCATCTCGGCATCTGCTTCCTGTATGAACTTAAGTCTCTGACTGATGAGTCTACAATTATGTGGTTTCTGTTGGACCTGAATTTCGACTATCGGTTTAGTAATGGACCGGTTCTGCTTATGCAGTTCTGAATGTTAGTGTATCAAACATTGTATGCAGACATACAGTCGTGTGACGTCGCCAGTGAAGATGGGAACGAGTTTGATGTCATGGCTGATTGCATACAGTTGCGAGATGAGTACTTACGAGAGTACACGTGGAGCTCAGGTGGAACACGCAATGGGGGGACGCGAATTGGTTCTGCGGAATCAACCGTTTCGCGCTCATAGATAGTTACAAGGTTTGGGCAGCGCATTTGAAATGTTCGTATGTTGACATGTCGACCCAGTAACCATACTGTCCACAATAGCCTTATACAGTAACACGTAGCATAGGGTCATCGGTTATTCAAATTGAACTTTTGGAAGGGCTGGCCGTTCGGGTGACGGCCGACCATACTAGATTCCTATCACATGGCTCTTGCCTAGAAACATCACACACAATATTAGTTTCTGACTTAATGACACATGGCCCTTTATGAGCGCCATGGATAATATGAAGAAGTACCATGAATTTGATAACTACAACAGGAAGTCGATCCAGGTTCCTTTTCTATTTGTGCCCGTGTCTTTCGCTGTGCGGGCCCGCCCTGAGCTCAAGACTGCCACCAAGATTTTTGCGAGCACGGTGTAAATTTACGTGACCAGTCAAGGTTTCGACACGTTCCATTTTAGGCTTGAGAGGAGTAGCCGTGCGCAGTATTGGGTTACGTTGACTGCCATGGTGTTATGATCAAAATTCAGTTTGCAGAATAATGGGAATAAAAAGGCAACAATCTTGCATTCTCTTACATTCATACAACTTCCCGTGCCATCCAGAACCCGCAACTCAAGATTTTAAAACGAGCATGTATCTGCAAAGGTGAAGTCGTTCTACGCTTCTTAGATTCGAGATCAGAGCACGAGCTTACCATGGACGTACATTCAAGGCCTGAATCGTCACTAGCAACCCCCCAGTTGACGTCGTCTTCATGGTTGGGGGATGTCCCTGATCAAGATTCAACGAGATCAAGCCTGCAATCGTGTCTCGGATGTCTTGACCGAGTCCATGATAGGATGGATTGTGTTTACAAGGAATTTCTGGAAATCCGCACCCGCATTACAGAGCTGCTTGTCACCAGTCAATCAGAAATCACCACAGTGGGGGGTGAAGGCACATTGAATAGTGACATGTACTCCCAGGCAATCGTCAATGATGAGCCTCAGACCATCGTGCCACTTGCGTTCGATGAGCTCAATGCCGTTTCATCGTCGTTGACTCCACCAGAGTTCTCCGTCTTGGCAGAGCCACTAGTATTCCAAGGACAATTTTCAGACCTTAAGTACGGTCCTTTAGGATTTGGTACTAGTACCCTGCAGGAGGGTCTTTCCATGGGTACAATTCCCCAAAGTAAGTTCGCAATATGCACAACCTTTCCTTAGAATGCTTACCGTGTATGACCAGACCTGTTGCCCGATGGCACCCCTGGTGTCGTCAGCTATGGGCTTGGTGTACTCGGGCTCCTGCCTCAGTATGACACGTACTCCGATGGGAAGACCTTGTCCGAGTCTTCAACAAGTCACGGCCAACAACCACGTCTTCCCATTGCGCAGGACAGCCCGAGCCAACATAAAGTAAATTGCATCTGGCCCGAATGCTCAAGAGCTGTCAAGAAGGGTGGCCTCACTCGTCATGTGAATGAAGTGCATCGGCGTAAAGTCAAGGCTGTCTGCGTTGGTTGTGGAAAGAAGTTCGCGCGCCCTTATATGCTGAGGGACCATATCTGTCGGGCCGAATGGAGAAAGTACTGATCTCGAGTAGATTTGTCAAAAGTAAAGTGGTGAGAGCACCTAGGTATGGAGTTCTCAAGAGCACAGGAACTTAACCAATACAAATAAGATTCAATATGTTCTTGTACAGGTAAATCAACACGGAGGGAGAGCGTACCGCTGAGTTGAAGCATGCTGGCGACGATCTGTGATCCGTCTGTGATCCACGGTGATACTCAACTCCAAAAGGCACATGACCAAGGAAGGGATGTGATTTGCGCAAAGATGAATCATTTAGTGCCAGCCACCGGTCGACTTGAAAGTGTTTGGACGGAGTTTGGACGGAGTATCAAAATCATCAGTGCACGGAGAACTCTCCGGAACCGAGATTCCGCGTGTTAATACATGTGTTCAACATTCAATGTTGGATATGATATGGGTTTCATGAACATTCAAAACGTTTGAACCATAATTAATTGATTGCTCAGTATGCATTTGCATTTGCTGCGCCAACTTGAACACAACCCGATAGGACTGTCGCAGAGTCAGCGTTAGTAAGTATTGGTATACCGTACCATATGCGATGAGTGCCAAATGTGCAAATCTCTATAAGCCAGAGTAGAAAAAGGTGACCATTTGAACCCAAACTCGGAGGGTGGTTAGTGATGATGGGCAGGGGTGAGTAAGGAGTGGGTTAGATATTTGCGCTCTAAGCCGGACCTGGTTACGATGATATGCAAATCTGCTTTGTGGATGAATATTCATATAAGTGAAAATGAATCGGATTGAGGTAGAAATACAAAAATGGCTCTGTAAGTGTTTCTAGGAATTCGCACTGCTCGACATCCGAGTGGCGCCTCTGCTCCTGCCCCTCCTCCCACCGGCAGCGCTAGACAATCATCGGCAGGAGCATGATACCCGAATCTGTCAGCGTAAATAACAGGGAGTGATCAATTTTGCATGTGCCTGTCAGCATGTCAGACCAGATTCTTGAGCTCAGATGGATGTAACCCTGTCGAGGTGACAGCTATCCAGCAGTTTGACCCGGTGGTGTGACTAGAGCGTGTCGAAGAATGTCGAAGAAGTTGGGACTGCCAGAGAGCTCATGGCCACCGAGAAATGCGTGACCAGTTAACTATTGAAAGGTAGTTGGGACGGGTGGGCGACACGATAAGCTGTTGCAAGGTTGCATAATGGTTCTAGTCGAAGGTACTCGACGGAAAAAAGAGGGACCTGACCTTGAGGGTGGATAGAAAGGTCTCCATGCGGATACTGTCCATGGTAGTTGCGTTCATGCATTGGCGCTTATGGAAGTGGACATCTTGATTGTTCTGCGGATGTCGTTAACGGTGATAAGTTGTAATGCTGTAATGTTGATAAGATGGAAGGCAGCGGCTCCGACTGCAGACATCAAGCAAAAAGATATGTTGTGAATGAGGTGGCTGAAGCGTATGAGACGTACCCAAGTTCAACCTACATCAGCCCACGAGCTGAGGAAGACCATGTGCATACTAAGGGCGGTCCGCGAACAGGAACTCGTATGATTCGTGAACGGTCAGCGAAGACCGGCGCCTGCAGAATAGTGGTAGGTAAATGATGGCCGTATGATGGTTCGGAAATGAAGGCGGCTCGGAATATTGCGAAGCAGTTAACAAACTGGCGTGAAGAAGGAAAGCGGGTATGCCTGGGTGAGTCAAGCTTCAAGTACTGCCGGTGCATGAAAGTGCACGATTAGGCGAGCTCTACTACGTTGACCCGGGTCAACCCATGTCAGGCCCTAATTACATAAGTAGTAAGTACTCCTTGCGCAGACAACGTTTTATTTCACGTCATGGATGATAACAATCTCTCTTGCGCTGCCATCGTCATGGTTCCACGCCACCGTAACACGGATAAGCAGATCACCCCAATTTGAATTTACGATGCGGCTTGCTGTGAGCATGAGACAGTGCATATGCGCATATGCCATGGCAAACGGAAATAAACTTGGCCCCGCTCCTGGCCGGGAACTCAGAAGGAGGTGGTTCTTGGCGCATCTTCTAGTATGTGGCTTCGGCGATTGCCTGACTTGAAATCGGATATTACTTTCAGTACGACGCCCATTGGTGATTGATGCTTCCTGCTCGTTGGCCCCCCCTCAGTCTCCGCGCACTAGCATTCATATACAACTTCCTCCTTTCCCAGTTTAAGAATACGCACTAGTACTAACATAACATCGGAAAATATTTACAGATGTCGATGGACTCGGACGAGTGGAGACTGGCACTGCAAACACGATGTCATTCTTGTATGTGGTATTACCTATCCGTTTGGTTCAATACCAGTTATTTTTGTCTTTGTAGATGCACGACGGATCATCCTGGCGTCAATTCTTGCCAAATACGACAGCACCTCATAACCATCGTAAAAGCTTCTGCTGGTCTCCAATCCCGTAATTGCGTCGTTTTTGAATTGGATCAAAGTAAGCTAAATTCCACTCTCACGAAATGGCACTTATATTCCAGATCTCCTAGGTGTAGGCAAAGTGCAGTATGCCTAGTGAACCTTCTCACGTCTATTGTCGCAACGGCGGAATGGTAGTATGGGCGTCCAACCGATATTACGTGCCGGCGTCAGCCTATCTGTTAATATATGATACTTCTCAAGGCGGGGAATGAGTCCATACAAAAATAAAGCATAACTCGAGGCACTGTACAGATATACATCTGTTGGGATCCGGAAAGACACCACAATTAATGACATGCATGACGAGGGAAGTATTGGTGAGGATAAAAACGTTTTTTATTCAAAGTACGTACTACAAAGCAGAGTTGGCTGTACATCGTGATGAGAGACGCCCAGCGAAGTTAATTGAAATGCCAAGGGGAAGTAATTTTTATGGCGGGTGGCATTACGGTAGAGACCACACGGTGAACCAACTGGCGCCAGTGGAATCTAGCGTGATTGCGCTGATGGAATGCGGAATAAATGATGCCTTCTTCTCACAATGTAGGTCTTGGTTCAGAATTTCTGGAGGAAGTCGCTGCGATGGAGTCGTCCAGTGACATAGCGCACGGTTGTTTCACCCACATCTTTGACCGTCGCCTAGAAGCAAGCGGGCTGCGCATGGCAGGAAAACGATCTGAATTCGTGATAAGATTCAAGGTGGCAAGCAATAATTCATTTCGTGGAAGACTAACCAATTATTCCATACAACACGAGGCAACCGGATTGCTAGTTGGAAGCGCTTACTCGGAGTAATCCAGATTACGCCTGCCAGACGCGTTATGGACATGTAATATAAAGGTGTCGGGGCAATGTTTCATTTTGTGTTCAATTTCCCAACTTTCGCAAAGGATAACAGAATTCTCTTGCATTTGCACTGTTTTACTTGTCGCCTAGGGTCTACAGATGGATAACTTACGCACACATCGTAGAAAAAGACACGAGCGCACCATAATTTCATCCAGATCAACACTACAAAACTCATTGTCCTCATGGCCAGGGCAGGCCCCTGACCAACATTCAACGAGACTAGTCCTGGAGTCATGTCTCCAGCGCCTCGACCGTCTCGACAGCTTAGAGCGTCGTGTCCATGAGGAAATCCAGCAGATCCGCAGCGTCTTGACGAATCTCCTTGGCAACTACCAGTCAGATGTCACAATGGAGAATTCGGGTGGACGTGATAGCACCGTCGACTCCCAAGCTGCACTCAATAGCCTCAATACCATTGCACCATTTGGACCTTCGCACGACCGCTGCTTCGTGCCACAGTTTGCACCCCATGGAACACCGTTCGGGGTCACGGGACCGCTGTCAGAGGGTACAGGTCCCCCCCAAGGTAAGTTGCTGTATTTGCAGCCAAAATTTTCATTTAAACACTTACTGTGTACAGCGATATTGCCCCACGGCGCTTGCACTTTTTCCGACTATGGGCCGATTGTTCAACATCCCCTAACTCAGCCTCGGTACAGCATGTACTCTGAGGCCTGTTCAGCATTCTATGATCCGCGTGTCACGGCATCGTCGTTAGAGGGTGAGGATCATCGCCACGGTCAGTTCACTATCATTTAACAGCTTTTCGTCAAGACACTTACAATGTATCCCTAGATTTATCGCTCTGTGGCGCATTGGATTCCGTCTATGAGCCCGCTGCGCAACTGTCTGTCCCCATCCAAGTAAAGGACAAAGTAAAATGCACCCGGTACGGGTGCTCGGCACTCATCAAGAAGGATAATCTCGGTCGTCACGTCAAAGAGGTGCATGAGGGGAAGATTAAGGCTGTCTGTGCAGGCTGCGGAAAGGAGTTCAAGCGCCCATATCAGATGAATGAGCACATCGTTCGGACCCGATGTGGAAGATCCTAGATTGTTTTCTTGTACAACAAAGTCGCTAGATATCTGTTGAAGTGGTTCCTTATGCACAAGATGTGATCTAGGGGATACAAGCGTTCGCTTGCTACAAGGTGACCTTGGTGGCCGAAAATTCATCCTTGACTTCATTCGCTACTCCGAGGGAGATTGAACCATTGATGGGTACGGAAAGCCCTAGAGATTGATATGGTGATCTCGAAAGGAGTAAGAAAGGCGATGCGCACCGATGTGATCATAGTGTCAAGTGTTTTCAAGGGTAGGAAATAATACGAGGTGAAGGGCGTGCTCGAAATCTTCCTGGCCAATGAATTAACGCGGAGTTAGTGCGGGACGACTGCCGGATATGTAGATGATTCTGTGCCTCTCGGACCCGTAGCCCTGACACTGCTGCCTAAAAATCGGTACGTGCTCGGGCTGCCAGATGCCTAATCCATTGTCGCCGCAAGTGACAGTTATACGCATATTCCTCCATTTCAGAACAGATTCTTCCAGAGGATGTGTGTACAGTCTGCCCCAAACAAGAAGATATTAATATTACCTCGTGGTGTAGTACATAGTGGATCTATGCGGAGCCGACACCGTAAGTTATCTTTTGCACCCTACCTCGTGTGAATTTTAAACAATCATTGACATGAACAAATAGCATCATTCTTGACGTCTTTCATTCTGGCGATGCTGCTTTATCCCGAGATACAGAAATGTGTACAGGCAGAAATCGATGCTGTCGTGGGTCAGGACCAATTTCCCGCGTTTGAGGACAGAGAGAAGCTTCTGTACGTCGACCTCAGAGGTGCATTTTCGTCCTAGTTCCTGCTCACTCTCAACGACGCAGGGCTCCCACGTCACGTAATGAGGGAAGACGTCTACGAAGGGTGCAGCGTACTTAAGGGTGCGATCGTCATCGTAAACATTCTTTCCATTTCACAAGATTTGAATGAGACGTACCTCGGAGTTCAGGCCTGAGCGCTTCCTCGGTCTCTTGCCGCCTTGATTGGAGCCCCGCGGGTTCATATTTGGGTTTGAGTGCCGTAGATGCCCTAATGCGTGTCATTTACATGACACCATCGATATACAAACTGCCATTGGACGGTGGCATCTTGTTTCAAGGTTGCATTCTGCCAAAGCCTCGTTGTACCTTCATCTCTTGTATCCTTGCTGCGTGTACGATCGTCAAACAACTCGATGAGTTAGGGGAAGAAATCATACTTCTTGTAGAGTTTGAGAATGTTGGTGCACTCTGGTAATTCGTCCTTCGTCGAGCTTGATAAAACACATTCTTACACACCCAAAGGCACGGAAAAACTTCCAAGTGCAGGTTCATCTCGAGGAACGAGGATCTGTTGGCAACTCTCGCAATAATCAGCACATCAGCCGACTTGGTGGAACCTCACGGGTTAGTGTGTTCACAGTAGATCATAAGCGGTGCAATTATTACATGACTGGTTTCGTACTGAAATTCTAATGATCATGCAACCATCTGCAAGCAGCATTAAATCTCTTTCAGTATCGACAGTGTAACCTATCGACTGGGACAACCGTTCGTTTATTTCATTCTTATCCGCCCTCGTTGGTATTTCGCTAACACTCATTTTTTCCGCACACTTCTGGCCAATTTGGCATCGTAGTGGTATGCACGCCGTGTGCTGTGTATGAAGAAGGCGCGTCGGCAGCCCTTACAATCGGTATCAGTTTATCACCACCAAAAAATTGACTTCACTGTTCTGCAGTGTGATTATCGATAGATTTTCCACCAGTTTCTCAGGGAATGGGAAATTTAGAACCTTCTTGACGTGTCGACCGAAAAGAAAATATCAACAGACAACAATAGTCTTACTAAATTAGAGACAGACCTTGTGAACACCAGCTGGCGTACGACTGAATTCACTAAGGTGAGCGATCATCACATCATGATCGACGAGACTGTGCTGGGTGATGCGGTGGCCACACCGTTTTCAATTTGGATTTGGAGAGCTTTAAGACTCTATGAATGGTGAGAGGATTCAACTCCAGAGCACGGCAGCCTGCAAATTCCTACGCTCATGATATCGGTGACAGAGCAAGTCAAATTCGAGGTCTGCTGGCATGCAAATTACGTCTATTTGGATATGTCATGGAGTCCTGAACGCGACACTCATAAAGCAGTAGTCTTCCTACTGTTCCCACCCACATTTATTGATCCTGTGTCGCATCGCACCATGCATTTTTCCTTCGTCTTCGCCGCTGTGGCTGCTTTGACAGCGTCTGCATTTGTCAGTGCATGCCCAAATCAGTGCGCAACGACTCAAGATTGCTGCCTTGGTCAGACATGTAAGGCGATATACATCGCCAGTAGTGTGAGTATGAGTAGCTCGCATTCAGTATTCCTCAAGGCTCACTGGCGTTGTAGGACTCATATATATTTATTTGTGTTGATACGTCATAAACCAAGCCGGAGTGGCAAGTCGCAACAGTGAGTCGTTTCTCTGGTAACGCTTTGGTACAGTGTGGTTGATGCACGATACTCAAGCAGCTCATTTCTGGTTTGACCGAGATGCTTGCTTTTGGACAAATTCAGTGCCGCTTGAGCAATGGAGGCATTAGAAGAACGAACACTCGATATATGATCTTGATTTGAACACATGATATGTGACCGAAGTACTTACGACATGAGTATTACCGATCTTGTTGTGACTTGTGAGTTTGAACATCAAAAGCTTCGTGGGTTGGACAAAACGCATGACATTGGCGAATTGGCTTTCCATTAGCCATGGCCTTCTGATGATTATTATGGTAATAAAGACTCGCTTAAATCTTTGCCAGTGCTTTGAATGTGTCTACCAAGAAATTGCAGCGCTTGATAGACTGAAGACTGAGCGCTACCGATATACGAGCAGAGGCGTTCGACGTCGGTGAAATGGAGAACAATGGATAAGAGAGTAGTCATAAGAGAGTGGTTGCAAGTGATTTCAAAGGATGTCTGTCTGCCAGCGCTGATGAAAGGCTTCCCACCATCCTAATCCATCAGCTTTTCCACCTGAAAATGGCCTGCAGGTTAATCGCTATATGCTTTGAGGTTGTTAATGAGCAGTGTGGCCTTTTGCTCCCCCTATCGCCATCGTCTTTCTTGCATATTTTCTAGATGGGTTATTAGAACACCATACCTTGTAGTTTGACATTCTGCTGTATCTACTTAAACCGGTCTGGCAGAACCGGCTGGAATAGCGGACTTCTGGCCAAAACACCACCAATGACCAAAAGACATCCGTAATGGGAAAAGAGTTAATGCATGGAGAATCGTAATTTGCCTTGGAGTGTATGGGACGGAAGTATTAGAAGGGAGGACGTTCGACTTTGCGAAATCACCGCATGCTGACAAGGGACTAGTGCCGGCAGCCTATTGGTAGACGATATAATGGCCACGGAACCACAATGCGAGGACTCGGACTCGCTATCTAGTGGTCTAATTAGCATACTTGGACTCCCATCGATTTTTTCCCCTTAATTCTGCCACCTGCTACACTGGCGGAACATGGCTCTGCAAAGTTCTGCACAACACTGTCACAGTGAGAGCCAGTAACATCGGTCGTGTATAAAAGTCCAGCATCCTACGGTACGGGAATTTTTAGCTCACATGCACGACAAATCGCAAACACGTACAGCTGTGGTCGATATCAGGTTCGAGATCCGCTGGCACGCAAATGACGTCTCTTCGGATAGTACGTTCTGCCTAAATCCACCATGAAGTCGTGCCCAGAATGCTAGTGTCAGGACATAAAAGCCAGCAATGTTTCCCTTCGTATTTGTTACTCCCCATACCAAATATCACAATGCGTTTCTTTATCCTTGCTATTGTTACTGCTTTGATAGCATCTTTGTCTGTCAGCGCGGATGACGATATTATATGCGGAGCCCCTGACTGCCGCAGGGCCTCTCGTGTTGATGAGGACACTAGAACCTGAGAAGAGCGAGTATGAATAGTTTGCTTTGCACAATTTCTCCAACACTCACAGACCTCGATAGGATTCATTCATAAATGTCAAGCATTTACATCAAATCTAAGTCGCAAGACGCAGCAGTAAGTCGTGTTCCCGATTTTGCGATGATGCCGCACAGCGTGGTTGATATAAAGTAGTTCGTTGCTGATTGGCCGAAATGTTACTTCTGAACAAAATTCCCTGCCGCTTGAGCAATGGAGAACTTGTAATAGAGGGACATCTCGAACACTGAATATAACATGACATTGAAGTACATACGGCGTATTGGTCTGGTCACGGTTGTAAGCTTTGAACATCAAAAGCCTCGTGGGTTCAATGAACACCAGTGTTACACCACCATAATGAATTGCTGTTCAATCAAAATTTGAAATTAGCTTCAGTGCCAATATTAAGCGCCTGCAAGGTGTTGGAGGTGTTGGACTCCAACCATACGTATATACGATGTTGCGGAGATAAGTCAGAATGGAATTATGATCATCTCTGCGCTTGCAACAAAAGACTCAGTCACGAGGACTAGCCCAATGCTTACATCATCCATTGACTTTCCTCCTTCAAGTGACCTCATGTTCGACGCTGCAAGGAAATACGTGTACGACCGGCGTCGTGGGCTATTTGGGACATCGGTTGTTCTATGTGGAGCCTATGCTGTGAGCTGTTATGTTAACGAGAGACTAGAGGAAGTCAAAGAAAAGGTTGTCAGAGGCAGAGCTGCTCGAGAGGCGTATGTTCGCCGACGTTGTCAAAGGTTACTGATTTACCTGCTCATTCATTGTTATTAGACTTCGAAGACGCTTTCAGAGTACTCATGATGATGCGTGTTTTACTGTTATGGCACTTATTCCTACACTGGCTGAGCAAATCCTCGAGGAGATGGATGTGGAGTCACTTACCAACGAGCTTCAATCTCTGTCACGCATGTCCCGTCCTCAATCTCGCTTTCAACATCCAGAGTCTCATTCCGAATCCGAAGTTAGCTCCACCTCAGATATGCGCTCGGATGCTGGGTCTGTGTCATTGTCGTCCTATTCAGGCATTGATGGAGAAACATCATCGAATATGGCAGCTTCAACAGGCAGTTGGGTCGATCGCTTTTCGAGCTCATCGCACAAGAGTGCAAGCGAGCAGCTACAGCTACCTCACGAGTTCCTTGCCTCTGCTGGTAGTCAACTATCTGACTCAATTACCACCGCTAGTTCCTCACTGAGCTACAACCCTGGTGCCCCTTTTCATGTGAGCTTCTCGGATCCGGAATTGAAAAACTCTATTTATGCGCAAACTAGGAACCAAAGGCTTCCATGGCTTCCTCCATGAGTGAAAGCAGCACCCGAACGAAAGCACAATTATGGAAGGAAGTAAAAATATTAAGTACATTGTCATATCCAGTATCCCTTACAATTTGCTCACACAATATATCAGCATTGACACGTACACTGACGACACTCTATACAACCACTTTGCTGTCCCTCCTCACGAGCATACAGCTGGCTCTTCTAGCACGTGAACGCTACATAACCTCGGTCCTTTCCGCTGAACGCGCTGAACGCATCCGCGAGGCAGCACCTACACTCTCTGGTCTTATCTTCCGTGAGGCTGTATCTCGTGTTGTTGACGTGGAGATGATATGGCCAGCATGGTCTGCAGGCCAAGAGGACTGGGATGAAGAGGTGGAAGGCGTATCAGACGATGCTGAGATGCGGTTCTTGACACTTAGCTGGTGGATACTACACGTTGGATGGAAGGATGTAGCCGCAAGAGTGAAAGGTAGTGTCGAAGCCGTCTTTGAGGGGTATGTACTTTTTTCAGGTAGGTGTATACGCGTATTTTACTAATTTTTTAATGTCAGAGTATCTCTCAAGACAAAATTGTCACCTTCTGAGCTCCACGTACTTATCCTTGATGTTCGACGACGCGTTGAGCGGGACGGTATATGTGACGATAGAGCAAGCATACCTGGCCGGTGAGCAGAGTCCCTCTCGCTGCCTCACGGCTGGGTTCATTGACTCACTCTACCACTTAGCTTTCTTGGCTCTCTCCTTCCACCGACTCCAGAAACAACAGCCCACGTACTTGCACAAGGTGGTGCTCTCCCCCAAGTCCCCTCTAAATTGTCACCCCTCCCCGGTTCTTCCATTTCATCGTTACGCGACAGCAATGACTCTCCACCGATTGCCGGTCCCACCCCTCGTGCAGGTATCTTTCCAACTCCTCCCTCATCTGTTCCCTCCTCTTCCCCATCGCCATCCTCCAGCCAACCTGCCCCAAACATAACGACCCCACCCCCGACCTCGCAACCTCGTGCCGAGTTCAATGATCCAATATTCTCCTCCCTCCTCTCGCAGACCAGAGCATATCTGTCCGGCCCAGATTTTGCTTATGCCCTCAGCGCTGCGCTCGACCGCGCCACGATAGTACTGGTCGACGGACTGCGGGCGAAGGTGTTCGTAGACTCGAACTCGACAAACTTCCCAGATGGGCTGTCAGCGACCAATCCGATTGATTTGACTGTGGAAGAGGAAGCGAAAGAGGAGATAAAGATACGGTTGGCAGGCCTTTTGCCTGGACTGGCGCGGTGGAGCCAGTTGGCGCTGAATGCTATGCCCAACGAATTGGTAGATGTGAGTGTGCGCGTTTTTATTTTATTGTTTTATTTTATTTTATTTGCTTTCTGTTGTATCTGTGCGACTTCTTTCGAGCATTGGATACCACATTCATCTCGTTTGATTCACGTCATGCTGTGTGCTTCAGCTAACTTTTTAACAGAATGTCATGGCGGTGCGCGAACTCGGTGCCCTGGAGGCGATTATTATGTCAGATTATGAGGATCGATACTCTAATTGATGTCGAGAAAGAAAGAAAAAGTCATCTATTACCTGCCTGGACTGATGAATGACATTATGCCTAGTGGATATAGCTCCCTGAGTAATTCATTAACGTGCAATTACAATCAGGTCGTACTGAAGCTCCCAACCAGCGTGGCGTAGACGCATAGCAAAGCTTTCAACATTTCAAAGACGTAGTCAAGACTGGTTACGAGTCTACAATGTACTAGCTGTAGTCCCTCGTACTACTACCCCTCAGGCTACACGTCCAGCGTCCAGTGCGCCAGCACTGACAGGTATGGACACCACATGATGATCCCGGGGAGGCACTTTCGTCTGGCATTCCTTCAGTTGATGTCGTGTGTTTCTCAAGTGGATATCTCTCAATTTGTATATATTGGGTCACAATCAGCGGCTGCCGACAAGTCCAGTTCCAAGGATACTCTGGCAGCGTGAGTTCAGTACCAGTTGACCCAGGGAAAAGTCACGATTTAAACAGTGCACTTATTCGTTCCTTCCCACTAGTTCCTCTTACTGTCCCCACATCCCGTTTTAACATTGAGTCTGAAGCAACCCACGGGCACAAGTAGTAGCCATGCTAGTTATCCGGACCTTTGATCCAGCGAATTGCGGTTTGCGGTTGGTTCAACACAGGTTCAACGCAAAGCCAGAAGCATATTCTTATTCCAAGATTTAGATGTACATTAGATGGCTGGATCCGAGCGTGAATATACCCAGTATTAGCGAGGTTGCGTTATAATGTAGACGACACGCTTGGACAACACGCTCCCCTAAACTCTTTCATCTAGGAGGCAGCTATATCAGCGTCAATCGCCAAAAATATGGTAGGTCGAGTCACCATGTCTACAACGAATCATGTAGCCTATTTACCAGTACGAAGGAGTCGAAGGGCTTGTTCAAACACCCCTAGCGGGAGTGTGCTCCTGAACCCAGCATCGTAAAGATGCTGGACCGCTTCAAGAAGCTGAATACATTCATTTGATCCATCAATCAAGGACTCCGTGGCAGGGCGTCGGATTAGCCCGACATAACGAGCTCCGCATTGTTCTACGCAAGTTTTCATTGCTGGGTGAGCAGCGATCTCCAGGATAATGACATTATCGCCCTCGTCATGAACAAGCTTCTGCACGATGTCCCCAAATCTCGTTGGGCGGAGAACATTGTCCCAGAAGTAGTCGCTATCAAGCGGCCTATTGAGCCAAGCACCGTCAATGGTGGACATCACTCGCACTTCACGTGTCCCCCCATCCGACTTTCGGTCTAGGTCTAGATTCTCCAGTGCTGCCTTGAACGGCCCCTCTATTGGTTCCATCAATGGTGTGTGGAATGCACACCCAAGCTGAGGGAGCCGCAGTGCAAATGTATCTGAGAAGGTCTTGGAGTTGCTTAGGAAAGCAAATAAGGCGTCTATGAGGGGATGGGTGCCAGCGATGGCAACGGCGTGTGGAGAATGAAAGGATGAAATCCAGAGGCCGGATGTCGCCCCTGCATGAAGCAGCACGTCATCGATGATCATCCGTGCTTGCCGTGGACTGACGGCGACAAATATGGTGGCACCGTTTCCCTCGACTTCAGACATGGTAGTAGCGAAGGCCGCAGCAATCCCGATCGCGGTTGATCTATCGTAATGGCCTGCCGCGTAACCCATCACTATCTCCCCTATACTGAACGCCCATTTAATAACATTTTCAACTTCTGATCGATGCGATTAAATACCTTGTGCCAATAACGAAATTTGCTTTAAATCCCAAATTGCGAATGAGATCCCACAAGGCGATTTGTACGTATGCAAATGATAGAATGACATCATTTAACGACCAGGTGCCACTGGCGTTCAGTGAGCACTCGGCGCCCGGAATGAAGAGGCCTGTGCGGTCCAGTAACGATGGCTGGCCATATACCTCCATCAAGATCCTATCGTTTTCCTTGATGGAAGCTAGGAATGGAGGGTATCTTTCCGCGAGCTGACGACCCATGGCTGGATGTTGCGATCCCATTCCGACGAACGCCACACAGAGCTTGGGTCCAGATCCTCTATCAGATGGTGGAGATGAGGGGGAGAGATCCCACCATGGGGATGATTACTCACTGACAAGGATCTTCATCTTCATACAGTGCTCCGACTGGTGGATCAATCTCTGAAGGTATGCGCCCTGAGTCATTGTACAGTTCCAGGTGCTCTGGCATCACAGCGGCCTGAGTGTCTGGTGGGGCAAGCAGAATGGATAGAGGTTCCTGTTGCTGCGCTTTGTGAAAGTACATAGTGTTCAAGATAAAACACATACCTCCGGGTGCACGAGCCCTCCCATGATGGTTGAGATGCACATTTTCACCGTCAAAGTTGAACGTTAAATGTCGAGGAGCAACCGACGAACTCGGAAATGAAAAGATAGCTCAAATGCCGTCAAATTTGTGAGTGCTTTGCAGCAAGATGCTTGATGGGCTTGGCGCCGCTTTCCGTGCGAGGGTATGGCAGCGAATCTCCACAGTAAGCCGCGTGTTTTTAATCTGTTACCAAATTATATATCAATACTCTGAAACGGGCCTCATGAACTGCCTGCGAATCGCCACATCAAAATATCAGACGGTCATTGGCTTGTCTGTCAGTAATGAAAGTAGGCTTCAGTGTGCTCAACAAGAAAAAGGCGGCCGAAAAACCTGTAAATAACTACATCATCTCAAGCATGTACATGCAATGCTGCACCAAGTAACCACGCGATATTTTTACATGCCCCCGCTCGGTTCGATCCCATGAACCTTTATGGCTCTCTGTGAGGTCAGATCAGTTTGCAAACACGTAAACGAAGCTTCTTGGCTCACCTTCACACCCCAACCAACACCCCTTACGCGACTACATCCCCACACCTTAATCTCGTTCAACTTCATGCACGCTGTGACAACATCTTTCATCACAAAATCATCTAGCTCCCGACACCACCCAGCATCTAGATAGCGCAGTTCCTTCGCCCTCTTGAGTTGTGCAAGTGCTTCAGAGGAAGCGCTGCGTAGTCCATTCACACTCAACCACGTGAGCGACTGAGCAGAGTGTACGATGGCAGCTGCGAGTGCCGCACTTGAGAGCTCTTGATTTCGGGCAAGAGACAGTACGCGCAACGGTGGATTTGGCGTGAATGGTTCGAGGGATGTGAGACTGACTTCTACAGGGTCAGCGTCCACATCCATATCGTCGCCTTCGTCTTTCAGAGTGGACATGGGATAAGCCCAGTTGCCAAAGAATTGCGCCACGCCTTCATCAGTGAGACTAAGACACTCGTCCAGTTTTAATTCGAACAAGATACGGGAGTATTTCCTGACACTCTCCTGGAGGACATGGTCAGTGAATCCTTCATGCTTTGAGGTATCAAGTGTTTCAAGAGTGCTCCCGTGCTTTTCTATGATCTTCATCCAACCGTCTTCATCTATGCCTATTCCTGGAAACGCCAAATCTAGCACTCTCAATGGCGGTAGAGAGCATAAAGGATCCGCAAACTCGTTGTCCATCAAACCAATTTCCCTCAATGAGAGCTCTCCGATATTTTTGCAGCTACCTGCGAATGTTTGCATGCATTCTAAGTCAAATCTTGGACTTTGCGTAATCTTGAACACTCGCAAGCCTGACATAGCCTTGAGGAATTCGATCCAGGCTTCTGCCCGTACGAGGAATGGGCCAAGGAGTGTCAGGGAAGTCAACTGCGGCATTGAAGTGGAAAAAGCTAAAAGGACGGGCGATGTGAGACGCCCGCAATAATCAAGATGTAAGTGAGTCAAGTTGGGGTTGAGGGAAGCGAGGGTTGTCAATGCGTCTGGATTCAAATCTAAACAAAAAGGCTTGGGTGAACCGGTACGAGCAGAAGGATAGTGAAACATACTAGTTGCATCATAGAACCTCAGCTTCTTGTTGAGCACATCATAGAACAAATGTGCATTCTCAGGAGTGCTGTCGTTCTGCTGTGAGAATCTCCGAGAAGTATCCCATACTCATCACTCACAGACCACGGTTCTTAGAGAGGGCTTTCGCAATTTCATCCATGTTCACGGCACCTATATCACCCAAAGCTTCCACATCGTTAATGTAGCGGCTGATAAGCTGTGCCATGAAAGCTCAGTCGTCTTGACAATGAAAGGTTATTAATGGCCCACCTCGATGCATATTGCCGCAAGAGACGGAAAACGGCGTTCCCGATAACTGATAACATCCCGTTTTTCCGTGACATTAACGCGTTTGCGAGGGACTACGGGCTTCTTGAAAGGGTCAGTACCAGAAGCCTTGGCACAATGGTGGCAGAGATAGCCAGGAGGCGGATTTGCTGCCATAGTATACTTTGTCTACACGCAATGTTACGCCATGTTATTCTGAGTGAAACGAAATCATACCACAGTGAACTGCTTTTCGCATCTCGCGCAGGTTTCGAAGCTCCCAGCCAGAGGTTTGGGACTACCGTTTCCACCCACTGACCAGAGATTCTTCGACATTGCCCGGTATTCGTCCTCAGAGGAGCCTTCATATTCACCATCGTCTTTCGCTTTCTTCTTGGCCTTGGCTTTTGTGGCGGCCGTCGCTCGGCCCTTCGTACCCTTCCGTTTTTTGACAGGAGATTCTTCCGCAGGATCGTCGAGCTCGTCTGAGGCGTAGCCAGTGTTCTTATTCGACCAAAGAGTCAATTCAACGATGAAAGACTTTCATATGAACGACTTACCCTGCCTCGACCACGTCGGCCATTCGACGCCTGGGGAGCACTTTCCTCCGGTTGCTCTTCTTCTGGAACATCTTCCACGTTATCTCCAGCGTTACTCGGACCAGCTACAGATTGACCTTGTGACTGGCTCCCAGGCTGATTCTGTGTAGCCACTCGACGAGCAATGGTAGCAGGATTAATACCTGACTCCTGTTAACAAAGTTTTATTGAAGCGATGCAAATGTTTTAGGGGGACCGAAACATACCCGAAGAAACTCGGTCAATGCAGATGTAGGTCCCCGGACATTATTTCCACGTCTGCTCATTGTTGGAAGCACTGAAAAAAAGTGATTGAAGACTATCGAGGTCGGTGTACCTTGAAGGTTGACGCGCCTTTGTAAATTTATTAAATGAAACACGCCGGGTCACGTGCTAGTACTCTACGTCCATGTCTAATTCTCCGCTCCTGCTCGGGCCAACGATAGCGGCCACCCGCCCTCTAGCAGCTCAAGTAGGTGGCCATGCAGGCATTGAGACAACAGAAGACAATTCCCTTCTGATCAAGCCAGCCCTTCCTCGTGAAATTGAATTTTATCAACGAATCGCCGCAGCAGGCGATCACGATGAACTCTCGAAGCTTAGAAACTGGACCCCAAAGTTTCTGGGCGTGCTGAAGCTCGAGGGGCAACTCAAAGATTCAAATGCAGTTGGCGATGGAAATATGGAAATAGTTCCCGTACATGGCAATATAGTGTCAGAGGATAAAGATATGTCAATCCGATTCTGCTGTCAGCGCGTCCCGTTTTTTCTTATCTGGTCCAGCACAGCGCCTCGTCCTTGAAAATGCTGCGTACGGCTTTGTGAAGCCTTGTATTCTGGATGTGAAACTTGGGACCGTCCTCTACGATGAAGACGCGCCTCCTGAAAAGCAAGCGCGTATGATTAAAGTCGCTCATAATACTACTAGCGGAGAAACGGGCGTTCGCTTCACAGGATTTCAGGTACCTGCTCATGGTTTTAATACTCAGATTAAACGCTGAAATCGGTGAAGGTGTACGGTAATGACTCTTCCGAACCTATCTTGACGCCCAAGTCGTACGGCAGATCGATCAAGAAGGAACAGCTTCCTGACGTTATTGAGATGTTCTTTCCCGTCTCGTCTGCACCTTATCCGATACCACCGAACTTCACTGAGACATCCGATTCAGACGTGTCAAAGCCACAATCTGGTCTTCCTGCTATCCTCCTCCACTGCATTCTCACTACACTTCAAGCCGACCTAGAAGAATTGAAAGCTACCATAGCGAACATTGAGATGCGCATGGTAGGTGGGAGTATTCTCATAGTGTACGAGGGAGACTGGGAACGTGCATGGAAGATGCTTTCCATGCCTTCCGGGACCGCCACGATCGAAGAAGAAGAAGACGACGATGACGAAGTAGAGGTCGAGATAGATGAAAACGGACAACTTGTTCTGGAGTCTATACCCGACGAAGCGATAGAGGAAGAGGAGGAACATCAAGCTCTTTTGTGTTCCCTTTCTCTTATAGACTTCGCACATACCCGACTTATCGACGGGGCAGGTCCCGATGAGGGCGTGTTGAAGGGCATCCAGACCATGATCGATCTTCTTAGACAGCGGAAGGACAAGATCGCGGCGATGCTGCCTACGTGCGATGCATAACTTGATTTCGGTCAGTTGTGGTCTAGCAGAATAAATATGACAGTATGAACATCTATAACTCATTTTCCTTGTCCATGTGCCATTATAGGATACGGCTAGGAAGCTGCCGCAGAATGATCCAGTAAGACGAGCAGGCTTTTGGATTTCTTACTGCTTGTATGAAGAACTCCTATTGGGTCTCGAAAGGATCAAGCTATGAAACAGCGGAGAGTGGAAAGCATCAAATAATCCATTCTGTTATGGATAAGCTCGCTATGGTGGCAGTTAAACGTTGAGCATCGAGACAACTGGGCGCTCATTTGCTGTACCGTAGCGTATTAAGGGTATCCCAAATGGGGAGTCGCTGCACAACCAGAAAGCCTGAGCTGCTGAATCACTTCAGAACAATTCAAGTACATATGCAGACATCGCACGATCGTCCATGGTCACAGCAATGAGATAGAATTGATAAGATGCTGCTTAGGAATGGGTAGCTGAATGTCAGTTAATATGGGATCATAACAATAGCAGAGAAGTCTAATAAAATGTCTGTAGATATTAAAGTTGTAGGTCCGTCTTTGATGATGCACGCAGAGCTTTTACAGCTCGTCGCTCTCCATCCTTGGCTCTTCGACTAGCGCGCTCGATTGCGTCCTTCCATGATAGAGCTTCTTTGGTTGAAATCGCTCGCAAAACAATGGTATCGCCACCACGCGGGTAAGTAAGGTGTAGGCGAAGCAGAGAGTCCTCTAGGGCACAGTAAACTCAAGGTCGTGATAGGTAGAAATATTACGAACCTCGCTCGTTTCTCGACCCCTTTATTTGCACTTCGTTGAGAGGTATGGGCTATCCCACACATCAGCACCTACCTAAATTCCGGTAATGGCGATAAAAACACTCACAACACGATATAAACCCTTTCCTCCTTCATGAGTCAGCACGAGAATGTCGCTGCACAGGAACAGACGAAGTTTGCGTCCGCTTTTTGCTTTGCTTATTATCCCTTCCTTCACAAGCTTTCGCGGTCCCAGGTGGCGTGTTGGAGCGGTTAGATCAAGGTGACTGAGAAGATAACTCAGCGCCATCAGGAGCAAATATGCAAGAAAATACGCACCCCTGTCCAATCCACAGATCCTTGCTAATCTCACCCAGCCTTTCTCTCCCTTCTTGCTCCCGTATCGTCTCGTTCACATGCTCCAAAATTTTCTGTGCTGCTTTCAAAGCAGTACTGATGTTTTTTCGTTCCTCGTCATCGCCTGGGAGCTGGATGGAGACTCCTGGAGGCTGTCCGTTAGTTACGGTGTGGATGGAGGTATTAGTCGTTGAGGAGTGATCTGTGTATTGAAGGATTTGGCGGATTAGGAGAGGGTATCGGGTGAGGCGTTGCACTGGAATAGAAAGTCAGCTACTAACGGCTATTAAGCCTCCGCATGAACGTACTTGGTACGAGGAGATAATGTGATAAATCAAGATTTCGAGCAGAAGGGTCATCACGGAGGCGCTGAGAGAAAGGTCAGTAAACAGCTAACAAAACGTTTGTAGCATACCTGAAGTTGAGTAGCAAGGTCAGCATTACTGTCTCTCATGGAGTGAAGAACCTTGGCAGCGTTGTGCTGGTTCAAGCAGTACGACTAAAAAAGGTGAATATTAACGATGCGCAGACTCAGGAAGTATGTACCAAATAAAGGTGCATGTTAGGAATGTGAGTCTCCAGAACATCGCCAATGTGGTCGATATAGAGCCGACAGTCTTTCTGACGTTCTTCGAGAACGGAAAGGAATGTCTACAAAGCTGTCAGTCATAGCCAGTAAGCGAGAGCACCGAGAAGGTACAGTATTAGTGAGTAATATGTCTTCAATGTTGGCAAATATAACAGTGGTCGCCTTCTCTCCGAGCGTGCCCATAAGTCGGGAGTAGAACAACTGTCATAGTAACGTGAGCAATCTGAACACTACAATATTAATAGCACTTTAAACCATACTTCAACGATGAGCTGCAGGTCGCGAACGTAATCTGCTTCGGTAGAAATAAGTTCAAAAATTGCCTGCAGATCGTGAGACACAACAACCACACTACAAGCACATAATCTCACCTCTTGTCGTCGCCGCTCCATCTTAGGAATGCCCTCAAGTGCCGACTTGTCCACTAAGCTCGCCCATGACTACTCACCTCAATACGGCGCCCGGTAATAGCAAAAAAGACACGCACCGTGCCAAAACTAGGGCTCTCATCTCCAGTCTCACCACCAGCAGGCGTATTGACGATAGGACCAGATATGACCAACGTTTTCTTTTCTTGTTCCGGCGTACTCGACCTATTTGTATGTCTCCCCAAAAAGCTCAAAAACTGCGACGTACGACTCTCCCAATCTCGATGTGTGAGACTAGGCGCCAAAGACACAGCGGGCGAGCGCGGCGGTGACGAAGGAGAGGTATCAAAGGATGAGACAGACATCCTATTGCTGAAGCTTCCATTCGTCTTCTTGAAAACCTCGTACCGATCGAAAGCGTCGTCCAGATGAGACGTCGAATCGAGCTCAGTATCTGTCAAGTCAACAGTCGGCAATGGCGGAAGAATCTTCGAAGCCACTGGTGCTATGGAAACCCGTTGAGGAGTCACGGGTGGATGGCGGCGCTTCTGTACTGGGGGATTAGGCGGCGCTGTCACACTCGAGCTCGTATCTACAATCAGGCCTGCCGCCTCCAATACTCGTTGACGTTCAAGTTCTCGAGCGTGTTCGTCCTCAATAGTCCCATCTTCAGACCCTTCTGATTCGTCATCTGATTCGTCCATCGAATAATAGTCCTCGCCCTCATCGGAAGACCTGTCAACGTGGTCGTCCTCATCAGGTGATCCGCTGACAGCTGCCGCCCCCGATATATCAGGACGTTCGGCACTGTCAATGTTAGTCGACGGCTTCTCATGCGGGTTCACGCGCAGGAGGGGTGGAGATCCGGCGGCTGTTAACAACGAAAATGGTATTTCCGAATCGTACATGTAAAAGAAAAGCAAAAGAATAGATTTTAGTCTAGTTGCCAACGGCGATCAAGGTTAAGAGGAAAACTCAAGGGGGAGGCGATAAAATCCACGAACCCTCTACTATCTCCAGGTAAGCAGCCGGCACGATGAAGACAATTCCGTCTCGTTCAGCTTTCCACCAATCCTCTTCGCCTCTATCTATGATGGAGAGTTCGTCGCCTTCGGCAAAGGGAAGCTCATCTGCGCCCTCCCCTGCGTATGAGTACAACGCGTTTGCTTTCACTACATACATGATGAACATATTTGAAAGAAAGGTACATCGAGGTTTACGCACCTGGTTCCACCTTCTGTACATATGTTTGTGGGAAGAATCCAGATTTGCCATCCTTCACGATGGTGCCATACCACCAGGCGCCTCCTGTCTTGGAAGGATGAGCAGTAATGATCAGGTTCTCAAGAAAGCCTAACAAAATAATCAGCAATCAGCCGTACAGATCAACAACGACCATACTAAGATCATCAGGTCTCTGTCCCTCATACGGGTAAAGCGACCACACACGGAACTCTGAAAAATAATCAGTTCAGATTCCCCCCCTGCCCCATGACTGCTCACCAGTAGACCTATCAATATCATCCATCATATCAATCGTTGCCTCAGACGCTTGAATCTCTGGCATCACAGATATCTCCTCAGCCGGCTCCTCATCCTCCTCAATAGTAGTCGGCAAGTGATGTACAGCGCCTTGGTCAGCAGCAAGACCAGTATACCAGTCAACTGATTCCTTCTTACTGTGTCCTGAAGTCGACCCTCTGCTCATCTGGGGTGCCTCAGCAGTGGATTCTTGGGGTGAAGGAAGCACAAATGCTGCAGGGGCGATAGCAGCGGGGGGCGACGCCGGACGGGGTGCAGCATTGATATGAGCAGGAGGAGCAACATCGCCGATGACTTTGCCGGAGGTTGCTGCAGCACTACGGTCATGAGTAACAGCCTTCCTCAATTTTGCGCCTCCTTGGATAGCGTTCAAGAGGGCACTGTGATTACCAGTTGGAGCTGGGGGTGCGACATTGACTGATGGTGGTGGGGGTGCAGATGGTGCAGATGGTGGAGGAGGTGCAGTGGGTGCGGGTGGTGGAGGAGGTGCAGGGGGTGCAGAAGCTGGTAGCAGAGGTGCAGGACTTCGAGACTTCTCAGGTCCAGCAGATTGGGGCCTTGAAGGCAACAAGTTCCCAAACAGCTGCTGCGCCAAACCCATACGCGTGTCCCTTGAACCCAACTCCTCATCACTACTATCATTCTCTTCGTTTTCCATTAGGTTATCCCAGTCATCTTCGCTATCACCTCCAGCCGTGTTGTAGGTCGATTTGCTCGAAGGTCCAGGACTTTTAGGGGGAGCGGGTGTGGTAGGCGCAGGCGCAGGATTGTTGAGGAAGAAGGGGTTGCTGCTACCGTTGCTTGCTGCAGGGGTTGAAACAGTAGATCCCCCCTCCTTCATCATTCGACTGAAGGGATTGGTACTTGACTTATTTACAGGCGGTGCGGGCGGTGGTGGCGGTGGTGGAGTAGTAATAGTAGGCGCCACTTCATCGGGCCCAGACTTGGGCTCTGCTGGAGGAGCAGGCGGCGGCGGAGCAGGAACGAAAGCAGGCGGCGGCGGGGGGACAGGAGATGTAGGTGTAGCAGGCATGATAGGGGACACGGCAGATTTACTAGCCAAGAACTGCTTTCGGCGTGCCAGGTATAATTCATCAGCGCGACGCGCCTCCTCCTCTTCTTCCTCAAGCTTGCGGAGGAGGGCAGCGTGGTCTTCTCGTTTCTGGCGAAGTGCTGCCTCACGGGCTTTGAAATCTGCATCCTCTGGGTCTTCTTTGGGTACAGCAGGTACTGGTGGAAGAGCAGGTGCTACGGGAGCTGGTGTGGGAATTACAGGAGCAGGAGCAGGAGCAGGAGCAGGCGAGGGCAAAGAAGATAAAGTCGCAGATGGGCGAAGAGCAAAGCCCTTCCTTGGTGGGGGCGGTGCTGGTGCACGGGGCTTCTGAGCTGGTGACGCAATCTTGGGTGCAGGGGCAGGAGGTGGGGCGGTAGTAGTAGGTGTTGGGGCAGCAGGCGTAGGCTGAGGAGTCGCCTTGCCTTCCCTAAGAGCCTTCTCGCTTTCAAGTCGTTCTCTCCTAAGTCTCTCGCGCTCTTCAGCCTGTCTCTCAGCTTCCTTGGCTTTCTCTTCCGCTTCCTTCCTCTCCTGAGCGAGTCTGTCTTCAACGCTGACACCCAAGGTAGATGATACAGTCGACGATGGCATAGAAAGACCTAGAGCTTGCATACGCTCTTCGAGACGTTTCTTCGCTTGTACTTGAAGAAATGCTTTACGCTCTTCAGGTGTCATGTGTTTCAATCCTGGAGCAGGCGAGCGGCTGGTGGCTGGTGGCGGTGGTGGTGGTTGCGATATGTTGTTTACCGGAGCAGCAGGCGGTGGCGGCGGAGTACGCGTTGTTGTCGACACATCGCGATCATCATGGCGGTCACGGTACGACCTATCCCTGTCGTAGTCTCTGTCATCCTTATCGTACCTCGATGCACTGCGAGAATAAGGTCTATCACGGTCATCATCTCGATAGCCCAAGGAAGGCGAATGCCCGCCATCTGTATCGTCAAACCGACCAGATCTCTCGTTCCTCCTATCACGCTCTCTGGCATACTCGCGATTCTCCCTCTCTTTCCTCGCCTGGCGGTCCTCGATCTTGCGTTCGAGCTCAGGTACACGCTCGTGCATGAGCTGCAAAAGCTCTCTCTCCAACCTCCTACGTTCCTCCTCTTTGCTCGCGCTCCTTGGACCGCGGGAGACATAATCCAGATCTTCTTGCAGACGCTTGATGCGGTACCGCAGATCGCCCATCTCACGATCGAGTTCGTCATCGCCCGCATCTGCTACTGCGCTTGCATCGAGCATCTTTTGCGTGTTGGCAAGTTGACGCTTTATATCAGACATGTCTGCGGCAGGGCTGTTGTCTTCATTACGCGAGCGCACAGTGCTGCGATCGATGTGCCTGCTGCGGGGCTGGTAGAACCCGCCAGGGGGCTCTGCATCGGTATGCTTGTAGACTGTAGCATCTTGTCGCCCGCCAGCACCTGGTGCAGATGTAGAATTGAAAGAACGCTCTTTGAGACGTGAGACAGGAGTGTCGAGACCCAATGGAGAGCGGGCGCGCGTATCATTCTTGAGAATGTCCTTGAGAAAATTAACAGAGGTATCAAGATCTCGAGAGGATGGAGGGATAAGTTCGGATGGGAGTTCGTCAGGTATGTCATTGCCATTAAGTTCTGGTGTTGTGTCAGTGGTGTAAAGTAAAGATGAAATGCAAGGACATACTGCGGTAGATCAGGCCCATTGCGACATGGAATTCAGCAAGGTTGAGCTTGCCGCGGTTATCAGCGTCAGCAAGGGTCCTGCATAGACATTAGAGACTTGATGTACAGTAAGAAAAAATTGATAATCACCAGATGCGAGCCAGTTCGTTCTTTTCGATTCCACTCTGGCCAAAGACCTCGAGTGCGGTCTGACCGCTGATGAAACCAGTGCCTTGGGCGTCCCAGGATCTGAAAATCTGGTCATATTGCTTCTTTTCGGCTTTGGAGAGCGTCCATGGGATCTTGGGTGCAGACCCTATGCCTCGTGCTTGATTATGTTGCTGGAAGGACTGCTGCAAAGATAGACCACCCAACTGCTGCTGGGGAGGGGCAGCAAGCTGGGGAATTCCTCCTGCACCATATGGTGCAGAGATATTGGCAGGTAAGAACGAGCTAGACATCATTTGCAACCGTGGATCTACAAAGCCAGTTACTTGGGGGATCAAGGGCGCAGGAGTACGACCCGCAAACCCGGTTGGCTGGGGTACGAGACCTGGGTTTCCACCGAATCCTGAAGGAGACGGACCTCCGAAACGCTGTGGATTTGCGAACCCAGGCTGTTGGTATAACTGAGGCTGCTGCTGGAATTGGCTTGGAATGGGCGGAACAGGTGGAGGCTGCGGACGAGCCTGCTGCGCAAAGCTACTCTCACCTGGAAAACCCGTAGGCTGGGCTTGCAAGACACCCAGTCTAGAGGGGCCCGGGCTCAGGTAGCCTGTCTGTTGAGGCTGCTGGTAAGGCTGCTGTGGTCGTGCGCCTGGAAACCCGGTAGGCTGTGGAGCAATTCCACCAGGCTGAAAACCACCACTAGCTATTCCTCCAGGCTGGAAACTGGGTTGTTGCTGAAATTGAGGATTCTGGCCAGGCTGAAACTGTTGACCTGGATAGCCTGTGGACATGGGATACTGAAATCCCGGCTGGCCCCACTGCGACATCGTGCCAGATTATGCCTGTACAAATTCAAGCTGATATGAAGATCGAAGAATGGAAGAAATTAGGTCTGGTCGCTGTTGCACACGGTGATGAGACCCTTTAAAGCGGAGATTGCGTAGTTTTTAAGTCCAAATTTAGAATTAGAATTTAATTTATGTAATTAATCGATTTCTATAGGGTTATCTCTCGGAACGCTTTATTGCCGTAATGGCGCCTTGAAGGCAGAGTCTGTGGTACTGTCACCTTTCCGAAGCACTTCGGCTCCTCCAAGCTCCCGAAAACGAGGCAGTTACCTCACTTATAGTACTGTGACAGGTCAAGACCTTCAGCACCGCTCGGCAAGGTATTTTCTGCTCGTGTATAAGGTTAAGCATCGTGCCATCGCGCCCATTGCGCGTCTATTCCTGCACCATGCCCGACCTGCAGTCTCCCGCCGCCGTGACCAGGCTACCACACCTGACCTCCAACTTGCATCCTCCTGCATCAGGCGCTAGGCCAACTACAACCTCATGAAGCCTGGCGCTGCCTCCAAGCAAAAAAATGAAGGAGACATGTTTCTATGTTTTTCAACTTCAACGAAAAATCCCGGAACGGGCGACATGTTCAAGTCATCGCTGCTGTTCACGAGTGCGAGAGTGATGAGGGCTGATGAGGGCGGGGACACAGGCTCGTGTTTCACAATACCTGGCGGTAATAATGCTGATACGATACGAGCAGCACAATCCTCCATACCTGGGGAAGATACGGTTGAGGCCAGAAACATCGATGCTGAATAACTCGGTGACGGCCTGTCCGGCATTGTCGGCAGGATAATGTATGATAAGTCCAGCAGAAAGGAGGCAGGCTTTGACAGAGAACAACGATGGTGGCCATATGAGAGCGTGGGCACCAAAAGCGCACCCTCAGTCGACGAGGGCAGAAAAATGACGGACAAGTGGAGTTTGGTGCGCTAAAGGGCGCACGCCGCCGCATACAGTGATGAAACTTGACTTAGGAGCTAGATGAATACCGATGGCGAGTTTCTGAACAAGCAAAGAGATAGGTAATGAACCTTTCGTGTATGCGAATCATCGTTGGCGTTAGCGAGCGCCAGAAAGTTGTCCTGTTCGTGGTCAAGAGGTTTTTGCCGTCGCTGTTCCTACTACTCGGGTAGGTTAGAGGCGAATTTGCAGCTGACAAGGTTTTCGAGGTCTTGTCATTACGTGCTTATGTTACGCTAGCCTATCGGTAATACTTGTTGCTACCGAAGTGAAGTGACTTCAAGAGGTAAATTCGCTTCACTTCGAAACGTGAGATTTCGTTAGTACTCGCTTGCACCTCAGGTCCAAGAACTTTATACAGTCATGGCCCACCAGTTTCACCATTAGTAACACCAAAGGTTCTTTCAGGACTTTGCGAAACCTCTATCCACCTCTGCATGCATATGTCTAGTATATGACGCCCCTGCAGCATGTCGAGCTGCTGCAGATGCCGAGCGAGAAATACAGCGCTTCTTGATGCTACGGCTAAACGCACAGCTGATATCGTTCGTTTTTGGAGGTACGTGCACTATTTGAGTTTTTTTAGCCATTCATCAAATGAACATGATATTTCGTTGCAAAAAGAACATATAATATTCTCGCTGCTTTTCTGTATCACAAAGGATCATGATGGCCTTTCCACGCAGGTTTCACCCTGTCCCTTCTGAATGAGTTTTCTCCTCCAGCACAGAGGCATGCACAGTTCGGTGTGCTGACCTCTGCATCAATCGTTCTCGAAGCTTTACAGATACTTAAGTTATCTTACAAGCACTGGCACGACCGGCTGGATTTCACGCCCTATCTTATTGCAGAAGAAGTAAATCATACTGGCCGGTATCTAGGAATGCCATAAGCTCGGATGAGCTCATTGCAGCAGGCAAGTTCCGAGTCGACGAACTTGCTTAGCTGCTAACCTATCCTACTTCTCTGTGTCGCGCGCCACGAAGCGCACTTCAAATAACTTCGTTGACTCATCGAAGTCTACTGAAGTGTCTCAAATTTCCACTTCGATTCGCTTCAGTTATTCGCGGCAGCGCTAGCTGCACGTACCTTGCTTCTGGGAGCTTTGAGGAGCCGAAGTATTTCAGAAGGGTGGTCACGTGAAAGGCCACTCATCACTCCCCTGATCACGTACGTGCAGTCTCCGATGATTTGCGTCCACTAAAGTAATCTGTTGCTTTCGTCCATAAAAACATACAGAGGATGGACTGTATTTCATGAAGCTTCTACGGTGATCAACAAAAGAAAGTCGGGATATCTTCTCAAGTTCTGGGTTCATGTCCGTTTCTTCTCGAGTGCTTCATGAACCTAGGCTAATCTCGTAAAATCTAAGACCTGAAGACCTGCGGCATTAGAAGTATGTAGCTACTAATGCTCTCGAACTGGCGGTTTTTATTAGTACAGCTGGGAGCTGGGACGAAGTTCCTATGGTAGCTTCATCCGAGTTCTGAAGCCTTAAGTCACGACAAAAATGTGTCCTACCCTTCCGTTCATGTCGTGGCGGTCCATGGTCACTGCTGTAATCAACAACACATGCACGTTCAAGCATGAGGCCATCAATGATCGGGCAATCGAAAGAGAACGTGGCAGACTTGAAACTTGCATAACGCGCTTCTGGATGAATCAATCTGACAGAAGGAGAAGGAGGGTCTCGAGATGGAAAACAGGTGCATCGGTAGCGGAGAAGGTCACAAACACGGAATCCCGTTCATAGCGAGCACCCACAACACAAATAGGAGGCTCGGTCCACTTCGATGTTTGATAATAGTGATTGAGATAAGAGCAAACATTCATTTGAGAAACAGTGACCGGCCAAGCACAGCGATACTCCTGCGCCAAATGCTCGTCCTCTACAACTTGCAATTTTTGTCATCGCGTCGCTGTAACTTCCGTTGTTTAACTAGGCACGAGAATGTGCAGGGAAGGATGTCTGCGTCATGCTGACATTCAAGAAAGGCTGGAATGCAATGAGTGTCCGGGAAAGTATGCAAACTATATATCGCTCAAGACACTACAGTTCACGACCTGCAAATACGTAGTGTATTCAGGGATGTTGCAGTTGTTAGCCAACCTGGTCTCGGGTACGAGACCGAACATTTAAGACGGGCCCGGGCCATGGTAGAAGGCGCATGCACTGCGGATATGGTGCACAGGCAATATACAAGAGACTCGATCGAAAGGACAAACCACGGAACATGAGAGTGACTAGAAATGGTAGAATAGATGTATATATGACGAAGAAAGCACTGCCAGAAGATGAATTGAGCCAATAATCGTGTTGGAAATCATACTAATCAGTGAACCGGTGAGTTCTTGCTGGCGATTAAGTATGTTGAGGTAATACAGTTTATAACTACAGTCAACGGCGACGACAACGACAACAAAGGAACGAAAGAACTCAAAGGTACGTGACAACATTACCAGACGTGGAGGTATTCCCACTTAACGATTCTAGGAGGCTCCCGCGACATACAGCGCAGTAGCCGCTGTCGAAGATTTGAGATGCTTGTTGACTTCATCCCAAGTGCTACCAATGCTTTCAACTTTGTCGACACAAGGGAGCCAGGCGGAAATGATGCGAGCGAGAGCTTCAGCATCTGCTATTTGAGACTGGGATATATCCAAAAGTTCCAATGTTCGTAGGGAGGTATGTTGTATTGGCTCAGCATCAGGATCAACGTCGATAGTTGTAAGATTGATTAGAATTCGCAGTGTATGCAATTGTGGACATAGACTGAGCGCTGCGAATAATCCATGGAGGGAGACTCCGGAAGGAGAATGATGGTCGTCTAAGTAGTTGATGTCCAGAGTGCGGATGTGCGGCCAACTAGACATAGCTTGCAAGAGAATGTCATCGTCCAGGTAGATGCAAGGATTATAGAACCAGAGCTGCAGGGTTCGAAGTTGTGTAAAGCAAAGCAAATGTGGAACTGGTGTCACAGGCTCGCTGTCTGGGGGTACAGAGTCTCCTTCATCAGGAGAACAAATGGTGATTTCTTCTAGAGTCTGACACGCTTTGCAGCAGGACAGAGCATGAAAGAGTTGCTCGGCCTCTTCTGAATACAGATAGAGGGCTGCAAACTTGAACTTTTTTAGTGAGGGAAATTGCGAGTTTTGTATGACTGTGATGATCTCTGCACCATCACTCAGCCCTCGAAAGGAAAGGCTCGTGATGTTAAGGAATGACAAATTCGCGATATCTCGTTTTGACAGTGAAGGAGTGTCATCATACCCTTGATCGATTTCCAATTCGAGAAGAGTAGGGAGGCAGGAGAGGTGCTTCCATGTTTCCCAGTTGAGCATTGGACAAGACAGGGTTACAAGCCGCGTGCACCGACGAATCCTATTGGATAGCAGGGACAGTCGACTTGCGCTGTCATAACAACCGTCATTGTGGATGTATAAATGCTCCAAAGCAATGCAACGCGTCACAAAAGATTGCGGACCCTCGTCGATGCTCAATGGATGACGTCGGTGCAGCGTGTGAGACAGAAAGAGATTCAAAAATGGGGTGGAAAGAATTAATGACCTCAGCCTCGGAAATACGTATACATTGACGGGAATGACATAGAAAAGTCGGGGATGGGTCCTTTTTATGTTCAATGTGCGTATACGGGAGGAGTGACGCAGAAATTGACGAGTTTCATTGGCAGATAATGGCTCGACGCCTTCCGCCCAGGAACTTGAAAAAAACTCGTCCTGCTGTTATGTAGACGCTCGGTCAGCCGAAAAGAAACGAACAAAGTGTAATGAAGTCGTGCACTGACCCAAGTCGGATGACTCGTACCCCTACGATATATCAGTGGATGTAACCTCGCTACACAGCCTAGCAGTGGTTCTAACCCATGGATTTCGGTCCACAGCAAATCCATAGCAGGCTCGTGGAAGATTTTGCATGTCCTGGCAAGCGCTGCAAGCGTCGATGTTACTTGAGCAGAGGCCCATGGTATTATGTGCACATGACCGAATATCTCTGTTGTGTGGGCAGGTGGTATTGTGTTCACATAGGCGAATATCTCCAGGAGGACTTCGGGAACAAGTAAAGCCTGATGCATCACTGGGGTACGGTAGAGTCAGGACTCACAACTAGGTTTTATGTATATCTAACATTGCCTGCGTGGGACCAATATTTATTGATGGGTGTTGTTACCTGCTATTCTCAGAAGTCCAGTCAAGATAACGACATAGTACGGATACAATTTATTGCCAAAAATGTGGATACTTCATGAATCATGTTTAGTGCATCCATCTCGTCAACTTCCATTTCGCCGCATGACTTCTCGCAGAGCAGAGGCATAAATTTCTTGATATCAGTCAGGTTTTGGGTGAACGAGAGCTGTACGCGTCTTATAAGCAACGGCGCAGACTACATAACACCAAAACCAATTGTGAAAAGACCTAGAGTTCGGATCAACTAGTTCTGAATCAAGCATACATATCGCATGCGTCCGGTTGAAGTGCACACCACTGCGGCTGGAGTGGGATGGCATTGATACCGCGCTGTACCATCCTGTACCTGACGTCCTGTATCGTTCATATATCATTAAGTACTTCCACATCAAGAAACACCACTTACGTGCAAACGAGGAAGTGCCTCGGTGACGTTGAGTGCAGCGCCAGTGGGCTGCTTCCCACTCCAGAAAATTTCTGCTGATGATGCAGCGCGTGGCCACACGATCGGGTCAACATTTTGGGGACCAGACTGTTCACTCCATAGAATTTGCTCGCCTGCAGATTGCTCAGAACGATCGATTTAACCTCGAGACTAGATCGTGTTTACCTCCCAGAACAAGTTCGTACTGCGCCTCAGTCAAGTTTGCCAACGGATCAAAGGTATATGCCTAATGAAACATTGTGAGATGCGTGGCCATCTTCGACATTCATACTTACCTCGGACCAGGTCCTGAAGGGGCCGCTACTTCTGTTCTCCCAAGGGACGCCAGTTCAGATCGAGTACATTCGACAATATGAAGACTAACCCAGTTGGGTTGTCTCCCAGCCACTCACCGGCACCAGAAGACTAGGATAATAAGGACATTGTGTTCTATAGACAAAACTCGTCAACTGACCAGGTAGAAGTAATCTGATGGTGCTTGGATGATCCTGAAACCCTTTTCTACCACTGCTGCAGCATCTGCAGACGAAATCCAAACCCTTTCAATACAGATGAATTAGCGGAGTCAGATCATGATATTATCATATTTACATCACAATAGTCTCGTTTGAGAGTGTAATATTCCAGTCGAGGGCCATTTCTGAATGACCGACCGTCTTCATTTGATACTGTCATTCAAAGAAAGGGCAGCGCATACCTTGCCATACGACAGGCGTCTTTCCCTGGGAAATCAGTGCACCGTGGGTGGTCTGTGTGAACGTGCCAAGAGCACCGTTCAGCGTCATGCCGGTCCTCTTAAGCTGCTGCTGCGTGGGGTAGTCATCGGCGTAACAGTTCTTGTTAATTTCATCGCCGCCGGTGCTGAAATAGTGTGAAGGGAGGGTCTTTGCGATGTTGGTGAGCAAGGAAGCAGTGAAGTTCGTGACCTCTGGGAGTGCAAAACGAAGCTGGCCAGCAGGGGGCTCGCCGGAAAAGAATGCCCATGGACTAGCCTCAAAGCATGCAACATATTCGGGGTAAGCGGCTGCCATGATAGCGGTGTGGCCGGGTGTATCGATTTCCTAGTAGAATGTTGAGAAGTTATCTGCAAAATCGACTGATGAGTACTAACCATCATAACATCAATACCTCTCTGCGAGAACACCATCAACGAACAACAGACCATGGTAAAGTGAAACACATACTGCAGCAGCATACTTCACGATGTATTGGACATCGCTTGCTGTGTAAACTTCTTGAGGAGAGTATGCACCATTGATGGCGAGCTCGGGATACTGTGCGACTTCGAGTGGAAAACTCTGACTATCCGTGATATGCCAGTGGAAAGTGTTGATCTGTATAGCTTGTGAGGGACGATAAGACGAGACACCAGGAAAGCACTTGCCTTCACCCAGCTCATCGCGTCCAAAGTTCGCTGAATGTCGCTGACCGGATAGTAGTGTCTCGAGGTATCCAGTCCTAATCCCCGGAAAGGCTAAGTATATGGGTTCATGCATCTGACGTTAAAGTGTATGTAATAACCGCTCACATATGCAGGAGTGTCCTTGATAGAAATCGGGGCGAGTAAAGTGTAAGTCACTCCTCCATAGTAGTAGAAAAGCTGATTGAAAGTGGTGAGTCCTCTGTACAGACCCAACGTCGAGTTCGCTGTCAAAGTAGCAGCCGAGCCATCTGCTGGAATGTTCAGTGCGTACTCCTCGCTACGGGTTCCCAGGGGCTTGACAGCTTCTGAAGAAATTGGCTCTACAGCAGAGCCACTCGCGAGAGACAGCGTTAACTTTGAAAGCGTCATCGCGGTGGCAAATGCGGTAGTGTCATTCGCGCCACGACCTACGACCAGACGTCCAAGTTTGTCGTTTTCGAGATAGTACTGTGATTGTGCAACCGCGTCACGTAAATCCGATGGTGCGCCTTCAATCTCCACGTCAAAATAGAATGCGGGGGAGATTTTGAGGGTGGTCAGCCCGGTTTCGAGAGTAGTTGGAATGGGCCAGAGAGCTTGGACACCAGCAGGGAGGAGGCACCCTGCAATGAGCGTCAGGATGATAAGATAGCGAGAAAAGGCCATGAATCAAGATGTGGTTAAAGGAGCAACCGGTTCAAACTGCATCTGTTTATAAAAGTCACAGCTGCTAATCGGTAAGTGGTGCCGGTGAGGGGTCATATGTTCTTTCAACATGCGTACGTAGGTAGTGCTTTAAATATTACCTAGGAGCGACCCAGATTTCCAATGCAGCTAGAAACTTTGCATGTGTCCAGCGGTGACAGGTCCGGTGTGGTCCGTGGATGGCTTTCGGAAGTTTGATTCATCCATGCTCAAGAGGAAGACGGTCGGGTATGTTGTTGTCACGACCCTAGACTTGAGTACCTGGTGGGTAACAGTTATCGGTGTCGCCGCAATGTTTGCATTTCCAGTAGTAAGTACTTGTAGCGATTCGAGCTGTTCTCAACTCGTTCCGGGCATTCGAAATTGTGTTGATAAGTGATTACGAGGGGGCATCCTCCAACATTTACTTGAGGGACGTCGGTTATGATGTTTTATTGAATTCAAATTGTGTCGTCAAATGTAAATTATATCGGAGTTCTGCCAGGTTCTGTTGGGTTCTGCCACCCTTCCTTCGTATGAGTTCTGCCGTGGGCCAGGTACAACCAGTTTTAACAGACTAGTTGGCAAAACTCCTGAGTTCTGCCAACAACACTAGGTTGCAATCATGATGGTCTGTTGTTCAGTGTAACGTTCTGAACCAAACCGGAAATTCAGTGCAAGGGAGGAGACCGCCTCATTACGAGCGCGAGAAGTCAACTAGCGCAGAAGCATACGGTAGCAACAATATTATCCGGATGCCTGAAACTCAAACAGAGGAATAGATACGGACTCGGAAGCGTGACGACAACTGAGACGCCACAAAATTTGACGGAACAAGCGTGACAGGAATGGTGATGAGAGGCGAACGATTTGGATAGCCATGCGGGGTTCCAAAGTGATGACCTGCTGTGATATTGTGGGTAATAGAGCGCAAGGGTGCTTTAGCATTGCAATAAATAGTACTGTACAACTATTAGGTTATTAGGATGAACCACGAGAACACAAGCGACAGCTGTTAAGTTCGTGGGAAAGCTATCATTTGAGTCTCTTCGTGGGACCAAGTTAACCACGACGAGTTTCACAGCGTCCAAGCTCCATATTAATGATATATGCACTGAGGATTTCTCTGATTCACTCACCAGTAGCGTGCTTCCCGCAGAGATATGTATGCAGCTCACCTCTAGCGAGTGGTTCCGAAAGGTAGAAGGCAGATGCACTGCGATAGCATGTCAGCAGATACAGCACACAGGCAATAGACAAGAGACTCAATCGGAAGGGCAGACAACGGAACATGAGGGTGACTAGAAATGATAGAACAGATGTGTATATATGATGAAGAAAGCAGCCAGAAGATGATTTGACCCCCCACCTGACTCCGATAAATATGTTGGAAATCATACTAATCAGTGAACCGGTAAGCTCTCTTGCTGGCAATTAAGTATGTTAGGTGCTACAGCAGTTTATAACTACAGTAAACGGTGACATCCAGACGTGAAGTATTCTAGGAGGCTCCCGCAACATACAGCGCAGTAGCCGCTGTCAAAGATTTGAGAGATGCTCGTTGACTTCATTCAAAATCCCATACATGCTTTGAACTCGGTCGACACAAGGGAGCCAGGCGGAAATGATGCGAGCGAGAGCGAGAGTTTCAGCATCTGCTATCTCAAACTCCGCCGATGTCTGCAATGTCAATGATCGTAGGGAGGTATGTTGTATTGGCTCAGCATCAGGATCGATGTCTATAATTGCAATATTGATTGGAACTTGTAGTGTATGCAATTGTGGACATAGACCGAGTGCTGTGAATAATCCACGGAGGGAGACTTCGGAAGAAGGAACACCAGAGTCTCTGATTTCCAGAGTGCGGATGTGCGGCCAACTAGACATAGCTTGTAAGATCATGTCATTGTCTAGGGAGATGTGGGAATCGTGAAATATGAGCTGCAGGGTTCGAAGCTGTGTGAAGCAAAGGAAATGGGGAATGGGTGTCAAAGACTCCTTGTCTTGGGGTTCCCGCAGATTTTCATCACATAAATAAATGTTGATTTTTTCTAGAGTTTGATCCGCTTGGCAGTGGGACAGTGCATGAAAGAGTCGCTCGGCCTCTTCAAAAGTCAGATAGTCGGCTTCAAACTCGAACTCTTTCAGTGAGGGAAATTGCGAGTGTTGTATGACTGTGATGGTGTCTACACCGTCCATGTCCAGCGGTCGAAAGGAAAGGGAAAGGCTCGTGACGTTAAGGAATGACAAAGTCACGATATCTCGGTTTGACAGCAGAGGGTCATCATACACTTGAAAAATTTCCAATTTAAGAAGGGTAGGGAGGTAGGAGAGGTGCTTCAATGCTTCCCAGTCGAGCATTGGACAAGACAGGGTTACAAGCCGCCTGCACCAACGAATTCTATCGGACAGCTGACTTGCGCTGTTATGATAGCCTTGTCGGTCAGTGTGGATGTCCAAATGCTCCAAAGCAATGCAACGTGTCACAAAAGATTGCAGACCCTCGTCGACACTAAATAGATGATATTGGTGCAGCGTCTGTGGCAGAAAGAGATTCAAAAATGTGGTGGTAAGACTTAATGACCTCAGCCTCGGAAATACGCAAGGCTCGGCGGGAATGACAGAAAGAAAGTGGTGATGGGTCGTTTGTATGTTCAATGTGCGTATACGGGAGGAGTGACGCAGAAATTGACGGGCCTCATGGGCAGATAATGGCTCGATGCCTTCCACCCAAGAAGGAAGCTCGTCCAGCTGTCATGTAGACGCTTGGTCAGCCGAAAAGAAATGAACAAAGTGTAATGAAGTCGTGCACTGACCCAAGTCATACCCTTACAATATATCAGTGGATGTAACCTAGTTACACAGCCTAGCAGTGGTGCTAACCCATGGATTTCACTCCACAGCAAATCCATCGCAGGCTCGTGGAAGATTTTGCACGTCCTTGCAAGCGCTGCAAGTGTCGATGTTATTTGGATAAATGGTTTTCTGTTCACATGAGCGTATATTTGTGGTAGTTTCCGAGTAGTAGATGGCCTTGTGTGCACATAGGTGAAGATCTCCAGGAGGACTTCGGGAACAAGTAAAGCCTGATGCATCACTGGGGTAGAGTCAGGACTCAAAACTAGGTTTTATGTAAATCTAAAAACATTGCCTACTGGAAACTCGCCGGGGATCGGCGAGTAACACCAAAACGAACCTGGCGAGATTAATAGGACGAAGTTATGATTATTTAGAACGTTATACAAGCGAGCAGGTGGTAGTAGGTAGGAGACCCGAGTCTAACGTTGAACGTCGCTAAAGGAGACGTTGCACGTGATCCACTGCTTACGTTAGTAAGCGTCCAGCTTACCCTCCCATTCTCCGAAGAATCTTTCATGGCGTCCATAGAGCTTTCATCTTCTATCGCTTCTTTCTCAGTCTCTGGCATGTGTCCGTCTTGATGTTCTTCTTCGAGCTCAGGTTTGTGTCTTGTGTCATCATCTTCTTCGACAGTGTCCGTTTCAAGCCTTGCGTTGTAGTTTTGAAGTGCATCAGTGTCTTCGAGATCTTGTACCCATACGTTATTCTCCAGACCATAGCTGCGCTATTGAACAAGATACTGGTGGCCGCATACTCGCTTTCTTCTATCCAACACCTTTTCGATCTCCCATTCGTGTGTTCTGGTAGCGGTCACGATGTAATCCGAGCTCCAAAGGCATCAGGAAAATAACGGATCTCTCAATCAACAAAAGAAGTCGGGATATCTTTTCAAGTTCTGACTCCATGTCCGTTTCTTCTCGAGTGCTTCATGCACCTATACACTTCCGAGTCGGTGGGACCAACCACGACGAGTTCCACAGTGTCCAAGGCTCCAAGCTCCATATTAATGATATCCGCACTGAGGATTTCTCTGACCCACTCACCAGTAGTGTGCTGCCCACAGAGATATGGATATGTATGCAGCTCACCTCCAGTGAGTGGTCTCGATGGGTAGAAGGCGGATGCACTGCGATAGCATGTCAGCAGACACAGTACACGGCCAATAGACAAGAGACTCAATCGGCAGGGCAGGCCATGGAACAGGGTGACTAGAAATGATAGAGTAGATGTATTTATATGGTGAAGAATGCAGTGATAGATGATTTGACCCCGCCTGACTCCAAATCTCCAATAATTGTGTTGGAAATCATACTAATCAGTGAACCGGTGAGTTCTTGCTGGCGATTAAGTATGTTGAGGTACTA
Organism: Suillus plorans; assembly: GCF_016647745.1. NCBI lineage: Eukaryota > Fungi > Basidiomycota > Agaricomycetes > Boletales > Suillaceae > Suillus > Suillus plorans. Next base: position 262,063 of record NW_024537395.1, read on the forward strand.
CAGCAGTTTATAACTACAGTCAACAGCGACGACAACGAAAGAACGAAAGAACTTTGCAAAGGTATGTAACAACATTCCCAGACGTGAAGTATTCTAGGAGGCTCCCGCGACATACAGCGCAGCAGCCGCTGTCAAAGATTTGAGATGTTCGTTGACTTCATCCCAACTCCTATCCATATTTTGAACTCGGTCGACACAAGGGAGCCAGGCGGATATGATGCGAGCAAGAGTTTCAGCATGTGCTATTTCAGACACCGATGTCTCCAATGTCAATGATCGTAGGGAGGTATGTTGTATTGGCTCAGCATCAGGATCGATGTCTATAGTTGCAAGATTGATTGGGACTCGTAGTCTATGCAATTGTGGACATAGACCGAGCGCTGTGAATAATCCACGGAGGGAGACTTCGGAAGAAGGAACATGGTCGCCAGAGTCGTTGATTTCCAGAGTGTGGATGTGCGGCCAACTAGACATAGCTTGCGAGAGCATGTCATTGTCCAGGTAGATGTAGGAATTGTAACACATGAGCTGCAGGGTTCGAAGCTGTGTGAAGCAGAGGAAATGTGGAATTGGTGTCAATGTCTCGACGTCTCGGGATTCCGGGAAATGGAAATATTCATCAAATAAACAAATGGAGATTTTTTCTAGAGTCTGACACGCTTTGCAGCGGGACAAAGCATGAAAGAGTCGCTCGGCTTCTCCTGAAATCAGATACTTGGCTTCAAACTTGAACTCTTTCAGTGAGGGAAATTGCGAGTGTTGTATGACTGTGATGATCTCTGCGCCATCGTCCAGCCGTCGAAAGGAAAGGCTCGTGATATTAAGGAATGATAAATTCACGATATCTTGTTCTGACAGTGAAGGATGGTCATTATAAGGATACCCTTGATCGATTTCCAATTTGAGAAGGGTAGGGACGTAGGAGAGGTCCTTCCATGTTGTCGAGTCGAGCATTGGACAAGACAGAGTTACAAGCAGCGTGCACCAACGAATCCTATCGGATAGTGGGGATAGCTCATATGCCATACTGCCACCACCGTGCATTTCAGGATAAATGCGTAATTGCTCCAAAGCAATGCAACGTGTCACAAAAGATTGCAGACCCTCATTGACAGTCAATAGATGACATTGGTGCAGCGTGTGAGGCAGAATGAGGTCCAAATATGTGGTAGAAAGACTTAACGACCTCAGCCTCGGAAATACGCATGCATCGGCGGGAATGACAAAGAGTAGGTGGGGATCATCAGATTGTATGTTCAATGTGCGTATACGGGAAGAGTGACACATAAATTGATGGGCCTCATGGGCAGATAATGGCTCGACGCCGTTCGCCCAGGAAATAAAATTGTCCCGCTGTTATGTAGACGCTCGGTCAGCCGAAAAGAAACATAATAAGTCATGCACTGACCCAAGTCATACCCCTCATACCATATACCAGTGGATGTAACCTTGTTACACAGCCTAGCAGTGGTTCTAACTCATCGATTTCAGTCCACAGCAAATCCATCGCAGGCTCATAGAAGATTTTGCATGTCCTTGCAAGCGCTGCAAGCAATTTCTGGGTCGATGTTGTTTCAGTAGATGGTATTGTATTCACATAGGCGAATATCTCCAGGAGGACTTCGGGGACAAGTAAAGCCTGATGCATCACTGGGGTAGAATCAGGACTCAAAACTAGGTTTCATGTAAATCTAAAATCATTGCCTACGTGCTGTTTATCGATGTGGGCCGCTCACTGCTTGGTGTATTGCAAGTACGAACCGTGAGAATACAAGCGACAGCTATTTCGTGGGAAAGCCATTTGAGTCTTCACTTGACCAACCACAAGTTCCACAGCGTTTAAGCTCCTCCATGTTAATAATGATTAATGAGGATTTATCTGAGCCTCAGCCACTCACCAGTAGCGTGCTGCCCGCAGAGATATGTGTGCAGTTCACCTCTAGCGAGTGGTCTCGAAATGATTTCACAATCTCCGTTTTCGTCTCAATCTTCCAAAGCTCGCAGATGGACAATCCTCTTATAAGCGTCATCACGGCCTGATCATTTGCTGGTTATTGGGGAAGTAAGATATGGCTGTGATACCAGGCATATCATCTTCCGATGGCATTACTGATGTCAGGATCGTATTTCCGCATAGAACAGCTTTGTTGATGTAGCATTCACGGTTACCTCCTTGAGCAAAACTGCAGTTGAGTGGTCAAGGTATTTTTTGGATGCGTTCGAAGAAGCTGTGCTGAGCTGTCCTCGTGCGCTGTAAATCCTGACGCTGATGGTCAGCCCACCCACGCTGATAGCTCAGATTGGAGTTCTATTTTGCAAAGAGATTAGCCAAGATGAGGAGCGAAGACTTCTTGAATGTCAGCACAGTGGTCGTCCTTGCATATTTGCTAACCCGCTTCTCGCAATGATTTGATCGTAGCTTGTAGTGTTCTTTGTCCCTCGCCCTCTGACGCAGTTTCTCTTTCAACGCCATTGGACTGGTTTCCTCATTCAATCGTCTCAACCATCAAGCACATTAAATCCTCTCCACTTCCTAGACCAACCCACGCAGCATCAGAGATGTGCACAGGGCTGAGTACAACGCTTCGTACTCCTTATCGGCCCCACCGTGCACGATGCATCTCGCAAAAGACGGCCGTCACTTTCATCAACTTGTAAGTTCACGTATTCGGCGCGACTGCTCTCTTCCCATTGGTTTCACGTCAGATGAAGTATTGTCCACGTCCGTGTGTCCTCACACTAGAACACATAAAATCAATGTATTTTTCTCCTATAGGGAAAGCTTACAAGCAAGAACCGGATTCACGGATCTTCTCGTCATCTTCGAGGGAAAGGTATGTAGTCGCGTTTGACCCAGGCTGCGAAACATGACAATTCTTTGCAGATTTTCAAGTGGTTAATTCCATCGTATATAGTCTGGAGAGCATCTTATCTGTGGTGTCCCTAGGTAGTCATATACGATCGATATATTTGTGCTACGTAGAGGGTGGACAACCGCAGCGTCTTGGCAAACCTCTTCTGTCCTTGCATTCTTTGCCTCCAATTCATTGCTGAAGGGTTTTTTTCCTCGAGTTCAGCCGCTCTTGGGTGCCGCAGGACGGCCAACGCGGATAGAGGCTCCTCACAGGGTGGACTATCGTGATAAGTGTGCACGTAATGAGATCTGGATCTTTATCGAGGCAGATGGTTTTCCATTTGTCGAATACTTATCACTGGGAATGAATGCACCATACGAGAGAGAGACAGTGCTCAGCGCTGATGAACCGCGGAGGATCCACCCTCAGAGTTTTTTTAGTGTAGAGGTATACAGTAAGTTCTACTATCATCATATCATCACACTTCGAATTACATAGCACTGCACTACGTAGATCATAACACGTGAAGATGTTTTAGTGTTACAGAAAGGCGTGAAGACCCGTGTAAGCAATTTAACGGTCGGAAGGGATAAAACAATTGCAACCATAGGTAAAAGCAACCATACCAACAATGACATGAACGAATTGGCGCGAACGATTGTAGCAACTCTACGACGATCCCGAACATGAACATATCCCATTGAAATCAGGTATTCGGGGCATCTCCCATAACACGCCGCACATCTCTCAAAGATGTGAGATATGCGTTGACTTCATCCCAAGGCTCCCAATCATCCGCGACTTTGTTAACTTGGTCGACGCAAGGCAGCCAATTGAGGATGATGCGAGCGAGAACCTCAGCATTTCCTATGGGAGACTCGGGTGTTTCCAAGTCCAATGTCCGTAAGGAGGTATGTTGTGTTGGCTTGGCATCAGGATCGATATCAATATTCACGGTGTTAATTAACACTCGGAGTGATTCCAATTGTGGACATTGGTGGATTGCGGTGAATAGTCCGCGGAATGTGACGCAAGGACGAATACCGCAGTCCTCTATTTTCAGCGTATGGATGTATGGCCAAGCTGCCATGGCTTCCAAGAGAAGGTTATTGTCAAGATAGATGCAAGAATCAAGACAATCGAGCTGAAGAAATCGGAGTTGTGTGAAGCAAAGGAGATGTGTGATTGCTTTCAAATAGTTGTGTTGGATGTCGTTATATTCGTTCAAGACGACGATGAGTTGTTCTAGGTTTTTTTTGCAGCAGGAGAGCGCACAAAAGAGTTGCTCAGCCTCTGTCGAAGACATCACTTCGATCATGATCCGGAATGTTTTCAACGAGGGGAATTGTGAGTGCTGCAAGATTGTGGTCACGTATGCAGCCCTCTCTACCGTGAAGGAAAGAGCCGTTAGATTAAGGAATGGTGGGAGATCGACGATGTGCCGATCCAACGGCAAAGGAGGGGCGTCATAGCCGCACACCTCACGAATTCTCACTTCCACCAAGGTAGGGAGGTCAGAGAGGTGCTTCCACGCTGCCCAGTCGAGGGATGGACAAGATAGAGTTACAAGCTGCTTGCACAAACGGACGCGGTCAGACAGCATGGACAGCTGATCTGCTGTGTTCTTGTCGAAAGCTTTGATGGATAAGTGCTTCAAAGCAGCACCAGGAACTGCAATAGATTTCAGCGGATCTGCATTCACGGCAAAATACAGAACAATGACGTAGGGTGTGGGGCAGGAATAAGCCCATACGTGCATTAGAGAAAAGAGCTAACGATTGCAGCCTCGGAAAGACGCATGGCTCGATGGGGATTACTGAGAGGAGCGGGAAAAGGCGATCAGTAGATGGTAGGCACAATGAACGAATACGGGCGGAGTGATGCAAAAATTGATGGGTCTCATCGGCAGTCAATGGCTCGATGCCTTCTGCCCAGGTGTCGTCCCACTACATATTTGATTATTAGATGCTCGATCAACTAATGATCGAAAAAAAGAAGAGAACGGGGTTAGTCAGGACTAGTCTGCACTCACCCGCACACGGCTGCGATGGTATATCAGTGGATGTAGCCTGCTTACACAACCCAGCAATGGTTGCAATCGATCTACTTTAGCCCACAGCAAATCCATCGCGGGTTCGTAAAAGGCTTTGCATGTCACTGCAAGCGATGCAAGGGACGTCCAAGACAATGGTTTTTCCCCAGTAGATGGTATTTGATTTACTTGTGCGAATATGTCCAGGAGGACTTCGGAAACAAGTAGAGCCTGATGCATCAGTTCTAAGTACGTTGATGGAGTGCTAAGCGATACAGACAAGGACTTGGAGATCGCACAGTGGTGCCGATTACACTATTTATGCTCCGACTTGGTCTGGATTCTAGACGAATCCGCGTCAAATGAAGTTGGCATAGTGTGTCTTTTATTAGACACTGTTCCGTCGTAGGACTCGGAACTACTTCTGTTGAAGACGGCTTGTAGTCTCATGTAAAAGTAATCACACTTTTTTTTGTATCCTTTCAAGTCACAGTGGACGAACGAAATAAAGGTGCTTTCTTCCGTGAGCCCTGTCCTGGAGGTGGCAAAAGGAAACTCGAGTGCCTTATTCTATCGCCGGAGGAGCTCTAAGTTGGCTAGCCCTCTCACTACATTTCAGCGCATCAGAAATGGTATGTGTAGATGTTTAATCGACGGAAATGCTGTTGTGATTTGCGGTGCTTGAATCTGGCTGTTTCAATGCTTCCTCCTTCCATATCGCCTATAAGATCAGCGAGAGTTCGTGATGTTTGCTTTGAAAAACCCGGTCTTGTATTTTTCAAATTTGCGCTCTTCAGAAGAATAATGTAATCAATCATGCATGCAACAGTTTGGGATAATATACCTTACTAGCGTTGAGGTAATCAACGATCACGTTTCAATACCCGCCTTCATGTTGGCTGTTCAGACATGCATGAGTATGTGGGTCATGCTACCCGAGATCGGTTACACACATTTCCTACACGGGTTTACTGCAATCCTTGGAACCCATCGCGGTACCGGGTCATCTCGACACCAGAAGAGTGAGCGAAAGACAGTGCACTGGGCTTCTGTGATCGTGTTGTTACAGCTTCGATAGCATCAGATGCGAGGCATGAGCTGCGGACGATGTGTAGAACGAATTTCTCGAGCGTGAGGTACGCAGTGTTTTCGATTTCCTGTCATGGTGATCTTCAGTATCGTCACTCTTCAGTAATCAATGGAAGAGAGAGAATACGTGCCTCTGATATCTGTTTGATGATTGCAGGGTAGTCCACTTTGTGCATACCAGCTTTCTCATAGAATGTAATGTTCGTGATCACCCTCTGCTTTGCGAGGCGTTCGGGGGGATTGACACCAATCAGCACGGGCATGACAAGGTCTTTGACAGACACCTTTGCAGCCTGCTGCAAACTGTCTTTGCCCCTCGGTGTAATCACCTCAATCTCAAAGTCGTTCGCAAGTAAAATCTGTTTCGGAAGGCCGACGACGACGCGCACGGCGTCCACATTCTCTCCAGCCAGAGCGAACGCTTTATGAGTGACCTCATGCACGAGTGCACGAACATCAGTATAAGATGCCGAGAGTGCTGAGACAGCTTTGGTGAGATGACCATAGTGGATGGAGTCTAGGACATTGTCAGACTGGCCGGAGATCTCAAGGAAGGAGGGCTTGAGATGCAGGTGGACGGTGATAGAGACGGGCTGTTCGCGTAAGCGTCCCCAGCAATCTGCGCCGATGTTTGCCGTGAGCTGGATGGTGTCGACGAGCACGACATCGGTGGTGGTGGGCAAAGACATCGTCAACAGCCGCTCGGGAACTTCCGTCATGGTCCAATATTAATAGTATTGTGCGCGAGAAATGAGAGAACAATATTCACGAGTAAAAACCACCTGCATCATGATGTACTATGTCTATATATTGTACGGCCAGTCCGAATCGCTTTCCTGCAATAATCTATACATTGTACAAGCTCTAACATAACATGATACCAACAAAGACACGAACGCACATGAAACGAAATGAATGTAGCCACCCTAGGATGTTCTCGGACATCCATATTGAAGTCGGGTATTCAAGCTATATCATGCAGTGCAGCAGTCACATAACAATGACGCGAGACGTGCATTGACTTCATCCCAGTCCGATTCACCTATGTACTGGGCAACTTGGTAGACACAAGGGAGCCAATCGAAAATGATGCCAGCGATAGCTTCAGCATTTCCTGTGGGAGACTCGGGTGTTTCCAATCGCAACGTATGCAAGAAGGTATGCTGTATTGGCTCAGCATCAGGATCGACGTCGATATTCACAGTGTCAATTAACATTCCGAGCGCTTCCAACTGAGGACATTGACGGATTGCGGTGAGTAGTCCGTGGAATGTAACGGAAGGAGAGATAGCGCACTCTTCTATGTGCAGAGCTTGGAGGTGCGGCCAAGCTGACATGACTTCCAAGAGAACGTTGTTGTCAAGGTAGATGCAGGAATCATAACTACGGAGTCGCAGACTTCGGAGCTGTGTGAAGGAAAGGGAAAGGAGATGTGGGATCGCTGTTAAAGGCCTGCGTTGGGGGTCGTTGTATTCCTCCCAGATAATAGTGAGTGTTTCCAGGGTCTGTTTGCATTGGGATAGTGCACGAAAAAATGGTTCAACCTCTGTCGAAGCCAAAATCTCCACACTGATCCAGAAACTTTCCAATGAGGGGAATTTCATGTGTTGCAGCACGGTGGTCGCGTATGCAGCACTGCTGTCCGTAAAGGAAAGAGACGTGAGGTAAAGGAATGGCGAGATATGCTGTTCCTCGAGCCAAGGAGGGGCGCCAAGACTGCTACGAACTTCGATTTTCACCAGGGTAGGGAGGGTGGAAAGGTGCTTCCATGTTGCCCAGTCGAGGGGTGGACAAGACAGAGTTACAAGCTGATTGCACAAACGGATACGGTCAGACAGCATGGGCAGTTGATCTACTGTGTTATTGTCAAGATTTTTGTTTTCATAGATAAATTCAGCAAAGCAGTACCAGGAATCACTTCCTCTGGATCGTAATATACATAACAATCGCGCAGGGTGTGGGACAAGAATAGCCCTGAATGTTTGGAACCCGAAAGACGTAACTCTCGTAGCCTCGGGAAGAGGCATACGTCGGCGGGGATGACTGAGAGGAGCGGAACAGCGCCATCGTCAGAGAGTTCTATGACCAATGAGCGAACACGAGTGGAGTGACGCAAAAATTGACGGGCCTCGTCAGCAGATAATGGTTCGACACCTGCTGGCTGTGGGCCCCACTTCCACTATTTGGTAGAGGTTGAGTCGGTCAGCCGATGAACGAAAAGAAGTAAACAGAATGAAAGTAGTCTAAACTCACCGATGAACTATACACCAGTGGATGTAGCCTCGTTACACAGCCTAGTAGTGGCTTTACCCCATATATATCAGCCCACAGCAAGTCCATCGCGAGCTCGTAGAAGGCATTGCATGTTGCTGCAAGCGATGCAAGACATTTCTGACCCGGAGACGCCGTGACGGATGGCGTGTAGATAGTAGGCGGTAGCTGTTCCACGTATGTGAATATGTACAGGAGGACATCGGAAACAAGTAGAGCCCGATGCATCAGTTCTCAGTTGATGGAGTAGTAGTAGTACTTACCTGTTGAGAGTGTAACCATTTATACTATAACCCAGACAAAGCAGACAAAGAACAAAAAACTTAGGTGCATAGTAGGTGCCACTGAGCGCCACTACCCGAAGCTGTTGCAAATCCGAAATCGTGCGTTCGACTCCGACTGCGCCCATCTCACGAGCATAAAAATAGAGTTCAATCGGACCAAAATTCTATCTCGATCATAATATCGTTGCACAGCACTACGTAGATCTCGCAAGCAAGACTAGAAATTAGCGGTACACGTACTCAAGCACCGTTCCGCGAAGAATTAGATGACTATCAATACACAGTATGACATGTCGTAGCGCTCGTTAAACGTCGTGAAAATACATAAAAAAAGATAAATGCCTCATTGCAAATATATGACGCCTCGTGGCAAATGATGTGAAGCATCGTGGCAAAGGTACGATGCATCGTGGCCGCGGCGAAGATAAATGATGCATCAGCAGCATGATACAATGCCTGGCAGCGGAGACTCAATCTCTGCTTCATCAGGGAAGCCAGCACGCACAAGTCTGCTAGCTACAAGCCACAGACAGGGACGACTTCCGCTGGCCGAAATGGCCAGAAGATATATCAGCACGGCGAGCTTTCCAGCTCGAGCGCGAACGCGTGCTACATCGGTCGTTGTATCGCATCATCAGTGTGGCGACGAGCTGAGGCATAGTGAGGACAGAGGGCATAGGAGCGCTTGTGGGCGGTGGGGATGATCGTGGTGAGGGCGTGTCAGATGATAGACTGTGGTGGTTCAGGACTGTGTCGGAGTGTATAGATTTGGATGACTCTGCCTGCGCGGAAGAAGGAATGGACGCGTCATGATCACGAGGCATCTCTGGGATGCCATCAGTTACCAATGACCATCCATGTTCAACTAATCGTGTCTGGATCCTGCGTGCCAGGAGCACATCCTGCCCCTCAAGGGTCTGTGCATCAACTGGCGCAACATCCTCTCCCTGAAAACAGTCCCACGGATCTGTGCTGCAGTTTGATACGAGGCTGCGATGCACGGTAGCGAGGATCATCAAGTCCGCGACTTGGCGCCAACTCTTACGCGACCGCTTGCGCACAACCGGGTCTGTACTCCCGGACCTGCTACTCTCCCTTGACTTGGCCTTTTTATCCCGTCTGGGACTCGATGGCTGGGAGAGCGTGGCAATAGCTTGGGATCGCCGTTTCCGAAGACGGGTTTGCGCAGAGCACGGAGAGGCGGTGCCATTACAGGATGAAAACAGAGCTGATGGGAAAGACTGCGAATCAACGCTATCGGTTGTCCCATCGAACATATGAACATCCATTACGCTAGCGACATCATCTGCAGGTGACGTGGAAGGGAAGGGTATGACACTCCGGACATCCGGTAGATCGGGGGGAGATGGTAGGAGCGCCCGCGACTGCGAGGAACTAGCGCATGTCGCTGAAAGGGAAAGGGTGGGTGGGGCTTTGCACGGGCGGGAGGAGAATGGGAAAAGAGCGTTATGGTGCTTCGTCGATGGTGAAGACTTGACCCGACGATGCAAGTTGGTTGTGTCGGCGAAAACGGATCCCGCCCGTGTTACGCGCGATGCGTGGTCTCTGACTAGTATTGGGTGTGCTGCCATCGTTAAAGCCATGGTGCTGATTTCTCGACTCGAACTTGACTCGAGCTCGAATTTCAACCTGGGAATCAGTGATCTGATCTGATCGTTGTGCGAAAGTAGTCCAAAGACGAGAGTATGAGAGAGGTAGCGGGGGTTAGAATCTTCCAGCGATGACCAGCTGCAAGATGAAATAGAGAGAAGAGAAGGTCAGCCCCAATCTTTTCGCCAGCGGAACTCAGACCTTTATATAAGGCGGACTGACCGGTCCAAGGGAAATGTGAAAGGTGTGAAAGACCCTTTTGTGGGGAACATGAGGCGTGCTATCCTCTTAAAGACAAATAAAAATAAACATGATCCCACGACGCGTCGGTCACGTGTGTCGTGCCATTCAGCGAAGGTGCCGGAATCGGAAACGCATACTTACATGAAGGACAAAACGGGTTTTGAGCTCTATGCTCCGTTGTACTTGGTGTTAGTGCGGCAATACAGGATGCTAGCTTCGGGCTGAGATTTGACCGGATCCGCAGATGCAATCCTGGCCGCGGTATCATCAGAATCAGTTTCTCCAACACGTCTACAGACGACTAAACCATGTACATAACACTAACGAAACGAACGAAACGTCACAGGGTTGTAAAGAAAATTTCTCGACTAAAAACTAATCTATAATTTTCGCGCCAGCCCGTCTCCAAATTTCTACCACTGCGTCATCTCCAGCATTGACCGCATTCTGCACTGCAAGTCCCACATAACCCGCCTCGTTCTCCATCCCCCCAAGATTCGCACCTGCGCTCACAAGTGTATCGACAATGAGATCATGACCCTGACGTGCAGCCTGCTGACCTCAGCCACTCAAACCCGAAGTAAAATTACACAACACTCACATAATATAAGGCAGTGTGTCCCAATTCGTCCCTGAGATGCACTAACGCACCGCTCTCTAGTAATTTCTCGACACACCTCATATTCCCGTTTAATGCCGCGACATGTAAAGGACTCCGTCCACTCCCCGCATCCAGACAATTTACGATACCTCCTGGTACGACAACTTCTGCCGTTCCCTCAGTCATACCGGAACACGAGGCTGTGGCTGCTGAAGTAATGCAGAACTCAAGTCCCTCGACGTCATCCCGCGCAACAGTAAGATGCACGAGAAACGGTAAGAGCGCAGCTTCTGTACTCGCGCGCTCTGCGGCAGTACGGCTCCACGGAGCTGCAGCGTCCTGCGCTTCTTCTCCGATCACAATCTGAGGGATATCTGCCTTCGGTGCAGATGAAGAGAGACGAACAAATTGAGAAAGCAGTCCAGACAGGTCTATGTTCACACCGTCTAATGACGGCGCCGCAGCCAGAGATGGCACCGGTGGCGTGAGTTCGCCTCTTAAAGGAAGACTTATAAGTGAGCGAACTTCGGCTGCGGTAAGTTCGGGTTTTGCTAGAAGGTAGCTAAGCTTGGTAAGAGCACACTTTCCGGTAGCCAGTCAACTAAAATAAAAACTATATGAAAGATGACACACCTCGGGAGTCATGTCCCCGCCGGGAACGACACCGGCTTGAATAAGTGTTTGTCCTGTTTCGTAATCACCTGATACAGACCCTTTGATACATTGAGAGATGGCAACGATGACGACGCCTCTATCACATGCGTCCTTGAATGCAGCCAGGACATCTGGACGTTGGGAAGCATTTCCAGCACCGAATGTCTCTAGAACAATACCCCGTGTCGGCGGTGCAAGGAATGCGCGAGCAGTGGCGCCTGTCATGCCTGGGAAAAGACGGAGAGTTGCTGGAAAGTGTCAGGTTAGATGAAAATGTGTCCTGTAGGTGCTTACCGACGTGAGGACTCATTTCTTTGGGAGATGTCAGTAATATTGTTGAAGGAGTAGAAATATTAACGCTTTCCTTTGTAAGCTCTGAATCTTCGAAGGCTTGTCTGACGTAGGACGTCATTCCAGTTAACAACTATATCTATTCCAACTGAAAAAAAAACTTCATGACCATTGCGAGGACGATATGTGTGTTCGCGTACCGTTCACAAGTGGGGAAAAATTAGGGCTATGAAAGGCATTGAGGTCGTAGGAAGAGGCCTTTGATACTCTATTACCGCGGTACAAGGTGTGATTGAAATATAAGCTGCATTCTAGAACGAATAATAAACTACAGCTGCATGATAGAAATGTTAGAATTACCTGGTATGATATAGTTGCCTGCAATAGACAGTGCGCCAAGAAGATTGTCGACAGCGTCGTTCCGAAGTTGTGAGAGAGGTATTTGAGCTCCGGTGAGGATCTAGTCTCGTCGCATGAGGATGATCATATTATTGGAGGATGTAAGACGTACAACAGTTTTACCGAGATCCTCGAGCAGGAAGCTAAGTGCGCTGGAAGTGTATGACATGGTATCGGTACCATGTAATACTACGAATGCATCGAAAGAAGTGTAGTTTAGCTCGATCTCGGCGGCTATGCGGATCCAATCTGTCCTAGTCAAGATTGTGAACGGGAGAAACCTAAGAGTAGTGTAAAAGACGAGCACCGTCCATTTCCATGTTGCTACTATCAAGCAGTGGATTCCACTGGTTTTTCTAAGCTATTGGCTGAGCGATGAGTATATACGGACGACTGACCTCAAGAATTGCATAGCGTATGCGTTTCGTATGACCGTTTCCGGGAACGACACTTCGGGGAGTCACAAGACTTGGCAGACGTGTCTCATAGACACCATCAGCGACATTTCGACATTCTGGTTGCTCATTCACTCTCTGAATCTGCGAAAATATAGAGGGAGAAAGGGTAACCGTGTTACCAATCGGGCGGGAGGACTTGACGAGAAGGGTGGGCTGATTTGATGCACTCGGAGTCGTGACGTTATCTGTGCTGACTGGAGTAGACTTTCCGCTATTGCTCCACTCTCTATAACCTTCTACGGATGCAGCGTTGGAGAAGAGGGAGTCTTGCAAAGGATCATGGAAGCGTTTTTGGCTCCGGAGGGTATCGGTGAGGAAATAAGGCTCTGGAACGTAACCTCGTGAGCTGACAAGCATTCCGATGGTTCCGCCCGTGTATATAACCAATACTCTGGCTTCATCCGAACGCGTTTCCATCGTGCATGGAGTCGTTGACCTAGTCGTTGCGATTACGCGTGCCCGTAGGTAACTTATACGTTTGGTGGTTGTAAATTTACAAGTTCGGTTGAGTTCCGCCTCCGATATATAGCTTCCGAGTCCGATACTCTCGCTGAGCAGAGCCACGAGAGATGTTACCCATCTTTCTCGCACACGCATGCCAGCTAACGACCATCAAACACCCGGCGTACGCCCACCTTTGATCTATTGATTGGGCGGTTCCGATGTCAATACACAAACAATCTAGCTAGAATCGATAGTTCGTGCGATATTTCCACCGTTTTGTAATATTTTTACCTCGTCAACAAATCACCTCCTATACAGTCTGATCTGCATTCTTGGATTGTTCAAGAACATAATTTCAGTTGTGGTCACTACATAGATGCATGGATCAAATGAGACGCACAATCCAATAATGAGTAGCCAAAGTTCACAACCGACTGTGACACATCAAACATTGGCCATGTCTTCTATGACCAATAGGAAGCAACAGATGTCAGTGGTGAAGCCGCGTCAGACGACGAGAGGTCTCCCTGGCAAGGTACAGGGTGTTGCGCACCTGCCTGGGGGACGACGCATCATCACAGGTTCGTGCGATGGGTCACTTGAACTATGAACCTGGAGAGCAATACAGATAGGATACGAATGGCGGGATGAGGGGACTCTAGATCTGTGATCAGCGTTCACTATCGTAACTTTGTCTCTGAACGACAAAACTATTATGATTGGAGGCACTGATAGGATAGTGATGTTGCGAGATATGGAGACGGGGAGGGTCATTTCCAAATGGACGGGACACTGATTGGGTGCGATTAGTGTACTGGATGAACGAGTGGCCATGCGAGCGAATCCAATTATGGGACGGCAAGAGTGTGGAATATCAAGAGCGGATAAACAGTACTTGGTACAATCAAAACCGGGCACAGGTGGAGTAATTTACTCACCCGAAACATCAAAAATCGCGACGTGAGAATTTGAGGATGTAAGTCTTAGCTGCGACCCCACAAGAAGAACATGGCGCGAAATGCAAGTTTGAAGGGGAATGAAAGATCGAGATTCGAGACGAAAGTAAGACAGAGAGACATTAAGAATGAGACTCCCGGCTGAGACGATGGACCTTTGAAACGTTGGGAGGAATTCGACGATGTATACAGCGTTCTTTGAAGTATCGTAGCGAGTGGTCGAAGACATATGATACGGCTCTGTACAAGGATGATAAGAACAAGAGAAAAATATTTGTCATGATGCGATGCTGCACCTTGTGTGAAGATGTGAAATGATACAATTATGATTGGCTCGTCCTGGCTTCTGCATAGATACATCAATGTGTGCATTATCGTCCGTCTTATTATGCGAAAACAGTATCTGTGCGTATGGTACATTGCAAATTTTAAAGAGAGTAACTTCGTTCATGAAAATGAGATCTGCATACCTTATAGTCTGAGTCGTTTCGACCAAAGCGGAGGTTGCTACACGGAGCTCCAGTCGATCTTGATGGCATCTGCCCCACTGTGAGCGTTCACTTTTGATATGCTCCAAATCTCCAGCTGCGGTGCTGCACTCAAGTCTTCATCTTCGTAGAATCGTACCTGCGCCTCAATAACCACCAGTTGATGAACATCCTGTCAGTCTGCTTAACCGACGACCACGGCGACGACATGACAAGGAACAGATCACGACATTTTGCAATGTGTTCTGTCAAGGTTTACACGATGGTTGATAGTAGTACTAGTAAACACGAGGTCAGGACATGTCTGGGAGACATACAGATGGTCTGAACTTACCTGAAGTGCATCATACTGATAACGACCTTCCACACTCGCGGATTGGCTGCCGTGCGTTTCATGAACTTCGCAAGCCTGTGCTGGATCATCAATTCGAGATCACCGTGATCAGCGCTCAGCTGTACTTGGTATTGTCAACACGATGCCCAATACCCTATGGCGTGGGAAAAATCCCAATAAGATATCGTGTCTCAAGAGTACAAGCCTTGCATTCGAACGGTATTTGCAAGAGAAGGACAACAGTATGTACGCGCAGACATATCTTATTGTAATTCATTGTAGTAAACATTCGAAGGTCAACGGATGATATTTGCTTGTATGATATAAAATGTATGTAGGAGATTTCCGAAAAATTATCATATTGTGCCTCTCGTCTGCTTCTATTACAACACGCGCTGTAGGTCCAGCTTGATATTTGTGGCCGAAAGATCAGTCTAGACGCACCATTTTGATCAGACGAGTGTAAGGTGACCTGTTACATAAAGATAGAGAGCTGATTTATTCCGGAATGCACATCTTATACTGTTCCACACCTACGTAAGGTCGTATTCTTGTCACAATCTGGGATCATTTGAGGGTCCAAGTTCACCGCTATGTACAACTTCAGGTTGCTTGCAGGTGTTGATTCTGGGTGTACTGTTTGCGCCTCAACCTCTTTGGAAATTCAGACAAAGCGCCGGCTCGACGATATAAGGACAACCTCGTTGCAGACTCGCACTCGGACTTCCTCCAAGCTCTTTGTACCATTGACATAGCTCAAGTCTAAGTTCCCCAGCCTTTCATATAACCACTTTATCACCACAAGCTTCTCTTGTTCAACAGACCATGTTGGACTTACTCTCCAAAGATCGAATAGTCAACGAGGCAGGCCTCAGAACCGCTTTGCGCCATCTGGACACAATTTCAAGTCCAGGAGCAACCGCATTACAAGCTACGGTCAAACATATGTCGTCATCACCCCATGTTTTTGCATATATCATTTCTGGTATCTCACGAACTTCCTTCGAGCGTCATCAGCTCTGACTCTGTCAACAGTTTGGGATCGCCGTGAGGCAATGATCTCACAGATCATAAAAGACTTTCCAAGGAAATCTCAAGAATATCCAACATCCGTTGCGAGAACGATGCTAGACAATCTGTCTATGTACTTTCTAGCTTTTCCAGCTGAGCCTCTAGCGATGGATATCTCTAGGGACATCAGCCGCCACAGAGGCTTCATCGAGGACGCTTCACCTGTACTTTGCGCGTTGAACACTATGGAATTTTCTGGTGCAGGGTCGTTTGAAGACGAGAACGATCTCTTCGACGAATCTGATGATGGATTCGTCAAGAAGAAAGTCCCTCAGAACATGCGCAAGCGTAATCGCCCGAAAGCTCATACGTCTATCGACGCATCTCTCTTCCTGAGGCTTGATGTTGTTGTGCCTCTCACGAGCGAGGCTGCCGCATCATTGTCTACTCACATTCTTACGAAGCTGAAAAATACACTCTCGGTGAGTATATTCTCTACTTTTTGACGTTTCCCCTGACAGCTCTCCGTAAGTTCTACCTCTCGCTTCTGCGGAGGACGGAATTAGCAGGCGACATTAAAGCCTTACTCCTCCCAAACGTGGGCGAGTTTGCCAAAGATGTTGCGCCTGAAGTTTCGTCAACCGAGGATGTCGAGAGCCCAACAACCCGACCCAAAGTGTACCAAATGGTGCAGCCTATGAAGGCTGCGCTTTACTTTGAGAACGCGGACGGGTTCGGAGAGTGGCGAATCCTCATATCTACGGAAGCCTACAAAAATTTGCGTGAGTTACGTAAATCAGAAAAGAAGACATTCAAGATCATCGTCGGGAAGATCAAGTCTGTCTTCAGATGAAATTTGCTGTCATGATCTCATCGTAATCACAGACAACTATCGAATGGTTATTTTTCAGATGATAATCACAAGCGACTTAACGGACCAGATGCAGGCATACCCATCTACGATGCCAAGATGACAAAGGACTTACGATTAGTAGTAAGTGTAATTTCACATACATCGATCGGAGCAGGAGACGACTGACCTTTTCTCACAGTACCAGATTGATTGTGTCCCTGACCAGGATGGAAAGGTACGTCGCTTTTACATCAACATCGAGCATGATATTGAGACTGGAGTCTTGACAGTCCGAAAGACAAGGTGAACTGTCAAGAGCAATTACATCCGTCTTATTAGCACTCATATGAACTCCAGTAATCAAGGTATACGGCATTTATACGCATGCACAACTTGGCAAAGTATGGGATGCCTTGGGTAACCATCTCGCACGCAAGGGCAGAGAATATCGTAGAAGGTGAGGACCTTTTTCGGGTCTTGATGCAATTCAGTGAATAGTTGCTTGCACAGGTGTATCTTTCGGAATAGACCTGTCCTTTCTAAAGACAGCGCGATTCTGCCTGCATCATTCCCATCAGCTGAACCCGAGCCAGAATGCTCAGGAAGTCCACTCAATCTTAGTGATAAGGACATGGACCGAGTTGAGTACTTTCAGTTGTCATTTGTACAGGCATTGATCCATGGCACAGCTTCACTCTTTACTCGTGTATGAATTTTTGCCATCCTTATTCAAATTGGTTTTCATCTAACCATTTTCTAGTTTGGAGAAATATGTCACATTCTCGCAAGTAAGCTTATAGATACGATTCATAGGCACGCAGATATTGACTCGGTAACCTCTTGTTT
The DNA here is from genome assembly GCF_016647745.1 of Suillus plorans. NCBI lineage: Eukaryota > Fungi > Basidiomycota > Agaricomycetes > Boletales > Suillaceae > Suillus > Suillus plorans. The sequence goes on from NW_024537395.1 coordinate 279,783, forward strand.
TAGGCGTTCCTACATAGTGAGTGATCATGTAGTTGGCTCGCCACCTCCTCTTATCTTTCCAAAAGGTCTTATCGCAAACCAAGACGTACAGCACGTCTTTATGCTCACGTGAGTTCTGCCCCAATGTGACGCATTCACTGATCAATGTTTGTTCAGACCTCAAGAGCAAAAGATTGTCGAGTGTATCACGTCATGTTACGTCTTGGGTCGCAGCGGCACGGGGTAAGTGTCCTGCCCCTAATATACATAGCTTATTTATCACACTCAACTAGAAAAACCACGACGATGCTGTTCAAAATTCTCGGTATTCAGCGAGCTTGGGAGATGAGTGCAGTCGACATGCCGAAGCCACGCCAAATCTTCGTCACCAAATCCAGAGTGCTCGCTACGAAAGTGGAAGAGTATTTCACGAAGCTTCTCGAATCTCTGGCATTGGCAGGCTATACCCTGGAGGAACTTGCAAAAATGAAGGCACGAAGTGTCCAGGAGGGCCTTGTTGATCTCGACGACCTGCCCGAATCACAGATGAATGTACCGATGAGATACAGCGGACTTGAGGATAAGCACTTTCCTCTTTTTCTAACTTTCGATCGAGTGCGTCCCAATCCGTCGTCTGGACAGCTTCCGAGCTAATCGTTTATGTAGTTGGCGAAAATGATCGCGGCAGATATCTTGGACAAGACAGATAGCGCAGGAGCTTTCTTCAATGTTGACAATGCTGACGCGCATGACTGTTTCGTCACCTATGACGTATTCGCAAATCAATACTGGCCTCATTTTCCACAGAATCTCAGCAAGAACCTTAGTAGCGTCCTTTTCTCTTATGATGACAATAGAGTACTGACACTACCCCATCAGATTCGTGGTTGGTTTTTAGCGAATTCATGGGTGAGTACTATTTGTATTGCATGGACACTGACAATTACTAAATATACACACAGGGATCATCAAAGGCTCCGAACACGCACTAACCTGTCCTGAAGGAATTCTCGATCGCCCAGCCTACCTCCTTCTTTCTCATCGTTCTAACCCAAATTTTGCGAATCAGAGGGAAATTCTGTACGACATGTTCGAGTATTATACGAAAATGAAGAGGCAACGACGTCATCATGATGTTGCAGACCGGTACGACCTATTCCCCTTCTCACCCAAGTAATGTCACGATATATTCCCAAACAGCACGCATGCGATACTCAAGGTCTTCCGGAGCAAGAAGTTCCCTGGTCAACAGATCGATTATCTGTATGTGTTATCACCACCAATGCATCTCACCCCTGACTACCTGCACTAGGTATGTCGACGAAGCACAAGACAACCTTCTGATCGACGCACTCTGTAAGTGGTCACTCCATCCCTTGTTGACATAATCCCTTGAGCTTTCTGTTATAGTTTTGAGGCAATTATGCAAGAATCCAGATGGTTTGTTCTGGGCTGGGGACACCGCACAGACAATCTCTGCAGGGAGTTCCTTCAGGTTTAATGATCTGAAAGCGTTTCTCTATCGTGTTGAGGTCAGCAGACAGCGACTTAGCTCGGGCCTGAATTGATACCTTGAAGCAGCAGCAAAATATTTCGGTCAATTCCGCTGGAGCAGGTCTTCGTCAGCCTGCGATGTTTCAATTGGCGATCAACTACAGATCGCACGGTGGAATCGTCAACTGCGCAAGTTCTGTGATCGAACTCATCACAAAGTTCTGGCCCAACACAATCGATAATCTTCAGCCAGAAAAGGGGGTGGTTGACGGGCTGAAGCCTGTCTTTTTCACTGGTTGGGATAAAGACACCGTTCGTTATGAACAGTTCTTGTTTGGGGAGAGGTAAGCAAACCTGGACTATACCCCTCTTGTCCTCCTGAGAATTCTTCCAGCGGTAGCCACATTGAGTTCGGAGCCGGGCAATGTAAAGTAATTGGCTGGAGGTTTCATTCATACACTGACAAGGTATCTAGGCATTCTCGTGCGTGACGATGCGGCGCGTCAGAAGTTACGAGACCAAGTTGGTCAAATTGGACTAATTATGTGAGTCGTATTAAGACTACCTTTGCTCTGTGTTTTCATGTTGACATATGTATGCAGGACGCTTTATGAGAGCAAAGGCCTGGAATTCAATGATGTGAGAAAGCTAAGTTTGCTATCTGATGGATGTCTGACTTCGGTCAGGTGCTGCTATACAACTTTTTCGAGGATTCTGCTGTAGATCTGTTGCGATGGCGCATAGTTCTCAGTGGGGTAGACGGTCAAGGATATGCACCGAACTTTGACGAGGCGCGACACGCTGGGGTTTGTAGCGAGGTAGGCACACCGATCTTTGAAATGAACTTCGGCTTACTTTTATTAGCTCAAACTTCTTTATGTGGGAATCACTCGAGCAAGGAAGAACATATGGATCATTGACAAATCTGATAGATCAGAGCCTATGCGTGTACGTTGAGGGCAGCATGTTAGCATAACTTGATCTGATCACTATTTTCCTTCAGAAATTTTGGACGTCTCGCGACCAGATCAAGAATTGTACCCCCGGCACCGATGTCCCTCATCTAGCCGTCTCCTCGACTCCAGAAGAATGGGCATCCTTCGGGCGTTCACTATTCTCGCACAAGCGCTACTCGCAGGCTGTTCACTGCTTCGAACGTGCTAACCTTCGTCATGAGGTGAAGGTTTGTGAAGCATATCAACTGCGAGATGTCGCACGTTCTAGTGTCGGAGTGGCCTCACTCAGCGACCAAAAAAGAGCTTTTAACGTGGCTGCCGATGCCTTTACTGATTGTGGGGCGACCGCGACAGGAAATCAGAAGCTCCAATATTATCGTAACTCGGCGGATTGCTACGTTCGAGCAGGAGATGATCTTAAAGCTGCTAAGGCCTATCTCAATGCTCAAGAGTTCGAGCAAGCAGCGAAGAGATATCGCAAGGCTGGACGGTTTGACAAGACCCTCCATGTTCTTGATGACTATGGTACGGATATACCTGAAGAGACCAAGACGGAGTTACGGACTGTGTGCAGACTATTTTACTGCAGCAGGAACAACGCTCAGTAAGTCTTAGACTCTTCACGATGTCTTTATTTAATAGCAATTGCGCAGGGTTCCCTTGTCCCTCTTCTCGACATTTGAAGAGCAACTCGAATTTCTGGAGGACTATGATCTCGATTATGCTCGTGCCTCACTGCTTGAATCTCACTCGATGTACTATAAGGCCGCAGAGCTTCACTTGTCAGAGAACAGGCCCTTGGAAGCTGTTCGGGCATTCATCAAGGACGACAGCGAGGACGATTCTACTAGCCGTGCGGCCGATGCTATATTGGAATACTTCTGGCGCCAATGCTCCTTTAGAATCACTGCAAAATCCGTTGCTGATGAGCCAATGCAGCATTTCATCGTTCTTGCTGATCAGCTAGAGACGAACAAACTAAAGCTGGCCACGCGTGATCTAGTACGTATTAGCAGTCTCAAAGTAACTGCTGGACTGATCGACATCCAGATATCGATGTTTCAAACCATCTTGCGCGGAAATCATGAGCCGTTGAGAAATCTTGCGCTTAACTTCGATAAACAGGATAACAAGCCAGCAGCTCTTCTTTGCCTGGACCATATATTCTCTCGAACCACAGATATTCGAGCTTTCACGGTCGATGAAATGCAACGGTTCCTTCAACAATTTCACGCCTATGCGCGATTGCTCTATCTTATTTTGACCTTCCCTGACCCTATGGAGCATAGCGGTATTCAGAGACTATTCTCCATCGTGCGGTTGTCCGGTGATGAGTTTCTCATACCAGATGGAACGTTCCTCCACAACAACTTAATGGAAGACCGCCAGGGGATCACTTGGGTATCGGAACATTCATCCGGGTACACAGCTTCTCGTAGAGTCGTCACCCAGCTGCTACAACAATCCATTCGAACGATCTTGAAAGACAAAATATCGGAGATCGATGATATGTGCTGCAAATCTCCCGTCTTCTCGCAATGCCTGCAATTCTTGATATCCGTATGTCGAAGAGATAACTGTCCCCAAGAGCATGTTGCAGCATCGAAATTGGATCGCCAGTATTACAACAAGCGTGTTGCCATCCACATCTGGCAGATCCTGATCTTGCAATTCATGTATTCCGCTCACCCATACATTGAGCGACGCAAAACGTACGCCTGGAGGTAGCTTATGATCGAGTACTTATACTGATCACTCTATCAGCATGAGGCACTGGCTCAAGCATCTTTACGAGGCTATCAATCCACCCTTCTTCGTTCAAGGTTCCCCCGCGGACCTTGACATAAACCTGATGCCTCTTCGTCTAGAGGGCATGAAAGTGGTGAAGCTCTGGATCCGCGAATCCTTCTACTCGCTCGACCCATTTCATACCCAGGCCGGATTTTTGACGGCGTTGATGGGAATAACCAGTCTAAGTTTTGCTTTTGACAGGAACGACGCACATGTCTACATCTCTCGATCAAAGTGTGCGATCTCCGGACCCTTAGAACTCTTTCGCAAGGAGGACAATCGCTATATGGTTCGTGACCTGCTTAATTCTTACCAAGGAGCTATCTACAGTAGCATCTCATCGGGGATTCTGTATCTTCTGTAAGCGTTATTCTTGTCTCTACGTGCAATGAACTGAGTGCAATTCAGGCATGTTCTCGACAATCGTGTGTGTGTCAACCTCTCGGTGTTGTGCGACTGTATCGAGGACGTCTGCGGCGCTTTTGTAATCAAGTACCGAATGGACCCCGGCTTTAACAGGTTTCCCCTTCATAACGCTGTCCTTCCATGTAGCTGGCTACTGTTTCCCCACAAATTCACCACGGAGAAAGAAACTAAGCTGTTTTTGATGGGCAAGCTTCTGGATGAAATAGCGAGGCTGGTCGAAGCATTGCGCGTAGAAGCCGGCATGGGTGAGTCTCTCAACTTTTCGAAGATCCGGGACTTCAATGAGGCAGATTTCCTCTGGCTGAACCATACGAGAGTTACGCCCATTCTCCGCAACGTTTTCATTTCCCGGATGTAAGTTCGGTTTAGCATCTGTTCGTCAGCGATGTACTTACTGATCACATGTATTACAGCTGCAGGGTTCTCTGCCTTAGTACGTTTATTGTCTCTTTTCAAAAACCCATTCGCTGCTAAGTTGTATTCATTAGTTGCTCATAACATCAGGAAACCCTCCATCGGAGTCAAAATATACAACATCATTTTTTCTCTGCACAAAAACAACCCTCCTTCGAATTGGCGTTTAGCGAACTATCGGAACCTTGTGGACGATGTGGTCAGGTACATGACACCCTTGCCAGGACGGCCGCCACTCTCAGACGCTTACCTGCGAGCTCTCCTGGCTTTCGACGATAATACAGGAGTGGGAAACCTGGTGCATCTCGTCCACAAAATGGACCAGCATACCCGAGTCTATACTAGTATAGGTCGACGGCTCGTATACGAGAAGACCATGGAGATCCCTCATCTCCTTTCATCGTACGCAGTGATCGCACAGTCTACCCTGAGAGTAGAGGCCCCTGCCTTCGTACCTGGCGTAGGTCATTGCAAGGATCAACCAGAGGTCATGCAGCATGATGAGAAAGAGATAACGGAACCACAACCTCAAGATTTCGAAGAAGAAGAACTTGAAGGGGAAGAGGATGTCACGGCGAATGCTAATACCGAGACCCGTGATGCGTCGGAGACTTTGGATGAGGCGGCGACGTTGCTCGCACCTGATCTTGACGAGTCGCTACGCACCAACGGACCATCGGTGGAGGAGGAAGAGGCGGGTTGCAAAATTCAGAAAGCATACCGTCGTTACGTCAGACGCCGCTCGAGTCGTGCAGTTAACGCCGAAATTGATGCGATGTTCATGACATGCCTGAAGGAGACGCAGTCCTCTGAATGGCATTCGGGTTATTATACCTTCCTTTTCCTTGGACCATTGCCTCACCTCCTGGTGTGCTTGGAACGAGGCATTGCTCTGACTCGCGCAGCCAAAGCGAAGACAAAAGGCCTTCTCAACAAGGAGTCTCATGAAAAGCTTGAGGAGTTGGGCAAGCAGAGAAGCGAACTAGCGTCCGTCCTCCCTTACTCATTGACATACGATAGCTAACACGTCTTGTTTCCAGAGCGCTCCTCAGGAAGGGATTGAAATTACGCAAACAACTGGAACCTTCCTCACCCGCTCATCGTGACCGTGGCATCGACGCACTGAAATCTGGTGTTTTAGAGGTTGATGAATTCATGCAGGGGGTTCCCGGCAACATGAAAGATATGCAATCCGACTTTCAAATGGCCTATAAGGGCATTGTCGCGAAGAGGGTCCCCCCAGGAAAGGAGAAAGAAAGACCTGCTCTCAATGTCGAGGATATGAACGAGTGTTGATTTCATTTAGGTTGTGGAGAGTCGAGACTGCCATTTCGTCGGTATATCATATATCATATTATACAGTGCGTGTTTCCGTAAATCGATGCCTGTGTGCGCGAGAACGAACATAGACAATAAATGTGTTTTCATCGCGATCATCTTAGGTATTCATACTTACCACTACCAATAACCCACCCAGTCTGCTCTTTTGGCCCGGCTCAGCGAGGCAGAATATACGATACCCATCGGGAATTCTTGAGACCGCAAGGTTTTCGGTGCATCGCACTTGGGCACTGTTGTCAGACGTACTCGTTTTGACAGCTATCGACCAGAAGTACACTGTCCTTCTCTCATTAAATTAGTATTATCCTGTCTGGTGCGTTGCACTAGGCTCATGACGAGGAAACAAGATTGATGCTGTACTGCAAAGACATAAGGAAAGAGACATAAGTACGGAATCACTAGAAGCAAAGGTGAAGTAGTTGTTCAAATGCTGCAACGCTAATTGTGTCAATGACTATTGGCATGTGGTGGAGATGTACAGCAGAGAAATAACACGAGTTGACTCCACCATGGGATGGGTGGTGACTGTGGGGTTGATGTACCTGTTGTGGTAGTGTTAGTACCTGGAACAGGAGATGTCGCTAATGTTGAAACATGGGCAGGCTGAGTGCCCGATGACGATGCCTGAGGTTGGGCGTGCGATTCTGTTCGTTGCTCATATGCTCGTTTTGCTTTCTTAAAATTTGGCCCCCGAGCAACAAACAAAGCCTGAACAGAGATCACTAAACCACAGCGATTGTAAATGGGCCAAGAAGAGCCATACCTGCTTGTCCCGCACTGCAGCCACGTTGACAACGCGAGGATGACTTGGGCGTTGCGAAAGTTCTATTCTTTCGTTGGTGTGGGGTTGAGAGCGGAAGAGTGAAGACAACCTGCTAACGAGCCTCGCATCTGAACGTGAACTCGAAACCATTGTGGGATGATGTTCGGCTTCTCCGTTGGCGTGGGCTTGAGAGCGGAAGAGTGAGGACAGCCGGTTGATGAGCCTCGCATCTGGACGTGAACTTGAAGCCACTGTGGGATGATGTTCGGCTTCTTCGTTGGTGTGGGGTTGAGAACGGAAGAATGAGGACAGCCAGCCAATGAGCCTTCCATCTGGATGTGAACTCGTAGGCAATGTTGGATGATGTTCAGCTTCTTCGTCGGTATTGAGTCGAGATCGGGGGAAAAGTGAGGAAAGGCGAGCCAGGAGCACATGTGGATCTAACCGGGAAGACGTGGAGGGTTGCTGAAGTTCATTTGGTGCATCACTTTCAGGTGAAAAGCGGTGAATGAGTGAGGACAGGCGAGCGAGGAGTGTGCGTAGATGAACCGCCAAAGGCCGTGAAGGTTGCGGAAGTTCAGTCGTTCTATCATTGTCGGGTCGAAAGCGCCGGAGGAGCGAGAGAAGGCGAGCGAGGAATGCATTTGCAGAGGAATGTGGGCGTAAACCATCCATTGGGGAGGACTGAGGGGCCTCCATGCCATGAAAAAACATTGGCGGAAGTTCATCTATATCGTCAAATTGGCCAGGACATCGCGTAGCATCACGCTAGAATATTACTGTTATAATGAATGAGAAAGATTGCAAACTCGGCACGTACTTCCAAAAATGACCTGTCACTGAGCGAAGAGCGGGGTGTGTGCTGTATTCCTGAATCATCATCTCGAGGTGCCGTCTGTTCCTGTTCCCGTCTCTCCTCTGGTGCCTAACAACAGACATTGTCAGAGAGAGCGGGTGATATGGATATGTTGACACTTACCGTGACAATATTGGAACCAATGGAAAGTAGGTCCTCAAGGCCAACTTCTTTGAGGATGGCGTAAACGTCCCAAGTGTACGCGGTTGTGTCCTCGGCAGTGACTAGCACCTTTGCATCAGGGGAAAGAGCTACGGACCATAAAACGTTTTCATGCTGGAGGGGTGGTCCAACTGGGAGGTTGGTGTCAAGATTCCACAGACGTGCTGTTTTATCATAAGATGCACTTGCAAGGAGGCGGTTGTTCCGAGACAAGGAGATGGCGGTGACATGCTTTGTGTGACCTTCAAGGATAGCGATTTGCTCCCAAGTGGCGGTGTCGTATATCCTAATCAGATCATATGAATCGGAGATAAGTTTGCCATTTCCATCCAAGGACGTCCATGCCAAGCTGCGAACTGTGTTTGAGTGTTTGAGTGTTTTGAGACGCTTTCCTGTTTTCGTATCCCAGATTTTCACAGCGTTCTCCTCATACCCCCCCGTAGCGAGTTTTGATGAGTCAGGCGAGTACATCACCGCATTCACCCGGGCGTGACTGGTTTCGATTTTCAGAACAGTTTTGCCCTTCCTGACATCCCAGATTCTTGCCGTCCCATCCCAGGATCCACTTGCCACTTGTTTATCATCTGCACTCCAGCACAATGATTGCACAGTATGGGCGTGCCCTGTCCATCTGGCAATGACCTTTCTCGTCTCGACATCCCACAACCTCACTTTCCCGTCATAGTCTCCGCTTGCAATCGTCTTGCCGTTTGGAGACAATGCCATGGATCGAAATACTACATTATCTTCGTCTCGCCAGTCCTCGCCTATCTGTGCGCCGCTCTCTAGGTCCCATAGTCGGAGTGAGCCGTCCGACGAACATGTGATGATGTGTCGTCCGTCAGGCAAGTGCACAGCACTGTTGACTTGTCTTGCATGACCCTGCATCGTGTAGCGTGGCGTGACCACTGCCGTCTTACTGGTGGATGACGACATGGTCGGCGCTTAAGTGATCGAATAAGGTAGATCGTGTATGCGAGAGAAGTCTGCAGGGATCTTGGAATCAGACCAGTTATCTGACAATGGCAATGATTGTTGGTGAGTCCAGAAGCCTTCTCCTTCCAATTTAATGCCCGTCAGAACCACAAAAACCATTACTCACGAGATCGTCTACTTACAAAATTCAATATCCAATCCTCCCCCACAAAACAGCTTTGGACGACGAGTTCAGGTCCTGCTAAATTCGATAAGATGCAACAAATCTTCGTGGGTATCTGAAGTCTCTGGTAAGCGAGTCGTCAGATTTAACCGGCAGAAGAACTTAGGGTATCACTCACGGGAAGCACTTTTCGACGAGCCCAGTGCGCAATGACCAGAAATCAGTGGGTGTCAGTTGAGAGTTAGAAAATAGGGCAGTTGTTCGTTCACACAGTTTCATGGCTGCGTGAACGAAGCGCTCAGGTGTCACGGCGATAAGCGGACCCCTGACGAGGGCATTGATCTCGCAGCAGGTCTACCGTTCTGGTGGTTCAGGCACTGTCTGGGTAGTCGATGACGCAATCGCAAAACTCATCGTCAAAGCCTTTTACGAGAACGTGTTCAAGGGTTCGAAGAATGGTAGTGCCATGGACTGTACGAAGGTAGCCTGGGCTCACGCTGTGAAGACGAAAGTGCCGCTCGAGCAGAGGACGGTTTTCATTCATATAGATATGTAGTTCTGCGCCGTATTCCTGTCGTCTGGTACATACTCACAATTTGTTGATCTGTGATCTCTCATTCTGTTGTTTGTAGAAATGACCCTGACTCGGATACGGTGTGCTCCAGTTATCTCGTTCTTGGTATGTTTTCTCGTGTTATTTCAAATTAGAATCGTTTGCAGCTTCGTCTTCTGCTTCAGTACATAGTACGAGCCTAGTCAAGCCGATTTGCGCGCAAGTCATGCCATTGTGAAGGAGCTGGATCCAACATGAAATGCTTTCACCATTTTTAAATGCTACTGACGACTGTTCCCTCTTTAGACCAGTAACTCCGAGTCATCAGTCTTAGATGACCTACATGTCCTTTGTATCCCATAGAGATTGTCCTTCAGAAAGTTCAGATCAGTTACAACTCCTCTGAAAAATCCAAGCCTTCGAATATCATTGAAAGTAGCTATGAATTCTCTGATGCTTGTGTATGTGCGAGTCTTCGGAACTACAAGCTAACTACAAGCTGACTACAGGTCTAAACCAGGCCGCTTTCAATCAAAGGTTTCAGCTAGATGCAATGATGGATTGGCCGTTAGTATTCTTCAATGAAGCCGTGTCCTGTGCGGCACTGAATAAGACAGCCATATACTTGGGGGGTGTTACATTGCAACGCAGCATCAGGGTTGAGATCTGCAAACAAAACATCAAGCTACCCTCTTTTAAACACGGAACAACACTTACGGTTGTCGTTGTCAAGGTAAGGCCTCTGACCAGATGTATCGCGGAAGAGGTACGCACCCAGCCAACAGTGTTGATTAATTTGAACTCTTGGTGACCGCACTCGTGAGTGGTGAGCAAAGACCAGCAGCAAAGCGGCCTTCCAGAAGGTGCATACCACCCAGAGAGAAACGCGCACTGGAATAGAGCAAAATATGAGTGAGGGAGATATGTTCGGGGAGTCAAAGGTGTCTAGATAAGTTGCGGATTTGTAGACCTGGAATGACCACCAGGTCGTACATGGCATATTAATCATTGTGAAACGTGTCAGAGCCAGCTACTTTGAGAGTTTAAAAACATACGGATATGGTGAGCGCTCAAAAACAGCGTCTGCCATAGGGATGCATTTAGTTCACGAGTCGGACTTGCGAGATGTTTTTGATCACGAGGTTGAGTACAACACAGAGATTCTTTTTCACCGTTCTCTGATATGATTGTAGCAAACTCCTATTTAGTCCATTGGGAAAAGAAGGGAAAAAGAGAAGGAAGGAGTACTGCATATTTGGCAATAAACCGTATCCATACTTGGCCCAAATCGACTGGAATTTTGTAAAATAGCACGTAACAACACCATTGACATGAAACCTAGTTTTGAGTCCTGACTCTACCGTACTCCAGTGATGCATCAGGCTTTACTTGTTCCCGAAGTCCTCCTAGAGATATTCGCCTATGTGAATACAATACCATCTACTCAAACAACATCGACCCAGAAATCACTTGCAGCGCTTGCAAGGACATGCAAAATCTTCCACGAGCCTGCGATGGATTTGTTGTGGACTGAAATCCATGGGCTAGAACCACTGCTAGGCTGTGTAACAAGGTTACATCCACTGATATATCGTAGGGGTACAAGGGTCAGTGCACGACCTCATTACGCTTTGTTCATTTCTTTTCGGCTCACCTTGAAGCGTCTACATAATAGTGGGACGAGCCCTGGGCGAAAGGTGTCGAGCCATTATCTGCTCATGAGGCCCGTCAATTTTTGCGTCACTCCTCCCGTATACGCACATTGAACATAAAAAGGACCCATCCTCAACTTATCTCTGTCGTTCCCGCCGAGGCATGCGTGTTTCCGAGGCTGAGGTCGTTAAGTCTTTCCATCGCATATTTGAACCTCTTTCTGCCTCAGACGCTGCACCAATGTTGTCTATTGACCGTCGACGAGGGTCTGCAATCCTTTGTGACACATTGTATTACTTTGGAGCATTTGTACATCTCCACTGACACACTCTATTGTGACAACATAAGTCAGCTGTCCCTGCTATCCGATAGGATTCGTTGGTGCACGCGGCTTGTCACTCTTGCTTGTCCAATGCTCGACTGGGCAACATGGAAGCACCTTTCCTGCCTCCCTACTCTTCTCAATTTGGAAGTTGATCAAGGGTATGATAGTCGTCCTTCGCTGTCAAAACAAGATATCGTGAATTTATCACCCTTCCTTAACATCACAACTCTTTCCTTTCGACGGCTGTACGGTGTCACAGACATCATCACAGTCATGCAACACTCGCAGTTTCCCTCGCTGAAAGAGTTCGAGTTTGAAGCCAGCCATCTCTCTTTAGAAGAGGCCGAGCAACTCTTTCATGCTCTATCCCACTGCAAAGCGTATCGGACTCTACAAAAAATCACCATTTGTTCTTTTGATGACAAATTCGCGAGACCCTACAACGACGAGCCTTTGACACCAATTCCGCATTTCCTTTGCTTTACACAGCTCCGAACCTTGCAGCTCATGTTTCGTTATTCCTGCATCTACCTAGACAATGACATGCTCTTGCAAGCTATGTCTAGTTGGCCGCACATCCGCACTCTGGAAATCAACGACTCTGCTCTTTCTTCCAAAGTCACCCTCCATGGATTATTCACAGCGCTCGGTCTATGTCCACAATTGCATACACTACGAGTTTCAATCAATATTCTAACTATCGACGTTGATCCTGATGCTGAGCCAATACAACATACCTCCCTACGAACACTACAACTTTTGAATACACCCGAGTCTCAAATAGCAGATGCTGAAACTCTCGCTCGCATCATTTCCGCCTGGCTCCCTTGTGTCGACCACATATACGGCCCGGGTTTGAGTTGGGATGAAGTCAACATGCGTCTTGGATCTTTGAGAGCGGCTGCTGCGCCGTATGTCGTGAGAGCCTCCTAGAATATTTGAGTTTGGAATATCTTCACGTCCGGGAATGTTGTTACAGACCTTCGACTTCTTTCGTTCTTTCGTTATCGCTGTCGCTGTTGATAACTGCTGTATTAGTACTTCTGCATCATGGCCAACAACAACCCTCTGGTTCAATCCTTTTGATATCCGCGTCTGTAACGGCCATGTGATCACACAACACAATGACAGCATACGATATTGAAGACCAGCAGCTACTTTAGCAAGCTGTTACGACCCCCATGAGTTGTGGTGTAGCTATATCGTTGGGAAAGACTCACCAAACCGAATTTGTGGGCCCCAGAGAGACCGTCATAGTATTCATCAAGATATGTGCTTAAGGATCCGCTGGGCATCGATGGAGATACGATAGCTGGTACTGGACCAAATACGTACGTGATCCCGCACAAGGGAAGAACGTTATCATAGCGCAGCGGTTTCCACTTGCAGAAGTCGACCGTCAACCTCTGCAAATATTTTCATAGTTCTACATCATATTGACACACCTTCCTGACGATATCCTTGAAACGGCCATCCGGAATTTCGATCCTTATACATTTAACTGCCACCTTGAAACTTATCATCAGCTGTCAGAATTTACTACAGAACTTATACCAACCTCCACACGAATATCTTTTTCTGAGAATATGCATTTCCAAACGTCACCGAAACTGCCCTGAGCAGTAGCATGAGTCAATTCCTTGACAACCTTGACGGTAAGGTCAACCAGGCTTCTAGATTCGTTGGAAATTTTGTCACATGAGTCAGGAGCTCTGCAACAAACTACGTCTACTCACCCATTATCACTGACGTCTACATCCAGGTGCGTCGAGCTCGACGTTTCTGTCTCTGGTTGGCCCTTGGTCCATTTCCGAGTCTCAGGTAGCAGACTAAGAACGTGAAAGGGAGCGGGTGAAGCAAAACACAGGGCTCAGCCTGTGGTGCTATGTATATGGTGGTGTGTGCAAATGAACGTTCGTCATGATCAACAGAAGCATCACGTGATTCAAATTTGCAGGTTGGCTTGGCATACATAGCACTGTAGTAGGCAACATGTTTTTGGATTTACATCAAACCTAGTTTTGAGCCCTGACCCTACTGATGCATCAGGCTTTACTTGTTCCCGAAGTCCTCCTGGAGATATTCGCCTATGTGAACACAATACCATCTACTGAAACAACGTCGACTCAGAAATCGCTTGCAGCGCTTGCAAGGACATGCAAAATCTTCCATGAGCCTGCAATGGATTTGCTGTGGACCGAAATCCATGGGTTAGAACCACTGCTAGGCTGTGTAACAAGGTTACATCCACTGATATATCGTAGGGGTACAAAGGTCAGTGCACGACTTCATTACGCTTTGTTCGTTTCTTTTCGGCTCACCGAGCGTCTACATAATAGCGGGTCAAGCCCAGGGCGAAAGGCATCGAGCCACTATCTGCCCATGAGGCCCGTCAATTTCTGCGTCACTCCTCCCGTATACGCACATTGAACATACAAACTAAACATCCGCACCTTCTCTCTGCCATCCCCGCTGAGGCATGCGTATTTCCGAGGCTGAAGTCATTAAGTCTTTCCACCACATATTTGAACTTCTTTCTGTCTCGCATGCTGCACCGATGTCAGCTATTGAGTGTCGACGAGAGTCTGCAATCTTTTGTGACACGTTGCATTGCCCTGGAGCATTTACGCATCTACACTCCTCTATGTGATGGCAGCACACTGGCAGCAGATGAACTGTCCCTACTATCCGATAGGATTCGTTGGTGCACACGGATTGTAACTCTTTCTTGTCCAATGCTCGACTTGGCAGCATGGAAACACCTCTCCCACCTCCCTACTCTTCGCAAATTGGAAATTGATCAAGGGTATAATGACCATCCTTCGCTGCCAAAACAAGATATCGTGAATTTATCATTCCTTAACATCACACGCCTTTCCTTTCAAGAGCTCTACGATGCCGGAGACATCATCACAGTCATGCAACACTCACAATTTCCCTCGCTGAAAGAGTTCGAGTTTGAAGCCAACCGTCTGTCCTCAGAAGAAGCCGAGCAACTCTTTCATGCTCTGTCCCACTGCAAAGCGTGTGGGACTTTAGAAGAAATCTCCATCTGTTCTCTTGAACGCAAATTCGCGGGAAGCCAATACGACGAGTCTTTGACACCAATTCCGCATTTCCTTTGCTTTACACAGCTCCGAACCCTGAAGCTCATGTTTTGTGATTTCTGCATCTACCTGGACAATGACATGCTCTTGCAAGCTATGTCTAGTTGGCCGCACATCCGCACTCTGGAAATCGAAGAATCTGATCTTTCTTCCGAAGTCTCCCTCCGTGGATTACTCACAGCGCTCGGTCTATGTCCACAATTGCATACACTACAACTTCCAATCAAGATTGCAACTATCGACATTGATCCTGATGCCGAGCCAATACAGCATACCTCTCTAGAATCATTGGATTTGGACTTATCCGAGTCTCTAACAGATGCTGAAACTATCGCCCGCATCATTTCCGCCTGGCTCCCTTGTGTCAACCGAGTTCACAACATAAATGGTTGTTGGCTTGAAGTCAACAGGCATCTTAGATCTTTGAGAACGGCTACTGCGCCGTGTGTCGCGGGAGCCTCCTAGAATATTTGGGTTTGGAATACCTTCACGTCCGGGAATGTTGTTACATACCCTCGAGATCTTTCGTTCATTCATTATTGTTGTCGTCGCTGTTGACTGTAGTTATAATTTCTGTACTAGTACTTCTGCATAATCGCCAACAACTCACTGGTTCATTGTCATTAGTACCATTTCCAACATGATTACGTGCGCCACCCGAGCACCACCGTTCACTGTGCTCGATGGTCCCCTCCTTCCTTCTGTGTACCTTTTGATATCCGCGTCTGTAACAGCCATATGATTACACAACACAATATGTGCTTGATAGAATTCAACAACTACATAGAAGGATACATCCATGCCACATGAGATATCATAGCTACGTCTAGCGCGCTATAAAGATAGTCTTCAAATCATATAGAAGATACACCGAGCGATAATGAAGAGAGGACACCGTGTCAAGAGCGAATGTTCAAGACAAATGTTGTTAGTCGTAGATAGAAATGGTTTCAAGAACTGGAGACAACACTAGAGTACGGCAGTAGGAAGTTAGCAGTAGTGACAGATGCAGGGCAAGGAGAACGTACAAAGTTGAACGCTGGACTATATTGCGTTGCAGGCAGGTACTTTGCTATCGTGGAGAACAAACCTTTCGTTCCGAGGTGAGATGAGCTCCTTGTTGATGTTGGCCTCGCCTACTAGCTTATTGTGGGTAAAGATCTATGGACAGCATGAGTAGCTGAACTCGTTGAAGCGTCGTGTGTGGCCCACCTCTTTTCCCACTCCAAATGCGTAACTGGTCAGTGATGACTTGCCGAGGCCAGACTATTAAAAACGCGTTGTCAACACTGGCCTGACATCGGAAAAAGCTAGATACCTTTCCTATCACTAGAATTCAGAACCTTGGGAGTATCAGCCTCAAGAACGGCACTTTATGACTCACCAAAGACATTTCTGAAATATTTTGAAGTGGTAGGCTCAAAGCTTTGATCGGAAGAGATAGACTGCTAAGCCTGCTAGAATTTAGACGGGCTTGGTGCCAGGCATGGATCCTTACTTCTGTTGTTGTAGTCCTGAAAAGTTCGACCACGATGCTGATGTTGTTATGAACCTTGTTGGAACCCACGAGCGATCAAGGCGAGGAAGCAATGCATTGATTCTTGTTTCACCTTATCTTGAATCATACACGCGGATCACGTCATCTGGATCGAAAGTAATATCTTCGTGCTTAGTTCCAGAACGTTTGTTGTACCGCATATGCAGGGAAAATGAATTCCCGCAAGAAAGCTCTCTAAGGCAAAGTAACTCAGGTGAGAACATGTGTTGGGGTCCATTACTTACATGGGTGAAGACAACATCCGTCGCAACCTCTTTCCTGCTTCACTGACTTGGCGAATGCTTGATGATCCGTACTTCCGCAGACTTGACATTTGTTTTCGACTTGCTGCAATCGACAGTTATACCCATTGGGTATATATATTCAGCGGAGTTGATGATACCACTTGATGGTAAGAAATGAGTGCCATGGATGCGAAGAGCCGTTGAGGCGTGAAAAGCATTAGCCCATTGGTTAGTGTTCGTCCGTTCTTTTAAGTATCATAACGAGTGGTTGAAGGCATTTGGTACGGTTGTGCATGAGAATGATAAGGACAAAGGAATATTTGTCATGATACGAGGCTGCACCGTGAAGATGTGAAATAGTGAAATGATACAATTATGATTGGCCCGTCCTGGCTTCTGCATCATGATAGATACATCAATGTGTGGATTATCGATATTATCCTCCGTCTTAGAATGCGAAAACAGTATCTGCGCGTACGGTACATTGTAAATCTGAAAGAGAGTGACTTCGTTCATGAAAATGAGATCTGCATACCTTATAGTCTGAGTCGTTTCGACCAAAACGGAGGTTGCTGCACGGAGCTCCACTCGATCTTGATGGCATCTGCCCCACTGTGATCGTTCACTTTGGGTAAGCTCAAAATCTTCAACTGCGGCGGTGCTGCACCCGAGTCTTCATCTTCGTATAATCGTATCCTGGGCGTGGGCCTCAATAATCACCAGTTAATGAACATTCTGTCAGTCTACCCTACCATGGTGTGTGTATCGATTTACCTCTAGCCTACGACCATGGGAAGGAACGGGTTATGACATTCTGCGATGTGTTCTGTCAAGATTTACATGATAGTTAATAGTAGTAGTAAACATGAGGTCAGGACATGTCTGGGAGACACGCAGATAACCTGAACTTACCTGAAGTCCATCATACTGATAACAACCTTCCATACTCGCGGATAGGCCGCCGTAGGTTTCATGAACTTCGCAAGCCTGTGCTGGATCATCAATTCGAGATCACCGTGATCAGCGCTCAGCGCTCAGCTGTACTTGGTATTGTCAACACAATGCCCAATACCCTATGGCGTGGGAAAAATACCAATAAGATATCATGTCAAGAGTACAGGCATTCGAACGGTATTTGCAAGAGAAGGACACGTAAACATCTCTTATTGTAATTCATTGTAGTAAACATTCGAAGGTGAACGGATGATGTTTGCTTGTATGATATAAAATGTATGTAGGAGATTTCCGAAAAATTATCATATTGTGCCTCTCGTCTGCTTCTATTACAACACGCGCTGTAGGTCCAGCTTGATACTTGTGGCCTTATTTCCAAGAAAGATCAGTCTAGACACACCATTTTGATCAGACGAGCGGTAAGGTGACCTATTACATAAATTAGAGAGCCGATTTATTCCGGAATGCACATCTTACACTGTTCCATACCTACGTAAGGGTCGTATTCTTGTCACAATCTGGGATCATTTGAGGGTCCAAGTTCACCGCTATGTACGACTTTGGTTGCCTGCAGGTGTCGATTTTGGGTGTACTATTTGCGCCTCAACCTGTTTGGAAATTCCGACAGAGCGCCGGCTCGACGATATAAGGACAACCTCGTTGCAGACTCGCACTCGGACTTCCTTCAAGCGCTTTGTACCATCATTGACATAGCTCAAGTCCAAGTCCCCCAACCTTTCATATAACCACTTCATCATCACAAGCTCGCGGCCTCTTGTTCAACAGACCATGTTGGACTTACTCTCCAAAGATCGAATAGTCAATGAGGCAGGCCTCAGAGCCGCCTTGTATCATCTGGACGCAATTTCAACTTCAGGAGCAACCGCATTACAAGCCACGGTTGAACATATGTTGTCATCACCTCATATCTTTGCATATATTATTTCTGGTATCTCACAAACTTTCTTCGAGCGTCATCAGCTCTCTGACTAGATCTGACTCTGCAACAGTTTGGGATCGCCGCGAGGCAATAATCTCACAGATCATGACAAACTTTCCAACGAAATCTCAAGAATATCCGGCATCCATTGCGAGAAGAATGCTAGACACTCTGTCTATGTACTTTTTAGCTTTTCCAGCTGAATCTCTAACGGTGGATATCTCAAAGGACATCGATCGTCACAGTGGCTTCATCGAGGGCGCTTTACCTGTACTTTACGCGCTGAACACTATGGGGATTGCTGGTGCAGAGTCTGATAATGGATTTGTCAAGAAGAAGGTGCCTCAGAAAATGTACAAGCGCAATCGTCTGAAAGGTCATACGGCCATCGACACATCGCTCTTCGTGAGGCTTGGTGTGGTTGTGCCTCTCACGAGCGAGGCTGCCGCATCATTGTCTACTCACATTCTTGCAGAGCTGAAAAATGCTCTCTTGGTGAGTATATTCGCTACTTTTGATGTTTCCCCTGACAGCTCCCCGTAAGTTCCACCTCTCGCTTCTGCGGAGGACGGAATTGGCAGGCGATATCAAAGCCTTACTCCTCCAAAATGTTGGGAAGTCTGCTAAAGATGTTGCGCCTGAAGTTTCGTCAGCCGAGGATGTCGAGAGCCCAACAAACCGACCTAGTGCGTGCCAAATGGTGCAGTCTATGAATGCTGCGCTTTACTTCGACAACGCGAACGGGTTCGGAGAGTGGCGAATCCTCATATCTACGGAGGTCTACAAACATTTGCGTGAATTCCGTAGAGCAGATCAGAAGACATTCAAGATCATCTTCAAGAAGATCAAGTTTGTCTTCTGATGAATTTCGTTGCAATGATCTCATCGTTGCCACAGACAACTATCGAATGGCGATTTCTCAGATGATAATCACAAGCGAATTAACAGGCCGGATGCAGGCATAGCCATCTACGACGCCAAGGTGACAAAGGACTTACGATTAGTAGTAAGCGTAATTTCACATACGTCGCTTAGAGCAGGAAATGACCGACCTTTTCTCTCAGTACCAGATTGATTGTATCCCTGACCAGGATGGAAACGTAAGCCGTTCTTACATTGACATCGAGCATGATACTGAGATTGGAGTCTTGACAGTCCGAAAGACAAGGTAAGCTATCAAGAGCAATTACATCTTTTCCGCCATTAGCACTCATATGAACTCCAGTAATCCAGGTATATGGCATTTATACGCATGTACAGTTTGGCAGAATATGGGATGCCTTGGGTAGCCATCTCGCACGCAAGGGCAGAGAATATCGTAAAAGGTGTGGTCATTTTTTCGGCTCTTGATGCATATCGTTGAATCGTTGCTTGCACAGGTGCACCTTACCAGTCCTGCCTAAAGACAGCGCGATTCTGCCTGCGTCATTCCCACCAGCTGAACCTGAGCCAGAATGCTCAGAAAGCCCACTTGATCTTAGTGATAAAGACATGGTTGAGTATTTTCAGATGTCGTTTGTGCGGTCATTGACCCATGACATAGTTTCACCCTTTGCTTGTGTATGAATTTCTGCCATCCTTATACAAATTGGTTTCCATCTAACGATTGTCTAGTTTGGAGAAATATGTCACATTCTCGCAAGTAAGCTTATAAATACAGATTATATGCACGCGAATATTGACTTGATAACCTTTTGTTTTAGGCGCTCCTGCATGGTGAGCGATCATGTAGTTGACTCGCCACTTATTCTCACCTTTGCATAAGGTCTCATCGCAAACCGAGACGTAGAGCACGTCTTTAAGCTCACGTGAGTTATACCCCCAATGAGACACATTTATTGATCGATGTTGGTTTAGACCTCAAGAACAAAAGATTGTCGAGTGCACCACATCATATTACGTCTTGGGTCGCAGCGGCACAGGGCAAGCGTCCTGCCCCTGATATGAGTAACTTATTTATCACACTCAACTAGAAAAACCACGACGATGTTGTTCAAGATTCTCGGCATTCAGCGAGCTTGGGAAATGAGCGCCGTCGCCATGCCGAAGCCACGCCAAATCTTCGTCACCAAATCCAGAGTGCTCGCTACGAGAGCGGAAGCGTATTTCACGAAGCTTGTCGAATCTCTGGCGTTAGCAGGCTATACCCTGGAGGAACTTGCAAAAATGAAGGCACGAAGTGTTCAGGAGGGCCTTGTTGATCTCGATGACCTGCCCGAATCACAGATGAGTATACCCATGAAATACAGCGAACTTGAGGACAAGCATTTTCCGCTTTTTGTAACTTTTGATCGAGTATGTCCCAATCCGTCCTCCGGACAGCTCCCAAGCTAATCGTTTATGTAGCTGGCAAAAATGACTGCAACAGATATCTTGGACAAGAAAGATAGCGCAGGACTTTTCTTCAATGTGGACGATGCCGAGGCGCAAGACCGTTTCGTCACCTATGACGTATTCGCAAATCAATACTGGCCTCATTTTCCACAGAATCTCACTAAGAATCTTAGTAGCATCATGTTCTCTTGTGATGACAATGAAGTACTGACACTACCCCATCAGATCCGTGGTTGGTTTTCAGCGAATTCATGGGTAAGTACTATTTGTATTACATCGACACTGACAATTCTTGAATATACATACAGGGATTGTCAAAGGCTCCGAAGACGCACTGAATTGTCAAGGAGTTCTCGATCGCCCAAACTACATCCGTCTTCCTCATCGTTCTTACCCAAATTTTGCAAATCAAAGGGAAATTCTGTATGACATCTTCGAGTATTATACGAAAATTAAGAGGCAGCGATGTCATCATGATGTTGCAGACCGGTACGACCAATTCCTTTTTCTTACCCACGCAATGTCACGATATATGCCCAAACAGTGCACATGCGATACTCAAGGTCTTGCGGAGCCAGAGGTTCCCTGGCCAACATATTGATTATATGTACGTGTTATCCCCACCAATGCATCTTGCACCTGACCACCTACACTAGGTATGTCGACGACGTACAAGACATCCTTCTAATCGATGCACTCTGTAAGTAGTTACACCATCCCTCGTTGACAGAAATCACTTGAGAACTTCCTGTTGTAGTTTTGAGGCAATTATGCGGGAATCCGGACGGTTTGTTCTGGGCTGGTGACACCGCACAGACAATCTCTGCAGGAAGTTCCTTCAGGTTCAATTATCTGAAAGCGTTTCTCTACCGCATGGAGGTTAGCCGACAGTGACTTAAATCGGGCCTGAATTGATATCTTAGAGCAGCAGCAAAATACCTCGATCAATTCCATTGGAGCATGTCTTCATCAACCTACGATGTTTCAATTGACCATCAACTACAGATCACATGGTGGCATTGTCAACTGCGCGAATTCTGTGATCGAACTGATCACAAAATTTTGGCCCAACACAATCGACGGTTTTCGGCAAGAAAAAGAGGTGGCTGGTGGGCTCAAGCCTGTATTTTTTACTGGTTGGGACGAAGATGCCCTTCGTTATGAACAGTTCTTCTTTGGGGCGAGGTAAGTAGGCCTGGACGATATCCCTCCTTTCCTACTCAGGATTCTTCTAGCGGTAGTCACGTTGAGTTCGGAGCCCAGCAATGTAAAGTAATTGGTTGGAGGTTTCATTCATATGCTGACAAGGTATCTAGGCATTCTCGTGCGTGACGATGCGGCACGTCAGAAGTTACGAGACCAAGTTGGTCAAATTGGACTAATTATGTGAGTCGTGTTGAGACCACCTTTGCTCTGCGTTTTCATGTTGACATATGTATGCAGGACGCTTTATGAGAGCAAAGGCCTGGAATTCAATGATGTGAGAAAGTTAAGTTTGCTATCTGATGGATGTCTGACCTCGGTCAGGTGCTGCTGTACAACTTTTTCGAGGATTCTGCTGTAGATCTGTCGCGATGGCGCATAGTTCTCAATGGGGTAGACGGTCAAAGATATGCACCGAACTTTGAACGAGACGAGGCGCGATACGCTGGGGTTTGTAGCGAGGTAGGAATACCGATCCTCGAAACGAACACTGGCTTACTTTTATCAGCTCACACTTCTTTATGTGGGGATCACTCGAGCAAGGAAGAACATATGGATCGTCGACAAATCTGATAAATCAGCGCCGATGCGTGTACGTTTAGAGCAGCGTGTTGGTGTAACTCGATCTGATAACATTTTCCTTCAGATATTCTGGACGTCTCGCGACCAGATCTATAATTGTATCCCCGGCACCGATGTCCCTCATCTAGCCGTCTCCTCGACTCCAGAAGAATGGGCATCCTTCGGGCGTTCACTATTCTCGCACAAGCGCTACTCGCAGGCTATCCACTGCTTCGAACGTGCTAACCTTCATCGTGAAGTGAAGGTCTGTGAAGCATATCAACTCCGAGAAGTCGCACGTTCTAGTGTCGGAGCGGCCTTACTCAGTGACCAAACAAGAGCTTTTAACGTGGCTGCCGATGCCTTTGCTGATTGTGGGGCGACCGCGACAGGAAATCAGAAGCTTCAATACTATCGTAACTCGGCGGATTGCTACGTTCGAGCAGGAGATGATCTTAAAGCTGCCGAGGCCTATTTCAATACTCAAGAGTTCGAGCAAGCAGCGAAAACATATCGCAAGGCTGGACGGTTTGACAAGACCATCCATGTCCTTCATGACCATGGCACGGATATACCTGAAGAGACCAAGGCGGAGTTGTACACTGTGTGCAGACTATTTTACTGCAGCAGGAACAACACTCAGTAAGTCTTAGACTCTCCACAATATTTTTATTTAATAGTAATTGCGCAGGACTCCCTTGCCACTCTTCTCCACGTTTGATGAACAACTCGAATTTCTGGAGGACTATGATCTTGATTACGCTCGTGCATCACTACTTGAATCTCACTCGATGTACTATGAGGCCGCAGAGCTTCACTTGTCAGAGAACAGGCCCTTGCAAGCTGTCCGGGCATTCATCAAGGACGAAAGCAACGTCGATTCTACTATTCGTGCGGCCGAAACTATATTGGAATACTTCTGGCGCAAATGCTCCTTCAAAATCACGGCAAAATCCGTTGTTGATGAGCCAATGCGGCATTTCATCGCTATCGCTGATCAGCTGGAGACGAACAAACTAACGCTGGCCACGCGTGATTTAGTACGTATTAGCAGTCTCAAAGTGACCACTGGACTGATCGACATCCAGATATCGATGTTTCAAAACATCTTGCGCGGAAATCATGAGCCGTTGAGAAATCTTGCGCTTAACTTCGATAAACAGGATAACAAGCCAGCAGCTCTTCTTTGCCTGGACCATATATTCTCTCGAACCACAGATATTCGAGCTTTCACGGTCGATGAAATGCAACGGTTCCTTCAACAATTTCACGCCTATGCGCGATTGCTCTATCTTATTTTGACCTTCCCTGACCCTATGGAGCATAGCGGTATTCAGAGACTATTCTCCATCGTGCGGTTGTCCGGTGATGAGTTTCTCATACCAGATGGAACGTTCCTCCACAACAACTTAATGGAAGACCGCCAGGGGATCACTTGGGTATCGGAACATTCATCCGGGTACACAGCTTCTCGTAGAGTCGTCACCCAGCTGCTACAACAATCCATTCGAACGATCTTGAAAGACAAAATATCGGAGATCGATGATATGTGCTGCAAATCTCCCGTCTTCTCGCAATGCCTGGAATTCTTGATATCTGGAGTATGTCGAAGAGATATCTGTCCCCAAGAGCATGTTGCAGTATCGAAATTAGATCGCCAGTGTTACAACAACCGTGTTGCTATCCACATCTGGCAGATCCTGATCTTGCAATTCATGTATTCCGCTCACCCATACATTGAGCGACGCAAAAGGTACGCCTGGAGGTAGCTTATATTCGAGTACTCATACTGATCACTCTATCAGCATGAGGCACTGGCTCAAGCATCTTTATGAGGCCATCAATCCACCCTTATTCATTCAAGGTTCCCCTGCGGACCTTGACATGAACCTGATGCCTCTTCGTCTGGATGGCATGAAAGTAGTGAAGCTCTGGATCCGCGAATCCTTCTACTCGCTCGACCCATTCCATACCCAGGCTGAATTTTTGACGGTGTTGATGGGAATAACCAGTCTTAGTTTTGCTTTTGACAGGAACGACGCACCCGTCTACATCTCTCGAGCAAAGTGTACGATCTCCGGACCATTGGAACTCTTTCGCAAGGGGGACAATCGTTATATGGTTCATGACCTGCTCAATTCTTACCAAGGAGCTACCCGCAGCAGCATCTCATCGGGGATTCTGTATATTCTGTAAGCACGTTCTTCTTGTCTCTACATGCAACGAACTAAGTGCAGTTCAGACATGTCCTCGATAATCGTTTACATGTCAACCTCTCGGTGTTGTGCGACTGTATCGAGGACATCTGCAGCGCTTTTGTAATCAACTATCGAATGGACCCAGACTTCAATGAGTTTCCTCTTCATAACGTTGTCCTTCCATGTAACTGGCTGCTGTTTCCCCACAAATTCACTGCGGAGAAAGACACTAAGCTGTTTTTGATGGGCAAGCTTCTGGATGAAATAGCTAGACTAGTTGAAGCATTGCGCGTAGAAACCAGTATAGGTGCGTGTCTCAACTTTTCAGAGATTCTAGATTACAATTAGACAGATTTCCTTTGGCTGAACCATATGAGATTCACGCCCATTCTCCACAATGTTTTCATTTCCCGGATGTAAGTTCAATTTAGTATCTGTTCATCGGCGATGTGCATACTGATCACATGTATTACAGCTGCAGGGTCCTCTGCCTTCGTACGTCTACTATTTCTTTTCAAATGCTCATTCGCTGCTGAATTGAATTCATTAGTTGCTTATAACTTCAGGAATCGCTTCGTGAGAGACAAAGTAGACAAGATCATTCTTTCTCTGCACAACAACAACCCTCCTTCGAACTGGCATCTAGCTAACTATCGGAAACTCGTGGATGTCGTGGTCAGGTACATGACACCCTTGCGAGAACAGGCGCCACCCTCAGACGTTTACTTGCGAGCTCTCCTGGCTTTGGACGACAACAAAGGAGTGAGCAACCTGGTGCATCTTGTCTACAAAACGATGAACCAGTGTACCCGAGTCTATATAGTCCGACGGCTCGTATACGAGAAGATCATCGAGATCCCCCATCTCCTTTCATCATACGCAGTGACCGCACAGTCTACTCTGAAAGTAGTGGCCCCTGCCTTTGTACCTCGTTTAGAACATTCCAAGGACCCACCAGAGGTTATCCAGCACGATGAAAAAGAAATAGTGGAATTGCAACCTCAAGAGTTCGAAGAAGAAGAAGAAATGGAGGAAGATGTCACGGCGAACGCTGATACCGAGGCCCGTGATGCGGTGATGTTGCTTGCACATGATCTTAGCGAGTTGCTACGCACCAACGGACCATTGGTGGAGGAGGAAGAGGCGGCTTGCACAATTCAGAAAGCATACCGTCGTTACATCAGACGCCGCTCGAGTCATGCAGTTAACGCCGAAATTGATGCGATGTTCATGACATGCCTGAAGGAGACGCAGTCCTCTGAATGGCGTTCGGGTTATTACACCTTCCTTTTCCTTGGACCATTGCCTCACCTCCTGGTGTGCTTGGAACGAAGCATTACTCTGACTCGCGCGGCCATGGCGAAGACGAAAAGCCTTTTCAACAAGGAGCCTTATGAAAAACTTGAGGAGTTGGGCAAGCAGAGAAGCGAGCTAGTGTCCGTCCTCCCTTACTCCGTGACATATAATAATTAACACTGTCCTGTTTATAGAGCGCTTCTCAGGCAGGGATTGAGATTACGCAGACAACTGGAACCTTCCTCACCCGCTCATCGTGACCGTGACATTGACGCACTCAGATCTAGAGTTTCAGAGGTCGATGAATTCATGCAGGGGGTTCCCGGCAACATGAAAGATATGCAATCCGACTTTCAAATAGCCTATAAGGGCATTATTGCAAAGAATGTTCATGTGGGAAGGAGAAATAGATACCTGCTCCCAATGTCGAGGATATGAACGACTGTTGATTTCGTTTAGGTTGTGGAGAGTCGAGACTGCCATTTCGTCGGTGTATCATATATCATATTGTACAGTGTGTATTTCCGTAAATCGATGCCTGTACGCGCGAGAACGAACGTTAACGAAAGTAGACAATGAACAAGTTTTCATCATGATCATTACCACTACCAATAACCCACCCAGTCTGCTCTTTTGGCCTGGCTCAGCGAGGCAGGATGTACGAAGGTTTCAGCTAGATGCAATGATGGATTGGCCGTTAGTATTTTCCAATAAAGCCGTGTGCTGTGCGGCACTGAATAAGACAGCCGTATACTTAGGGGGTTTTACGTTGCAATGCAACATCTGCATCAGGGTCGAGGTCCAATCAAAACATCAAGCTACCCCTTTTGAACACGAACCAACGCTTACGGTTGCTGTTGTCAAGGTAAGCCTCTGACCAGGTGCATTGCGAGCCAACATTGACTCGGACTCTTGGTGACCGCATTCGAATTCGTGAGAGTCACGCGTTATATGAAATTGTATTCATTCTGACTGGATTTCTGAGAATAGCAGGTTATAACAACACCCATTAATATTGGTCCCACGCAGGCAATGTTTTTAGATTTACATAAAACCTTGTTTTGAGTCCTGACTCTACCGTACCCCAGTGATGCATCAAGCTTTACTTGTTCCCGAAGTCATCCTGGAGATATTCACCTATGTGAACATAATACCATCTACTCAAACATCGACCCAGAAATTGTTTGCAGGGCTTGCAAGGACATGCAAAATCTTCCATGAGCCTGCGATGGATTTGTTGTGGGTTGAAATCCATGAGTTAGAACCACTGCTAGGCTGTGTAGCGAGGCTACATCCACTGATATATCATCATAGTCGTACAAGGGTCAGTGCACGACTTTATCACGCTTTGTTTGTTTCTTTTCGGCTCACCACGTCTACATAATAGTGGAACGAGCCCTGGGCGAAAGATGTCGAGCCATTATCTGCCCATGAGGTCCATCAATTTCTGCGTCACTCCTCCCGTATACGCACATTGGACATAAAATCTGAACATCCGCACCTTCTTTCTGTCATCCCTGCCGAGGCATGCATATTTCCGAAGCTGAAGTCATTAAGTCTTTCCACCACATATTTGAACCTCTTTCTGCCTCACATGCTGCACCGATGTCATCTATTGAGCGTCGACGAGAGTCTGCAATCTTTTGTGACACGTTGCATTGCTCTGGAGCATCTACGCATCTACACTCCTGAAATATGCGATGGCGACAGCACAGCAGATGAGCTGTCCCTGCTATCTGATAGGATTCATTGGTGCACGCAGCTCGTAACTCTGGCTTGTCCAATGCTCGACTGGGCAACATGGAAGCACCTCTCCTCCCTCCCTACTCTTCTCAAATTGAGAATTGAGCAAGGATG
Organism: Suillus plorans; assembly: GCF_016647745.1. NCBI lineage: Eukaryota > Fungi > Basidiomycota > Agaricomycetes > Boletales > Suillaceae > Suillus > Suillus plorans. The sequence goes on from NW_024537395.1 coordinate 307,827, forward strand.
TAATGACCCTCCTTCGTTGTCAAAACGAGATATCGTGAATCTATCATTCCTTAACATCACAACCCTTTCCTTTCAAGAGCTCTACGATCCTAAAGATATCATCACAGTCATGCAACACTCACAATTTCCCTCGCTGAAAGAGTTCGAGTTTGAAGCCAACAATCTCTCTTCAGAACAGGCCGAGCAACTCTTTCATGCTCTGTCCCACTGTCGGACTCTAGAAGAAATCTCCATTTGTTCTTATGATGAGGAATTCATGGGAGATGACCCATATTTGACACCAATTCCGCATCTCCTTTGCTTCACACAGCTCCGAACCCTGAAGCTCGCGTTTAATAATGTCCACATCTACCTGGACAATGATATGCTCTTGCAAGCTATGTCTAGTTGGCCGCACATCCGCACTCTGGTAATCGATGACTCTGCTTTTTCTTCCGAAGTCACCCTCCGTGGATTATTCACAGCGCTCGGTCTATGTCCACAATTGCATACACTACAACTTCCAATCAAGATTGCAACTATCGACATCGATCCTGATGCTGAGCCAATACAACATACCTCCCTACGATCATTGGATTTGGAGTCATCCGAGTTTCAAATAGCAGATGCTGAAATTATCGCTCGCATCATTTCCACCTGGCTCCCTTGTATCGACCAAGTTCAAAACCTATATGGTTTAAGTTGGGTTGAAGTCAACAGGCATCTTAGATCTTTGAGAGCGGCTACTGCGCCGTATGTCGTGGGAGCCTCCTAGAATATTTGAGTTTGGAATATCTTCACGTCCGGGAATTCGTTGTTACATACCTTCGAGTTCTTTCTTTCATTTGTTATCGTTGTCATTCGATGCTGTTGACTGTAGTTATAAACTGCTGTACTGGTACTTCTGTATTATCGCCAACAACTCACTGGTTCAGTCCTTTTGATATCCGCATCTGTAACGGCCATCTGATCGCACAACACAATCCGTGCTTAATAAAATCCAACAACTACATAGGATCAATCCATGCCATATGATGAGATACCATAGTCATGTCTAGCGCGCTATAAAGATAGTCTAAAAATCATATAGAAGATGTACCAAGTGATAATGAACAGGGGAAAGCATGTCAAGAAGAACGAATGTTCGAGACAAATGTCGTTAGTCGTAGATAGAAATGATTTCAAGAACTGGAGACAACACTAGAGTACGGCAGTAGGAAGTTAGCAGTAATGACAGATGCAGGGCAAGGGGATCGTACAAAGTTGAATGCTGGACTATTCACATATCACCTTTAGCACCGTCAGCATGGATCATCCTCTTAGTATAAGAGCTCCAATATGCCGTTCTTTGCTAGAACCTATGACACCTTCGTCGGACTGCTGGAACAAAACGCAGTTTAGTGTCCATCTCGACAGAGCATGAGAATTTCTCGATGTGGTGTCGCAGAATCACATACTATAGGAGTTGTTGACCTATTAACTCGGGACGTGTTACAATACAGAAAGCATGGTTGCTTGAGAAATGGCGGTTCTGTGTAGTACGTACAAATTGTATCGTAGGGTAGGTTCCAACGTTCCAGGGTTGTAGGAATGGATTATAAGGGTGGGTTTCCCCAGGTCGTTGAACTTTGTGACGTTCAGGGAGCTAAAGAGTTCGAGGGAACGTGGCTTGGCAATCTAGTGTCCATGGATTGAGGAACGAGTTATAAGCATTGATTGAGTGGACAGTCAAGTTCTGCGCGCAATGTCAGACAGCTTTCAGGGACACAACGAAAGCGACCGACCGTGATCAAGGCCCCTTGACACGAGTGTTATATGGCAGGATGGTGGTGTCAATCACAAGCGACAGGCTGGTCTATGCCGTAGTAAGTATGTACTTGTTAGCAGGCTTCGTAGCCGCAATAGGGATGCAAGTCGTTATCTTTGAAACACCTGTGACTCACTCTACGGCTTCTATCATATGCCTGCCAAAGATATGAGAATGAGTAAAACTGTCACCAGGTTTATCACTTACTGAGATAGCATCGATGACCGCGGCTCCGCTCTAGTTTTGCGTTTCGAAACTTGTCACGCCACACGACCAGTTGCACAAGGCTGGTCTGGCAATCATCAGGTGACAGAGAAAAACTGGTTTGAAGTCTGCTGATAAGCGAATGAGATCTGTTTGAAGGAGGAACCCATGCGCGTCGTGTGCCATTTTTGCATGACATGGCAGGAATAGTCTTGGCCAGACAGAGGCTCAATTGACGGTTTGACGTAAGCAGTTCCATTTCGAGAATTCAGTCCTATAAGTCACGCGACCGCGTTTACGCGCCGTTGAACCGCGGGATTCTACCTCTTGAACGTTTGAACAATGGACGTGCATATGGATGATTCAAACTTCCGAAAGCCATCCACGCTGGGCCTGTCAACACCGGACAAGTTGCACTGGAATCCTGGGTCACTTTAGCGTTACGTACGCATGTTGAAAGCGCACATGGCAATCCTTAGGCCATTTAATTTTTCTATTAATCCTGTTTTGTTCACCACCGCTAGTGCTCCTAGTATTCGGCTGTGACTTCTATATAAACAGTTGCAGTTGAACTGGTCGCGTCCTTAACCCGCACATATTGATTCATGGCCTTTTCTCGCCACCTTATGATCATCCTGGCACTTGTCACAGGATGCATCCTTCCTTCTGGTGTCCAGGCTCTCTGGCCCATCCCAACTACCCTCGAGACCGGCATGACTACCCTCAAAATCTCCCCCACATTCTACTTTGATGTGCAGATTGAAGGCGCGCCGTCGGATTTACATGACGCAGTTACACAATCACTGTACTATCTCGAAAACGACAAACTTGGACGTCTCGTCGTAGGCCGCGGCGCAAATGATACTACCGCACTTGCTAACGCGAGGACACTTTCAAAGTTAACGCTGTCTCTCGCGAGTGGAGCTGCTGTAGAGCCCATTTCTTCAGAAGCTGTCAAGCCCCTGGGAACCCGTAGTGAGGAGTACGTACTAGACATTCCAGCAGACGGCTCGGCTGCTACTTTGACGGCGAACTCGACGTTGGGTCTGTACAGAGGACTCACCACTTTCAATCAGCTTTTCTACTACTATGGAGGAGTGACTTACACTTTACTCGCCCCGATTTCTATCAAGGACACTCCTGCATATGTGAGCAGCTATCCCTTACACTTTGACGTCTGGTGCATGAACCCATATACGTAGCCTTTCCGGGGATTAGGACTGGATACCTCGAGAAACTACTACCCGGTCAGCGACATTCTGCGAACGTTGGATGCGATGAGCTGGGTGAAGGCGAGTGCTTTCCTGGTGTCTTGTCTTGTCATCCCTCACAAGCTATACAGATCAACACTTTCCACTGGCATATCACGGATAGTCAGAGTTTTCCACTCGAAGTCGCACAGTACCCCGAGCTTGCCATAAACGGTGCATACTCTCCTCAAGAAGTTTACACAGCGAGCGATGTCCAATACATCGTGCAGTATGCTGCTGCAGTACGTTTTTCCCTTCATCACGGTCTTTTGTTTGCTGATGGTGTTCTCGCAGAGAGGCATCGATGTTATGATGGTCAGGATTCATTAGTCAAATTTGTAAATAACTCTGAGCACTCTAACAGGAAATCGATACACCCGGCCACACCGCTATCATTGCAGCCACTTACCCCGAATATGTTGCGTGCTCTGATGCTAGCCCGTGGGCAGACTTTGCCAACGAGCCCCCTGCCGGCCAGCTTCGTTTTGCACTCCCAGAGGTCATGAACTTCACTGCTTCCTTACTCACAAGCGTCGCAAAGGTCCTCCCTTCGCACTATTTCAGCACCGGCGGCGATGAACTTAACACGAACTGTTATGCCAATGACTACCTAACGGAGCAGCAGCTGAACAGGACCGGCATGACGCTAAATAGTGCTCTTGACACGTTCACACAGACCACTCACGGTGCATTGATTGCCCAGGGAAAGACGCCTGTCGTATGGGAGGGTATGCGCCGTGTTTCTTCCTTTGAATGACAGTATTAAATGGAGACGGCGGTCGTTCAGAAATGGTCCTCGATTGGAATATTACACTCTCAAACGAGACTATTGTGATGTAAGTATAATGATACCATGATTTGACTTCGCTGATTCAACTGTATCGAAAGGATTTGGATTTCTTCTGCAGATGCTGCAGCAGTGGCAGGAAGGGGTTTTAGGATCATCCAAGCACCATCAAATTACTTCTACCTGGTCAGTTGACGAGTTTTTCTACAGAACACAACGTCCTTATTATCCCAGGATTGTGGTGCTGGTGAATGGCTGGGAGACGACCCAACTGGGTTAGTCCTCGTCTTGTTGAATGTACTCAATCTGAACTGACATCCCTTGGGAGAACAGAAATAGCTGGTGCGACCCCTTCAAGACCTGGTCCGAGGTGAGTATGAATATTGAGGATAGCCACATATCACACAATGTTTCGTTAGGCATATACCTTTGATCCGTTGGCAAACTTGACTGAGGCGCAGTATGAACTTGTTCTCGGAGGTAAACGCAATCTAGTCTTGAATTTAAAGCAACTCTTTCTGAGCAATCTGCAGGCGAGCAAATTCTATGGAGTGAACAGTCTGGTCCCCAAAATGTCGACTCGATCGTTTGGCCACGCGCTGCATCATCAGCAGAAATTTTCTGGAGTGGGAAGCAGCCCACTGGCGCTGCACTCAACGTCACCGAGGCACTTCCTCGTTTGCATGTAAGTAGTGTTTCTTGATGTGGAAGTACCTCGATGACAGATGAACGATACAGGATGTCAGGTACAGGATGGTACAGCGCGGCATCAATGCCATCCCACTCCAGCCGCACTGGTGTGCGCTTCGACCGGACGCATGCGATATATACGCTTGATTTAGAACTCGATCCAAACTCTGGGTCTTTTCACGATTGGTCTTGGCGTTAATCAGTCTGCGCCGTTGCTTACAAGATTTGTACAGCTCTCATTCACCCAAAACTTGACTTATATCGAGAAATTCATGCATCTGCTCTGCGAGAAGTTACGTGGCGAAATAGAATGTTCGAGTGATGGATGCACGGAACAAAGATTCATGAAGTATCCAAATTTTTACCAATAAATTGTATCCGTACTACGTGATACTATATAGCGCCACTAGAATTCAAAATAGCAGGTAACAACACCCAACGTGGCAGGCAATGTTTTTAGATTTACATAAAACCTTGTTTTGAGTCCTGACTCTACCGTACCCCAGTGATGCATCAAGGTTTACTTATTCCCGAAGTCCTCCTGGAGATATTCGCTTATGTGAATATAATACCATCTACTGAAACAACATCGACCCAGAAATTGCTTGCAGCGCTTGCAAGGACATGCAAAATCTTCCACGAGCCTGCGATGGATTTGCTATGGACTGAAATCCATGGATTAGAACCACTGCTAGGCTGTGTAGCGAGGCTACATCCACTGATATATCATATTGGCACAAGGGTCAGTGCACGACTTCATTACGCTTTGTTTGTTTCTTTTCGGCTCACCAAGCGTCTATTACATGATAGTGGGGCGACTCGTACAAGCCCCGGTGGGCGAAAGGTGTCGAGCCATTATCTGCCCATGAGACCCATCAATTTCTGCGTCACTCCTCTCGCATACGCACGTTGAACATAAGATCTGAACATCCGTACCTTCTCTCTGTCATCCCCGCCGAGGCATACGTATTTCCGAGGCTGAAGTCATTAAGTTTTTCCGCCATATATTTGAACCACTTCCTGCCTCGCACGATGCACCGATGTCATCTATTGAGCGTCGACAAGGGTCTGCAATATTTTGTGACACGTTGCATTGCTCTGGAGCATTTATACATCTACACTCCCATAAGCGATGATGATGGCAGCACAGCGGATGAACTGTCCCTCCTATCCGATAGGATTCATTGGTGCACGCGGCTTGTAACTCTTTCTTGTCCAATGCTCGACTGGGCAGCATGGAAGCACCTCTCCTGTCTCCCTACCCTTCTCAAATTGGAAATTGATCCAGGATGTATTGACTCTCCTTCGCTGCCAAAACAAGATCTCGTGAATTTATCATTCCTTAACATCACAAGCCTTTCCTTCCGAGAGCTCTGCGATGCTGGAGACATCATCACAGTCATGCAACATTCGCGATTTCCCTCGTTGAAAGAGTTCGACTTTGAAGCCCACTTTCTGTCTTTAGAAAAGGCCGAGCAACTCTCTCATGCTCTGCCCCACTGTAATCCGTGTCAGACTCTAGAAAAAATCTACATTTTTTCCTATGAAGACAATGTCATGGGACCCCAATACGACGAGTTTTTGACACCAATTCCGCATCTCCTTTGCTTCACACAGCTCCGAACCCTCAAGCTTCAAGCTCATATTTCATGATTCCTGCCTCTACCTAGACAATGACGTGCTCTTGCAAGCTATGTCTAGTTGGCCGCACATCCGCACTCTGGACATCAGCCACTTACTAGACGACCATCTTTCTTCTTCCGAAGTCTCCCTCCGTGGATTATTCACAGCGCTCAGTCTGTGTCCACAATTGCATAGACTACGACTTCCAATCAATATTGCAACTATCGACGTTGATCCTGATGCCGAGCCAATACAACATACCTCCCTACGATCATTGGAATTGGAGACATCGGAGTCTGAAATAGCAGATGCAGAAACTCTCGCTCGCATCATTTCCGCCTGGCTCCCTTGTGTCGACCAAGTTCTAAGCACAGATAGGAGGTGGGATAAATTCAACAAGCATCTCAAATCTTTGAGAGCGGCTACTGCGCCGTATGCCTGCTAGAATAATTGAGTTTGTAATACCTTCACGTCCGGGAATGTTGTTGCATAGCTTCGAGTTCTTTCGTTCTTTCGTTATCGTTGTCGCTGTTAACTTTAGTTATAAACTGGTGTACTAGCACTTCTGCATAATCGCCAAGGACCCACTGGTTCATTGTCATTAGTACGATTTCCAACATCATTACAATGTTCCGGCTTGGAGTGGGGCTGAGGCGTCTCGCCTGTGAATATAGGCATATTACTTGAAAGGTTTGTCGAGGTAGTTTCAGGAGTTGGAATCGTACGAAATGGTTATATTATCACACAATATGGCGCTTTCCCCTGCAGTATGGTGTATGCGTATTTGAAGCACATCGGCACCCTCAGCCGAGAAAGTGGTAAGGACTCGATATGTCTGAATTATCTGAGCACAAGATACCTGAAAGCGGCCCATCATGCTGACCAGGTTTGGCTAGGCAATCCACTTTGGCAGGGCCTGATCACGCTCAATAGACTAAGTACTGTCGGTAGCCCATTTTTCTATAAAGGACGAATGGTCTTTGCTTAGTAATCAGGCCCTCCCCCCGTGCTCTCAACGTGCATGTCTTCCGTTCCAAACGGTGCAGACATCTCTGCTGGTACTCACCCGGATCTGTCCCTCGGTTCATTTGTATCAGGTCCCAGTACACCCGGCAGACCACTCCGTGTCCCGTCAATTTCATCACCCGCTCCCAGCAACGGTGATGGTCCAGACACACCCCTTCCACGCGCACGACGTCCAAGACAAAGCGCACCAGGAGGAAAAGGCGCTGCTTTATCTCTAAGAGACCAAGAAAAGGTAAACCAAAAACCGCCGCCCACTGGCTCTATCTAAACTAACCTACACAACAGCACATCGACTCTCTCAAAAAAGAAAACTTTAACATCAAACTACGCGTTCATTTCCTCGAGGAGCGTCTTGCGCAGCTTGCACCCGACCAGATCGATGCTGCTCTCAAGCAGAACATTAACCTCAAGATCGAGGTCCAGCAACGCGGTCTTGAGATCAAGAAACTCAAGAAACTCGTCTTGGAGCTTGAGCGTGAGTTGGAGCGTCTTCAACGTGGCTCGACGCGCGACCATGATCTGGAGTCGCGGCTGCACGAACGCGAACGCGACTTGGAGACACAGCTACATGAGCGGGAACGCGATCTTGAGATGCAGCTTCAAGAGCGCGAGCATGAGATCAGGGAGTTGAGGAAGGCCCAGGTTATCATTGAGCGCAGTGAGGACGACTCCATAGATCCCAGTTATGCACGGAAAGTCGAGGATCTGCGTGCTGAGAATGAGGAACTTCGTCTTGAGCTCGAGCAGCGCGATCAACTTCTCATTGCACGCGAGGAGGAGAATGAGGCACTTGCTGACCATGCTGATCGGTTACAACTGGAGGTCGAGGATTTGCAGCGACGGAGAGAAGCGGAAAGCATCGAAAGGAGCGAGAGTCGGGCTCAAATAATTGAGGAGAGAGAGGAACGTGAGGCTGTGGAGGACGATCTCAATTCAATCCGGGATAAACTTGCTGCCGCCACCATCGAGCTACAACAGAAGGAGGACGAATTGGAGCTCAAGAACAAAGAGATAGACGATTTAATCCAGGAACATGATCGCGTCGTTGATGTTGTCGAGGAGGAGTGGAGGGGTGAAGTCGAAGAGGCCAGGAGTCAGGTTGAAGAACTCAGAGATGTTTGTTTCATTGTCCTATTTGTCTCCTGTCTCTCACTATCACATAGGTCCTTGCAGAACGCGAAAACGAAGCAAGAGAACTCCGCCTCAATATCACAGAGCTCGAAGCCAATACCAACGACCTCCATGCCAAGTTCGAAGCTACACTCGCGCATCTCGAACAAGAAGCAGAGGAGAAAGATGCCGAGCTCCGCGCTGCGAACGAGGAGATCGAGCAGCTCGGAAAGCAAGTATACGCACTCGAGGAAGATGCAGATCGCATGGCCGAGGATCACGAACGTCAGAGAGAGGATGACGCAGTCGAGCGCGAAACACTAGAAGCACTCGCATCTGCGCTCAAAGATGTACATCCATTTTCATTACTCACTCGAAATTCAAAAGCTCACATTGCAACAGAAAGTTTCAGGACTGAAATCCCAACTCCAAGACCTCCAAGAACTCTACGACCAATCTCTTCAAGACATGCACGCACACCGAGCCCGTCAGGAAGAACTAGCGGGGCACATCGAAGACCTAGTAACTCAAGTGAAACGCGAACAGGAAGCTCGGGAGAGTCTTGAGCGCGAGTTCGACGATGTCGAGAAGACGCACGAGTCTGAGCTGCGACGCGAATGCCGTGCACTCGAAGACAAAGACTCTGCACTGCGCAGCACCCTCGATGACCTCTCACGCACGCAGTCCCTCCTCTCACAACGCCAAGGCGACCTCGAAGCTGTCCAAAACGCGCTTCGGGATATGGAACAACGGTCCAAGGAGCTTGGGGAGACCCATACGACCGCGCGGTTCTCGTTGCAGCTAGAAGTCGACAGGCTGAAACGTGATGTCGACCGTTTAGAGGACGAACTATCTCGTACGAGGAAAGATGTCGGCGACCGGGAGGGTACGACTCGTGATCGCGAAGATCTGATTCATAAACTGCAGCTCGAAGTACAACAGCTCACCACACAGCTCAACACCCAAACTCAAGCGCGTCTCGGTCTCTCAGAGAAGCTTGACAGCGCGCAGAGCAGTCTCAAGACCGCTGAGGCAGAGTCGTTTGGGTATAGGACGAGAGTGAATGAGCTGGAGACGCGGTTGTCTAAGGACCAGCGGACGTTATTGAGTGCTGAGAATCAGTATCGTGATCAGCTTACGGAGCGAAATACATTGCTGCTTACGATATATCAATACATGGATAAGATCCTCGGGGTGGATAAGACTCCCGTAAGTTCTTCCGTTACTCTCTAACACGTGTCACTCACTCACAAAAACATGTTATTTCGCAGAAGAAAGGCAATCAAGCAGAAACCAAGCCCTTCACCAATTTCAGCGTCTTCCACGATAACCTCATCACACGGCTCAAAGCTCTATCCCAGATCCAACTCGACTTCGAAAAGCGCGTCAAAGATGCAGAAGGGAAATTCACTGACAAGCTTGCTGAGATGCGGAGGCAGCTTGATGTGCGGTGGAAACAGATTGATAAGTTTGAGTCGAGCGTAAAGGCGTATGGTGAGGCAAAGTCTACATGGAGACGGAAGTTCACTGCGAAGGAAGGGGAGATTGAGGGGTTGAAGGTGGGTGTTTTTATGAGTGTTTTTGATTTTACGTTGACTTTGATTGATACTCTTACTCTCATCTGCGAAGGCCACCAACGCAGAATTAACCTCACAACTAGTGACATCCCGACGACCAACCCAAGGCGACTCCCAAGAAACGAAGACGCTCCTTTCCCGCGCAGTAAATGCTGAGAAACGCCTAGTGGTAGTTCAAAATCAGCTCCTCCTAAGCGAAGAAAAGATTTCGAACATAAACCAAAAGACGACTACAGCTGATCAGAAATGGGAGGCGAGGGTGAAGGAGTATGAGACAAGGTTGAAAGCGGGGGAGGAGAAGTATAAAAGGGAGAGGCAAGGGACGAAGGAGAGGGTGTTGGAATTGGAAAATCAGTTGAGGTTTGTGTTTATTGACCTTTTCCTCCCCTCCCTTTCCTCTTTTCTTCCTTGCATGTCCAAGGTCTTGTGCTGACGATTTGGCATGGCAGGAGTCTAGAACGCCAGAACGAACTCGCTCAAAAACGGAGTGCGCAACTGGACAATGTGGCAGAGGCAAATAAAGGTCCCTCACGGCCACGGTGATGATACCCTCCTTTCTGTTTGCCGTGTCCACGATGTTCACCCTTATGGGTGTTTTATAGCGAAGGTGTGCTCTTGCTTTCGTTCTGTTCTTGACGTCGCAATTTTGTATTAATTAGTAACATACATCTCATGTATTTTTCTTTCCTTTTTTTTTTTGCTCTGGGACAATGATCGTTGACTCGCATAGTTTAAAAGTGTGCATGATAACAGTGAATTACTGCTGGATCTCAGGTCATTGCATTGATGGCGTTTGCAACATGAAATTGTAGCTATCCGTACAGGGTGCAGCCTGGTGTGACGTTGTTGGTATTAATATCTTCCGCGCTATCCACGAGACTTCAGCACACGATTCACGATGGCTTCAGACTCAGAAGAAAGCCCTAGTATGCTGGAGCCCACCGCGCATGAATCTATCTATGACAGATTCGTGCCACATCAAAAGAGGTGGATTCTGTTTCACGTGTCCTTTGTGGGTTTGTTGGCTAGTGAGTACTGGGAGCTAAGGTCACGGTATACTGTCGACGTGATACTGACGAACATTGGTTAGTGTTCGTCCAAGTGACGTTCGTGCCTTCCATCCCTCAGATAGCTAAAGATCTCGACGTAACGGATGCTGTCGTCAGGTTTGTGTTATATGCACATATGACATGCAGCAGCGATCAACCTGTTTTCCCAGCTTGGCTTTCAGTCTATCGATCTTTGCTAATGCCATTGGAGAGTTTATTTGGTCTACTTATTCGTCTTTCTGTGCGTGCATCCACTGCAGCTTGTCTTTGTACTCGTGGTAGTTTTCGAGTTCAACCCCAGTCTTTCAGACGGTCGCCGACCGATATATCTGTGGGGAATGCCGTTTCTATGCATTGGGAGCTGTGGTGTCGCCCTGTCCGCTTCGTTGCAGAGTCTGTTATTTTGGCGATTCGTCCAGATGTTTGGATGCTCTGGGGCGTTGTCGTTTCTCCACTCGCAGCGCCCTTCGGAGGCCGGCATCAGTCGCTGCGTACTCAGAAGTCAGTACTGTCTCGGTCTTGATGACCATATGTATCCTGCCGATGTTCTCAAAGACAGCTCCTGGCCTGGCAACGAGCATCAATTATCCTGTGAGTTCGACCCTCGCTGTGAATTAAGGCTTGTGATTCTTTTCTTTCTTTTCTTCCTCAACCAACCATTGTGCCCTGCCACGCCCTACCATAGAGTCACGGCACTAGAACAAGGCCCGTGCCAGACTAGTGTCACTATCACCCGCATCTAGACTTGCGCCTCCATTATCATTACACACGAACCGTGTGTCATTCATCCGCGGTGCTGGCTGTACAAATTAAGTTTCCACCTTTCAACTCTTGGAAGTTTCACGCGCAATGCCTCCATTCGATGCCGTTAGATGTCAGTGGATGTTTGTACCTTAAACCTTTGGGCTTGACTATTACCTTAAGGTCTACTCGATGCCTGATACGTCACGGCAAACGACACAAAATATGCACGTGAAGTGTACGCAGTACTGTGATTGAAAAGAATCAGGTATCATGTAGACTTGTGCTGAACGAACACCTTTTCACAGCAGGCGCAGACAGCTCTTACGTTGTCTTTTTTTGACCCTCTAGGCTAGGTGCAATTTATCACTGCCGTGGCTGCCCTAAAAAATTGGGAGAAGTCTAGCTGAAGAGTGAGACATAGTCTGTCCCTCAGAGCAGGCTTCATGCTGAGGTAGGGATGGTTGTACATCGAGCTCATTGCTGACGAGGTTGAAGGTGCCACAGAGAAATTGGTAAGTGTTTAAAGGAAAGGCTGCGAATATCGCGAACTTACCTTTCGAAGGTTCACCGTAATGGAGTATCTGCACTCTGCCAGCAGGGTGCTAGTACCCCTGATAGGTTCTAAAGATTCATATCCTTCCGGGTCCGAAAGCTGGCTTTGGCAAGAGGGACAGGTTGAGCGGAGTCAACGATAGTGAACCGGTGCGAGGTCTGAGGTTCGTCGACGAAAATTGCTGGGAGGAAAGATTGCTTGTAGACGGTATGATAACCGAGATGACGTGCGACATCTACACTTGGCATCGAAAGGGCAGTCGTTTAAAAATACGTCAGCCGCCCGGGCCGTCCGTTAGACACTAGATATGTGTACTTGGGTGACATCTAGTGACAAACGCGGACCCGACGTGAACGCGTGCCTTGGATTAGAATAGTCAGCAAAGCACCTCGGAGAGGAACTCTCGAATCTTGAGATCATGCTATTGATATGCATGAACCATTGTGGTTCCAGCAAACTCACATAGTCATTCACACATTCACAATTGGTCTTGGCTAGCTTGGCTGTTCTGCTACAATACTTGTGCGTAATATGTCAGTATCTAGCACATTCCCCGTTCGGCCCGACATATATGATTCTTTAGCATATATGGGCGCGCGAACCTCTTTCCACAGCCGACGCAGACAGCCTTGACCTTCCGCCGATGAAATTCGTTCAAATGACGAGTGAGGCTATCCTTACTGAGAGCTCTTGAGCATCCGGACCAGGTGCATTTTACTTTATCTTGACCGGCCTGCACAACTTGAATGGGAAGACTTGGCTGTTGGTCGCGACTTGCTGAAGACTCGGACTCGGATATTGTCTTTCCATCAAAGTACGTGTCGGACTGAAGCAAGAAGTCGGGTACATAGAGTCTATCGCTGCCACTGATCAACAGGTCTGGTCGTACACGGTAAGCATCTAAAGGAAAGTATGTGCATATTACAGCTTACCTCGGGGAAAGTTGCCGATGGGAAGACCCTCTGGTGGCGGAGCACTAGCAAACCCTAAAGGACCGTACTCTAGGGTCAAAGGTTGTCCTTGGAATGCTTGCGACTCTGCCAAGACGGGGAGGTCTGGCGGAGTCAGCGACGGTGAAACGGCATTGAGCTCATCTAGCGTGGCAAGAGGTACGATGATGGTTTGAGGCTCAGAGTCATCAATGATTGCCTGAAAGTCAATGCCGTTATTCAACGTGCCCTCATCCCTCATGGTGATTTCTGATTGCCACTGGGTGACAAGAAGCTCTGTAAAGCGGGCGCGTAATTCCAGCATTTCCTTGCAAACACCGTCTAGCCTATCATGGACTCGGTCAAGGTACTCGAGACATGATTGTAGGCTGGATCTCAATGAATCTTGATCAGGAGCAGGCCCTAACCGTGAAGGCGACGTCAACTGGGGGGCTGTTAGTGACGATTTGGGCCTTAAATGTGCATCCGTGATAAGCGCATGTTGTATCTCGAGTCTCCATAGAACAACCTTACCTTTGCAATTGAAACAAGCTCATGTTGAAATCCTGAGTCGCTGGGGAAGTCATGCGAATGTAAGAGTCTAAGAGAACTTGAATGCTTGCAAGCCTTTGCAAGAACCTTGCCTTTATATATACCACACATTTAGTGGGAGGACACCAGAGAGCGAGTTATAAGTGTGTAATGCCGCTCGAACAGATCCGGTACTCAAGGACTCGCGTGTATGTGTTTGTTGTGGGGAATGTCCTCGGGAATGACTAGGACCGTTGGCATTGGCGTTGGGCTTGTCGGGAAAGAGTTTCTAGTCTTATTAATACAGTATTAGGCCAAAAGTTGGCCTGGGCGCACACGTCATTAATAATGTCACGATAATCATTTCCATAATGGGCATCAGGGCCCTCCTTCATGCCGCACTCATCCGATTACGGGACTTCGAAGGCGCCGATCAAACTTGAATCAACTTTACGCTGAGGTCTCACGGCGATGAGGCAATCGAAGCAGCACTTGGATGTAATACCGCGGCATTGCAGTCAGGGTTCAAACGTTCATGTGGAACCAGTCAAACCGTTTATCCGATCATCTTAGTGGAATCCTCGTCCTCCGAGTCTTAAAGTTATCACACAGTCTGCCTATCACCTATAAAAATGGAATTAAGCGAAGTTATCGTTGGCGTCGTTCATGTGGAACCACCTACTGAGCTAATTGAACCGTTTGTCATTGGTGGCTGCTCTCCCTACTGTCACTATCACAGCTGGTGATTCGATCGGGCCCGCCAAATACAGTATAGGACCGGCATTTGAGCCAGTGAATTTTGTTGACCGTCTCAAGTGAACAGCTGTACATAAATTAAATTTTTGATTTGGCAGTCATGTTTAGATATATGATGACCATGCTAATGCAACGCTACAGAGCAATCGAATGAGTGATGCGTGCACAGTGCGTGGATCAGTAGAATGTCTTGATATCTGTTTTTTTCACCACTTGAGCCAGCCCTAATATAGATTTATAGAGTGCGAGAGTACCATCTAAGCGATTATCATACCGTAACGATCCAGTTACTACTCCTCTTCATCCTCGTCACTGGCATTCTCGCGCTCATCTTCGTCGACATCAAGCTCGTCACCTGCAGTGCCCTCCGCAACTACCGGTTTAGGTAACGGCGCTTCCAACTTACCTCGTTCCGGTTTTAACCATGCTCTCTCCTCTGCCATGTATTGGGCACTGCTTCTGTTCCCGGCGAGTCGACGCGAGACAGTCATGTGGTCAACAACCACTGGCTTCCCAGTTTCTGCTCGATACTTCTCCTGAACTTCTCGACAGATTGCACGGAGGCTTTTTGTGGGTTCATCTTTTCTCTGCTCGGTACGGTACTCATTGATGGCTCGAGTGATGGCAATCTCTTGCTCTTGCTTAGCAAGTTGTTTATTAGCTCTTATAATGTGGACGTAGTACATTCTCGAAGCGCAGAGGCCACAGCTGCTTGCATGTTAGTCTCCATGATATTGTGACTATCTAACCTGAACACGTTCATTTACCTGTCAGGGCGAGCCGGTTGCTCATTCTATCCGCTTCCACTGCTCTTATCATTCCATCAATCGAGCGCATAGGTGTTGCGTGGACGAACATCATCGCGGCTGTCCTTGCGGTCATTGGACAAGGGTGAGGGTCTTTTTGACTGCAATACTGATGATACTAACACAGCACCGCTTCAAATTTTCTTTAGGATCATTTTCTTGACAATTCGTTATGGTGATCGTATGAGGGCCAGCATAGATGTTGGTTTCTCGACCATGGAGAACAACTGACGGATTCATCTTTGTTTATCTGAAGGGAGGCATTATGTGTTATAATCAATCTATGTGGAACAATATACTCGTCACGATTGCCAATAGGCTGGTCCTTCATAACGGCTCAGAGCTACCTTGTGCGAAGTTGACTAGAAAACAAGCTGGCAATTGCTGGACGCTCAATTACACCTGCAACTTCGTGCTGACAGGTATATGCAGCAGGTCTCGCTGACCACATGTATCCCGCCGAGTTTCTCAAGGACAGCTCTGCGCCTGGCCATAGGTATCAATAATCTTGTGAGTTCGACCCTCGCTGTAAATTAAGGCATCTTGAGGCTTGTGATTCTTTTCTTTCTTTTCTTCCTCAATCAACCATTGTGCCCTGCCACGCCCTACCATAGAGTCACAGCGGCCCATGCCACACTAGTGTCGCCATCACCCGCATCTAAACTTGCAGCTCTTCCATTATCATCATACACGAACCGTGTATTGTTCATCCGTAGTGCTGCTTGTGATTTGAGTTTCCACCTTCCAACGCTTGAAAGTTGCACGTGCAACACTTCACCATTTACAAGGACTCCATCAACTCCTCCATCGCTATAGAATTGAACACAACACTGTTTCGCGGTGAGTTTAAAAACCAAAAAAAAGAATATCAAGGCCGGGACAACTTGGACGAAGGACACGATAGACCAGACGGAAGTATCAATCATTGAAGTGTGGAACTGCTCGAAGATACCATCCGGATGAGTTGGCGCACCATAGAACAATATGTGCTCGAGAGAACAGGCTACCCATCAGTTTGTTGACCCTTGACATGGATTGCACGTTTGCAGATAAAGTAGCGATGGCAGCGTTTACAGGGCTGAATTGATTTTGACTGTATGAGACACGCCCACCCTATATATGATTGTCACCGTGCTGTATCAAACACTGGTCCAATCGTCTCACCCAAACTTGGGATCGAGGACACGTTTTGGAGCGATACGAGTGACGACTCCCTATACTTCTCCAGGGAACCACAGACAAAGTTTATTAAAATCTCCCTTCACAGTGGCATGAGAATTCAAAACATCGACAAGATAGATGACAAAACTCACCCGCAAGCCGTAGGACAAATCTAGGTCGCTGAAGTTGTTGACTGTGCTATTAAGCCAAACAAGTTCGTATGCTACGACATTGTCATTGTCAGCCCATACACGTTCGTCAGGTGCGAATATCCATCTCAGGTGACAAAAACATTAGATCGGCACGTTTGAAAAATCTGTCGACATCTATACCTCCGCCACTGAGTATGATGTCGCCAACTTTGATGCCAGTGACTTTCGGCCCCATCGTATTCTTCCAGCGTTGGATAGACATAATCTCATATCGCACCAGTGCTAACTGTTGCTGTCTTGGCACGAATACATCGCGATTCGAATCATCGAATCATAATGTGCCTTGGTTTGACAAAAAAGCTGGGTTGGTTACATGACCGCTTTCAATCTGTCCTCTTAGAGAGGTGTGACCTGTGACATTCGTGCTTCGATAATACATACAGCGGACTTTGAAAAACACCTAGAAAATGAACCGTCACCAATCATCCATACTAACAGGCCTGCAAGTGCATGGCCAGTTCGACTCTCTTCACTTTCTCAGAGCCTCTTGATCATCCCACAAACGCACCCCACAAATTTCAAGTTTCAACTGGTGAGTTCAGCTTACTAGCTACGATTGGCCATATTCATGACACCACAAAGATCATAATCGCCAATGGAATTGCCAACATTGCCAACGCAAATTTGCGCATTAGTCCCGTTCGATCACGCTAAAGCAGACGTTATCTTACGATCAGCTGATGGCGTGGAGTTTCGAGTTTTCAGGCTCTTCCTCTCCCTTGCCTCTCCGTTCTTCGAAACATTGTTTGACCTCCCTCAGGCTCCTGACGGGGCTTCCGATCAAGAGATGAAGGATGGCTTAGCAGTCATTGCCGTGCCTGAGGACAGCAAAACTCTAGATATGTTTCTCAGGTTTTGCTATCCATCGACGCTGGCGGAAGATCCCTCTCTTGACAACCTCACAGAGGTTCTTTCTGTACTCGCAGCTGCGAAGAAGTATTCACTAGACCTGATCGAGAGGAAAGTATGTCAAGCTCTGGCGAATCCCAAGGTTCTTGAGACAGCCCCCCTTCGCTCCTTCGCCATTGCAAGGAATGCGCGGCTCAAGCATGAAACCATCACCGCTGCCAGATACAACTTGCGACAACCCTTAATTCCTGCGTTATTTGCAGAGATCAACCTGATCACCGCATCCGACCTTCTTGCCCTACTAACATACCACAAAAAATGCATCATCTCCGTACAAAACCTAATGAAGAATCTCAAATGGATGACGGATCATTATCGCACTACGAATGGCTGCAGTTGGCTGTTCAGTAATTCCTCCTACAACGGGAATTACTGCCGCTGTGGACAGGGTACCGACAAAAGTTTCTTTCCATGGGGTTCCGCTCCAGTTATATGGTGGACAACATATATGCAGGAGGTATGCGAGCTGTTACAGGATAGCCCGTCTGGAAATACTGTGAGGACGGCAGCGGACAGGACAATCCAAAAGATCAGAAGTAGTACGAACTGTGTTGTTTGCCCTGGCCGGGTGAAAGAAGGCATGACGGAGTTCAGTAAATTGCTTGCTCTAAAAGTCGAAGAGGCTGTCGCTCTGGTATGTACCTTGCTATACAACACGGACAGGACCTGAGAGCTTTCGATAGATCGAGCTGGAGATGGACTTCTGATCGCAACTATCCTCATCCGTAAGGTAATATACAATACTGTGGTAGAACACGTTCTTGCCATCATCTGGCAGATCATGTCTATAAACTTGTACCAGCACTTGGCCAGTACCGCCCCAGTGTCCAATAATCATGACTCGGTCAGATCTAGCAGTTGAACGTTGAACTTGAATATCAAGAAGTATATCTCTTAGGGGTTGCTTAAGGGAAGAACTGCGTGTAGTTGTGTAGAAATATGTCTCAAGAATTATGAATATTCCCAGACTGGTAGCTAGACTGATCGACTGCAGCGGGAGATCATCAAGTTAATCAGAGCACGTCAATTTTGCATTACAGAACGAATCAACTATGAAACAGGAACAGAGCGCGAATGAACTCACTACCCAAGCCCTGGCCAATATCAAACCGTTCATCGCCCTGGTGAGTGTGGTTGGATACACTTCAGAAGTACTCGTTATGCATTATAATTCGTGACCAAAATCTAGCGCAATAACACATGACGGAAAAGATCTCTCATCCCTCTAGAAGTACTTCGGTCCCCTGGCAATCTGCATGCCCGTCTTATTCAGAATCCCAGTCAAGATGTGGATTACATGTAGTATTGATACAATTTATTGTTAAAATTGGGAAATCTCGTTGTTCAGCGCATCATTTCGAACAATTTGTCAACTTCCATTTCGCTGCATAAGTCAGGTTGTTCGTGAACGAGACCTGTACACATCTTGTAAACAGCGGCGCAACTTGATTAACTCCAAGACCTACGGATTTCCCATCATCGATTTCCCAGTACAGGCCCTGCTCATAGTACTCAAATGTCACCCTGATGGAGTGAGTACTCGATATTCAATACTGAACCTACACCAGTTACTAGAGGCACGTACCGAAAAGTATCCTTGGCATCGTCCTCCATCTGGAAATCCTCTATCGTGCCATCACCGTAAACCAGTGTGTGCGTCTGGATGAGTCAGAAGGAATCTCGCATCAAAGAAAAAAGGGTAAACTTACTGACATACTGGCACCAACAATTTTTCCTTCCTGAACAACATCAGGCGGTACGCCTTGAAATTTCACCCAATTATCCCCGCTACTCATGAGTTTCCACTACGTATCTGTGATTAGCTGCAGTGACACAGGAGATCGGGAGCCTGACGCACGACTTGGACACTCTGAGGGTCTTTCGCGTGGAGACAGACATTCCCGTTTTCCACCGTCAAAAATTCCCCCTTGGAGTCAACGCTCTCAATCATATAGTTTCCTTCAGTAAAGGTAGTAGTCGGCATGATCAAAAGAGCAGAGTTGTGTTGTGTGTATGATAGGACTAGGAGAAAGGCCAAACCAAGTTTGTGATTCGTCTCTTATATTCGCCAACCAGGAGGACTCTCGGACGCGAGATCGGTTTACTCTTCCATTCCAATCTTCGTACTAGGCTAGACTAGGCTTCAGAATGAATGGTTATGATATAGCTTCTTCGGACGCAAGCAATGGAGACTCACCATGAGTCATGAGCCCTGACTCAACCTACCAAACGTTCTCGATAACACAACCAAGAGCATTGTGCTCTCAGTGTAGCGCTCCGGGTTCGGCATTGCGATTTGCCACAGGCACATTTTCATTGCAGGTGACATTCGGAAGCGGTAAAGAGTAGTCACCGACTCACTTTTCACCCAAGAACCCAATCCCAAGCGCCGGCGTGGCACAACGAAAGTCTACATATCATGGAGCTTTGAAGGGTTTGGAGCTCATGCATGCATGGCCCGTCGACGCGTCAATGTTCACAATCAAGGATCAGTTGAGCAAACAGTTTCAAGTCAGTTACGTACAGGCCTTATTTCAAAATGCTTCCCATTCTTGTGCTGACCCGAACAAGATTCCATCATTTCTTCGCGAGAACACATTCCCGCAGCGGTAAGCCTAAACGTGCGATTGCAAGGTGCGCCTCTTGCACATATGTCAAATTCTGATCAAAACGGTGTTCGAGAAGTTGTCACAGACTCACAACGGATCGACTTGTTGAAGAGTTGTGATGGGTTGGAGCTCCAGGCTCGCTACAACTTAGTACAGTCATGGTAGTGTAGGATGAGAGAAAACAGTGGCAATCATAGTGCAGAATCGACAGCGGGTATCACGACGACATATACGAAGAGATGAGCATGAATGAATGTAACAGAAATTGTCCGAACAAAAATGATACACCCCAAACTCAAGTATTCGAGGCGGCTCCTGTTGCATGTGGCGCAGCATCTTTCAAAGATTTGAGATGCATGTTGACTTCATCCCATTCATTTTGTATGAACCCGCCAACCCCGTTAATACGAGGAAGATAGGAGAAAATGATGCGAGCGACAGTTCCAGCGTTTGGTATTTGATGCCCGGATGTCTTTAACTCTAATATCCGTAGGGAGGTATGTTGTACCGGCTCAACATCAGGATCAATATCGACAGTCGTAGTATCGATTGAAATACGCAGCGTATCCAATTGTGGACATAGACGGAGCATTGTGAAAATTCCGCGGAATGTAATGAGAGAATGATGAAGGCGCGAGTCTTCTATTTCGAGATTGCGCATGTGCGGCCAAGCTGACGCGGCTTCCAAGAGAATGTCATCGTCCAGGTTGATACAGAAATCAAAGCATGCGAGATCCAGGGTCCGGAGCTGTGTGAAACAAAGGAAATATGACAACGAGTTGGTTTGGGGATCATTATATTCGTGATGCGAGGAATATACGACAATTTTTTGTAGGATTTCGCATGCTTTGCATTTGGACAATGCACGAAAGAGCTGCTCAGCCTCTGGTGAAGATATAAAGCGGACATCTATCTTGAATTCTTTCAGCGAAGGGAATTGTGAATGTTGCATGACTGTGATAGCATATGCAGGGCCGTACAGTAGGAAGGAAAGAGTAGTGACGTTACTGAATGGGGAAAAATTGGTGATATCCCGTTCCAACGGCGAAGGAGGGGTGGCGTCAGTGACCGTGTCACCAACATCCACTCTGGTAAGGGTAGATAGGTTGGAGATGTGCTTCCATGCTGCCCAGTCGAATAATGGACTGGACAGAGTTACAAGCTGCTTGCACAAACGGACAACATCGGAAATACGGGACAGCGCACGTGCTGTGCTGACTGCATCGATGGTATCAGGAGTGATAATGCTTAAGCGCTCTAACGCAGCAAAACGGGTCACAATAGACTGTAGATCTTCATTGACAGTCGCTAGATGATGATGGTGCAGCGTCTGGGACAGCAGGAAGTTCAAATATTTGGTGGAAATAGTCAACGACATTAGTCTCGGGAAGTCATATAATATGACAGGGATGTCTGAGAAAAGGTGCAAAAGGCGAGTGGATAACATTATCAGCGAGCGAACGCGGGCGGAGTGACGCAAAAATTGATGGGCTTCATCGACAGATAAGGGTCTGACGTCTGCCAACCAATTCCACTATGCGGATACCCGGTCAGCCAATAAACGAAAGAAATGAATAGAACACGACTAGTCTGTACTCACCAGTCGACCGCTGCGATATTTCAGTGGATGTAGTCTCGTTATACATCCTAGCATTGACTCTGATATGTCGATTTCACTCCACAGTAGGTCCATCGCGGGTTCGTAAAAGGCTTTGCATATCGTTGCAAGCGCTGCAAGGGATTTCCGAGGCAACGATGTAACACCGGTGGACGAGTCGGATGGCTCCTCAGTCACATGCGAGAATATCTCTAGGAGGACTTCGGGAATGAGCAGAGCCTGGTGCATTGTATATAGAAGCAAAGAAATTTTTTTCCTTCTAATGAGTTGACTTGGGAGACTGATAGATGCATGTATCAGTTCGAATTGTGTTGATGGAGAGTGAAAGTGAATATGTTTACGCTCGACTTGCCAGGGAAGTCCGAGTCACATGACTACTACTAGATGCCGTTTGAAATTTATCTTCTCAAACTCTATAGTACAGTAAGTACTACATCCCAACCATCTTCTATGATGCGTTGAATTCGACGGGGAACTCCTTGTAGGCTGGATGGCGCACGTACAAATGGCGCCCGTTATTTCATGCATGCTCAGACCATGAGTTTTCCCGACGTGTTGCAATCATGATTCATGACTCAACCCCTACTCAGCTCGGAGAACCCACATGACAGATGTCTATTAATCATCTCCCTCTCTGGTTATCTTTATGCAGAACTCTGCCTTGCAATTGACACCATCAAGATTGATATTGACTACGACGTGGAGGAACTGGTTCTTGAGCCGAAGACAGCTGGGGATAAGGTTATGTATTGCTGCTACTTCATCAACCCAGCAGAGATCGGATGTCTTTTCTGATTACATGAATGTGATGCAGGGGATATTCTGGGAGAACGTCATGCAATTTCTATACCGACACTTTGCGAGGACGTACTTAGAAAATTCAAGCTACTGACCTCAAGTTTATCCGTATAAGACTGACTATTCCAGGTTCATATCAAGGCTCTCAGAACAATGTAACATGCTGATGATCCACCATCTCCCAGCTCGTCCATTTATCCAAATCCCTCTTCTCCGCCAAGCTCTACTACATCCCAGCCATCCTCCTCCACGATACGTTCGCTCCTCATCCTCCCGATGTCAGCTTCTTGCACCAAACGCCCCGGCCGTATTCGTACTGCTCGAGCAGGACTGGCAGCAGTAGCTTGAAGGACCTGCGTAAAGTCAAGCGTAAATGAGGGAGGGGTCGGAGGCAAGAGGAGCGGGGTGGTAGAGTGCGACCGGCTGTAACGACATCAATCAGAGAACGCCCAATTTGGATGATAGAATGAATGAACAATGAAACAGGAATAGAGTGCCGAAGGTTTCAAAGGTGAGTAAAAGGCAACTTACCGCCCAAGCTCTCCACTACAACACACAGCCCACAGATTACCCAATGCATCACCTGCCTGGGACAAGGGAATCTCGACATCTTGGGTATGAGCGAGATAACACACGTTATAAAGAAGCATAGCGAAACCGGTCGTGAATGATTGGTTTTGGGCGTGGGCTGGTGCATGTTCTGGAGCTTCTGAGTCAGCTAACGATGCGGGTGTAAAGGATGGCGATGAGGTGGGAGAAGGTGGTGTCGAGGATGGTTTGGAGGTTAGGTGCATGGGGTGTTTTTTCACCCATCTATGTGTGGAGGAGAGAGAACGTGAAACAGTTCAAGTTAAAAATATGGTAGGTGACAAGAGGAGACACACTTTGCCCATGATTCACCCCCTTGTCCTGCTCCAATCCAAGGCATACCAACCCCGAGTTTTCTGCAAGACCATGAAACTTCGAAAGGTAGTTTGATACCCAGGTAGAACGTAAGGAGTCCCAGAAAGTGAATAGAATGCGTTATTACGGCGTTGATATGATCAGGTGGGTATCCTGTGGTACAACCTGCGTGATCAAATCCTTCACGTAGTGAACACTTGCAACGTACGTCTAACATCTCCTGGTACTGGAAGAACTAGTCCACCAATAGTCCATTCTCCTTTTGTGCCTGGTCGTCCACCAACTGCGGGTCGACCGCCGACTTCAACAACATGAAAGACTTCTACTAGCTCCTGTACGAGGCCCGATCGTGCTCTAGCGATAGTTTGACTCAGTACAGAGAGTTCCTGAGACTCCTTTGTAAGTGTTTGCGATTGAGGTGGAAGGAGGCGTGCGGCGTTAAGTGTGCGTCTGCGCTGAGCAAGGGCCTCTCGAAGAGTACGGAGACGGTCGCGCTCTAGATTATGTTAGAACATCACACGCGAACAAGGGTATTACAGGACGTACTGGTCTCACAGTCTCTCTTTACTTTGGCAAGGCCATCAACTAATTGCTCGAGGCTGCGATTCGCTCGTACAATCTCTGCACGAATTTGGAGGCGACTGGATTCGATGGAGTTGAATGCACGAAATGCACGAGCAACGTGTTCGTCTCTGTCGGAGGAGAAATGGTGAGTTTGAAGGCGGAAATCACGTAGACTGTATGCAAGGTTAAGGTGGGTTGCGACAAGTGTTTTCAAGTTGCTTACTGGTTTTTGAGACAGATTACGCAATAGTACTGACGTTGTCTCAACTCGCAGTTCTTACACTCCATCGCTAGAAGGGGCGGCACTAATGCCTACTGGATGACGTAAGTCAGACGTCGCGGGGCCAAGTTTGATGGTTAGTATAGGAGCCTTGTTTGAATTGGTCACTAACATTGATATTCACGCTAACCATGACTGACCTATTTATCTCTTTCAAAGCTTCAACATGAGCCAAACTTGCCATGGGTGCCTTCCTTTCGTGTCCCTGTCGCACTTATACCTCCCTGGTCATTGCATCTTTAGTACACGCTTCTTCATCAATCCTTCGCTGCAACGGGTGGCCGCGGGGAGTTATCCCTTTCTTCGCAATGTCCTGTCAACACTCTGATGATAACTCCACGGTTCTCAGTTTCTCATATGGACAGTTGGGATAGCAGAAATAAGTCATTGGAGAGTAAGGACAGGAGAGACCTTTTGTATCTCACAAGCGTTAAGAAAGCAGAGCTTCTAGGTTATGACTTTTCTACTGCGCGGCACAAACACGTCATATACTTTGACCTTGGAAATTTGAAAGGCGAGTGTTTATCACGTTGATGTCAATCATGGCCGTGTGATATTCTACAGGACCAAGGCAGGTCGCTGTCGATATGATACAGACCATTTTGTCGCTGTGAGAATACAGATAAAAGTCTCAGGGAGAAACTCCACAAGTTCCTTGGTTTAAAACTGCAGGCAATCATCTAGAGGAATCTAGCTTAATCAAATTTAAAGGGGTGCTCAAGTCAAGAAGGTCACTTGACAGCACACTGCGTAACGAGCATTCAGACAACCAGCAAAATATTCTAGGCGATAACACGATATGAAACGGGAAGAGCATAACTCGAAGGGGTGATCTTACGATTAGCTTCACCACGATGAAGATATGGTAGAGATAACTGCGAGATGAAAGCAATACGGCATAAAATAACTACACACCAATATGAATGAAAACCATCTTCTGTTCGAGTGGCACTTTTGTATTTCACAGAGTGTGTAGCACAGTCGAGTGCACACTTCGTACACTCCATGACACCAACCTCCGGATTGAACACATATTTGTAGAAAGCTTCGACGACATGTTTGGCGACAGCATCGTCGACCTCCAACAGCATGCCAGCAACGCTCTTGAACCCCAAAAACTGGAGACCAACTGCGAGATGAGTGACTTCGTCTGGCGTCTTCTCATCGCAGACGGCGGTATGACATGCCGACAACAATCCGAACTCGGTGTGTGGAATGTCTCTCTCCATGATGTCAAGCAGCGTCAGAGGTTGATCTCTCATGACGGAATGGGAATTGCGAGGGTGTATGGTCCTGCTTGCCATGGCAAGCTAGGTGCGTCCAGGTGTTGTTTTGGAGTACACGTGTGGCTGCATCGCCAGAAATAGTGGTACACTTGGCCGTTGCAGGGACGAACTTACAGACAAGCTTTAGCTCGCTGTCGACAGCCAAGAGTGTCATGCCTTTCCCTGCACCCGATTAACCTTGTCTAATCGACATGAAGGATAGAGTGATGCGCTTCTTCATCATTTGTCTACTAGAGGTGGAAGTGTCGGCGTATAAGAATAGATGTAGAGATCCTCCACGCATGACTCCTTCCCAGAGCAATCTGCCTTTGTTTGAAAGGGATTAGCTGCATGGAGAGGAATGGACGTGAAAGCTGCAGTTAGACACGGCCAGATTCGAGAGCGGTGCTTTAGTTTGAGGATGTGCTCGAATACGTTGACGATGAGTAGCATGATTTCGTCCCATAATGACCGCAAGAGTACTATTAGATCCGTACTCGATTCAGCTGGGTTCGTCCGAGACGCGTGCCTTATTGACCTGGTGAAGCGATCCTTGAGAATCCTCAGATCTGCGAGAGCGATAGACGACAGGAGAACACGATGGAACACTCTCCTAACGTTGGGATAATAATGGCGCTGCAAGACTATTGACTGGTAACGAGGATGACGACCGTGCCGTGACGTGCTGCCACTTGCAAGTCTGTGTACGACGGCGGGAGCAGAGTCGTGTTGATGATCCTCGGCCTCAGCAACCCACTTCAAGGCAGTTTGAATACATTCGGAAAACCTTGAGTAGGGTGTCCTGATGCCAGTCTGAAGTTTTCTACAGCGAGTGACAAAATATAGGGCTATGCTGCATCAGGTAACGAGATGTATAGGCTCGTTGCAGCTGTCAATAGCCCCAAACCTGTCCAGGGTAAAGGCAAAGCCTCTAATGATTCTTGGCAGAGAATAATGGCCTCCTCGACATCTCCATCCATCCGGGTGTGCGTGAAACGAGAGCAGAGCGCCGAGCTCAAATTGTAAAGAGTTCTATGGCGCTCTGGATCATCAAGCCACTTTAACCGAAGGGATTCGCGATACCGATCAATGGCCTCGTTAAGATCCTCATTGAGCGCGAGGGCAAGGTTGTTAAGCGTGGTGTCACCCAGGTGGGTGCAATGCCAGTCCCTCGCGAAGGAGGCTGATAGCTCGGGTGATGTCATCAATGTCCCTGCATTTGTTGAAATGGGTGACGAGGGCACATCCTAGGTTGTCCAATGAGAGATCCCCCAAGGCGCAGCGCTTCTTCGTACAAAGAGATGGCCTCATCAAGGTCATTGGGGTTGCCTCGGTGGTCAAAGCGAGACTCGGGTGAGCAGGTCGCATTGTGTAAGTAGTCATCATGGTCAGAATGTCCCTCCGGGAACAGAAACGCAGTTTCACGACGAAGTTGTATAATCTCATCGATGTCATGAATGCTGCCGCACTGTTGGAAGCGGGTTTCTAATGCTAATGGGAGCAAACGAAGGGCTCTGGGATGGAGTTGATATTCCAGAAGACAGAGCTGGTGCACGTTCCATCGAAGGTGGATGCCTTCATCAGATGTGTCAATTGGAAGATTACCGATCACATAACCGATCGCACTGTCTACGTGCATGCTACGAAGGCAGGAGCCTCCTGGACAGGGAGGCAGTAGCTTGCACCACAGCTGCGTGGATTCGTGAATGTAGACGGCGGCAGACTCCTTGCCGTAGGGCCATATAAATCCTCTAATGAGATCACAGGGGTATAATGTGTGGTCGGAGTGACCCTGCGAACGCAATGCAAGAGCTTGGTGGAAGAGGGAAGTAGTGGTGTCAATGTCTTGAAGATGATCTCGCATATAACCTTCTAGGCAGGTAAACGCAAAGTTGGTGAAAGCCTCTGCGTGGTCAGGATGGTCGACTGAATATCGGTCAAGGACAAACTGAAAGTGTTGCACAGCATCGTGCAGGTGAGAGACCGTCTTGCTCGTCATATATTCGGTAAATAGTGCGTAGCCCGTATCCGTGTCTCGAGTAATCTCGCAGTCTACGAGGGACTACGGTTGGTGTTTCGTCAGTAAAAGATAAAAACAGAAGCCAGCATCACTCACATCAAAGAATACACCGTCCTGATCGTCGCAAGCACGTACAACGGTGGCCTTCAGTGTGAGGGAAGTGGGGACTCCACACATGGATGGGAAGAATAGATCTACAAGATGTTAGTGGATGTACATGAATGAGAAATAAGTTGCTCACCAAATAACTCATCACCATGATCAAGTAGCCTATCCCATGGTGTTCGAAGCTTCCCGCCGACTTCTCCGCTGCCTAGCATTTGGCCAAGCTCATAGGACGCTCTCGTTTCCACTGATAACGCAGGTGAGGCGTGTGATGATCTGAGACTGTAATCCAATTGTCAGCTCTCGCATCACGTCAGGAAGTCTCCGTGGACTTTACAGAGTCGCAGTATCTCCCCACGCTACAGATTCGTCAGATGGCAAAACACTGATAGCCGAATTCCAGCTTCGGGAGTTAACATTGATGGATACGTAAATGCCAGCAAGAATGCGCCAGGAGGAGATTTTAAGATTCATTCCGCTGATAACTATAGATAGATGTGAAGATCATGAAATAGATACAAAGGTGATATGGAGTGACTCACCTTTAAGTCTGATGTATCGTTCTTCTAAGCTATCAGGCATGATGGTACGATGAAACAAAATAACACTGCACAGGTATTTTCATATTGTCGAGGCGATATAATAGACGCTGGTATGAGCGCTGAGAAATACGGCCGGCTATTTAGTGTTAGCGGGAGAGCCTGTGCTAAAGAAGAATGTCAGTCTTCAGCGAAAGTGACCCGCCAAGGATGCGAGTCTGAGAGCGTTTGATGATGCTTGCTGCCCCTGGACTTCATGACGCAGTCGTATCACTCATTCAGCATACAAAGGCAAAATTGATAATCGAGTGTATTTCCCAAGGTAACAGCAATGTAAACCGCTGAAAACGGCGCACATAGGATAGCTGAACGATTCTACACGACTTGTCCGAATGGGCGTTGCAGAAACATCGGGATGAGAACATGACGAGTTGGATTCAGGTGCAATTGCGGCAGCGGGACGATACAACGACTTGGGACAACTTGAAAAAGTCAGAATGACTACAAAAACTGACGATAATCAATACCTGGGCAGCAGTATCTGCAATTGGACAAACCAACCTTTTTTCATGAGCAGCGAGAAACTTGGCTACGAGTAAAAGTGTCGCCCAGTCCATCAGTGTGTCGTCTACTGTGCAGTGGCTGGTTCATGGTATTATTGAGTTGTGAACATCAAGTGAAAATAATAAGCACAGCCACCTATACAACGTTGTGTACCCACCTTCGACCGACACCGTAGCACATCCAGATGCACATAGTATGCAAGTGATACAGGTTCACCGGGGTATCAGGATAACTATCCAGATCGAATCTCCATATTTCCCGTAGGCTGAAAGTCACAACGCCAGGGAACAATCAAAGTACCCTTCACCACAAGCCATAAAGGCATGTGTGCACTGTGCACTGTGTACTTCGGGCCACCCAAAACTTATATCACTCCAACGTCTGGAACGAGCTCACTCGCCATGTGAAATACGACTTCAAACTCACAGATTACACATCACGGTTTTTCCACCAACTGCCTGAAGTCCACTTTTCTTCAGACCCCGCAAACTACCTCCTCTCACTTCAAAATACATCATCTGTGAACTCACTTTTTCAAGTTAAAATGGCGCCTTCTTCTACAGACCATCCGACACGCAGAACTCCAGATCATCTCAGGTTCTACTGGTAGCACGTTGAAGTGAACTCTCATATGCTGTTCACTCGGTTTTGCTATGATCTTCATCAGGTATTCGAGGCATGTCCACCACCTTCTTCCTCTTCTTCCACTTTCATATCTTCACCCCTGCTGATTTGTGACGTGTGCGCGTGACCCATCCGTCCCACCCATCCGACACAAACCACGCAAATGAAAGATAGACAGTCACTTGAAGCGATAGCTATGCGCCGAATCATACGCGCATCTGATCTGCACTATTTAGGGACGACACTTGATCTCCTTAAATCTTGTTACTTTCACAGCTGCGCTCGTTACCGCCCAAGAACAAAGAGATCCGGTCAGGAGATCAGTTGTTATTTGTGCGTCCCGGCCCGCCAACCAGACAATGTCCCTTCGACCTTGATAATCATTCCACCCACCGCAAACTTGAACACTAATCTCAGACCATTGCCTCTCAACGAAACACATTTCCTTTCTCCACGATGCACTCCATGGACCAGGGCCATGGTCAGTTCTGGTCGGAGCTACTTCGTCGAATCACCATTGTAGGTTCATTGCCTTACTTCTCGCAATCTTGAAAAATCTATTCATAAATTACAACTTGAAGTTCAGCCACTCAATACCCTCAAGCGTGTCTTAGCCTCTCAGAGAAGTTTGACAGCGTGCAGAGTCTTGCAAGCGCTGGGGCGAAGTTGGTGTTCATTCAATAGTGGTGTCGAACATTGTATGTTTTGTTTTCTTCCCTTACTGTAAAACGATCATGCCTGACTCGCGCAGGTCAAATGAGAATTTCAACATGGCAAGCTCTGCACCAACACGCTGAGAAAACCTCTATTTCTTCCCAACCTCGAGGCAGCAAATCTGACCTCGGCGAGTTATTCTAATGCACGTCTTGCTGCTTCTTCCGGTCCGTACTAACACCTATCTTGACCATCAGGTCACAGGATAACTTTTTATATATTCATTTTCTACCACAAGAACTGACCTGTCAAAAGCGAGTTCAAAAGTTGTTCTGAACGACTCGCATCTGGTATAGCTCAGGGCATGCGTTGGTAAAAAAAAATCTTTTTTGGAATTGTCCGGTGGGGCGGGGCCCTATGGTGGACAGTATGTACGGTGTTGTAATCTATCGTAGTTTTGTGCTAGCTTGCTCACCGCGTCTATGAGTTCGTAAATGTCGTTTTGGTTTATCCGAAAGAAAAATACCCTTTTTTGACCCAAGTCGACTCGGCGGCTCTTTACAATCACAGTTGCGACCACGAAAAAATGAGCAAGAAACAGTGAATATTAGGTTATAAAACTACTTAGAGACAGATTTAGAGAACGACGAAATAAAATAATGACGCTGAAACCAATTGCATGAGTGCGTTACTGAAGTCGTAAGTGTTCGTAAGTGTCCGTAACACGCTCGGCATCAAGCGTTCATTTCAGTGGTTTTGCAGATGGCGTAGTAGGCCTGGTCAATTCTAAAATGTCGTTGTCAATGTGGACTTGACCGTCCTCTCGTAAATTACTTACGCGGACCCCTGATTTGGCCGTGTCGGTTGAACCATCCTCGTCCCAATCCTTGCTGTATAGAGCCCAAGTCAGCTGCCTAAACCTTCCCATGTAGTAGTAATAATGTTCCTAAACATTTTCATGTTTATTTTTAAATGTCTTCCTAAACCTTTTATTCATGATACTTGTAGTCTACCAGGTGTCTGTTTTGCTCGGGCAACTTTTGAGTAAATTTGAGTAGTTTGTTTGACCCGACACGGTAGCGGCCAAATCAGGAAAGGCAACGTTGAGGGTCCGCGCAAGGTAATATACAAGAGGACGGCCGTAAGGTCAAGTCCACATTGACAACGACATTTTAGAATTGACCAGGCCTGGTGACCAGTATGAGGTATAGCACCAGTCTAGCCTGAGGCGAATCGGTTCCGCGGGATCAAACGCTCCGTGCTTATATATGTTTCATGTTTCATGTATATAAATCTCTCCTGCGCTGTCACGGTAAGCGAGATTTTTCTCGCAATTCAAGATGGTTTCAGAAGACAGCCCTCTGCTAGCGTCCACCACGCATGAAGCTATCTATGACAGGTTTGCACCCGACCAGAAGAGGTGTATCGTGTTTCTCGTCTCTTTTGCGGGTCTGTTACCTAGTGAGTGCTGATAGTCACAGTGTACTGCTTATACAGTGGTGTGATGCTGATGAACACGACCAGTGTTCGTCTCAGCGACATTTGTGCCTTCCATCCCTCAAATAGCTAAAGATCTTGACTCGACGCATGCCGTTGTCAGGTGCGTGTTTCATTGGACATAATATTTTGTGATCGAGCGATTTTCCCAGTTTGACCGTCAGTCTATCGATCTTGGCGAGTGCCGTCGGAGCGTTAGTTTGGGCTGCTTACTCGTCTTTCTGTGCGTGTATCCATAGCGTATCGTGAACTCGCGATAGTCTTGATTCCTAACTGCAGTCCTGCAGATGGACGCCGATGGATGTATTTGTGGGGCATGCCGTTTTTGTGTATCGGGAGTTGTGGTGTCGCGATGGCAGCCTCGTTAAGGAGTTTGTTGTTCTGGAGATTCGTACAGACGTTTGGATGTTCTGGGGGAATGCCATTGGGCGCTGGTGTTATCGGTGATATTTATAAATTGGAGGAGAGGGGGACTGCTATCGGAGTATTCTTTGGTGTGAGTGATGCTGATGTCGGGCGCTCTCGTCGGTTTGGTACTGAATTGACTCTCTCAGGCCACACTTTTCGGGTTCGCTGTTGCTCCGTTACTTGGAGGTATACATATTCTGGGTGTTCATGCATGCTGAATCTAGCAATGTATTCCCGCAGGTGCATCAGCGCAGTATTGGTCCTGGCGCAATTTGCACTATTCCCTTGCTGTGTGGGGCTTGCTCGAACTACTCCTCATATATCTTTGGTTTCCCGAGACGAGCCATCCTGGCACAATGGGCATTGACAAACTAAAGCGAAGGAAATGGATCCACATCACATGGGTCAATCCTCTCAGTAGTCTTTGGCTGCTTCGGAGTCCGAACCTATTTGCAGTCGTGAGTGTGTTCAGTGTATGTTGATACTCGTTACAAACTCTTGGTTCTGTGTGCAATGTAGATGCTTGCGTCGACTCTGGTGCTTATCACTGACTACGGTGCGTTGATATTTACTGTAGAGTGCATTCTCACATAAAATAATAGTTCTTCTCGTGCCGCTGGCGTATACTATTGTAAGCTGACAGTCATCTTCTATCTCGTACCTGATCACAGTGTAGGGCGTTCGGTATGGTATCGTGAACGAGGCCATCATAGGGGCGTGTTTCCTCCCAAACGGATTGGGAAACTTCAGTAAGTGCATACCATGGGTAATCACTGTTCACTGACGCTATCTTTAACAGTTGGAGCACCGGTTGCTGGCCGCCTATCGGACATTATAGTCAGAAGATGGCGGAAACACCGCAAAGGAGTGTGGTTTCCTGAAGATCGCTTGAGAGCGACGTGGATCGGAGGGCTGGTCATGATCCCGTTGTCTATTGGGTCGTCGGGGTTGATCACGACGTATGTTGGGGGCTCGGTCGGTCTTTGTTTGAATTTATTATGTCTTTTTACAAATGGAGTGGGCGTAAGTTCTCTTAATTAGGCTCTTACCATGTGCGCGAAGTGATTCATTGGTTATTACAGGTCGATTTCGTATTCAATCCAATCGGTTCTTATAATGTGGATGTGGCGCGCTCTCGAAGCGCAGAAACCACAGCCGCTAGCGCGTCAGTCTCTCTATGATATAACGCGGCTATCAAAGTTGAACTTAAATATTTACCTACAGAGCGATCCGGTCACTTATTCTATCTGCTGCGACTGCTGTTGTCATTCCCTCGATCGAGCATATAGGTGTTGCATGGACAAACATCATCGCGGCTGTCCTTGCTGTCATTGGACAAGGGTGAGGCTCTTCTTGACTACAAGATCGAGCACACTGATGTAGTACTGCTTCGATTTTCAGGTTAATTTTCTTGACGATCCATTATGGCGATCGCATGAGGGCCAGCGTAGATGTTGGTTTCTCGACCACGGAGAACTCATAGAATGATCTTACAGAAGCAACGGATCAGAATTAAGACTTATGAATAATATACTCGTCAAATTGCCAATAGACACATCCATCATACCGGCTCTGGAGTGTCTGTCTTGAGCGAAGCTGATGCACCAAGGCTATGTATGCTAAACTCCGGTGGCACAGTTCACCGGGAAGCTTAATCACATGCTTAGTCTTGGTGAACCCAGATCAACAAGTTGGTGTGTAAAGGTGTGTGGGAAAGTAAGATCGCCTGGAGGGATGGAGGGCGTGCCTTCGCCATTCAAAGTGAACTCTCTCGTGTACTGACCCCAAGTACTTAGTTTTGCCCCCTACACTACCTACGGGTTCCCGTCAAAGACTTAGGCACACGTGATCCCGGACCCGAACTATCCAAATATAGAATTCAAAATTCAAAATGTCCGGCAGCGAACTTTCCCGGACTCCACGACTCGGCGAAGCCGGTTCGAGGCACTTGTGCACTGATACTTGACTGCAGGGCCAACTTGAAGCTTGAACGTTGAACCTTCAATGAAGTTCCAACTGCAGTCATCCTTTTTTTGTTTTCAGCTTAACTAGTAATGGTTATAGTATTCCACACAGCGTTAGAAACTTCGAAAACGCCACAGTAACTCTATGAAGACGCCATTTTTCGCTACAAATAGGTGACTCAGCACCTCGAGGCAGTGAACCGGAATAGCTGCTGCCATCTACAAGCAGTTCTACTATCTGTTCTGCCGGTCCGTAGCACTCATCTTGATAGCTCATATGATGTTTTCTTTTCCAGTAGCACCCGAAAGCTTTATCATGGTATACTGGCCGGCACGTCAGAGAACCGATGAATGATCCTTCGGGATGCCCTTACGTTGATTGCGGTGTCCTTACGTTGCCATATTTGCTTTCAGGGATGAAAATAAAGGACAATGCTCTGCATCAACGTTCAACTGTCATGCAATGGTATATAAGACAATAGACCTTTCTCACCCCGGCGTCTGCGTATGATCCCGTGGCATGGCTTCAGAAGAAAGCCCTCTACTGACGTCAAGCAGTGATGGCAGTAAAACCACGCACGAAGTGATTTATGACCGGTTCACTCGACGTCGGAAGAGGTGGATTGTGTTCATCGTCTCTTGTGCGGGTTTATTACCAAGTAAGCAGTCTGTGTTCGAATACACTACATGCTGATAAATGGTATCTATCAGAGTTGGTTGCAGCGTCATTCGTACCTTCCATTCCCCAGGTAGCTAAAGAACTTCACTCCACACATGCTGCTGTCAGGTGCGTATTTGTGGGTGAATGATATAGCAATTAATGCTCAAATTGCGACTGTTTTTATATAGTTTGACGGTCAGCCTGTCAACCTTTGCGACTGCTATCGGAACGCTGGTTTGGGCTGCGTATTCGTCTTTCTGTGCGTCCATTCATGATGTAGTCTGGTATTCGTCTCAAGTTATCAATATCGTGCAGATGGACGCCGAACAATGTATCTGTGCGGGATACCGTTTTTATGCATTGGTAGCTGTGGTGTCGCAATGTCGAATTCGTTGCGGAGTCTGCTATTCTGGCAGTTCATTCAGACATTCGGATGCTCTGGAGGGTTGTCGTTGGGCGCTGGCGTAATTGGTGACATATACAAATTGGAGGAGCGCGGCATTGGTATTGGGATATTCTTGGGTGTGAGGGATCATGATTTATTGATTGTGTGATACTGACACGGCTGTCTCAGGCCACGCTTTTCGGGTTTGCTGTTGCTCCGTTCCTTGGAGGTAAGTATTTTTTGAATGTTTAGGCATGCTGAATCTAGCAATGGTGCTTGTATAGGTGTGGCGGCGCAGTATTCGTCTTGGCGCAATTTGCACTATTCCCTTGCTGTATGGGGCTTGCTCGAACTGCTTCTAATATACGTTTTGTTACCTGAAACGAGCCATCCCGGCACATTGGGCATCGATAAACTAAAGCAAAGAAGACGGATCCATATCGCCTGGGTGAATCCTCTGAGAAGTCTCTGGCTACTTCGGAGTCCGAACCTATTTGGGGTTGTGAGTGCATACACCTCGTACGTTGCATTGGGTACAAACTTTTGACTTTATGCGCGATGTAGATGCTTGCGACGAGTCTAGCACTCATCACTGACTACGGTGCGTTGAGTTTTTATAACTCCTTAGTGCATTCTCACATAAAATGATACAGTTCTCCTCGTACCACTGGCGTACACTATCGTAAGCTGATAGTCATCTTTCATGTCGCAAACTAATTGCGGTACCTGTAGGGTGTACGGTATGGCATCACGAACAAAGCCATCATTGGAGCGTGTTTCCTCCCCAATGGACTCGGAAACTTCAGTAAGCACAAATCATTATGATTCCAGACTATCAACTCAATCTTCGACAGTCGGAGCGCCGCTTGCTGGCCGCTTATCAGATATTTTAATCAGGAAGTGGCAGGAGAAGCGCAAAGGAGTCTGGTCTCCAGAAGATCGACTGAGAGCGACGTGGATCGGGGGGTTGTTCATGGTTCCATTATCCATCGGAGTGTCAGGGCTACTCACGACGTATGTTGACGGTCCGATCGGTCTTTTGTTGAATTTATTGTGTCTTTTTATCAATGGAATCGGGGTAAGTCCTTGCTGCTAGTTTGTCATCCCCGTGCATGAAGCAACTCACTATTTCCCAAAGGTCGTCTTCGTATTAAACCCAATTGGCTCTTACAATGTGGATGTAGTGCATTCGCAAAGCGCAGAAATCACAGCCGCCAACGCGTCAGTCTTGATTATATGTCGTGACTATCGCACTCGTAACTCACTAACGTATCTCCAATTATTTTCCAGCGGTGTCAGGTCATTCATTCTGTCTATCGCGACCGCTCTTGTTATCCCATCCATCGAACGCATTGGTGTTGCGTGGACGAACATCATTGTGGCTGTCCTTGCACTTCTCGGACAAGGGTAAGGGTTCCTTTGACTGCACGATCGAGGGCCTACGCTGATTTCCTTGTCTATAGGATTGTTTTCCTCACGATTCGTTACGGAGATCGCATGAGAGCTAGCGTGGATGTCGGTTTCTCGACCATAGAGAATAACTGATCGATTGACGTGACGAAGAATGTACTTTATTTTCGGAAGATCTTTCATATCGGCTTGGCAACCTTAGAAGTTCAGATCGTGTAATACTATATGCTGATGTATGAATTTCTTCGTAATGTTGTATTCTTCCATTTCTTAATCGATGTTGATGCAGATGCGCGTCGTGCTTCGGGAGCTATATTGGTGAATGTGGCTGTGTCTGCCAACTTTCAATTTTTTTCCTCTCCATTTTAAAACTAACTTGATGCGCATTGCGTTCTAACGATATCTTCACGAAGAAATGAACTACAGGACTGACCCTGGGGCTCAAATAATCTAGTCCCATTCTGCTATCAACGTTTTTTTGCAACGACTCGGAGATGCTGCATGCACCATTTCGGATCTCGCCATTGTCACAGACAACCGCCCGAGAGGTCATCTCGGGCTTCTATTTGATGGTATTGTCGCATGGCCCAACGGACAACAGCAATCACATCCTCAAGCTGTGCGGGATCACATTTTGGTCAGTGAATTCGCACTTGCGTTGATGTACCTCGTTGTGTCCTATTCACGGATATGGCCCGACGGCCGCTATAATTGGGGGCAGCATCAAATATGTCCTGATGGACACGATACAGCTGGTATCTTTCCCGTTCGAGTAGCGATTAGGTTTCGCAGCGCGCCGGTCATGTACAGTACATGACGACGATGTTGGAACTAAACTCTATTTGCTAGCCAAGACCCTCGAACATCATGATCATTCATTTCGACAAATATAAATACGTCTATCCAACCACGAGTCGAATGGTCTCCATAAACTTACCCAACTTGGCTCATTCGCCAACAAGCTGGGTCTTGCGTCAACACGTGGATCACTCGATTACTTAATTGTTATCTTTACCTCCCAGTAGGCGGCCCGTTCTCTACTGGATGTTTATCACCGCTGATTTAATGAACAGCGGAATCTATTTTCCATGCTATCGGTATGACAAGAACCACCATACTGTGACATTCAACGACCAACTTACCATCTTCGGCATTCAAAGTTGTGACGAGTTTTCTGCGCCCGTGATGTTACTCCGCACTCGTTTGATGAAGGCGATAACCGCTATCGCAGGGTGAAGAACTGAAACGATACTTGAGTCGCTTGGACGGTCGGATATGATGCTATGCATTCAAGCTCGGGGCGGATAGCGTTTATCGCCCAGTTTGGTTTGTCCTGACTGGCAGCGTGTAAGGCACACATGAAGGGAGCTTCTCAGGTGCTAGGAAACGAAAGTTTGGAATGGACGCATGGTGTTCAGATGCCGTGCGGATCTATCGTCGTGAACCTGTTCTTCAGGGTCGGATTGTTAAGGAAATCGCGCGCTAGCTGAGATCTCCACTCAACTTCCCTTGTCCTGCGCACCATTTGACGGGAGTCGAATGGTGTTTTGTTTACAGCGAACAGATGGCGTGCTCGTGTTGGTCTTGGACACTTTGGTGGAGCAGCTGTCACTGATTAGCATGTAACCCTAACCCTAAAGTAAGGTTTGAGCTCATCGGCCCCAGTACCTTCCCGTGACCAAATATCGTAGTATGCGCAGCTTGGCAACCTGTAACATCGCCATGGACCACCGTGACCGATGCCCCCTCACACTATTTGTCTTCGAGCCGCCATGGAACGCGCTCATCACTCCCTGCAGAGCAGCAAAGTCAAGTTCGGCAGCCACCTCAACGCCATCGAGCTCGCGACGAAGGAATTCAATATAGATACCAAGTACGTGGATCTGGTTATCAGGGTGAGTTTTTGTTTCGTTCAGGCGTGCTGGGTGTAAATGAAGGGCTGTGAAGTTTATTGGGGCGTCGGATCTTGCAAGGGTGCATGTTATTGGCATGATGAACCCGTGTTTTCGTGCTACGCTTGACGACAAGGTTTCGTACACGTGAGTGGTTTTCTATCTGCGTATTAACGCTAGCCTACTTTATTGCAGGTCGTCTATCAAACTGAATACCCTTTCCCCAGTTTGGGACGAGACCTGGATCGTAAAGACGGTTCCTTCCACAGCTACCTTGTCCGTGGTAGTACAAGAGGTGGAGAGTGGAGCACTGGCAAATAATGACATTGGCGTGTTCCGGACAACTGTAAGTTCAGGTACGAAAGAGGTTGAGATAGTTGGCAAGCGGCTCGGTCGAAGTAAAGGGACATTCTGGTTAAACGTATGTGTGCCCCGCATTTGATCGCCACCGATTGTGCTTATCAACGTTTGGATCTATCATCTCTCAAGATTGAATCCTCTCCGTCGGCTCAGAATTCAATATCACTACCATATTTGTTTGATGGCCCGATCCACTATTCTCGACACGACTCACCAACAATGGGCGTTCTTACCAATCTCAGGGACACGCGGCTGTATTCGACATGGAAGATCTATATTAAAGGTGTTCCGCAATTCTTTGGGGATACGGTGCAACGATGGAACCACGATTACAAGGGCGCACAGGCCATTTTCAAAGGGCCTACATCAATTGCGGTGCGTTCCGGCATTATGGCTGGCCACCACATGTTATACGCCCGGACCGTTTCGAATGGTTTTGGGGTTATAACAAGTGCCGATGATTTGTTCAAGTTGCTGCGAGGCGGCTTGTGTCGAGACGGCAGTAACGCATTTGAAAATCGCATCAAGCCCGCAGTATACACGTATGTTATCGCCGAGGAAGACAATACCTTCCGTTTCTCAGAGACAGGGGCGGCGTTCTTCGTTAACTTTGCATCGAAGCATGCACTGCATAGCAACTGTGCAGAAAGCGTAGTGTACGGCGGAGAGTTTCATCCTCGCCCAGAAGGTGGCTGGGAGAACTTCTCCGATTGCACGGACGATAGCGGTGTGAGATGGGAGTTGGTGATTGATAACGACTCTGGGACGTATTCTCCTAATCCTGATATGCTGGCCAAAGTTGCACAACTTCTGGAACACAATTTTACGGGGATCAACGTAGTTGCGCTAGCAGAGGACGATCCGGAGTTAAAGAAGAGTGTAGATGCGTGCAGGGAGTATGCATTGACGAAAAGGGGGGTGAAAAGTACGGAGTTGGAGCCTCATACCACTGAGGGCGAAGAGACGCTATCGGATCGGGTTTCAGCACTTAAGAAGACCTAATTATTGAGGATGATGTCGTTGTCAGGTGTTAGAGAGCAGGTGACATGGTTGATGTAAAGATAAATGTGTTTAGATAAAAGGAAATGATGTGTGACGCTCAATTTAGTAGTGGTTCAACTTCGTGGATCTCCTGCAGGCCCATCAAGGAAATCACCGAACACGAGTTTCTCAGCCTGGGCACGAGGAGAAACGGTGTCAAGCACTGCAACGCTCTTTGCCTCCATATCGTTCACAGTAAATTCTCCTGTTTCTTCTGTCTTTTGTGATGTCTTGCGACCTTTGATGTTATTAGTTGTAAGTCTTCGGTTCTTGTTTTTTTTGTCTGCTTGTTTTTTTGTTGATCAAACTCGGCGCTCGTTGCAGGGCTTGAATATCGGTGGACATAATATGGATACTAGGGATAATTTGACTAGGGCTGCCCTAGTTCAATACATACCCTCTCTGAATGATTCCTCCTTGCTCAAACCAGACCCGCAGCCCGTGTTTACCTTTGCTCCGCACTATTCACAATCTTGGCAGCCAATTCCTAGCTGCAGCAGTAACCCTATATTCTCCTTCTTCTCGGAGGAGGACTTCCCTCCTCTCAAGTCTAAACACACACAAGGCGTGCCTGGTCCATCCAATCTTCTGAAGCAGTCTGGTCTGGTGAACTTATACCCGACTCCACCCTCCAGCACTTCTCCATCAAAGTGCACCATCCCACTACCAGAAGAAAGAGGCGAATTTACCCCCATCTTCACTACACATTCACCAGGCGTCTTGGACTCCCCGACCGTTATGCGCCGCGAGGACCTTGCTTGTCATAGACCTCTGACGCCACCACCGACGCAGTTGCTCTATAACCTGGAGTTGCCAGGGTATGAAGATGATATCAATGTTTCGATGTTTGACGAGAGCGGGCATACACTTCATCAGAGTGATTTTGAAGAGGATTTTTACGACGGGATATCTGCCATGTCGGATAGTTCCGCAGAGTCAGATTCGCCGCTTTCGCCTCTATCACCACCCTGGAAGCCGTCACTGGAACATGGTCTGGTGAACTCTCATTGGAATGATCCGCCCTCACCCAAATTTTCCTGGTCTCCCTGTTCAGGGAGTGAGGACATCGGTGGTCTGTCTGTAGCAGTATCCAACGATACAACGTCTTTTTCATCTGATCAGGCGCCCTACCTTCCTGGCCCCCGTCCCAGACTCGTACCGCTTCACATACCCTGGTCATCGCACCAACACATACCCATGCATCAACTAGATGAGCACCCCCCATCCTCCCCCCAATGTTCCGCGCTCTCATCGACAGATATGGTCATTGATGATCCTCCAGAGCTCAGATCCCCTCATCTTTCCCTTTCAGGTCTTCCCGAGCTAGAACATGAAAAAGCGTTACCCCATATACCACCATCATCTCCCAGCAGGCGGTCCTGTTCCTCTCTTCCCGATGATACAGATAACCTACCATCTTCTCCATCTTCTCCCGGCCCATCGCTCCTCTCACTCCCAGGCGCTGACACAGATGACAGCCTTCTCCCCAGTGCATCCGCATTTTTACCCCTCTCGTCGTTGCAAACCGTCCCATTCGTCCCTAGCCAGCCACTTTTGTTTATCCACGATCCGAGGGACGTGCCTCTCCCACGCTCACCCTCGCCTGAGGATTTCAATCTCTGCCTTTCCGTGCACGACATGGACAACGACCCTGAGCTTGCGCAGCTCTTTGAGTTGCGCAAGCGCTCGCTCGCTGCAGTGCAGGGATCGTCTGAGGGCCTGGAAGGCACAGATGCGTACACACGCAAGTCGAAGAAGAAGCGGGAGAGGGAGAGGAGTGCGGAGGTAGGAGCTCTGCTCAGGTTGAAGCTGGGCGACAAGCTCGGCATGGATGTAAATGAGGGAAGGAGTCCTGAACGCCGCAAGAAGGGCGTCATAGGGAGCATATCCCAGCTAGTCGCGCAGATGGTGTTACGGCGACACGAGGCTTCACGACCACTGGCGAAACGCAAGTCGGTACTGTCTGCGCAAGAATATGTGCATTCTCCACTTTCAGCATGTATCGCTTATGATCCGTAGCTACGAGGATCGGATCAGTAGCTGTTTTTTTAGGTGCGTAGGCTTGGATTGCGCGCATTTTGGGCGGGGTGCTTATTTCGGGTGCGTGGATCGTGGTGCAGACTTCGGAGGTGCATTGTTTGGCGCTGTACGCTCAGATGTTATGTTG
The DNA here is from genome assembly GCF_016647745.1 of Suillus plorans. Taxonomy (NCBI): domain Eukaryota; kingdom Fungi; phylum Basidiomycota; class Agaricomycetes; order Boletales; family Suillaceae; genus Suillus; species Suillus plorans. The sequence continues at coordinate 349,858 of NW_024537395.1, forward strand.
TTGGACTATGTCCTTGTATGCCTTTAGCTTGTAATCACCACCGCTAGCATGGAACCACTCTCCCAAACCCCTTTGTTTCCCATCTATTGGATTATGTTTGCAGATATAGGAATAGGCGCTCGTGTACGAAGCGAAAAAATCTAACTACGTCGAAAACTACATAAGATCTCTTCGTTGTACATCATACATGCCAGATTCATAATATCTATGCAGTTCCGTTATTACCGTCTTGATTCTTTGCATGCATTCGAATGGTGTTCCCCTTCGCAGCTTCGATTGTGAAAATCATGAGGAATTTCAAAAGTTCTGATTTGATTAATATTCTTGATCAGAGACAGCTGATCGCATCGAACCGTTTGTGGCGTTGAGAAGCTCGGTCGAGGAACGCAGGTACCTAGTAGTGGTTGTCGTTGATACGTACAGGAAGTATCATATCATGCTGCGGAAGTGGCTAACGTACGATACGTGGGTGTTTCCTACGTAGTATCTAGCATCCGTTCCGAGCCAAGCCCAACCGAGACCATCAAAGTTTAAAATTACTCCAAAGCCCGAGAAAAAATGTGTGCATCAATACGTATTGCACAGCGCGCCTGCGCTATCATTGAGTAACCAGAATTTGATTGGCTTACTATTTCGGACACGGAGCGATTCGATGCTTCCGCAGCTGTTGGAATAGCACACGAGAACTTGGGAATTGCAGATCCGGGCATGCAGAACTTGCCAGAAGTCCGAACATGGTCACGTACCTCGAGACGCTCAGAGCGTGAGACCATCAACTTGAAAGATAGATCTAGAGTTCACTTAAAAAAATTTGCACCGGATATTACTTCTGTTTAAACAGATCGGTAAGATTCGTCGAGCATGGCTGTCTGGTTGAGCTTTGTGCGGGCAGCACTGCCTGGACATTTAATTTGGATGCAAGATTGGTCGAGGACTCCAATTTTATGTCGAAGAAGTTTATTGCTTCGTGTCTTCGAATTCTACGTATGTCATCACGATCAAGATTAGACAAGCATGTATACATGAAAATAAACGGATTGCTCTGTAGTGCACCTAGGGCGTAGTGTGACCCGTAAAACCTACAATATCATTTGTTCGGCTTAATAGATACAAACAAGTACACTCAATATTCGGATTATATCGTAGGTTTGAAGGCTCACTCACATTCCATATATTCTAACTTGATGGGATGTTTCTTGGTACCAGCCAGCATCGCATTGACCTGTTCACGACGCGTATTGAGCTTCTCGACCGTTTCCTTGTCCTTGAATAGACTGATAAGTGTAACCAAGGAATCCACTTTCTTCAGGTAGGCGCGGAGCTCGACCGAGGTAGGATTTGAATTTACAGTCGCCCAGGCTGCGCTACAGTTAAGCTCCCACCCCAACCGATCAATCTGCGTCACTTACTTAGCCATTGCCCCTCAACTTCCTGAAGCTTCTTCGCGATGCTGTCGACTTGCCGTTTCATGGCCTTTCGATATCTGCTCCACGTCAATACCATCACCGTGGTAATAAACGTCATGACGGATGGCACAATGAACGTTCCGTCGGTGAATCCATCATCACCGAACAATGCATCGGCTAATTTGACGGAAACGACATGCTTCACCTGTGCAGCTTCCATCGTCGGAAACTAAGTACATGGATATATTATATCATAAGATAAACGGATTAGCACGTAACTCACATCATCTGTGCTCTTGCACTTCAGCCTCGCCATGACATCATGCGGCTCGCAACCGCTTTCTTGTAAAATGTTGTCGACCAGTGTGTTGATATCCCATTTGGGCCATGACGTCTTAACCCAGGCGTTCCACGCGGAACGACCTTCATGGTCAGTGTCCTTCCCTTTCACAGCGACGTCTGCAAGATCCCCAGCTGTCCTGCAATTGTTCATGAAGGCTTCAACTGCCCGAGCTGTGTCCACCGTCCATTCGGTGACACGGGTTACACCCCTCCAAGGGTCGTATGCCCACGGGTCACCAGTAACATGTGTTAGAGACTGCCATACTGGATTGGACCATGGCAGCGATGGATCGGCGATCCAGAGTTGGATCAGAGCGAGAGAGAGTGGAGTGGTTGGCATTTGAGGCGGTGTGCTGGATTATGAGCCATGGATAGGCTTTTTTACCACCCTCCCTTCAAGCACAACCCACGACGGGCCACGAGGCTGCTATTCGGTACGCACACGAATCACGATGGCACGGCACATCCAGAACCTGCAAAAATTGCCATCCGGTTTAGCATTGTAGCATGATCGGTGTCAGGCGGTGAGCATGTTAAGTGTGGCAGCCAAGTTATCCTGCGTTGGCGTCCTTGACCAAGGCGTCGGTTTGGGTTTCTTCTCTTCGCATGTTGCATTAATTACATAGAATTACATACGCGTTCGCTGTTACCTCGGATGAACTGCTGACTAAGCTAGGCACACTGTCGGAAATTTCGTAACTTAGCATTGCAAGGACGAACCGTGAGAATACGAAAGCCATTTGAGTCTCCTTACTAGCTATTATAGGGCGGCCCACGATGCCAGGAATTCTCTTTCCGAATGGATCTTTAGGGCATGGCCAGGCTCAAGGGCACCACCTATAGCAGCAGTCTCAGGTAGATCTTTCCCAACAATCCAAACCAGGTATGTAGTACCAGTATGCTAGTTTCGGCAGTGTTGGTGGGGGAGCCGTTGGAAGCTTCAGGTGGTCAGGAAGGTTCTGCCAGAAAGAAGCCCAGAGTTGGATAGCTCATTTTGTCTTGTAAATACAGTTGCTCTGCATAATTTTGTTTTGTTTTCATTTGTTCGCCACACTGATCAAGACGAACGTTCATTTGCACACACCAAGTACTTGCCCGTATACATAGCACCACAGGCTGAGCCCTGTGTTTTGCTTCACCTGCTCCTTTTCACGTTCGTAGTCTGCTACCTGAGACTCGGAAATGGGCAAAAGGCCCACTGGAGACAGAAACGTTGAGCTCGACGCACCTGGATGTAGATGTCAGTGATAATGGGTGAGTAGACGTAGTTTGTTGCAGTCTGCAGAGCTCCTGACTCATGTGACAAATTAATCTAGATGCCTGGTTGACCTTACCGCCAAGGTCAATTGTCAAGGAACTGACTTATGCCACTGCTGGGCTGTTTCGGTAACGTTTGGAAATGTCACATCTCTTCTATGCGTTTTTGACTACATGTTCCGACCTAACGTGGATCTCTCACTTCGGGAGTAGCGTACGATGGGCTGCTCCCAAGCTTTTCGAAGTTTCGGACGCTGAACACGCATCTAGCTCACCAAAACTAGAAAGTGACATTTATTCATTTGGATGCATCGCATACCATGTTTGTTAATGACGTACATCTGCAGCGCTCTTGTGTCAGGTTCTATCGGGCAAGCTGCCGTACTATAACATTTGCAGTGATAACCAGGTGGTCGTAGCCATACTCAAGGGTGTCAAGCCCGAGCATCCAGATATCGCTGTCACAGCGACCTCCCATTGCAGATGTCCCAGATTTGATGTGTCACTATAGAGATGCTATGTGTTAATTCATGTTTTTGTATCAGGCAAGTACTATGGCCATCGACTTCTTGGGATTCTGTGCACATTGAAGGATGGTTGGTCGATTTAGAAGAACTAACTTCTGGGATCCATGATCTGATCGTTGAACCTCGTTGAACTAGGCCGGAGGGCTCACAGCCCACAGACAGAGCGAGCAAAGCTGAGATGAGGTGAAGCCACACGACATTAAAGGTGATTCTGGTATCGGTTCTCAGCGACTGCCACTATGCAAGTCATCACTTATCAGTCATGCATTTGGAATAGAAAAAGAGGTGGGCCAAACACGACGCTTCGACTAGTACAGCTACTCATGCTGTCAATACATCGCTGCGCACAATAAGTCAGGCGAGGCCAACATCGACAAGGACCTCATCTCACTTCGGAACAAAAGGTTTTGTTCTCCATGATAGCAAAGCCTGCAATGCGACATATTTCAGCGTTCAACTTTGTACGTTCCCCTTGCCCTGCATCTGTCACTAATGCTAACTTCCTACTGCTGTTGTCTTCAGTACTTGAAACCATTTCTATCTGTGACTGACTAGTAACGAGATCATTTGTCTTGAACACTCGCTCTTCATTATCGCTTGGTGTATATTCTATATGATTATTAGACTATATTTATAGCTTGCTGGACCTAGCTATGGTGTCTTATCATATGGCATGGATGTATATAACCACGGTCAACGGCGACGACAACGATAACAAATGAATGAAAGAACTCGAAAGTATGTACCAACATTCCCGGATGTGAAGGTATTCCAAACTTAAATATTCTGGGAGATTCCCACGACATACGGTGCAGTAGCCGCTCTCAAAGATCTAAATGGCTGTTGACTTCATCCCAACTCGGGTCTCGAACTAGGCCAACACAAGGGAGCCAGGCGGAAATGATGCGAGCGATAGTTTCAGCATCAGCCGTTTGAAACTCGGATAACTCCAAAGCCAATGATCGTAGGGAGGTATGTTGTATTGGCTCGGCATCAGGATCGATGTCGATGGTTACAAGAATGATTGGAACTAGTAGTGTACGCAACTGTGGACATAGACCGAGCGCTGTGAATAATTCACGGAGGGTGATTTCGGAAGAAGGTTCAGGTTCTTCGATTTTCAGTGTGCGGATGTGCGGCCAACTAGACATAGCTTGCAAGAACATGTCGTTGTCCAAGTAGATGTGAAGACTATTAAGCATGAGCTTCAGGGTTCGGAGCTGTGTGAAGCAAAAGAAATGCGGAATTGGTCTCAAAGACTCGTCGTTTCCCGCAGATCTGCCTTCATAAGAACAAATGGAGATTTCTTCTAGAGTCCGACACGCATTGCAGTGGGACAGAGCATGAAAGAGTTGTTTGGCCTCTTCTGAAGACAGAGCGCAGGTTTCAAAGTTGAACTCTTTCATTGAGGGAAATTGCGAATGTTGTATGACTGTGATGAAGTCTGCAGCATTGTTCATCCGTCCAAAGGAAAGGCTTGTGATGTTAAGGAATGATAAATTCACGATATCTTGTTTTGGCAGCGAAGGAGGGTTAATAGGTCCTTCCACAATGTCTAATCTGAGAAGGGTAGGGAGGCAGGAGAGGTGCTTCCATGCTGACCAGTCGAGCATTGGACAAGCAAGAGTTACAAGTCGTGTGCAACAACGAATCCTATCGGATAGGAGGGACAGTTCATTTGCTGTGCTGTCATCATCATTGGCTTGAGGAGCGTAGATGCATAAATGCTCCAGAGCAACGCAGCATGTCACAAAAGATTGCAGACCCTCGTTGACGCTCAATAGATGACATCGGTGCAGCATGCGAGGCAGAAAGTGGTTCAAATATGTGGTGGAAAGACTTAATGACTTCAGCCTCGGAAATACGCATGCCTCAGCGGGGATGACAGAGAGAAGATGCGGATGTTCAGATTTTATGTTCAATATGCGTATGCGGGAGGAGTGACGCAGAAATTGATGGGCCTCATGGGCAGATAATGGCTCAACACCTTTCGCCCAGGGCTTGTATGAGTTGTCCCACTATCATGTAGACGCTCGGTGAGCCGAAAAGAAACAAACAAAGCGTGAAGTCGTGCACTGACCCTCGTATCACTATGATATATCAGTGGATATAACCTTGTTACACAGCCTAGTAGTGGTTCTAACCCATAGATTTCAGTCCACAGCAAATCCATTGCAGGCTCGTGGAAGATTTTGCATGTCCTTGCAAGCGCTGCAAGTAATTTCTGGGTTGGTGTTGTTTGAGTAGATGGTAGTGTATTCACATAGGCGAATATCTCCAGGAGGACTTCGGGAACAAGTAAAGCCTGATGCATCACTGGGGTGCGGTAGAGTCATGACTCAAAACTAGGTTTTATAGACCAATTGTATTACATAATTACACACCTCGGCGAGTCTGATAAACTGCTGACTAAGCTAGACAAATGGTGGCAAACACCGTCTGCTCCCCTTGCACAGAAAGTTTATATTAGTTGCGCCGATATATCAGTTGCGGTGACGTGTCTGCTCGTGTCTGGCCCGGATAATGCTATTCCATTCGGCAGAATGTGACGTCCAAGTCAAACAGTCAAAATTAGCGCCACATGCTGAAACACATCAAATGTTACCGATCGATCTGACTAGAATCACCCGTATACTAGATGGAACAGGACTCTTATGACAATCATTCTGCTCGAACAAGAACTTCATCAATTCCATGCATTCATAATGTTACGCTTTACAAAATTGATGACGATACTCGGGAATTTGATTCAGGTGTCAAGTGGTGCTGCAGCAGGTCCAGCATGCGCCCATCTGGACAGAATGCAACCCTCCTGAGCAGGAAACAGCATGATCAGCGCACATATCCAAGCAGATCGTGCCGTCATTGGCGGGGGCTGCATTCACCCCAGCAACAGCGGCAAGGATGGCGAGGTAGATAGATTGAATAGGCTTCATGGTACCTGTTACAACCACGCTTTAGTCATGGCGGTGAGTACTGAGAGATATTCACCAACAAAAACTTGGCTGTACCATGTACACAAATTTGCTATAACAAGTGTTAGAAGTGCTATATGTCGATTTAGCGATATTTGCATGATGTAGCGCAGGAGGGCTACTCACTGTAAAGGAGGTGTTTGTCACTGAGGCCTGAGGTTTTTAGAATTCAACCGCATTGTATTTATATTCTTCTCGCTGTTAGCGCTGCAAACGTTCAGCGATGAGATAAAAATTACAGGTTTATTGAATACCCGTGGAGGCATGTGTGCATTGACTGAAGGGGTAATGATGAGAAGGATAGTCGTAAGGTCAAGAATGGGCGAGAAGTTAGAACTCCTGGTTATACAGCAGTCGAGACTGTCATGTGCCTCGATATGAACACTATAAGCGCACAGAATATGTAGTAAATTCGCTGGAATTGTCACAAGTGAAGCTGACAATTAGCCCACTTGTTGCCACGCATGATTTATATGAAGACCTACAGACTACAGTTGCAATTTGAATGGCGGACTTCAAAGCTCTTCGAGGAATTCGTACGCGTGCGGAGTCTGAGCTGAGTCTGAGGCAAATTAGCTACAGTAAACAGTTTAAGCGGGACGTACGCGGTCTCATCACAGAGTGACCTACAAATCCAATTCATCACTTAGTGCCAAATATCAATCCCTACAGGAGAGTTCCACATGCAGCACACCGCTGCAAGATAACTTGAAAGAGGACTCTAGCCGTTTCTTCTAAGAGTATATCTTCGCGAGAATACCGTAGCCACAAGCGTACACTGTTGCAAGGTGCACCTCTTCCACATGTCTCAACAGTGCGCTCTCGTCAATTGCTGTCCGCAGTGCTTCCATCCGCACTCGACGCGCGATTCAGTTGGGCAACAAACCCCGTGGACTTCCCACAAGTGGTAAGAGAGATTATGACCACGAATCAGATAAAACATAATCCATCTCCTCGCCACACTCACACGCAAATGTCTGTTCGAGAGAATAAGCCTCTTGCTGCAAGCGAGGATTAGGCGCAGCAATAGCAAGGACAAAAGATTGAGAGCTTACAGGTGTGGAATCAGTACTGTGGAGGATTCAGATCAAACATTGTTCGAGAAGTTGTCACAATGGATCGACTTGTTGAAGAGCAAGCTTAGCGTGAGTTCTCTTGTGAAACAAGCAAATTTATAAACATCAAAGACAAGTGCAAAAATAGTAGACGCAAGGTGCACGTTACTAGCACTGGCTACATCTGGTACTGGCGTTGAGATTTGTGATATTTCTTTGTTTTTGCGCTCTGCCAGGATCTGTATGGCGGTGAGAGACAAAAGACAGATAAAACAACAAAACAATTATACATCAGCTCCTCGACCGGATTCCTGACCTCTTTGATGTCACGCCGCCACTCCTCCTCAACAATATCAAGGACGCGATCATGCTCCTGAATCAAATCGACATTTCCCAAAGCTCCAATTTGTCCTCATGTTGTGGCTCGACAGTGGCGGCAGCAAGCTCATCCGGGATGGCGTCCTCGACAACCTCGTGTCCCTCTCTTTCTTTGACTGCAGTGCGGCATCTCGGTTCTTCTAGTTGAAGTCCAGGAAATTAATGTCAGATAAGAACTCCACCTTGAAGCTGGATGCCATGCAGTACGACCACTACATAGTCCCATGTGCAAGCTGAAATCTTGATTTCTGACATGGAGGAGACATCTAACATTGTGTGACAAGAACTGCTTCGAAAGGAGTTTCGTTGGCTGAGGGCCGCTCTTTTATTATACGTATCATATCAGGCCATATCTGACACTCGGAACCGGTTCATGGCCATCTCGACGGTTTCTTTGGAATGGTTCCCTTTGACAGAGAGAAAAGGTGTGTCGCGAGATGAGTGAAGGTCAAAGCATGATATTATTGTTTGCTGTATCATAGTAGCGGACAACATGCTAGTAGCTCAATAGTCACGGTTGTGACAATACGTGACTATTCACCGTGGTGATCGCGCCCAACAGAATAGCGGACGCCTCTGTTCACAAAGGGATTAGTAGTCCACAAGTCCACATCATCCAGACATATAAATTCAACATCCAACATGCAATCTCTCATAAACTCATCCCAATCCCAAATTCACAATGTCCTTTACTACACCCGTCATCCCAATGACTTATCCCTGTTCCCACTACCGCCCGCTCCCCTTCCCTCTTAACGACACCCAGTTCCCATTCGACGGTGACAGCGCCCATAAGAAGGCTGAAATACAACAGGCTAACCGTGCTATCCGCAATCAGGCCGTTTGTGAACATGAGTGGCACGATCTTGCTGCTTTCCAGGCTCACCTCGAGGAGCAACGAATCCTCGCTCGGCGCCGCCGTTTAGATGCTGAGAACTTCTTCGCAGGGACCATCAATCCTAGATGTTCTCACGGGTTCAATAACTCGGCTTCGTGTGACTTACTACAACCCAAGGTCTTTGGCCCGGACGAGCCCTCGCTCAAGGACATGATCTCTTCACATCTCGAGGAACAGCGCCGTCTTATGGCAGAGCACCGGTCCGAAGTGCGCGATGTGCTCCAGGCGATTCTTACCCACCTCTCTAAAGGCACTACGATCAAAGCTCCTATCGAACGCGATCCCGTATCATCATCAGTCAATGTCAACGAGAAGGGACCCGTACTTTTGCAAGAGGGAAAAGGAGAAGCCAGGGAGATCTCTGACTCTGACACCCAAGAAGAGTATGCTGCATCGCCAGCACAGGTCGCCTCCTCCCTCTCCCAGATCTCTTCCCTCTCCACCCGTCTCGAGAGCCTCCTCGCTGCCTTCCAGTTCCCTGCTGAGCTTGATTTCTCTCCAGCCCTCGGCACCGCTGGTGTATTTGCATTGACTTACACCCCGGCCAATGCACCTGTTCGCGCTCAGGAGCATGCGCTTTCGTTGCTCTTCGCAGACTTGGACAACATTCCAAGCTTTGGGTCAGACGTAGTGAGGAATGCAAGGCGCGCGGTCGTGACCCGTGTGGATCAAGCGCTTAAACAGCTTGATAAAGGTGTGGAGGAGCGAAAGGGCCGTGCTCGTGCTAAGAAGGCAGACCCTGTTACAATGCCTATTGAGCAGCCTACTCACCCAAATGATGCTGATTCCTCGGAGCCCGGGAACGTTACCTCTGCAGATGTTGCGCTCGCTCAAGTCCCCGTTGTAGACGAAGTTCCCATTTAGACCTGCAGTTCCAATCGCCGCTTGATATCATTCAAGTTTTCTTGTGCCTCGGTATTTTCTTTACATTTCACTCATGTTCTATGTCTTGGATCTTATCCTTTGTACATACTATATATTAGTTTATGATTACTGTACTCTGGTCAGTATATGTAACGAGTCAAACCAAGTTGCCAATATTGCAATGTATGTATTTTGTACAATATTGTCGATGAGCTGGAGTGATTCCTAAATATCGCGGGTTCGGGATGATCATCCCAGTGAAAGACTAGCACTCCTTGTGGGTAAACGTTAACTCCAGTATTTATTGAATCTTCAGATTCGCGAATTTTTCATGGCCGTTCCTCCCGAAATCAGCTCAAACGCATTGCATACCTAAGATAAGATGTTACTCGCAAAACTCTGTTTTTTTTTCACCTGCGACCCGCGACTATCGATAGGACGGTGGCCGCTTATAGTGGCGTAGAAATACTATTTGTTCGAACAAATGAGTCACGTCCAAGTCAAACTGCCGAAAAAATGAGCGCAGCCGCATCGAAAGCATACTTGAATCTAGACAGTCCATAGTCCATTCGGTCCAACTAGATTAATCATCTGCGGCAGAAAGAATATTTATCCAATGACAATGACGACAATTTCGCTCGATTTCAAAGTGGTTACAGGTGGTACATTTCATACTATCTTTACACATTTAATGGCAATACTTTGGAACTCAATCCAGGCGCTCATTTTGAGTGCAGCAGGTCCAGCAGTGACCCACAATAGTAGCTGTCGACTGTGGTGGGCAGCTGGGTTGAGAATTGTAGCAAATACTCCCGCAGGTTCGGATGTCATTGGTGGGAACTGCGTTCACCCCGGCGATGGCGATAAGGATGGCAAGAACTGCAATCACCCAAGCGACAGGGACAAAGATGGCGAGGTAGACGAACTGAATAGGCTTCATAGTACCTGCTATGACTATGCTTCAGTGATGGTTGTGGGTACTAGGAAAATACCCACCAGGAAACATTTAATTGTGTGATATACGCAGAGTTGTCACTATGGCAAGTCCTAGAAGAGCTATATGTCGATTTCAGTGATGTGCGCATGATGTAGTGCAAGAGGGCCACCCACTGCAAAGGAGGTAGTCGTATCTGAGGCTTTTGTGATTCAACTGCGTCGAATTTATACTGTGCTTGATGTTGGAGCTGGAGCGATGAGCCGACCTCCTGAGGGATTTTTGCGCAATGTACTAGGGCATTTGCGAATTCAGCGGTATGACATAGGGCGCAGGTGCCCTTTAGATTAGATTATGCTGTCCGGCATGGGGTAGATTACCCCAACTGGACATAAAACTGGACTGCAAAAAAATTTCACCGACAACTAAGTCTAGGTAATAATCAGCGTTGGTTCAGCGATTGGTTAAATCACCATTACAGATGTCCGTGGAGGCGCGTGTGTCCTGGAGAACATTATTCCATTTGAAAATGTTTCGATGATCAGAAGAAGGACAGTCTGAATGACAATTTCACTCGTCTTTCTGTGCCTGCGAAGGTTCAGACTAGTACCATTTGAATTTCGTCTGCTCATGAACTCACCGATCTTGTTCTGGACTGCCAGATTCAAATTGAATCTCGTTTGCACATGTCTGCATGGCGCACGTTGTGTGCATGCTTCTCTACAAAAGTGATATTCTCTCGGCAGGATGGCATTAATGGTTCTGCCTTTTATGATAGCGTTAGCTATACCGACTGTTTTGACTGCACCTGCAAACCCTGGGGGTGTCAGCACGGCCACAACTGCCCAGCTGGCCTCTGCGGTCATCCCTCCTTCCTCTTTCTACAGTCCCGCGTCAACATCTACCTCTGTCGGCACAACCTACCTTTTGATCTCTTCACAAGCTGCCATCACAAAAGCCAATACAATCGTAGCCACCGATGTCGTGACAACTACGATTGCAATCACTCCCAAGTCTACGACTACAGTCGTCGAGACAGTGACTGCAACGACCACTGTGACCAGCACCAGCACGCCATGGGGCGATCGGACGGCATGGGCGACTCCTCCGGACATGAAAGACTTATCTGCGTTTAATGTCACTCACTTTCCCAGTGGGAAGAAGAATGTCGCCATCATCGACAGTGTCTCTGCACTCGCCATTGTACCAGGAGGATCTGTGTATGCCCAGGATATAATCGAGTCACAGAGCACAACAAATATACATGACGTTACAGACTTCACCGCAGCCTTACAGCTTGTTTACCCAGCATACTCCGTCAATCCTTCCAGCAAATCCCCAGGTGGGGCGGAGTTTTATGCGTCGCCATTGAACCTAAGCGATGCCAAAAATGTCACAATGGAATACAGCGTCTACTTTCCTGCAGATTTCGACTGGGTGAAGGGTGGAAAGCTGCCGGGTCTGTACGGTGGCCATACAGGTTGTTCCGGGGGAGCTGCTGCCGAAGACTGCTTTAGCACACGACTGATGTGGAGGCAAGACGGTGCCGGCGAACTGTATCTAGTTTGTCGATTCACTCATAATGTTTTTAAAGGGCTGACCTGTTCACAGTACGCTCCAAAGAGGAAGCAAACAAATGCGTTATGCTCGGATCCCCAGTCAGTCTGCGATGCCGAGTACGGGCTCTCAATCGGAAGGGGATCGTTCCACTACGGCACAGGCAATTGGACAACATTGCGCCAGGACGTCATGCTCAACACGCCTGGAAAGCAGGATGGAGCGTTTGCTTTATTCGTTAACGGGATGCGGGTGATCAACCGGACAGACATATTTTATCGCGACGCACCTCAGCAGAAAAAGAAGTCAAAATCAAAAACCACTTCCAAGTCTTTGACGCCGCCAACTCCACAACAAACACAAGGTGGTTTGCTGGGAATTCTGGCAGTGACGGCCACAGCGCAAGAAGCCGTGGCTTCTCAATCATCCGTCATACATACAGCACGAGAAGCGCCGACGATCCTCGTCGCTGACAGGATCTCTGTCTTGAGTAATAGTACCAGTGATTCCAGCGATGAACCGGCGGTGGGTTTTGTTGGGCTTTTCTTCAGCACTTTCTTCGGCGGACACGGAGACGGCTGGGCTACTCCCAAGCAACAGTACACGTGGTTCAAAGACTTTGCCATTATGCGCAACTTTTGATAGGATCCTGACCTATCGAATAAACTGCAAAAAACGGTCCTGTCCGTTCGCAATCAAAGAGCTACCCTGAAAATGATCCATACCGAAAGAACAAAGCCACTAGTAAACCCAGAACTGCAAGCATCACGAGCCACATCCCCGTTCTTGACACCGGTCCCATAGATACCGCTTCTTCCAAAACTCCCTCGAGGGATTTCGCCATCGCCTCCATTCCAAACATCTGCTGTGCACGGTCCCGAGCTCTCTGCGAGAGCGCCTTTCTATCTGTCTCTGAGAGATTACAAATTTCCTCCAATGCTTGAGCCCACACTGATGGCTGGGGACGGTAGAGCCATCCGGTCCTCTGATCTGCTGGCTGGTCGACGATAGTCTCTGTGGGGCCACCGCTGTCGCAAGCAAGTATTGGCAGGCCGCATATCATGCCTTCCACTGGTCCAATTCCGAAATGTTCGTTAGCTGGGGTATATAACAGAGCAAGCGTAGATTGAGCCTGTAGTAAACCTGAACGCTGAGCGGTGGTAAAGTTTAAGAGGAACAATATATCCGGCTCATTCGAGGTTATCTTCGGGAACGACGGTACTGCCACGCGGGACTGCGACGGGGTGACGATGTTGTAAGTCAGACCACTGAACTGTGCCAGTTCGATGAGAGATTTCAGCGTGCGTATGTTATCCTCTAGACGAGGATCATAGCCACCTGGAAGATGGTTAGCGACGATCTTGTACAATGGCTTTTACCTAACCAACCAGCAAGAACCAGCCTCACGTCTGATGTTTTCGGATCCTTGTTCCGCAGTATCGCGAATGCTTCTATTGCCAAAGCAGCATTCTTCTTCATCTCAAACCGGTTGAGGGACAGTAATGTTCGCCGTTGTCTTCACCGAGAGTGTTTGAATGGTCTATGCACGAAAAAAGAAAGAAAATACACTCACGAGGCAACCTGAAGGATATCAGAATCTGATGGGTCGATTGGTGAAATATAGGCTGCGATATTAATTCCAGGATAGACGACTTTCAACTGGTGTCTAAGGGAAGAAAAGTGCGACTTGGTTACTCGTGCAGTAAATTTTGAGTTCGCGAGAATCAGGTCAGCCTGTGCTAGGTCTCCGGTAAATGTGAATTCCGGACAAGCGGTGATACACATACTCGTAGTCACTTCCTCTAACCAATCCATTGGGAAGCGATAGATGCATTTCAGGATATTGACATTCTTCCGCGGCCGGTCCTCTACATATGCACCGTTCGCAAGAAGCTTATCCGGAAAGTGGCAGTAGAAAACGACGCGCTTCCCGCACAACATTCGGAGGAACGGTATGCAAGTAGAGAGTTGATCGACAAAGAAGACGTCGTATTGATGCGCTGACGTGCACATGAGGTGCATGGTGAGATGTAGCTGCCTTGCATGTGCAAACATGATATGAAACTTTCCCTGTATAGACCGAGGTAGCGGTGGAATCACATGATGGACGCGCAATCTTCCTGTAAATGAGAGCTGTATAATGGTGACGCAGTCACCGAACAAGTATTTCCTGACGTACCGTCTCTTGTCTCTTCAAAACAGTGGTGCTGGTCATGGTGAGAGGTATATATATCAACAGAGTGACCCAGGGATTGTAAACCCAATGCAGCATCTACAACCAGCCTTTCGGCTCCTCCTACGTGTCATAGTGTGAGTTGAGCGCCATATTCGAATTTGCCATTAAATACACACCGATTCCCAAGTCAGGGTGAATAAACGCGATGCGCAGCTTTGAGCTCCTTACCATCATTCAAATTCAACGAGCGTTGGTGTGTTGTTTAGGCTTAGTGCGTCGAAGGAATTGCAGTGGCCGGCGCCTACTGTCATGGAGGGCGTGACGTGACATTATCCCGCGTGATTTTGACGCGTCACGTACCAGACGCGCCTGCTTCCAATGCATCGTTCACCTCAAATTTGATCTAGTGATATTACATATGCATATACTGAACCGCAAACATGTCACAAGTCGCAGCAAAAGGGTTTGTACTTGTATTTGCATAATTAATGCTGCTGACTTACCATGCTTCTCCTAGTACTCGTGTGGGCTACACGTCAGACGAGGACACCCTCCTCATGAAATATATTGCGACATACAATCCTAGTAAGCAAAACAGAAGCGGAAACGTTTTGTACAAGCGCCTTGTGGAAAATGTGAGTTTCTCTCATGTTTCTCTCGTGAATCAAATTCTAACGCTAATATAGGTCGATAACAAATGGAACTGGTCCAGGACGCACACATGGCAGTCCTGGCAGACCCGATACAGGAACAATATGGAGGAATTTGACAGGAGAATACTCAAATATCAGAAGAAAAAGGGAATGAACATGGAGAAGCAAACAGGGAAGGAGCCTCAGTCTCCGCCTCCCGACGAAGAAGCTGCGAGGGACCGCTCGATGAAGACCGGAAAAGGGAAAAAACGGGCTGGCGGTGAAGAAGTTTCTGAGCATCGGAAAGTAAAGCGAGCCAGACTGGAGAAAGACCAGCCAGTTACTGTGAGTAGTCGCTCGCCCTTGATCAAGACCAATGGGACACACGAAACTCCCGCCGTTGGACCAAGCGACCAAGCTCGTAGTTCTCCCCCTTATCAGGGACCATCAGAAGCTGTGTCAGACGTGCCTCCGCCTTCCCCGAAACCAGCAAACACGTTCAATAGTCCTTCGCCGCCCCCTTCTCGCTCGGATACCCTGCCGGTCCTGTCGTCCCAAGTCAATTCTCCTGTCAGGACCCTGCCACCAATCTCGTCCCAGCTCCCACCAAGTTCTCAGCCTCTTGCCTCATCTTCACAGCAGGTAGTCACCCCAAAGCCGCCACCAGTGCTCAAACGAGTCTTGAAGCACAAGTCCGTTTCTCCCATCTTCGCCTCGCTCTCGCCAACAAACGATCGTCCTACTCCTTCGAAGGCGAAAGTTCTCCCAAAAGTGATAGAAGGGCACTTTACAACGGCGCTTACTGATCGGCTAGGTCGTGTGCGACTTGGTAGTCGTTCTGAGGAGAAACTGATGACGACTTGGCCTCCCGTTCGGGGAAAGAAAGGCAAAGAGAAAGAGGTAGGACGAGGACCGACTGCATCAACATCTACGGCAGCACGCAAGCCAGAATATCAACGATCTTCAACTCCTCTTATGGGCCAAGCATCAGTTATGGCCCAACCTGCCGCCGGACCTTTAAAACTAACCACTGCTACCAGAGAGACAGCTGGTGGCTATGACCTGCCACACATGGACCTTCGCACTCTATCAACCTCGACTTACCGAATGCCCCATTCTAGAGCCAATAGTTCGGCTTCTCATTTACCTCTCCGCCACTCTCTCGCCGTCCATTCCACACCATCGGCCATCCCAGCTCACCTCTCTAGCTACGTTATCACGTCTGGGCGTACGACACCATCAATTCCACTTACATCCATAACACCCGTCGACTTACCCCTGTCCGCCTCCGTCGGATTCAAATCCTTGCTATCAGGTATCGCCGCCGCACACGGATACTCACCAGACGTCGTGCTTGAGGTTTACAAGCGCGTCAAAAGCTTAGAAGAGACTGAGAAGTATGTGAGGGGCATGCGCCATGCTTCTGAGAGCTGGATTGAAGCCGCACTCAAGCGGAGGGAGCGGGGAGCGCATAGAGCCAGGAGAGCTTCGAAGGAGAACAGGGAGAGCGATAGTAGCGACGACGAACCGCCTCGCAGCTCTCGTCACCGACCATCCTTGCAGCAAACTTTGCTAGAGCGGCGTTTACCAAATGGGCTGCGGGTACGGCATGAATCTGAATCTTCATCGGAGGACCTTCAAGATCAGGATAATCTCGAGTACGACGGCGAAAATGAACCCGAGCCTGCATCTGCTGATGCAGAGCAACTCGATGAGGCTAACCGGCATGAGTTCTCACTCCGAGAACCTCCTCGTGCCATGCACATCAAGCGCGAAAGTGAATCGCCACCCCCATTTTACACGCCGCATGGGGATTCGGCACTGAATGGGAAAGAGGTACTGAATGGTGCTCTATCGGACGTTCACCGCACACGCTCAGTATCTCCGCCCTGGAACGCGGATGAGGGTCTGACCCCCTTTTCTGGGAATGAGGAGGTGCATAAAATGCTTGAGAGGCGATTGGGCAAGCGAGCGATGAGAAAAAGGGTTGCGCAGCTGCTGCGATAGCACTGGAGTTCTCAGTACATGAGCATGTAGGGAGTATCTTTTTTCGTACCGAAGCAATACAGGAATTCACCCACGTGATTAACATGAGTTCAGACTTTTGATTCAGCATGGGAAGTGGTTGATTGCCGTGACTTCTCTATATGCTAAGTATATATTTGTCGGTAAATTCATCACAGGAGTCGGTGCAGTTGACTTGGTAGGTTACATTTATTTTAAGACTGAAGTTGGACTGCAGCAAAAGTTTCGTATATGAACAACAGGTAATAAATAAATGGTAGCGCTTCAAACAAGTTTCGTCGAGTCAAAACCCAAGAACCGGAGCAATCGCGTAGAAAAAAATCAGTCCAAGTTCATTACTATTAACCGACACCAAGTCCTGCTCCTTCACCTTTGCATTCTTCCTCTTCTGCACGATCAGCACACATGATATGAACACCTTTTCGCGTATGAGATCAGCTTCGGCTCGTAGGTCCAAGTGAGCGCGATACGTTATCCTTCTCCGATCGCGCGTCACAGCGAAATCAGAGGGATAGAAACGAGCGATTGTACTAGTATCAGCACCGCTTCCTTTGTACAGCTGTTGAAAAAAAACACGTCAAATCTCGTGCACATTTATTTAGATCGCCCTAAACCCACATCGATTCTGCCGTCCCGGCCTTTCTTCCAGAGGTACGTCTCTCTCCCCTCGCGGAACGACGCAGGACTAGATCATCAGATGTTGTAACTCGTCCACCATGTGCAAAAGCTCGTCAGATGCAACTTACAGCGATGAGAATATAGGCGTCTTCAGCCAGCCACCAAGCCTCATAGTTTCGCCGCCCAGCGTCAACACATCCGGGATGATATTCCTGCGCTGCACCGTTGCCAGTATCCTCTCTCCCTGGCTGAAAATGGTCTTGCGGCTCATCCCCGCCAGACCAGTCCTGACAGTTCCAACAGAGTATCGTATGTGGTTTTGTCCCCGCACCGTGGCATTCGTCAATCTCCTCGCATTAATATTGCTGTCAAAGTCCAGTATTGTCGTTGCACCAAATGCCGGATCTGGAGGAGCGAGTTCGGAATCAGGATCGGTGTCAACGAGAGTTATCTGGGAGTCCATGATGTGTTCAGATGGGATGTTGTTTGTATCAAAATGGATACTTACCTTTTAGGTAGGTGTGCGCGTGCACTAGGGTGCGCAGTTGACAACTTTGCAGGAAACGGTGTTTATGTGGAAGGTGCTGTTTGATATATACACAGCTTTGTAAGCCCGAAATGGAAAGAACCAGCCGGTTGTAACAGGTCGTGACAGGCTGATCTCAGGAACCCTGCACTGCTGTCAATTTGACGACGTGTCAGCTGATAACTCGAGCAAGAGGGTACTAAAAGTGAATGCACTCGAGCTCCCCGTCTATTCGTCAGACTTGGCATCACCGTCAGAATGAGCACCGGTTCCGCTTCTCAAGCATGACTGGCAGCCAGGTCGAACACCATCGAGTGAAGCGGTGGAATCAGTGATCAATGACTAGCTCCCCAATAACGATAAAGGCCTTTCTCTTTCACAGAGAACGTAAATTATCGGTGTTAAGGACACTGCGTGTCATACTTGCTGGACTCGGATATCGCAACTGCAGAAGATACATTGCCAAAGAGAGAACAAGATCTACGGGTCAAGTAGTTAGAAGATAACAGTCCCATAGCCATGGCTAGAAATAGTGGACGACCTTGGATAACACACCTGGATTAAGCACTTGGGTACTTGCGACGGATGAAATGTGTGAGAACATCTACAGGGTTGTATTGAACGGGAGTGTGGGATCTACACAGATGGGCAGAAATAGATCCCTGACATCTACGAAGATCCAAGGGTGGTTCTCATCACATACCTGGGAATAGGAATGCACAAAGACCTAGGGATGATAATCAGGATCAGTTCAACCCATAAGTTTGGAGTTGCGAGTTGACGATCTTGGAGGGCGAATATGGGTTAAAACTAGCAGGAAAAAGTAGAGAAAAAACACCGACAAGCAAAGGAGGTCGAAAAATGTGGGAGCTTTTATACGGTTTATGTTTCCGGAGAGAGAACACCAGCAGCTTCTGATATATGTAGTCGGACAGGTAGAAAGATGACACCTGTCCGGCTACATAGATCCCGCGCTCAATGGGGTTGTTGATTGTCTCGGAAATGCATGACGACCTAACGACATGGCTAGAGTCGGTTCAACGCAAGCTCAAAGATATGACGGAATGTTCACCTGCCAGCGCCTTTGTACCCATCAGTTTGGAGTTGCGAGTTCATGATCTTGGAGGGCGGATATAGGTTAAAGCTGGCAGGAAATGATGGAGAAAACACTGACAAGCAAAGGAGGCCGAAACATGCGAGAGCTTGTGTGCGGTTTGTGTTTCCGGAGAGAGATCACCAGGAGCCCCTGAAATATGTAGTCGGACAGGTAGAATGACTCTGACCATCTCGAGCTACATAGATCCCGGGCTCAATGGGAATAGTCGTTGATTGTCTCGGAAATGCATGACGACCTAAAGTCGGTTTAACGCAAGTTCAAAGATATGACGGAATGTTCACATGCTCGCCAGTACATTAGGATCCGTTGGCCCGGAACTGACGATCTCGGTGGACGGGTATGAAACGAAGCTCGTCAAGTTGATATTGCCAACTTGAAGGATCAAAGTAATTGTGATGAAAGATGAGTACTCACTGTCATGCAGAGCAGAGCACAATGCACTGAAGCTGTTACACAGTTGCACTTCCAGCAGGAGAAAGGACACTAGCAGCTTGTACATGTGAACATGAGATCTACATAGTCAGGCGACGATGCAGAAGTCTCATATTCAACAGTAATAGCTAGTATATATGAAGACCCAGGAAGATGACGTCAGGACTACATAGTGGAAGGACGGGCAGATGACTCACCTGTTTACCAGTATCTTCGGAGAGAGAACACCACCAGCTCGCAAAGCTGCACTAATATGTGGAGCCGAGGAGGCGGTTGTGCGAAGGGAATACAACCCAGATGTAACCAACGCTGAAGGGTACATTGGTTCAATCTGTTCATTTTAATGAGAATGAGAGTACTTTGTGAGGAAGGAAATCGCGCACTTACATGGGGCCGATTGTGGAGCGAAGAGCTGAAATGAAGATCGATCGATCAGCTCTGATTCAAAGAAAAGGCTAGATGGGATCGAAAACCAAGAAATATTGAAAATAAAGGATCACGTAAAAGAATTAATTTGCGATGATGCATGGTGCCATGTGCGTAAAGGTCCGAATCTGGCATCCAGCTGTCAACAGTCTGTCATCGACTGCCAGAACGGTGAGTAAAGCGCTGGGTCAGGCTGAAGCTAATTGGTGCCCAAGGACACAGACCAAGATAAAGATAGGAATGGTGAGTGAGCCGAAAAAATTCGTACTTGTGAGAGCTGAGAAGAGAGGAGCGGGAAGATGGGGCCTACATTTCAACTTGCTGGTTTATTAGACACGCGCAGAAGAAGCATCAGGGATAGAGAATCCCCACGCGAGCACTTGTCCAGGCCTATAGTAGGGCCCTGATTTGCAAAGTTCCAACGACGGATCCGCGGGTAACTCTACTTTGTGTAGAAGCATAGATGGCAGATATCCTGGCTTTACAGTCAGACTTGCTACCTTGAGTTGAAATCTCACCCGCAAACAACTATGAGATCCCTGCCAAACATCATTCGTAGTGGTCTTGTCGGTAGGACAGCTGCTACAATCAAGAACGCGATTGAGAATCAGGGGACGACCCTATGCAAGTCTGGAAGACGACGGGCTTCTACTCACGGATTCTCAGGTGTGTGGAGCAACAACGAAGCACTCTTATCGGGGAGCTAGGGCCATGTTATCAAGAGAGGCTCCTTGATCAGGTGTACGTCACTTTGCCATCCAACCTCGGCGAAGGAACTAGTCGAGAATAGAAAGCACGGTGCGTGGGGTCGAAGAATGGTGCTATCTAGGGGATAAAGCTCAAGGTATCTGATCGAAGTGGAGATTGCCTAACAAGGGTGCCTGCTGTTGGAGTATTGAAATTCGCTAGAACTCGCTGGAGGGATATAGATAGGCTCGGACATACATACTCCTCTCCGCGAAAGCAATAGAAGCTTCCCGTATCAAGCTAGATTCTGCTGCGGGACACGCGACATGTGACTGATACAAATCCAGATTCGTCTATAGCGTTTGATAGAAGTTGATGACCTGGCCCACACTGCCGATAAGATTCTGGATCAGCCTATGATGGAACATAGCCTCGGGTCCGCCGTAGTATCCAACGCGAGCCCATTGATAAAGCAACACAAGAGTCCCTTTGAATTATCAGTAGCAACTATATAATTGGACTTGGACGTGAACTGGGAACAAAAGGAATGAGAAAAACAAAGAGGTGATGGGTGAAATTCGTCGCAAAATCATTGTGTTCTTGATTTGGATAGTACAACGTTAAGGAGGCTGTTACTTGTGAGAAATGGTTGATCACGCTACAACAAATACGGTTATAAATTCTTCAGTACCTCAGCTGATTCAGACGTCCCTCATAATACTACTAGTATTTGTATCCCTCCTAGTAAACGATACCTGCCTCAAACGAGATGTCCGTCCCAACTCACAGTATTCATTCAATCCACGGCACTTTCGCAGGCGTACCGTCCTACACTACTTTCTCATCGAACGCTGGCGTCGTAATTGAAGGCTCCCCAATCAATAAAATCCATCCAGGATTCGCCAGAACCGCCTCTTGGCGCATAGCGCCCGTATCACTCCCTAGTTCAAGCTCTCGTCGTCTCCCATCCTTCCCTATAGCCCGTCGTGTCCCACCTCCACCACCACCTCGTGCTATCGCACCACAAGCTATCCCTTTCCCCTCAGAAAACCCATTTAATGATTCAAATGAATGCGCCCTGCCCATACCACAACGACCCGTTCCCCAGCGCACTCACCTCGCTTCACAATCATACACCGTCAGACTCCCCGGCTCAAACCCAATCGACGTCCTAGTTCGTCAGCGAACTGCACAGCGGGCCGCACAGGAGCGCGAGACCCGGTGCAAGGTCATCGCTGGTATCTTGTTGAACAGGGTCCATGCTGTAGGGAAGCCTATGCGTCGGCTGCCTCCAAGTTCGGAAGCGCCTCGCGCATACAAGCGGAGCAGATTATCAATGACTACCACTGCTGAAGAGGTCTGGTATGTGCATTCACGTTCTCTTGTTGTTATTAGTACTTACGTGGAGTCTTGCCTTCTCAGTTGAACGTTTGACCGCAAGACCTTGATTTATGGAGCTGTGTTAGTTTTTATATATATGCTGGATGTGTTGTATAACAAAATTTTAATGAACGATCAAGACTCGGGGAACAAACATTATTACAAGAATCAATGCAAGGCTCAGCGTACTTGACAGTTCTTTGTGAACTTGATCTTCAACGAGAACAGGTACGACGGTCAATCCCGAAATACAAGCCGAACCGAGCCGAAATGGTTCTTTCGAAGCATGATCGATTCCCAAGGGATGCTATCCAATCACAGTGTCACTAGCACACCGCCTTTGCACGCGTCGCAACACGAGTAGATGTGGACTTGATGGGTTCATCAACGTTGTTCTTAGCACTCATGTCAGCTATCATATCGTTCCCCAGCTCTCATGAACGAAAATCCTAAAAATTCAACGCTACATGTCGTGCCCGTGCGCACGGAAACAGCTGGCGCCCACCGTGGCAGAATTAGAGCTTCTCTCGCCACACGCTCTTCAGACTCTGCACACACCGATAAGTACAGCGCACCAAACTAAACACGCTGTAGAACCGTCCCAATCATGAACTATTCTCTTCTTACGGACAGTCCGTTTAACACTGCTTTATTATCCCCAGAGGGTCGCGCCGTGTATCGCATCGACACATATCTTAGCTCATTTACGACTACCGTCAAGAAGGTCGGCGGTGGGCAGAGTGAAGTGGAGATTGGAAGAGTAGTGTGGCACTCTGGTAGACCTGGGACAGCTGTCGTACACGGACACGAGATATATGTCAACAAAAGCAGTTTTTTCAGCTCGTATGATTTTTTTTTCTTCCTTTTAATCCTCCGCAGTCGTCTTATTTTTCCCTTCTGTCTAGGTCAAGAACATTCACAGCACTAAATGGGCAATCGTATAAATGGACGTTCCATGAAGGATCAGCATTGGTGAGAATCACTGCGGGAAGTGCCTTGCTGTCACATATTGATTTTGCTCTCAAAGATGGCGAGCAACGATAGCAGGCAAGCCCCAGTTGCCACATACACACCAGCAACGAGAACAAATCCCGGGCTACTGCATATAACCCCGCATGGTCTGACCATCACCGGAGATGTCATTTTGAGCTTCGTCTGCGTCGAAGGCGAGCGCCGACATACAATGAGGAAGAGTCTAAGATGATGTCATGCGGAGGAATTTCAAACCTTCAAACCTACTTCCGATCGCTTCATTTGGTGTTCATTTTCAGGTGCTGCGTCTGTTTCATATGCATATATGTGTGCAAGTGCTTTCTCTTTCTTTTTTACTTGTGTTTCTTTCTTCTTCACTGAGTCATATCTTTGCTCTAGATACTGTTATAGATCTAGAGTTACCACATGTTTCATTTTGTATGGACTCACATACCTACGGGTTTTGTATATCTGTTGACGTTTGTCACGTCAGATTTGTGATAGGCCGCTCTTGCAGAGACTACTATCATATGCATAAACTTAAACTTGAAGCACGCGATCCCATCATGCTGCGTACTTGTTCGCTGAGATGGCATACCTCGTGCTACCCACGTCCCTTTTTTATCCCAATCCGCAGGAACGGCTGTCTTTTTCCTATCTGTCTGTCTACGGGAGAACTGGCAGGCCCAGAATAAAGAGCGTGAGCTGATTCAATCCCTAACTACTAACGTTTTATACACAAGCCTGCTAAAAAAAACATAAACCCTATGTCGGACCATAACCCAGCTGTTCGCGGAGAACGCCACCTTGAGTCACGAATGCACAAAGCTCGTAAACTCATGATTCCCTACTTCCGGTCTCATGCTTTCATTCCCTACTTTCGGTCTCATGATTTGTTTTTTTATGCATCGTACTATATGGACAGTTCCACAGGTCTGCAAAGCACTTTTTTTTAAACATTCACATGTTTCGTAGGGTCCGACCGACGGGAACCCTGACTATTTCCTGTACGCCCACCCGTAGGGACGGGTATACGCGACCGCTGCTCGCTGCCGCCGCGTACCTGTCCGCGTCTATCAAAACCCGTGCCACCCGATATCAATCTCCTTGTCAAACGAGTCGACAACACCCGTTTTCTACATCGTGACCCTCCTTCCATCCATGCGCGCCTAGTCACTAACGCGAATGGGCGTTCGAACGCGTTCTGAACTCGAACCGAACGCTTGTGAACGCGTTCATAAGAGTTAGGCTCGGTTCAACGTTTGCCCTCTTTGCTTGAACGCGACTGATGCGTCTGGTTTGTGGTTCGCAGCTAGAGGGACAAGAACCGGACCGAATCGGACTTCGGTACCGCTACCAGGCTAAGGTCTCGATCAGGCATTGAGCATCCATCGATGAAACTCTTGTTGACTTATCTACGTTTGACTTCACCAAATACAAAAGCTTATCATCCGGAATCCGTGTTCTGTACAGGCAGACAAACTCTGACTCATCTGCTGATTCAATGACCTCTGAGCTAACTCCAACTGAGCCACACAGTTCTCTCCCCCTCACGGATGAAGTACCAAGTCCTCCAGATGCGAAAGAGAGCCTATTCTTTAGGCCTTTTGATACTCCATCTGCGAGTGCTTCCCTTCGTGGACAGTACCTACGGGAACGAATGGCCAGCCATACCCTCTCCGCCCGAGCTTCGGTTTGCAGCTCGTGTAACAGGGAGGGTACGCCAACCAGAATTCACTCCCGAAGAAACTGAACAGGTATTCCAATTCTTACAATCGTTCATTCATTCTCATGTTTAATTATCGCGAGAGGCCTCTCACAATTGAGCCTCGCGGCCCTGTACAAGGCATTCAAAGCGAAGCTGGCTTCCCGCGAGGCTGCGCGTCAACGGCGACGTGGGAGCTTGAAGAGGCCGGGCGCTACACATCATTCCTTGAAGCATTTCGTGTCGAGAGCAAACAGCTACTGGTGTTAGAAGACGTCAAGTTGGAGAAAATGAGAGAATGGTAACCTGACAGAAGTTGCAGACGACACCAACTACATTCAAGCCGTCTGATGACGAATGCGAGATCCTCCGATCTCTCTCTACTCAAGCAAAACAAGTCTCGAAGATGTTGGGGAAACGTTGCGATGATTTTTTTTCGGTATCCACAGGTGAATCTACCAGCAAATCACCCTTGAATGTAGCTATGGTCGTAGAAGTTGGATGATTTCTCGGACCTCGAGGCCTGATAAGATCTCCAAACGTGGTATGTACACGCGCATTGCGCATGTGACTGCTGATATATGATATCCCGCGCTCATTTCATATCGCAGTAGATAGCCCTGTTTCATTAATTTTTTCGTTTTGTACGTGTTGTTGCTCATATTCTAGAATAAAAGTATTCGGTACATTGTTATCAATGACTTGCTTGTTTCCTTCCGCCCACCACCATCGTTTCTGACTTGCTCGTTTTCCTCTGCTTACCGGCGTTGTTTCTCCTCACATTATTATAAATGCAAGGTACTGGACACAGTACCAATATCAAGCGCAAACGCAAGGTAGCCGTTTCCGAACCACCTCGGGGATCAGGGTCTTAATCTGTCGGGCCTATCGGCCAACGATTAGCTAGGCTGTTTGTTCCCTGAACTCTCGGCGACCATAACCAACCTTCGGTGCAGCGGCGCACTAGTACTAAATGGTTGTCTTCCGAATCAAGATCTGCGCCACTCGATATTTTATCATTCCCCCTTATCAAACCATCTCACGAATATGAAGCTCGAGACTCAAGACGGGTTATAGTGCACGGTACAAGTTCTGCATGAACAATTAGGAGAAACATCGGGATTGGGTGTGATTTGATTGATGAGGAGAAGTACAAGGGACATTGAGAAGTCGAGGATCAGAACCACGGAGACATCCGGGAATGTAAGACTCTTCTACTCTATGTTTGGAATAAGGAATAAAGATATTAATGTGAGTTATCACTGTCTGGCTGAACCTCCGATCGAAGCGCTTTCTAACCTCATATGATGTACATTCTGTCGGCTCGAGGGTGGAAAAACTGGACTCGTGATTGGAAAGCAACGGCAGGGTGTCCTCACACCCCCCGTTCTCCACGGCGTGGCGACCATTGGGGAGGAGGCAGAGCTCTTGATTCAGCCCCGGGATTGGTGGACTTGGGTTGGGTATCAGTCTCCTTAGGCGGACTGTCTAAATTCTTCTCAGGAATCTAAGCCGTGATACCATCAACAGAGAACCGAAAAAATAAAACAGGCTAGAAACGTACAGGTAGTCGGACGAAATACGCTAGCAGTGCGGAGCATGCAGCAAGCGTGAACACAGCACGGAGACCGATAGCATATGACTCTCTTGCTGCGCGCTGCAAATCTGGCGGCAACTCGCCCAGGAGGGTAGTTGAGTGCCTGATCCGACTCACAATCTAAATGAAGAAAATATAGCATGGGGATGTACTGCTTGAAGGGTAACAATTCACCTCTGCTGCGCCATCACCATGTATTCTTGATCGAAGCTCGTAGTCAAGTTTGTACTGGAATAGCGCCGACGAAATGGCAACGCCCCCTACTTGACCTACCGGAACAGTGAACATTTGATAACCAGGAACTGTACGAGCGACTGACCTATGCCTCTGAAAAGTTGACCAAAACCAGTTCCGACGGCCATCGAGCTCTCTATTGTATATTACATCATTAGATACTTCAGCACAGGAACTATAATCACGCACCAGGGAGGTGTGCGAGCAAGGCAACTAATTATTTGTGTGCATTATGATTAACCACCTAAAGCATAGCCAATTACCAATATCCTACACACCAAGATTTGTCTGTAAAACGACGGCGTTGCCAAACCCGAGTGGGACCTGATATGGCATTATTCATACATCAATCAGAGAATACAAGGTGGCGCTCACAATGCTCAGCCACATTTGCAGTGGTCCGGAGTCCTTCCGCAACAACGTGATGAGAGTGATGCCGACGAATGGGAAGAAACCAAAAATAAGGTTGATGAGTTTATACTTCCCAGTGCGGTGCATCATCCATCTGGGGCTGATGAGAATCAAAAACAAAATGACGACGACACATCCACTAACCCGGCAAACAAGGACCCGGCTGACATGCATACACTATTCGGCATCAGATGCAAGCCTGTCCACAATCCAGATTGCGGTTAATACTATGTTGAAACAAATCAACATTAACATACCCGCAGTCGATGCACTTGTCAAGGCCACTGTCTGAAACCACATCGGAAAGAAATACATTACGGAGAAGTTGCACAATGACACAAGAAAGTTGTTGGCTCCAACAAGAACAGGGACCTTCTGTTTCAAGAGGAATGGCGCCATGATAGGCTCCGAGGTAACTAGTAACTCTACCAAGATAAAAACTACGGAGAAAATGCAAGCAAGAGCCAGCGGCACGTATACCCATCGGTTCGACCACTGGCCAAGGTCAACCGACTAGATGTTTCATGTGAATAATCACTCACTGGGAGATCCTCGTTGTATTTCATACTCAAGAATACTAAGCATGATCCAACCTGCAAGGAATCAAGAACAATCTACACGTGATGGTATTGACTCACACAGAGTAGAAGGGAAAAAATACCGCCGTAATCGATTCTCTTTAAAACGTCCTTGGTATTTCCGCTTTTACCCTAATATAGTATGAGTCGGTGACAACTTTAGGAAATTTTCAAGCGCTCACGGGGGTGACGTATCGCAAGTTGTAGGTCGTAAGAGCAAGTGACAATACGAAAAAGGGCATTTGAATCAAGAACGCCCATCTCCAACCAAACCTAGAATTCATGGTAGATAGGAAACAAGATAAGGCGCGTGCGCTTACCGGTCACTTATGAGACCTCCTATGGGTCCTCCTAGACCCATGCCGAGCTAAATATAAGTTGTAAATTTCCAGGTTCAAAAAGTGGTGGAACTAAACGGACGCCATCAAACACACTTTGTACCCCTTGCGCAAGCCCTCTTGACTATAGGTGTTCCTGAGATAATGATAACAGTGAGGGCGATGGAGTAGAACGTACCCGCATGGAATACATATCACTTGTAGTGATCCTGAACTCGTCATGGGTCGTGTTTAGTAATAAATAGAATGGTTTGGTCGATGTTTGTCTCACGTGCAGGTCGTAAAAATACCACCACCTCCCATACCAGATAGCTGGAGGAACATGTTACAAAAGAGTGAAATGAAATCAATGAAGGAACGTACAAATCGTGCAACAACCAACAGCTCCATGCTCGTAGAGAGGCCACAAAGCAGGGTACCCAGCGCGGCAATACATACAGCCAACTGGTTTGCACCCCGTCTCCCCATAATGTTGCATAACCGCCCATATAAAGGTGTAAAAGTACAGACCGCAAGTAAATACCTAAGAAAAAGTATTAGAAAATAGGATTTCGGGCCGAAGAATCCGGTATTCACGATGTTCCAAGCCAGCTAGCTTGATTTGACTTGTTAAAGTCAGAGGAGATAGATGGTAGCACTGTGACAGAACCGTCGGATTAGTATTCCGATGAATGCAACAGCCAGGACGTCGTACGGGTAGCGACTAGGGTTGCTAGATATGTTTTGATGAGAGTTACACAACTCATGAGTCGGAATAGAAAGTTCAACGTACTGTTCAAAGACTAACGACTAATCAGAAAACAGAGAAAGACTGTTGGATGAAAAAAACTCACTGAAAGAAAAGTCGCAGACCACAGACCAACCAAAATTCCATAACGCGTCGACCTTGAAATGTCTCGAGGGCCAGGCGGACGATGATCTTGTGTTCCATTCGAGATTAACGGATCTCTTTCGGTCGCCATTTCGTGCGTGTGTAGTTGGGGTTGGAAGTCAAACCTCAAAGAGTGTCACGCAATCATGATGAAGAGCCTCCTGAGAGTTCGGACTTGTTTCCGACGCGGAGCATGGAGTCCGTGGCCAGAATGACACAAATTATGATAACGGCATATAAACGGTCATATACGGTATTATACGTACATGAAGCAGTTTAATTAAATAATCGATCACGTGAGGTCAGCGTAGATGACCAAATACATGTCATCATCATAATTGGTCATCATCGACCTCTGCGCACAAACGACGATGAGCACACCGAGATTTGGACTTTTGGTGTCGACATGCATGAGACATGCCGCAGACATTTATATGCGCTCCGGGATGGTCTCAACGCCGATAACAAGATGGAAGTCTGGCTCCGCCCTGCACAAGACGCGGTCGTTCGCATCCTCCTCAATCGTGCATGCAGCCCCCTCAACACCCACTTATGTTCCAAAATCCGCCGCCTTAATATCTTCTGTTCCAACTCCAGATGAACTAAAAGCACAGGAGCTTGACTTAGACATCATACCCAAAGAGGATATCAAGCTTGAACTTACAAACCGAGCTGCCGAGGTGCGTCGTGTGCTTCTCATCAACTCTTAATGTCTTCTGAACTGTAATGGAACCGAAGCAACTGCAATCTATAGCTACGCGGGAACACTCTCCCAGTGCAGGCCTACGCATTGCAGTGGAGTCAGGAGGATGTCACGGTTACCAGTATACAATGGAGCTTGCTTCTGAACGAAATGTGGAAGACTAGTGCGTTGACAACACAATAAGTTACGTTATCTCTAATCGGATTAGCAGCCACTTCACACATCCTGCCATTATTCCGTCAAATATCTATATCGATGCAGTCTCCCTCGGACTTCTCAACGGCTCTACAATAGATTTCGCTACCGAGCTGATAGGGAGCTCGTTTCGCATCGCGGAGAACCCGCAGGCGAAGGGTGGATGTGGCTGCGGGATTAGCTGGGAGATGAAAGATTAAACTTTTATGAGACAAAGCATGATTAAGTACTAGACCAGGCATACGTAGCTGGACGTATTTATGAAACTCACGTCACTTGTACGCCTACTGTTTCGTCACACCATCTGTAACTGACGGTTTGATTTTCGCAGATATATCGTCATGGTACCGCCGATGTACTACTTAGTTTGCTTTACGCTGCAAGCCAGCACTCCCGGGACAAATTCTACAATATCAGACAAATTGATCAAAGCTGACTATTCCCACAAGCAGCGCCAGCTCGCCACAATTCTGGCGCTGCATCAGTAACGTTGGAACACACGGGCTGTAATTTGATAGAAGTTGAAGAACAAGGCACCTTTGTCTGAATCTTGCTTACTATTACTTATTCGTACAAGTCTGGGCGATGCGTATATCACCCGATGAAAACTGCTATCGGAAAAGACCTTCCTTGTCTTCCATTTCAGAAGAAAATAGACCAGCGCAACTGCCGAGGCGTGGGCTTCAGCTGGATCTCTCTCAGATCGGGGGTACAATTAATTCTTAGCACCGCATCATAGGGGAGCAGTGCACACCTTCCATTCAGTCGAAAGCAGTAGCCGACCTTTGAGGCACTGTCGATACTTCCGCGTCGGCAGATGGTCACTTCCATTCAATCGAAAACGGTGGCGCGACAACACTTCCGTCTCGGTGGATGGTCACTTCCATTCGGTTGAAAACGGTAGCGCGACTGTGAGACACTGTCAACAGTTGGATCTCGGCGGATGGTCACTTCTATTCAGGAAACAGTAGCGCGACGATACTTCCGTCTCGGTGGATGGACACTTCCATTCAGTTGTAAACAGTAGCGCGACAACATTTCCGTGTCGGCAGATGGTCACTTCCAATTCAATCGAAAACAGTTAGCGCGACAACACTTCCGTCTCGGCGGATGGTCACCTCCATTCAATCGAAATCAGTGGCGCGACAACACTTCCGACTCGGTGAATGATTACTTACATTCAGTTGAAAACGGTAGACAGTGTCAACGGTTGCATCTCGGCGGATGGTCTCTTTTAATATTCAGTCGAAAATGGGGTAGGGTGACTGTCAACCCGTCTCGGCGGATGGTCATATGACTCATCATTGGCTTGCAGGATTCCCACGTTAGGTTTTGAGGGTAATACCTGACACACACAGTCCACCGTAATTATTATGAAGGCTATCGAATTCAAAACCGCTTATCCTGCTGAGGCCGAGTTCAGGGCTGCCTAAAAAGGTACGTAAATCATCATGACGTTTACATCTAAGCACTCTCTCGAGATCTCCATGGTACTGGTCTGAGTTTTTACAACTTCAGTCTCCGCGGCCGTGCGATTACAGCACTAGCAACGCACGAAGCGTTTGCAACACAATCAGTACATACTAGTCAGGCTTTTCTCAAAATTACTGGCAGAATCTAGGCGATTATTCAATCCAACCGTCAAAAGTAACGGACACCCCATTAATGGCTATCTGCTGTCAGCTCGGCTACCCGGCAGTTCACGGACATCTATGTGAACGGAAACCATTGGATGAGGTTTACGGATGATCCCCCAGGGTATGGCTCAGCGCCTACAGAGTTAGCACCATTGTTTCCTTTATTGTTATTAACCTGTCAACCGAATCTCATCCTGATGAAGCGCTTCACCACGCAGACCCTAAATCAAGACTGACTGGCGGCCGTATCCTAACGGCAGTCCCACCGATGGCAAAGGCCTATCAACGTGCCATGTCCAAATAGAGTGTACCGCGTGCCCTGACCACACGACGGCCGCCCGCTCAGACCAATCATTTACGATAATTTTAAAGAGGGAGTAAAAAAGTGGCATATACTGCGGGAACAGCGTTACTTCACCAGAGAAACCATATGACACCGCACAAACTTACTTTGACTCCAAGACAAAGAATGATCAAACTGCGGTTGCAACCTTAAAAAAAATACTTATTGTTGTCCGACCATCGTACGCCACGATGATGCAACTCCCGGCTCATTGCATTTGATCAAGGGACCGTGAGGATCATCCTGTATGTAAGTGGCCTGAAACGCATTTTGCTCTTAGGTTTCATTTGTTGACTCGGGCGAGCTACGGCACAGCGCCATCCAATTGAGTTAATTATCCGGGCTTCATGCAACGTTCCTCGGTCGGACAAACTTTAACAAATCCCAGATCATTCGATATTCTGTAACAAGAAAGCGAACTGTACACGTAGTCGATCCCGATGTTAGGTGATACACTATAAATAATATGACACATGGAATAATTAACGAAAGGGGTCTTTGGCCTGGGCTCTAAGAATTAAAGGTGCAAGATAAGATATTCACAATGACGTTCGGCGTTCGGCGCTCAGCGGCGTCCAGCCTGCTCACACGAGGGGCAGAATCTGTTGATGTTGGGCGCTATCATGTCTGTTGTTAGAAACAACAGCGAGATATAACAATCACGAGCTTACAATATTGTTGAGGGTACTGGCGACTAATGATCCGACGAGTCATCAGAGTGGCGTTGTCCGAAATGCGAGTGGAGCGGAAGTAAGAAATTTTCATCATCGTGCAAGTCAGTCATTGTAATCGTAAATGAGTCGTGTGCACGCACTATTGGGCGCAACTTTGCTTGCACGTGGGCGGGAGGCAGGTGGCAGGGTGATTGGGGCCGAACTTGCACCTGGAACTGTCGCAGACGATCTGCAAAAACTTTTAGACATCGCTGGTATCGTTGTGCTGTGATGTCTCACCAATTCGTCAGGCTGACGTAGGAAGTCATCGACGTTAGCCACGTCGCTAAGAGTCATTCGTGTGAGGCTTACGAGGTTCAAGGCGTGTCCACAGCGGAGGTAAACATTGCGGACACTGAGGAGAGGGTCAGTAAACCATGGAAGGATTGGACGACTGCACATACTGTCTCCAACAGCACATTGTTGATAGTAGTTGAGAGTGGTTGGTGAATATATGAGTGTTGTAGAAAGAAGTGTTCTAGTCGATTGGTGGGTGATCTTTGACGAAGAACTGTCTGCCCTTTTATCCATCCCCCGATAGGCTATGTAGCATACACGGCAATGGAATGAACGTAGCGTGTCTGCTCAGGGTGCTAAAGCGGATTATGCATTTTGAATTTGGTGACCATCTGTGCACAAGAAGAACAGGTCGCCAGCCATCCAAAACGAGAGGTATTGCCGTGCGTCATTTGATAGCGTTTTCGCAGGACCTTTTCTCGAGAACGACTAATCGTATGAGGAACAAGGTCCTGACGGGCACAATTTGAACCCGGGGATCAACTCCAGATTCGGTCACACCTGCGGCATGAAGTAAGTAAAGTTGGTGACACCCATATATATGGCTAGATTGTATCCTGTCAATACCTGAAGAAAGTTAAACTACTTGATTTGCGGGAATGACTTAGGTTACCCTGGTATAACATTTGAAGAGAAAGCTCGAGCTGCAAGCGTGAATTTGGAATATGTCGTATTGTTGGCGACCCTCCGTTGCCGGCATTCATTGAAGGTGCACTCAGGCTGTCCCCTGCATTTGACTGTAACGAGACCGCAGATGAATCAGATGTTGGAAAAATAGTCACATAATCCTATGAGTCGTTTCCATTGGAATCTGGTTGTCGACCGGTTGTCTACCGGTTGCTTTACGCCAATCTCCTGTTGCTGCATATGATGAACAGACGCACAGTGTGACAAAAGATAATTGATAGCTGGTACCCGGCGGCGCTTCAAAGGCGATTGATTGCGTCGTCGGAAGGTTGTGTTACTAACTTTCTGCTGAGTCATCAGTCTGAATCCTTTTCAAGTTGATTCCGTCACGCTGGACTTGAACGCCTCCAGAGTCTTTCCGCGCCTTCGTTGACACGGGAAACTCCATGTTATGACGAAATCAGGACCGCCTGTCGTGACACCCCCACTATCAACATTGAAGGAGAAAAAGAGGAAAGTTTTTTATGAACACGGCAAGGTAGGGCGCTCATTCTGACACAGCGTTTGCATTACTCGCGATCGTCGGCCAGAAATTATCTCATGAAAGTCTTTACGGTTAGGATTCTTTGGATCTAGCGGTGTCAATCGGCAATTCACAGGAGGATAAAGCGTTGCTTAAGGCTGGGAGACATCATCAACCGCAGGTAGGTACATCACATTCCCAGTCTGTCAATTCCCCGATACATCCCTCTCATCACAAATCATTCCGATTCGTAGGCTGGTCAGCCCCGATCCGACCGTATTCATCAAAAAAGCAGGACAAAAAAGAAATTGGTAAATCATCAAAGACTGTGCGTAGGGTACAATTATTTTTTACGCGGTTTCTAGGAGGAGGTCAAGGCTACCATTGCGATCCAGCGGGCTCGGCTGAAAAGGGAGAAAGTAAAAATGCGCAAGGAGCGCCCGGGCCCCGCGGACCATCAAAAGTCAAGCCCCGCACAGGATCGTGCACCTCGCAAGAGGGTGTCCTTTGCTTAGGCTTTGACGTATATTTTACATTTTTCTCGATCAATTAAATGCAGTGGAAATATTTGATCATCAGCTTGGAGTATCTCGCCGTCACCGCTCGTTGGTATTATGGATTGGTAACGCTGAGCAAAAAAAGGTTGAGTTCGGTGGGTGGCTGGCGCCATCAAGGAGCCGATGCTTGTTAGACTTGAAGGTCTCCTGTGTCGCTCGTATGACCGGTGATTGCGATTGTGGTTGTGGGTCACACTGTTCAGGACCGCTATATTTATCGCGACCGATGTAAACATATATACCGCCTTCAGTTCAACTGACTGATTGTCCAAGTTTAAGTGGGAGTGGGAGCAGAGGGAACACTGTTGCTTAGATGATGGAACAAGGCGAGGCTCTCCTGAGCGTCATTAATGTTGACTGTGCGCTGCGCAGCTATACAGCCTCGCTCCAACTTCACACGAAGACAAGATTGTCGTTGAGAATGACCTTGAGGACTCTATTCTGGTGCATGCCTAAAACCGAGGGGGATGATTTTAAACCCTGAATTTACCCACAGAATGTTAAAAAAATAGATATTTGAGCTGAGTTCGAGCCCCGAGGAAGAACCGGGCATGGGCGCATGTAGGCATATTCGAGGTACGATTCCGTCGCCAATCGTAGTTTTACCTAACAACAGGTATCCTTTGGTGGATGGTAGAGAGTTACAGAAACCTAACTCCACAACTCAGGCACCTACACACCAATGTCACGCTGTCACTCACTGTCAGTATGCGTTCCATTGTCTTGGGATGAAAAGTAAATTCTGATTCTGAGTGGCAGATGCGCTGGAGAGAATCTGGATGATCAACGAGTTATCTCGTGGATAACGAGCTCCGCTAATGTCAAAGTAAGTAAGTTAGGTCAGGGACCGTGTAAGAAGTTGTGACCTCGGAGAAGTCGATATATCGAGTTCTCGGACACGCCGCCAAGGGTAACCTACCTGTGGGCGTATAGGATAAACTGAGATGAGTCGCGGGACTTGCATATGTGATCAATACGCCACTGTGGCGGCGGCGTCAGTTTGCCATCCTTGAACAGTCGAGGACACATTGGAGGAATCATAAGCATTATTGATTACAAGTTCCATTTCCTACTAACACGCTTGTTCTAGTATAGTGAGGCGGTAAGGTGTGAGAGCTGCAAGGCTCACAATTGATCATAGCGTGATTTATGTGGCACTGTCCACAAACATTGCGAAGCAACACTGGTGATGCAAGCAAAATTCCGTGAGTATGTAGGCCGGTGAGACATTTTAATTTTGAGCAGTGCTCGCAAGCGTAAACGTGCTTGCCTGTGCTGATGGGCTTGATCTGTATAATTGCATGCGGTTGTGGTCTGACCGTGGCGGACTTGTGGCCCTGTCACTGGGTGTACAGTGGAATTTCAAAGTCCGCTGTGGGTAGTTCACCTTGCGCTTGACGTGCCGCCTCCAACTTGCCTTCAGACTTAACTGAAACACACCAAGCAAACACAACGATCCAACACCAACTGGCAGGGATTCAAGGGGAAATCAGTCTGGTCTCCCTCCAAATTTTCTAATCTGGGCGCACTCATTAGTTTGCCACAATTTCGCTGCGGACCGTTTCACTAGCATTAATCAAGACACTCAGTTGACGGCGCTTTATAGTAACAATGTCGCTTTATACACCGGTATTCCCACCGTCTCTTGAACGCAAATCAACAGGGCGGAAGGGCGCGTCCTCATCCAATAAACTAAATCATCTGTCCACTACCGAGATTCTACGCGACATTCACCTTTTTCTTGCCACCAAACCTGAGGTACTTGCACCCTCTTCAAGACCCAGCTCTCCCTCGTTCGACGCAAACGTTCAAGACTTGAAACACGCTGTCCTAGAGGCAGTTGACGCTGCAAGAGGAGACACAGGGGAGGGGAAATGGACCCAGGTCAGCGCGAAGTTGAAGATGGGTTGTGTCAGGGGACGATATCGTATGACTGGGTTAGACCAACGCTGGAATCCAGCTGAGAACGCGGAATGGATACTACCAGATGACGAGGAAACATGGTTGAAGCTAGAGAAAGATAGGACAAAAGCGAGGACGTCGAAAGGGAATGCCAAGCAATCTCGTCATCCCGCCAACGTGTCGATAACAGCAGTTGCACCATTCCGCGGATCAGATCTTGCTGCCTATCAGCTGCCAGTAGAAATCATTCAAGCGCTAGCAACGGTCTCGCCCAAAACCATGCTGAATGTCAAGGAGAAGGTGGCAAAGTGGCAAGCGACGATCTCCACACCTGAAGGCGCGTCGGTTGTCGAAAAGACCGTATCCATTACCCCAGCACTCACAGGTGCCTCCAAGTCAGGGATGAAGTTGACATTGCTGAAAGATAAAAGCCAATCCACGTCGCTTAGTTTTCCGGTCGTAAAGCGTAATGCTACAACCGTGACTGGTAAGAAGAGTAATAAGGAACGCTCAGATAGACATGGTCCCCCTAATTTTCGGGTCCACGGAGATCCCAAAGGTGACCATATAGCGAGCGGCTCCAAATTACCAACGGAACCTAGCGGCGATGAGCCAGAAACAGCTAGCTTCAAGACCCCGCTGAAGTCCTTGCATGCTTCCGATGGGGGTCTGCCCAAGATTGCAGACTTTCCAGAAACGGTGAGTGCGAAAGTCAAGTATTTTCTTCTTATCGAACTCATCAGTCTCTGTTTTACCTTGCCCCTAGCCGTATATTCCTCCATCCTTCCCATCACAGCTTGAAACTTCAACTCCGCAGCCACGACATAACGCCGCGGTGCCTGTTCGGTCAAAACCCCCGCCGATTTACCCTGTATGTTCATCATCGTCTATTTCACATCCGTCAACTCCCAGGGATGGCGATCATAATCATCTCGGGGAAGATCCTTATACTGTTGATATATCCCCTTCTGTTCCGCTACATTCCGACGGGCGACAAACAAACAAACGCCCTTTATCACCGTCTTCTCTCCATGACATAGTATCTTCCACTTCGAAGAAGCGACGGTTACAGTCCTCCCATGGAGAAAATTCAGCAATTCGCTCTCGACCACCGACGGAATCGGCAAATGTGCCAGAGGTAACGTCGAAACGTGCAGCTATTCCAGCCTCCCCTCGCGGTGAAGGTAGACTTCCTACTCTCACTGAGTTGCTGGCAGCCACCCCTCAACCGAAGCCACGCCAGGGGCCTCCTTTGAAAAATATACTTCGTGCCGAGAGTGAGCCTTCACCACATGCCGCCAAGGGAAACCCCTCGCCTGCAAAGTCTTACTTCTCAACCCCGGGTTCGGGGGCGTCTGATTCCCCTACGTCCAATCACAACCTCCTTCTTCACTCGCCTGTCAGCCCAATGCGGTCATTCGCTCAAAATCCAAACGCATTTCTTCCGCAGTTCACCTCCACCCAGGCTGGAGGTTCAGGTCACAACGGGACGAGTAGTGGCGTCTTTGGAGGGGGTTATCGTTCCCAGTTTGATGTGGAAAGACATGTTGACCGTGTTAGTGAATTATTGGAGAAGGATGTTGACTTTTGTGGGTGGTTGCGTGATGTACCATCAGTGGAAGAACTGGAAGCCAGTCAGGAACAGTGATTATCACAACATAGCCTTAGGCAATACCCGCGAACGTGCAAGCTGCTGACTAGTCGCACCCCACTTCTCGTGTATTTTAGTCGCGACTTGTTGCTTTACTAGGAAGAAAAACATAGTTTCAAATCGAGTCTGGGCCCTAGAAGGAAGGTTGAAGGGAAGAATGCGCCCATCATTGCCTTGAGGCAAAGTAAGATACCCAACTTCCATATTGGGGACGCGTCTTGATCACGTGGATATGGTATTGTTCGATAACAGCGCGTGTTGGACCCAACTACGACCACGACCGGGACAGCCACAGAGCTTGTCCTCGTCGCCGCCCACGATGAGCAGGCGAGACTCACGCCTTTCCCTTAATGTCCGTCAGAATGATGCTCTCAGTGAATTTGAAAACTGTATGTCATTTATGTCACCCTGGGTCCGACTAACGTCTGTGGCATTTAGTTAAGAAGAAATTCCTGCTTGCCAATAAGCATATCACCAAGTATGTCGCCCTGTCAAGTTTAATCTAATTAGAAAATAGCTCACTGTACGATACCAGACTCAATTCGACTCTCAGCATCCGCATCGAGGAGCTTAACGCTCAAATATCCACCCTATACGTCGAGAACCTCCGACTACGAGCATCCGAGATTGCACTCGCGGCACAACTGAAGAAAGAGCAGGAAAAGTCTAGGAAAATAATGGCTGATGCTGATGCTGCGGTGAGTTTCATATCCCGAGAACCCACCTGCTGTCGCTGAGATTCAGCTAGACTGCTAATTTGGTCAAACATCTGACTTTTTTGCGGCAGTCATTTGGTATTGCTCCCGGGGTAGCCTCTCCCGCCAAAGAGAGGCCAGCGTCTAGAGCTCGTCGACCGTTCATAGATCCAAATGCGTCACCACAAATGCCCAAACTTTCACGTGCGCCCAACGTACCAGGCATATACGAAGACGAAGAATTGGCCTCTTCTGCGGAAGGAGACGAAGAGGAGGCAGAGCATATACCTAGTCCTACTATTCGGCGAAAAACCAAGTCAAGACTTGCAGCATCTCGCCTGCCATTACCCGCCCGAGTTTCCTCGCCTCCGCCACTACCAACGCCACCGCAAGCTCCTGCAGAAGAACGAGGGTCGTCAAACAAGAGGAAAACGGGGAGAAGGGAGGGTGGGTTTCTCAGTGTAAGTACGGATGGTGATAGGATAATTCCACCCAGAGCTGCTAGTCCCGCCTTCGGGTCTCCTGCTCGTAGGGAGGCTGGTTTGGCTGAGGACGACGAGGAACAAGAAGCTGTCAGGACATCGGGACCACCACCAACTCAGGATGATGATTTGGACTACGTACTACCAGCAAAGAAAGAGAAGGAGAAAACGACAAAGCAGGTTGAACGAGAGTTACCATCGGAAGAGGGTGAGGCTACTACTTCATCACGGGTGCAGGAAAGGAAACGACGAAGACGCGAGGAGTACTCGGGCCTCAAGGATGTCACAAACTCACCCAGAAGCCGTGCTATACTACCACTGTTAAACACTAATGCACCAGGTACGGCGCACGTTTAGGCAACGCGAAATGCGGACGCATGCGATCATGTCTTCTCTAACTGATCGATTTGCAGATCGGGATCGACAGCACACGCCTGATACGGATGGAACAACGCCGATATCCGGAGTCACGTCGCTGGCAACAACCCGGAGCTTCTTATCCACGCCAGCCACCACTCCTACAACGACATCTCAGATCTCTCAGTTGCCGACACCTCGAACATCTTTTAGTCCGGTCCCTCCGCCATGTGCTTCTACTTCTGATGAAGCCCCTGTTGGAGGGCGCGAACGTCGTACACGGAAAAGTGTCAACTATGCTGAGCCCAAGCTCAACACGTAAGTCCCATCCCTTGCACAATTTCGCTATGACTCACGGTCCAGACCACTAGGAAAATGCGGAAACCTGATGGTCCACCGATGCAGCCTACAGGTGCTCCGGGGCTGAAGAAGAGATCATCCACAACTAGTGTTCAAAATGAGGATCCTGAGCACAGACCCTCCTCAGAAGGGTCTTCGCAGTCCAAGACTTCAATCCCTGTTGCTCGTTCTTCGTCCGGCACGAGTTCGTCATCCTCAGCTACCGCAAATACTGTCGTGAAAAGGAAGAAGTCACGTCCTCACGTCGAAGTAGACGACGACGAAAGCGAAGGTGCCCAAGCTGATGCCGAATACGGGAACGTCAATGGTTGGGTTAACGTTGAGGGGCGTCGACGGAGCGCACATCAAAGTGCCGTCCGTCGTGCACTTGAAGCTGATGACGGCAGACGGCATAGCCTGGCTGTATGATTTTGTTCTGGTTGATGCTGTACCTTGGTTCTATACATGGTATCCTTCCGCGTAGGATTATTCTAAGTATACTATTGATCATGACGATATGAAACGCTCTCAAGTACAAACAAGCAAGTATGCCACTATCATACAAATACCATATATTTTTTGTAATTCTACGTTCCTGAGGATTGAGAAGATTTAGTTTTTGTGGACATGATTGGATCAGCAGGGTAACATCTCTACAAAGATACATTGCATAGGGTCAATCACAACCCTTCGTCGTTTAGTGACAGTTACAATTCATATAACCACAACTATGTTCGTTTGACATCTCAACTTTCACAAACTTACACCTCAGCCGACCACATGAGCTACCAGGAACTTGTGTCAAGTAAGGACAGCTCAGAAATATGCCTATAAACAATTATTAACATGACAGGACATATATTTATGAGGGATACTCACGGCAGCGTTGGGGGGGCTCGCAGCGCCGCCGAGACTGAACAAGGAAAAAGACACTGATTTGAGATACAACTCCATACAGAATGGAAAGCGACTGACATGTTCAAAGGCCAAGACGTGAAAAAGAACGTATAGCGACCTGTCTCTTGGCACAACGCTGAGAGAGCTTCAAGATCAAACAATTCGCCTGTTTAGGTAGAAATAAAAATTGTATGCAGAAGATTGTTATGAGGCACAGACCAATAGGCATCCCATAGAGGCTTGCATCCGCAGTTGTCAGGAATGAAAATATTTTGGGAAGGGCCGAAACTTACCCGAGAATCGTCTGCGAAGTCGCGGGAATTTAGCGCAGCGATAATGTTAGTGGCTGAGAGCTAGACTGACCTGGTGAAGCTGCGTTCCCATAGGCGCGGGCCAGCACTATTAATACGCAATTAGCTGGTCAGGCTTACGATAGTACCCGCGGGGAACTCACCTCCATAGATGGTTGGTCGGATGCGATAGCAGCAAAGTGATTATTCCTGCAGGCACAATCAAGCCATTATTTGGTAACATCTGATAACAAAATACCAGAGGAAGCGCTTCATATCTTCACTTTGTTCTATTCCAGCGCTGTATTTTGTTTTGCTAAGCGAAAGGGGCGTCAGGATACGGATGGGGTTGCATACAATGTTTCCTTTTCTGAGCCGCCTCTCAAATCGGCCTTTGCTTCATTAGTGCTCGCGTAGTATTTTTGGATAAATCCAACGCGCAAGAGAAGGATATCGCCTTGTCGGAACTCAACCCCTTGCTTCTTCGCGATGTCCTCTAGTTCGGCAACAGTGATTGGATGACTCGTCCAGGGATCGTAAGGTAGGGCTTCGCCATTGGCCGTATAATACCTTACCACATCCAGGAAAACGCCGCGGCCGCATATACCATGATTAGCCCAGTCTAGAGATAGTACTCAGTCATACTATACGGGGTAGCGGGTTTGTGGACCTACTGTGTATCCCAAGTTTGACTTTCGAACAATCGATCTCACTCGGATCGTGTAATTCCATTTCGCCCTCAGAGAGGGTTTCGGCGGGGGTGCTAACAAGATCCGTGAGTTTTGTCGAAGCCCTCGATGTACGAAATCGATATACTTGTTGTAGAACACGTTGTGTTCTGTTAACCCATAGTGCTTCAAACCGTCCCACTGGGAACCCGATTGTGTATTCTGCAAATTTAGTTTAGTGAAGTGTGATTCGTCAGTCGGGGTTGAGTGGGACATACTATATGGATAACGTCATCCCGGATAGGTATGGTGGGGCCGTACTTCGCGAAGGTAGTGATTGATGGAATCTTACGCTCAAAAACGGGCTTGCGATGGAAGATCAATGAACACTGAAAGAAAACGCGGCGATTATCTGCTTACCCTCGAGGGGAAGTGGATTGGCCTGGTTAGTAGTATTGTAAGGCTCAGCTTTTACGCGGGAGCCGTATTGCTCGCACCAATTCAATGAAACTGTACGCCCTAGGCTATCATTGACAACAAGACGCATGATTGGTTATCATATCATTTCGGCTCTTGTGATAAACGTACCGAATCTCCTCCTGAGCAGCTTGTGCCACCACCTCGGGAGTGAGTAGGTTAATCGTGCCTAGCTCATCGTCCTTGCCCCATACATCCCACGCACATCCCTTGAAATCATGAAAACTTGGCAGTTCATCGAATGTAGGGAGCGCTCCGACTGTCCGCAGGTTTAATATCAGTGATCACCTCATCTCTCTCCACCCTTCCGAGAGAACATACGTTTCAAACGAGATGTCATGACTGTTGCCGCGTGATTGGAGAAGTATCGACACATTGGTAAGTATATATACCCCTCATTTACGTGTGGAGTAATGAGATTCCCTTATCGTCATACCTTCACACCTGGACCAGCAGACAGGTCAGAGGTGCAATTTATACTGATGAGAACAAGAAGAGAAATATAAATACACGCCACGGGAACGTAGTACAGGTCCGAGATAAGATGCTCATGGCAATCCTATCCCCTGATGAATGGATGAATTAACGCTTCCTTGTGAGTAATCCGCCTTGCTGGATCAAGTGCCATGCACTTGTCCAACAAATCGATGAATGAGGTGAGCAACTTCATCTCGTCATCCTTCATCTTGACTGATGCAGGTGGCATGAGACGGGCGCGGAGGTCACGGCTAGGTTTGGATATGTGAACCTTGCGGACAACATTCTGGTAGAACAATCAGCTGACAGGAAAAATTATTAATAAGGCATCACATTGACTCACGGCACCAGTGACACGGTCCGTCTCTACGCTCTCAAACCCACCCATTTCATCAAAATACATTTCTCCGAACTTCGCCTTCTTGATCATTTTGGTATTAAACCTTCCCTTGAGCTCCATCATGAGTAAAAGCATTTGATTGTTCGACCGGCCAGGGAAAAGGATTTTCCCCGTGTATAATTCATACAGTGTGCACCCAATGGACCAGACATCGAGCGCTGGATCATACGGGACTCCGAGGACTAAATAAAATGACGTTAGTTTTTAACTTCGACAGAAGTATAAGCAACGTACTGATCTCAGGCGCACGATAAAAACGACTAACAAGATAGGGGGTGATGTCATTTTCCGACGCATCCGACGCTGAGCCTAAGTCGCACAGCTTCAATAACGTCTTCTGTTCATTAACCTGAATTTGTCGTTAGTGAATCGACAGGTGCCAGAGCTAAATCGAATCTCACCAATATGTTGTCAGGCTTGATGTCTGCATGCATAATGTTGACTTTCTTGAGAAGACTTAACGCAAGGAAAAGTTGGTGTGCATAAGCTCTGACGGCCTTGATGTTCAGACCGACATCCTTGCCAAAGCGCTTCACAACATCTCGAAGGTTCATACTAGAGGAATTTTTGTCAAACACCCAGGAATGAAATTAAAGAACTTCCAACCTCATGGACTCAAACACAAGACAAAGGTGTCCGCGGTGTTCAAAAGTTCTCTCTAGCCGGACGATGTGCTTCTTGTCTTCTGGGTCAGCCTGTTTTAACTTGTTCAATATCTGCACCTCCTTCAGACCAGCACGATGCCTGGATGTTGCTTCAGCATACTCAGAAGTATCATATAGCGAAACTGTACGAACATAGATTCCTGACTCCTGATGATTTTGATGGCCACCTCTTTGCCGGTTTCTGCATCTTGAAGAACGCGTGCCCGGACAACATTGGCAAACATTCCCTTTCCAACAGAGGAGAAGACCTGGTACCGACCACCATCAAGTTGCTCACCAAGGATAACTTGGTAATAACCCTCATGATCTGAGGCGGAGTCTAACGTCGTTGTGATAAGGGCGGGTGCTGCTTTTTTCTGCATACAAGGTCAGACATCGTTGACGGACAAAATAGTGAGGGCATACAACAACTTTCTTGACTTTCTTTCGCTTCTTCTCGGTTATAGTTGCCGCGAACATGTCATCGACATCGTCCTCCTCCTCTTCCTCCTCTTCCTCAATAGTTTCTACATCCATGGGTTCGTCTTTGAGGACTCGCCTTTGTTCGTCCTCTCGGCGATCTAGGCTGGGGTCATAGTCGGCAGCAGATATCTGATCTGGTGCACCATCTTGCATCTTCGCACGAACGTCTTCATCGTCCTCGTCCTTAGCAAGTTCAAAAATACTATCATCTGGTTGTGGAGATGCAGAATCTCGTTTGCCTGCATGATACTATACATTAATCCACGCGAGATATTTTTTGGAGAGGACCTTACTCATTGAATCATGGCTCGCTTTAGAGGTGTCGGCTGCTGAACTTGCGGAAGTATCGACAGCACTGTGGGGCTGAAGTGTATCAGATACAGGTGCAACAGGTTGCGGTTGGACCGCACTACTAGGCCCAGGGCTGGGGCTGACGCTCTTATTAGCACTAGCTAACCCGGAGTCCCTGGCTAAAAGGGCTTGACGCCTGGCACGGCGAGCGGCTCGAGCGGCTGCCTCTGCAGCAGCTGTATCGATCTCGAGATCAAGTTCTGGATCAGGTTGTGGAGGAGCAATAGGCTGTACCGGCTTCTGAATATG
The DNA here is from genome assembly GCF_016647745.1 of Suillus plorans. Taxonomy (NCBI): domain Eukaryota; kingdom Fungi; phylum Basidiomycota; class Agaricomycetes; order Boletales; family Suillaceae; genus Suillus; species Suillus plorans. Next base: position 394,733 of record NW_024537395.1, read on the forward strand.
AGTGACCTCTGAGGGAGTTTGTGTGGATGGAGTCAGAGATGCTGCACGGGCGCTACGCGTAGGAGAAATTCTTGACAGAAAAAAGTGGTGTGAAAGGGTATTCATACACTTGGATGCGTTGATACTTACTCGCCTTCTTCTTTGTCTGAGTAGTCCTTAGCTTGATAAGAATGTCCATTGGTTGGTGCAGGTGAACGGCGATTCCGAGGTGGAGTTCGACGACGATATTCATCTTTTCGATTGTCTTCTCTACGGCGATGTTCTCTGTCGTGATCACGGTCTCTTTCACGGTCACGATCCCGACCACGGTCGTCGCGCCTGTCTTTGTCTCTGTCCCAGTCTCGAGAATGGTCGCTAGGCCTCCTCGAGTCTTCTCTGGACCGTCTAGGCTCCCGCTTATCGACACTGTCTCGTCTGCTACTGCTAGATTTGCTACGCTTATCTGTGGGAGACTTTAGGTGCACATCCCGCCAGTCTCTAGGTTCGTCTCTGTGTCTCTTGTGTGAGTGAGATTCGGCTGCGTGACCCTCCCAAGACCGCTTTGATCCTGCGGATGTGTTAGTCATCTTCTTCGAAAGCAATTGGGTTTACGGGACACCGCACGATCAACAAGGAAACGTTGGAAGAATGTGGGAGTGAGGCGGAAAATGAATGAGCTCGTCTTCGTGCTTGCTGACGAGGAATGTGGAGAGCAACAAACAGTCGATCAAGCACACTCCGGATCCAGTAACTCCGGATGGTCCGTGCGCATATCATCAATTGATTAGGCTTAATGATTCTAAGTGATATATAAACAACGTTGATTAATGACTAATGTTAATTCCCTCTCCTCTCTTGCAATATGGTAAATCGCCTTGGTGCCTGGAGAAGGGAGGGGAGGAAGTTAGGCCGCGTGGCGTGTGACTCGAATTGCAGATGATCTTGTGGTCATCCGGGCCTTGTTTGAGGCTGACATTGAGGTACTCGGAAGACGAGTGCGGAAGCCAGCAGCTGCCATCCTATTGAGCCGTTGCCCACTACGCTGGAGATTCTTATGGGTGGCTGCATCATCAGAGTCGGAAGGATCTTCAGATGAAGAGTCCGCTGTGAATTCTTGTTGTTCATCAGAAGACTCGTCAGATTGTTCTTCGTCAGTGAAGAGGCTACTCCCTTCCTTCAGAAGGTGGTCCTCCACATCCTGCTGCTCTTGGAATGTCTCGGCCTCCGGGCGACGAATTGAAATCTGTGATCCTTGACTTTCCAACCCGACACCCTCGTAAATGTGAGCTTGAGAATCATCGCCTTCGACTACATTTCCTTCGGCATCTTCTTCAGGAACCTCCTCTAGCTCCGGTTCTTTCATTTTCCCCTTCGCCGAAACTACTCTCTGGCGCTTCGATGCTAGTGCAGGTTGTGGAGGCAGGTCAACTGACTGCGATCTTGCCCGAGTGTGGCGATATGGTGCGTCAGAAGTGGCCACAGCAGATTGATTACCGCGAGATTTGCTCGACGTCCGTATACGTTTAACCTGTGACTGACTTTCGGTGCCAGCAGCAGAGGTGCGCACTTCGGCAGCGGGGCTTTGTTCTCGTTGGGCTCGCCCACGGCGTGAATGTGGCCTTCGCGCAGCTCGCAGGGGCTGTGCAATTGAAATAGCCTGTGAGCTCATCGACGCCGCTTGAACCACAGCAGTAACTCGAGCACTCGGAGCCCGTCTGGATCGTATGTCGGTGGGTGAATTGACTAAGGTTTGCTGCGTAGCCAATGGTCCATCGGATTGAGTTGTTGGAACGTCATGCGCAGGTGATCGCGGCACTGGTAATACATTGAGTCTGCCCAGAATGAATACCGTAAAGTAACTAGTTAAATAGTTGTGATACATTGTACAAAAAAAACTTACTGAGGCATTTGATCATTGTCGAAACTAATCGCACCATCGAGCGCCCCCCACGCTTCCGGTGATCTTCTATCGTTCTCATTCGAAATTTGGCCAGGACTACCATGACCACTACCCCATCGCCCCTTCTCCACAGCGGGAGTGCGAGGTTCTGATGCTGTAGCTGGACTGGCCACACGCCGTCGCTTCCGAGGCGACTCCCCTTGGAAATTTGCACGCTGAGACGTATCAGGATCATCGCGACGCCGCCTACGCAATTGAGGCTGTGCAGCGCTAGGTTCATGATTGCGCATATCGTTGTCTTGAACTTGGTTACGGGCTCGTGGAATACCGTCGGGCACCCGGTTATTCAAGTCATCAGATCCAGCACCACGCTCTGCTTGTTGTTCCAGTTCCTGATCGCTCTCCTCTTCCTCTTCCTCCCGGTGTACTATCTCCCCATGTCTAAAGCGACGCGAGCGTGGATCGTGACCGAAACCATGAGCCACAGGTTTGAGCTGCGCCGCATACGTGGCAATCACAGGATCAAAACGCACGCGATTCATCCTGTAACGCTCGCGCCAGGATTGCCATGTGTGCCTTTTCGCCCACTCTCTGAATTCAGGCTCATCAGCCTTGGAAGAGTATTCTTGTGAATTAAGATGCGTATGCTCAAGATTTAATTACGCACCAGCTCCTCTGTCAACTCCCTGTACAACAAATTCCCAGTGCGTCCCCCGTCAGAAGCATTAGGATAGACAGTTGCAATGTAAAATGCGAGATGATCATCATCATCTGCGGTAAATGGTACGCGTCTAATAGGTGCATTAGCAAACGAGACATAGGAGCAGAAGCGAAATGTCATACACGCGCCCACCCGGAGCACCGGGCATACCCTTCCTCGGTGGAGGACGATGTTCATATTTTCTAGCTCTGGTGCATTGACGGACAAAATCCCGGGGCTCGATATAGACGCCCTGCTGCCAGAGGGCATTTGAGCGGTAGTAGCGCCGGCGGATATGCTCGATGTCGGCTTCTTCATCAACTAAAATCACGTTGGCTCGTTTCTCATCCTCACATACACGACCACCATATCTCTACAACAATTGAATAAAATCAGCAATTGGAGGCTTCTACATTTAAACAAGATAGTACCGTGATCTTTTGTTTGAGTACATCACGCCCTTCCCTGACACTCGTATGGAAAAAGAAGGCCACGGGACGTCCGTCTTTCACAAACACGTCATCCTCATCATTGGATCCAGCAGACCGATTTCGTCGCGCGGCATCCGCGAAAGGCATGGTGGTGGTCAGGATTCAAAAGAAGCAAAGTATGACCCGAAAGTGCATAAATCCACAAGCTGAGCTCGAAATTCAGAACCCCGCATTGTGGTTAGGGTTAATCAGATTTCCTAATGTTGTATACCTAACCCTAATGATCGATGACAAATCTGCTTCTCTCTCTTGAGTCTTCACACGTCGAAAATCAGATTTTGGTCACAGTCCGCCAGTGAGTCAAAATAACCCAACCCAACCCAACCCACTTTTGTGTATGACGAGCTCTTACTGTCAATTCCGTAAGCATCGTGATTTCATTGGCTCAACTCGCCTCGGCGTGTACAGTAGGTCTTCCGGAGAGTACCAAGCTGGGAGGTTCCCCAATCATCCACCACATAGACTGCAAGGCTCCATCCAAAGCCATTTTCTAACTCTTGCTGCTAACGAGTTCCGAAAACATACACTTCTAATGCCGTTGGCTTGATTCCGGCTTGGTTCACAACTGGGGAGACCGGTGGAGTCATGGACACGCACAGCCATGATGATAATTCTGAAGATCTTCTCGTCATGCTAGGAAGTAAACTAGTGATAGCTCATACCGCCAGCGAAGAATTTGAACGCTTTACGAGTGTTGACTCAAGCGCTGCCACGCATCTCACTCGCAATGCACTAGTAGACGGTGACTATCCACACTCGGCAAGTGCACCAGGTCATGTGTGAACTCCCTCGATCGCGCTGGTAACCGGTAAGTACAGTATGTACTTACAGTACTTGGTGTCAAGTTTGTCTTCTATTCACACTATCACTACAGTTATTTCTTGTCGAAGCGATGAGGCTGGATATACATATTGTATGGCGCGAACTTCGATAGTTCTACAGTCCGGCTACCAACGTATCAAACTAGTTCGGCAAGATAAAATAAAGCATATCAAATCGTGATGCGAGTCCATGGTGATAAAACATACAATAGTGATTTCTTCCTATACACCAGGATACCAAAAAGCTGCAGAATTGTAACCTAGAGATCATCATTGTCGGTTGTCTGGCCAAGGTCAATCTGCACCTCTGACTCCACGTAAAAGCTGGGGAAGATAGATACAACGTCCTCTAGGTACCAGAAGCAATCGCGAGGATGCTTGCTGACGTATGGAGTACCTTGGTCAATAGGACTGGTGGAACTCTCCACATCTTCACAGCGAGCCATTTGCACCCATGTACCACACAAGCCAAGGCCGACATGGAAGCAATCTACGGACGCTGGATCGATGAGTATAGTCAAGTTGTCACGACACGGATTGAATGCATCAGAAGGGGAGTGGGCATCAGACACATCAATGTTGTCCGCGAACGGGTCCTTGATGACGGCTCCGCGACTAGAAGACGTGATGATAGGTCTCGTGATATCAAGAAGTTCATCTGTTGGGGTGCGAATCCAAGGTTCCAACACGACACGAGCGAAGCGACTTCCTAACTCCTGCTCAATCGCTGTAGAGGGAGTATCTGGAACTGAGTTGATAGCTTCTGGCAGCATTATTTCTTTGACTTTGCGCGTGGAGAACTCGACGACACCAGCTGTATGCGTCAAGGGCAATTGAGTTGGACCGAGGAAGGTAAGCAGTGAATCAACTTTGACATCAGTCCACGATACCGTAGTGTTCTGCCCTGTAGTAATGGCTGCAGCCCAAGGGTCATTCGCTGGAGGAGGGGAAATGTTCATGCCATCACCGGGCCCGAAGGTGTCATCCAAAACCTCCTTCGCCATCAACGAGTCAAGGACAACATCTGAGGATACGATTTCAGTGTGATCAGCTTTGAGCGCTTCCTCAAATGTGCCAACCGCCGACGAAGCAGGCGTATCAGTATCATCCTCGGAGTTAAGAGTGGTGGAGATGTACATGCTGAGGCTTCCTCTGTATCCCCAGCACTCCTTGCACGCAGCATCGAACATGCCCGGCAAAACTCGTGCAACCCTAGCCGTCAAAGGAAGCTCCCTGATAGCGAGCTCGGCAACAACTACCGCATGGTTTAAGTTTTCGGTGTGAGTCTCGAAACCAGCAAAAACTCGGTTCCGCTGCATGAAACGGAGGAAAAAGTGGAGTACTGTGGGTGCAATGAAAAGGTTGCGTTCCGACCTGCGTGACCCATGAATACCAGAACAACAAGTAAGGAAGTAGACAAACTTGCCAGATTAAACCTTTATCTCGCATGTATGAAGACATGAAGACCTTGATGGACTTCTCCATGTCTTCAAGGAAAGTTTCAAGTAAACGAGCCATGATATCTCCCTCCCCTTCCTTTGGCTCTAGCTGTTTGCCTGGATGGGCGACCTGTTCCAGTGGATCTTGTATAATGTCGAGGTTTATTTGTTTTGCCTTTGGGACATCATCGTTATCCGAGGCGTCACCGCCCACTTCACAAGTCATGTCTGTATTTCCCTTAGACTTCTTGACTTTGCGGTAGATCGGCAAGCTAGACAGAAGGCCGATGTACAAACGAAACTGCAGAAATAAATCAGAACACTCAAACAACACGAGAAAGTCTATACATGATCCCATAATGATCTGACTCCAGAAGATATCGGCGGCCAAGTACGACCAATCCGGAAATCATCCGCAGCTTGGTGAACCCTATCGATGAGGTTGTTCCGCCTGGATGACGGGGATTAGTTATTTCACATGTGAACAAGAGAAGACAAGTACAGTTCTATTGGCTCGCTCGTGGTGCGCGAATTTTCACCCTCTTCCCATTCCTCCCACCAAGGTACAATTCTTCCTGTAGCGTCCGCGCTCTGTCCTGCATTTCTGCGTCGTCTTCTGTCTTTATTTCTCTGAATGACCTCTTCATCGGAGAGAACCTTCACGGTAGGCAAGCCACCAAGAGCGTCAACTTCGATTTCTTCTCCAGTCTCTGTTGTAAGGCGTTTGTAGCCATACGGCGTAAAATCTTTGAAAGGAATTATGGTGACACCGTGCGGTGCTGCTGGAAACGGAGGAAAAGTTGGAGGCAAGTCGTTAGGACCTGACTTTTTGTGGAAAGATACGGGTTGTTTCTTGGACTCTGGGTTGATCGCCATTGTGAGAATCTTGGTTCAAGAACAAAGGCCTTTGTTGCATTTGGTATTTACATAGATTTTTGACTTATACGATTCCGCGAGTGCATCTAAGTAATAATACGATTTCAATCTCAGCGAATGCTGTAGTTCATATTACATAATAATAGATGCAGGTTCGACTGCGTGTCTGACTCGGAGTTAGTGCCAGTCACTAGTGCCTGTCAGTATTATGTACATGGTGGCACCGTGGGGTGGGTATTGTTTGTTCATCGCCTGCTTATATGCCCTGAGTCATGGTATTGGCGCTGGGCGTCGCTCTATGCTCTAGTTCGTGCCTCGGTATTCGACGTCCTGAAATCGAAGTTGTGGGCGGTGAGTCCTTCCGAGTCCACGTTCTCCTTCAAGTTAGGAGGGCCCTAGACTAGTATACTACAGCTGCAGGAGTAACAGGACGTAAAACTAGGGCCAATCACGAGTGTCCACATTCCCTAGCGATATGACCCTTCGCCTATCCTTGGCAAAAAATGATCCACTTCAGACCACTTTCTTTTGCCCAGAGCGTGCCATACACTACACCTCTGACACAGTGACACGTAATCGACCATTCCTTCAGGGTGGAAGTAAAGCTACTACGACGGTTTGGAAAAATGTCGTTGGAGAATCTATCCATGTGGGCATCATTGAGTGGCCAGCCAACCCTAATGACCGGCCCACAGTGGTGGTGGGGTCTAGGACAATCGAGATGATAAAGATGGGACTATATACATAGTAAGAAACTTACTTAGCGAAATTAAATGTTCATCGCTAATGGATTTCCAAACAGTCCGGAAAAGTTTCAGGGAATTCACAGCGAGTGGTATGAGTGGCAAATCCGTCAGTCTCGCGCGCAAGTGAGTATCTATGTTGTTGTACATGTAAGCATCAGCTGGTTACTGATTAATTCCATATGGACAGCTCGTGCCATTAGAGGTCGCTCGCTCACAGGCATGCATCGCCACTTTTGTAACCACGGTTACACAGGCTCTGTTCAGACAAAAGAAGTCTCCTGCGCTTCTCATATCACCGGAAGCAGTACACATCTTGGATGATATTGTTGTCACCTTTATTTACTTCGAGAGTCAGTGGCGGGAGAGAGAGAGAGCAAGATCTGGAGCGTGGGACTCAGGTTATGCTGCCGGTGTAGCTCTCTAATGGGTATTGTATTGACCAGATCATGTATTTTGTCAGATTACAAGCGGTGACCTTCAGTCGTTGGGTTTTATTAGTATCTCATTCCACCAGAAAAGCAGGCATTTGAACTCTACAAAATAATATTCGCACTATCTTTCTTATTCGCTCCTGAAAATAAGCACACACGGGACCAATGCAGTATATAGTTGACCACGAGCAAAAAGATCAGCTCTGAGATCCAGCGCTGTGCGAGAGAGCAGACCTTGGCAGCCATTGAAAGTAGTTGCGCAAGATAGTCTCATAGAAAGTTGTTTGCGATTCACAGTCAAACTCAAGCGGTGAGAATGAAAATAAAACTCGGTACATGGAATACAGTGGTTTTCGAGATTGGTGAGCAGTTGGACTTGGAGCAGCTTTTGGATGTGGAGACGAGTGACATGGAAATGAGAGGGTCCTGGAATGCCCAGCGGGCCGTCATTCAATACTTAACATTCCAAGTATTAATTCTGTATGTACATACATAGGTCAATGAGAGATAACAAGGAGAAGAGGTGGGCGGCGCCCCACTCACCTTCGCGACAATTCAATCTTCAATCTTCTTCAACATGACAATTTCTGAAAACACACGAGCGACGTAAAAGAGAAATATTAACGCGAAATAACAAGACAGCGTGACATCCAGTACATAAAATCAACAGTTTCAGACCCGGGACTGAGATGACTCTGTAGCTTCAATGAGACATTCCTTTGTGCGCAGGTCAGGTGCTGAATACACAAAAAATATTAAGCAATGAGAACACACCTGTGCAAGTTTCTCTCCTTTGGATAACATAAGGAGGCAGGACTGCAAGCCCTTCAAGCACCACTGCCTTTCAAGCCAGGAGAGGAGGTGGCGATCCCAGAAGACCTTGAATGCACAGTTCAGCTTGTTGTCCGTTATACTAAGAGCTCGCGAGAGATGGAAGACCTCGTCAGCCGCATAAGATTATCCGCAGGAAATCAGGATGGCGATTTCGCAACTCTGCTGCAAGAATGTACAGATGTCATTGTCCACATCTTCGCCGTCTAATGAAATGATGCCAGCAACGCCCTCCCCAGAAGTGTTCACCGAGATCAGATCGGCGATGGTTTCAGGTTGGCATTCATCGAGGGCATCGACAACAAACACCGGAGGCGGACACTCGCGCAGCCTGGATTGCAGGTGCCAGAGAGGGCGGCGAAATAACCCCATCATCTGGTCGCGAAGAGACTTGCTGGAGTCTAGAACCGCAAGATTCTCGCGGATAGCTTGTTCACGTCCTTCTGGACGCTAGGAAAATTGCTCGCAAGCTGGTAAGCAAGGGTCGCAAAGAAATGTCCGGTCGTGGTGCGTTTCGTGTGCTTGCGCGCGAAAAAGAATATTCCCGCGAGTGGAACCTTGCCACGAAAGTGACAAAGAACACTAAGCGGATCGAACGAAGATAACTGGACGAAACTGTGGATTTCTTTGGAGATTATGGATAAGTACGTGATGGTAGGTCGGAGACCCGAGTCTGCGTCAAGTAATACAGAAAGCAACATATATATATGGGGAAAGTGTCATGTGACGTGATGCATAAGCCGATCGGCTTACACCCTCTCATTCTCTCAAGAATTTGCTATGGCGGTTGATCTTGTTCTTCATCAGTCTTCGTGCGTCTGCTATCTTCATCAGAGCCTCGTGATTGTGTGGTACGTTCTTGCGTGGTACGTGTGGTATCTTCATCAGAGCCTCGTTCTTGTGTGATGTATTCTTGCAGTACGTCTGTATCTTCGAGTTCTTGTCCTGGCACCCAAACATCGGCTTCTGGGCCATATCCGCGCCATCGGACCAAGTACTGACACCCGCGCCCGCGTGTTCTTCTGTCGAGTATCCTTTCTATCTCCCACTCTTCCGTTCCGGCCGCCGTTACCACGGGACCCGGCCGTTGCAGTTCGCGAGAGGGGAATAGGTCTGCGTTGTTTGGCACGTGCCGTTTCAGCTCTGAAACGTGGAAAGTCGGGAAAACGTTAGTATGTTCTGGTAGGTCTAGAGTGTAAGTTGAAGACTCAGGGTTCGCAGACACTATTGCGTAGGGTCCATCGAACCGAGGCATAAATTTTGCAACTCGTTTATTGCTTCCGTTGAGGTATTCGTGTCGTCGGTGTGCCGTTGAGAGATACACGAGATCGCCTGTCGCGAATGAAGGTTCGTCACTCCTGTGTGCGTTTGCAGCGTTTGCTTGTGCTACTTTTGATGCTAGCAAGGCATCGTGTGCGTCTGCAATGTCTGTCTTAAGTGAAACGATCGCGTCAAGCGCATTCGTGGTATCTGTTGGGAAGTCTTCCCGTGTTGCGCGCACGTTCTCCGTCGTCAGTGGCGGTATCAAACGAGGTGCTCTCCCGAGGTGTAGATGGAAGTGTGTGTACCCCGTTGACGCGTTCTTCGTCGACATCATGTTGAATCTGATCCGGGGGAGTGCGTTCACCCATCCTGTTTGGTGCCTGTCTACAAAGAATCTGAGGGCCTGATCAACTGTTTTGTTAGTGCGTTCGCTAGATCCATCCGTTTGTGGATGGTACGCCGTCGACATTTTCAACTTTACCCCAGTCAGACGATGAAGCGCCTTCCAAAACTTACTAGTGAACAGTTTATCGCGATCGGATATAATGTTCAATGGGAGGCCATTTTCGCAGTACCAGTTGTTGAAGAACAGGTTGGCGATCTCTCGAGCGTTCATATTCATACGACAGGGCACCAATCGGATGTCTGCGCCTAGGCGGTCGGTGATGGTCATTATCCCGTCAAAGCCCTTCTCGGTTGGTAAAGGTCCTATGAAGTCGATGGCGATGGAGTCACCGCGGCCGTCGGGCACTGGCAGTGGGTGTAATGGGCCGGCAGGTTTCGTTGTTCGACTTTTGTTCCTCGCGCATTCAGTGCAAGCCGGTATGTAACTTTCTTCGAGGTCGCGTCTCATATTCGGCCAGTAGAATGATTCACGGATCGCTGCGTATGATTTGTCTATGCCGAAATGTCCTAGCTGGTCGTGCGCCAGCCGGAAGATAGTTTCTCGTAAATGCGTTACGCGTGGCACTACCAATCGGTCGTTGAGGTATAGTAGTCCTTCGTGGTGTCGTAGACCTGGCAGTGAGTCAGTCAACTTCATCAATTTCACGCACCAGGGATCTGTCAGGTATCCTGTCTGGATGTCTTTCAACATCGAGGTGTCTGGTGTCACGGACAATATCAGTGCGATGGGTTTGATGTGTTTGTCGAGTTCTGCGGGCATGTGTCGTGTCTGTTTTGCGTATGATGGTGCATCGTCGCATTCCGGGGGCAGTCGTGATAAGGCATCCGCCACCGTATTGTCCTCACCGCGAATGTATTGGATAGTGAAATCGTACTGACTGAAAAATTCCTGCCATCTTGCTTGTCTACGTGACAATTCACGTTGTGTCAGGAAGTTTTCTAATGTTCGGTGGTCGGTATAGACAGTGAACGGAGTCCCTAGCAGTTCGATGCGCCATTTCTTGAGGGCACGTACAACGGCCAGCAACTCTTTCTCGTGAACAGGATAATTCAGTTGCGCTTCACGCAATTGCATCGAGTCAAACGCGACTGGTTTCGCGTTTTGAGGCGTTGGGCCAACACTTAACATCGCGCCAGTGCGCCAGTCGCTCGCGTCGCATGTCACGAAGATTTTGTTCTTTCCGAGGTTGTCGTGATCGATCGTTGTCAAGCAATCACGACTTACGACTAGGCGCTTAATCGCATCGAACGCCGTCTGGTGCTTGTTTGACCAGCCGGGCCACTCGACTTCACTAGACTTTGTCGTTAATGGCGTTAGAATCCGAGTGTGGTCCGCGAGATGAGGCAAGAATTGGTCTAGGTATCTGACGAGTCCTAAGAATGAGCGCACGTCGCTTGTCGATCTCGGTATGGGCCAGTCCAGGATTCTCTTTGCCTTCGAAGCGTCCGCCTCGATACCAGCTGCTGAGATGCGGTGTCCTAGAAAGTCGATTTCGGTACAGAAAAGGGCCGTCTTCTTTGGTGAGCAAAACAGGCTCGCTTTTCGTAGTGCCTCGAGCACTAGTTTCACGTTCTTCGCGTGTTCGGCGACCGTTTCGGACCAGATAATAATATCGTCGAGATATGCGTGACAAATCTTCCCTATCAGTCCACGTAATGCGATGAACATCCTGCGTTGGTGGGTCGCAGGTGCGTTTCTGCCACCTTGAGGCATCACGGTCCATTCGTGTAGTCCTCGAGGCGTGTCGATCGCGGTGTACTTGATATCGTCTGGGTGTACTCGTGTTTGGAAAAACGAGTTAGTCATATCTATCTTGCCGAAGATTTTACCTTTTGCGCAATCACGTAGGATCTCATCGATGCGCGGTAGAGGATGGTTGTCCGGCACTGTGTTCGCATTCAGTGCACGGTAGTCGTTCACCCACCGCGGCAGTACTGTCGGGTCCTTCTTCGGTATGAGGAAGGCTGGGGACACAAACGAACTAGATGATGGCCTTAGGCGACCCGCTTCGATATGTTGGTCTAGCAGTGCGTCCCAGGCCTCACGGTATTTTCTCGGCGTATTGTATCTTCTACATTGTATTATTTTGTTTGGGTCCTTGAGCATTATTCGGTGTACGATGTCTGTTGGCAGTTCGTCGATGTGTGGGATATCATTCGGGAATCTGTCGATGTACTTTCGACGCATTTCCCTGTCGAGGCGGTCCAGTTGTTCTTTGTTGTTCTCTATGAACGCTAATGTGTCAATTCTTTCTCGCAACAAACTTGCCACATAGGCCGTGTTGGGCGTGTCAATTGTCGTATCCATTTCATTGTTGTTCCGACAATTGTCCAAGGCAGTCTTGAGTTCGTTGACAACCGTCTTCCGCAGGAGCAACATCTGGTGTCGAGACGGTATGTGTACCTTTCCTTTGCGTGCGCAAGTGGGGGGGTTCAACAGATCGTAATTTGAGCCTTTCACCATACATGTCCGCGAGTCATGATCTATAACAAGGCAATTATGTGATAAGAAAGGTCCTCCAAGGAGGAGCGGCACAGCCAGTCTCGGTGCAATAATAGCGCGAACCGCGCGCGAAGTCCAATCATGACTAACAGAAGACGGAGACAACAGAACATATTCAGAAAAGGAGAAAGGGGAAGAAAGAGAATCGTCCATAAACGCCGAATTGGCTTCGATCTTTGTATGTAGTTTGCATCTACGCAGTCCAAGCTTGTTGACGATGCTTTCATCAATCAGAACTAGATGTGACCCATGGTCAATTAACGCGTCGACACGTTCAAAGGAATCGGATGATGGTCCTGTCAAGAGACAGGGCCACATGATGTGGGCGGTTTCAAAAGGGGCTACGCACATGTCATCCTCAGAGTCAGTCCCGTCATCAAGCACCGATGATGGCATCACCACGCCTACTGGTCCCACTGCGGCAACTGTTCTTGTCTTCGGTTTCGCCGCGAGGGCGTCCGATTCTGTGAGTGCTTTGTAGGCCGAGGCGTCGGGTGCTCCTTCGGTGCATTCTCTCGATTGGTGTGACACATAGAATTTCCTGCATTTGAAACAACCTTTATGCTTCATCAGCAACGCGCGTTCAGAGTCTGTCAGTGAACCCAAGCGGGAGGACGACGTATGTGTCTTCAATGATGAGTTCCTGCTAGTGGTTGCGGTGCGTCTAGACAACTTGTGTAGGTCCTCGGCTATCTTCCTGTGAGCAGCGAGGTCCTCGAGACGTTTGTCGTTGAGATGTTTGACCTCTTCGATCCACGTCTTAAGTGTGAGATTGTCGGCGAGATTTGCCCTGAGCACGGGAATGGTCAGCTCTTCACAGATGTTTGCTTCGAGCTGGTTCCGTAATTGCGCATCTGACAAGTGTGTCGTACCGCCATATAACAAGGCGTTCTGGTTTTGTAACTCTAGAGCCCACTCGTAGAATGGTCGGTTTCCCTGTTGGGATCCCAGGACCTTACGACGCAGTTTGGTGTCCCAATGGCTTTCAAGCCAGGCGCTCTTGAGTGCCGTCATGTAGTCTGCGAATGTTCCTCCGTCCAACGTTGCTCTTTGAGTCAAGTACCAAGTGTGGAGGCGAGGGTCTAACATCCCGAACGCGATCATCTTTACTTGGTCTTGAGCCTCGATCTCCTTGTGCATGAAGTACGTCGTGCAGGCATTGTCCCAATCACGAGCGACTTCCGGAGTGAGTTCGCCAGCCAAGAGTTTGGGCGGTTTGTTGGGGGCGGATTGTTCCACTCTTGCTGACTTAGTCATCGTACGTGGATAGTTACAGGATATATGCGTGTCTTTTGTATCGGATTCAGAGGAGGAAGAGTCGTAATACCTTTTTATGGGTACGATGTGGCGGGCGGGTGTATCGTCTGAAGAAATAGACGTCAGGGGAGATGGGGGCGGTTCGGGTACAGGTTCTTGTCTTTCCTTCCTTGTACGCTGTCGCGTGACTAAAGGTTCGGAGACGGTTGGTTCCCTTCGTGAAGAAGGCAGTTTGTCAGGTCAGATAGCGGGCGGGGAGGCCCGGCGGTCTGCAAGTATGATGGTTCAAAGATTATCAGTTTCGTTTCAGTTAAAAAAAAAGTGGAACCTTGCCACGAAAGTGACAAAGAACACTAAGCGGATCGAACGAAGATAACTGGACGAAACTGTGGATTTCTTTGGAGATTATGGATAAGTACGTGATGGTAGGTCGGAGACCCGAGTCTGCGTCAAGTAATACAGAAAGCAACATATATATATGGGGAAAGTGTCATGTGACGTGATGCATAAGCCGATCGGCTTACAGCGAGCCTTGTTTCGGTTTTCGTCTCCTCTGTCATTTTCAGACCTTTCATCCTTTCGGCCACAGTGAATGTCACGGCAGACTTCCCGACGCATGCTGTGCCATGCAGCCAAATGATCTGGCTCATCTCTCGCTTGTCCAACAATCCGTAGATCAATTCGAGAAGGTTCACTCGGGTCTCTTCCAAACATTTTGGATGGGGCTGGCGTTCAGCGTTCAGGGGAGTCATATTCAGCACCCAGGACAGCGACCTGGGACAGCTTCTCCCAAGTTCCTTCAGCCATTGCTAGAAGCTCGCCAGGAACTGTCAGTCGGGTCAGAGAGCGAGAAAGGTGATAAGGGAAGGAGATATTTACATCAATCTCACAACAGAGGTTGACGATAGAATGCGACACAAAATGGGAGTCGGAATAGGTGGAAGTAGTACTAGTTTAGTTCAGCGGTGTGATTAGAAATTGTAATGGCGATGGCTATCTCGGAGGGGACAACATGCGACGTTAATTGAGGAGTCAATTTCTAAAATGTAACTTCGTTTGAAATCAAAAAGGCTTAAGTGGTGATGGCCGGTGATGTTGAAACGATCGAGCAACAAAGATATCACAGGATGCTTGCGCACGAGAATGGACGATTGATTGCGATTATATTCGAAGTCGATAGATGGCTCGTGGTTGAACGTTGAACTTTGCAGTCAAGTTGAAAAGATAAGCGGGCGCTTGTCTCGCTGCCTGCAAGGTCCGACCAGCTGGAGGGCACGAGGTGGCAGCAAGTTGCACAGGAAGTTTGGGGTAAGTAATACTAACCAAAATTCCGGATATTCCAGGATCGAAATATTCTGGTACGCGTACCGTCGACCATATCAAGGAGTCCAAATGCATCATCGCATGAACGTTTGCTGTATTATAAGCAATTGCCAAATTGCTGAACGTTGAACACCCGCGCAGCTGCAGTGAGCTTGAATGTGTTCTACTGCATGATATCGCATTCCCACACCGATATATCCTTGAAGCGTCCTGCACCCGGTGTGTTCACACTGTATTGATTGAAGGGTTTAAATCATCATCAACTAGATCCTAGATGTCAAGAGCAGGCTTCGTCTTTCGTTGTGGTACCGTCCCCCGGGAGTCGGGACAGGGCTTCGCCGAATTCCCATCACGTGCGAGAATGCTGTGCTCCCTTCCGCATATAGCCGTCCAGCGGTTGAAGACTGAAGTTCCTCAAATGCCTGATATCTAATTATTGATATCTGGTTGTGACTAGGTATAACCCGAGTATGATGCAGCTCTACTTTACAATGGACCGCGTAGATCTTGCAATGAAACCGTCGATCTTATCCATTGTTGGACGGTCCGTAGGAGAAACCGACAAGCAATGCTGGACGAATTTCACATGTTCCTCATGCATCTCCGACCCGCAACGGACTGGATTCACGCCATTGTGTCGCGCAGAAAGTACGCGCAGAACGTCGTCCAGCCACCAGTATGGTAACTTTTCGGAGAGCACCTAAAAGGTATCAGTTGAAGTGATGAAGTAAGAGTGATACATCAACTTAGCATACATGAAGCATGATGCATCCGAAAGAATAGATATCGGACGCGTTACCGAGCTCCTGGTCATCGTCGTCGATCAATTCCGGGGCCGTCCAGCGCAAAGCACTGCAATGATAGGACTGAAAGAGTTCGCCGCACATGGATACGACTGAAGACAGTCCATAGTCTGTGAGACGGACATTGTGGCGCTCATCGATGAGGACATTATTCTACATCCGCTGTCAGCAGGCTCCACCGGGACTTGGAAGATACTGA
Source organism: Suillus plorans (assembly GCF_016647745.1). Classification (NCBI taxonomy): domain Eukaryota; kingdom Fungi; phylum Basidiomycota; class Agaricomycetes; order Boletales; family Suillaceae; genus Suillus; species Suillus plorans. Next base: position 410,700 of record NW_024537395.1, read on the forward strand.
CACTACTGAGATTGCCATGTATTATGGAATTGCTGTGGACTGTTGATGAAACCGGTGAGGTGTACTTAATTGGCGGAATATCTTCGTACTTACGAAATTGAAGCCCAGCTGCGACATGAGATAGCTGGATCCGGGTTGAGGAATGAGCAGAAAATTTGTTTGACGAGCTGAGAAACGCACAAGCAAAAATTTCGTAGCGATTGGGAGGTTTTGATTCTTGATGCTCAGGTAGCTGGTCAACGACCCGTTCTCCATCCAAGGCAAAACCAAACATGGAAGGCTAGAACCGAAGCCAGTAGTAGTACCGTAGATAGGTAATAGATTTTCATGGGAGAGAGACATCCAGCCTTGCACTTCTTTCAGGATGATCTAGTATGTCTAGGGATCAGCGTTGAAATGTTTCTCGGCATTGCTGAGGCTGACTTTTTGAGCCTCCCTAATGTTCTCTTCATCGTCATCTCGTACCTTAATGGACTTGACAGCGACCTGAGCAATTATCAATACTACCAAGGATATAAATAGAAATTTGCTTGACCTTCTCCTTTTTTGTCTTGTTCCGCAAGACACACTGAAAAGTATTGCCAAGCCCCCCCGAAGGTACGGCAAAGTCTTGCACTATCGTCAGCGAACGGGCCTCAATGTTCGGGCCTCGTGTTTGAATCTGTTTCAAAACTTTTATTATGTTTTTTATTGCAGAATATAGTACAATTCTTACCGATTGCACGCTTTTACGGCGGAACAAATTCAAACTGAACTTGCGCGCAGGGCCTTTCCCTTTGTCAGGAATATCAGGTATAGAACTGAGCAACGTAGACGCTATTTGTTCATTTGGATCAATAATGTGACTTGTCCCGGAAGCATGTGTCAAATGAAATGTGTTGGCAGTAACCTGAATGACCAGGAGTAAGTATTTGCATAGGAGCCTGGACAGAGAGAATACATACTTTGTACTTGAGAGATGCCGTAGCTTCATCTTGATCGGAGCATTGGGTCGATCGATTCACGGCCGAGACTTTTTGATTTTGATCTCCAGAATCGCATTAGCTAACTGTCGAAGGCACATTTTGATCAATACCTTCCGACTGTAATTCTTTTCTGAGAAATTTCAGAATGTCATTTGTGGATGGTCGAGCACGAGGTCGTGAGAAACATTGTTGTATTAGTCGCCAATGTGCATCTGAAATCGGACTGTGGGTAGGCCTCTGTTGTGTACGTCCATTTGCGACTTTGATGACGATAGTTCTCCAGTGTTTGACATCAGACCAGGGTTCGTTTCCAGAAAGGACCTACGCCGACAAAATGTCGCTATCAGCATTTCGAATAGTTACGCACACATTAGAGTCATACTTTGAGCGCTAGACAGCCAAATGAGTAGACATCACTTCGAATGTCTGGTCGGATAGATGCATCAGACTCCCCAAAAATCAGAAGCTCGGGAGCGCTGTAGCGAATTGCTCCTGGTTGTGCACAAGACCGTTCAAGATATGAAAAACCCGTGATATCCCCGAGCATGGACGATAAGCCAAAGTCTGTGAGGACAGCCCTTTTTTCGTCATTCAGGAGTACGTTGTTCTGCGAGTAAGGTAGTAAGATACTGTCAAAACTCTCCAAGATAACCCGTCTTACTGGAGTTAAATCACCGTGAACCACCGGGATGCCATGCACTACGTCAAACATGAATATATATATGAGCAAGACGTAGACACACAATGCATTGAATACACACGATAACGGAGACCCGATGCAATGTCTTGAAGCTGAATATCAAACTATTGGTGAGATAGGTGGGTGTGTTATCAAGCAGAAAAGCTCACTAGGCGGAGGCGATCAGACAGAGGAATACCTTCGTATTTCTGGAGATAAGCTGCTAGCGAACCATTTTCGTACCAAGGGGAGACCATAGATATAGAGGGGCTAAAACCTCTTGCTATGCCTAGTAGTGGCAAGATATTCGCATGGACAAGTCTCTTCCACGTTCCAAGTTCACGTCGCAGCGCCTTTAAATATAGTAAGCAAATGGGTCGGCAGTGTAATTTTGCAAATTACCTTTTCCTGTGATGCACTGGCCTCTCCAGATTGGAACCTGATTGCTTTGACTGCAACCTGGAAACATGAGATGTATGCTGGTCGTCAATGCGAGCAATCGTACCATGTCATGTGTTGCACCAGTTTGTAGCGTGCAGCGCCATATGTCACCAAACCCTCCTCCAGCTGAACAAAAAAAACAGGTGCGTGTGATACGCTCTGTGAGGTCGACGAGATCGCTGATCGACTGCCTGGACATTGCGAGGGTGGGATTTGATGAGGTGGGGGTAGAAAGGTCCAGCGTCAAGATACACACCAACCCTGCCAGAGGTTCTATAATTTGCGTAAGGCAGTTTAAATAGATGTTACGCACCTCGTGTTCACTGGATTACGAATCTTGAAGGGAACTATACCTGGTATGGCGGCTTTCTTAGTTTTTATGTTTGACAGACCTATTCTGCTAGCCGCCCATGTTGGCCCCACTTTTATTTCTGATGTATTGCCCACTAACGAAAAGAGTGAAAAAAGAGAGGAGATGTAACTCCACCAGAAAGATGTTCATGTGTAGATGCTATGCTATCAAAATCAGTCATTTGTACCAGCCAGAGCAATGAAAGATGAAACTGGATTCAAGTGCCTTGCCGAGTTGAATTTTCTGAGATGGCTGGCACTAAACTCTATACTCCGCGGGCCAGAAGACAAAATCGCTGTGATCATGCAGCGGGGCCCCACGTTGGGCAGTGTAAAAAGTTAATCTTCTTCCGAACTGGGAACCGAGGGGGGGAAATTTATCTGATCAAACTAATTTAGTAAGTACATTGACAGCCAAACATTAACAAACACAGTTATCTCTCAAGATCTGGATGAGCCACCTTTCTGCGGACGATCACGTTTGTTACCAAATCCTTTGGGGTCTGGAGGACTCCACATAGGCTCACATAGGTCTCCTGATCTCAGATGCCGCTACTCCATGTTCTTTTACGTGTTTGGCAAAGCTTGCTCACAAGTTCCAGGACCAACTTGAAGATTCAGAAGAAGAAGCACCATTCGTAAGTCACCGTCTTCTTGATCCTATCATAGATCACTTAATACGAGAAATGCTTCGCATTCCCATGCGCAACCTCACTTCGAAAACTCAAAAATAAAGATTAATTGGCAAAACTCCATCGGCAAATGTATATCAGGCTGTATATTCTACCGCTACGACCTCCAAACTGGTTCGTGCTGGACAATCAAACGCCATCTAGTGTGTACTTATGAAAAACAGGTTGCTGTGAAGTCATTGAGGATAGAAATTTTCGGAAACACGGAAGTCCAGGTTTGTAATTAATGTCTCGAGGTGATTCATAGATTATTCACGTTGCTATTTTCTAGGAGATATTAATTAGAGCTCATGTCTGGATGACGTTGCAACACGACAATATTCTTATTCCTATAGGATTCACTGATGGATTTGGACCGCTTCCGTCAATTGTGTACGATTGGATGCCGGGCGGGACATTGACATCATACCTCGAAAAAAACTCTGACAGTCTAAGTGTTCTGGCAAGGTTTAACCTGGCAAGTCTTGTCCACTCTTTCTGCTTGAATACGTCTAATTTAGTAAAGTAGATCAAGCAAATAGCGGCTGGACTCTGTTACCGTGAGCACTACAGAATTCCACTTCTGACGTACATCCCGACTCGGGTTTCTGAAAAATCAATGTAGTGCACTACAAGAACATCATTCATGGCAATCTACATGGAGTGAGCCACCTTTATTTCTCACTGTATTCCTCTATCTTATTGCGATGCATTTAGAACAACGTCTTGATCGATGTCATGGGTGTTGCATATCTTGCAGATTACGACGTTACTCTAGCACACCGAGGGCAACATATTCCCCCATCTGTGAGATGGGCAGCGCCAGAACGCTTTGACAGTAAAAACGTGGTCGTTCCCACGACCAAGAGTGATGTTTACTCTATTGGAACCATCATCTACCAGGTCCGTTGCGCTTATGATATTAGATGCATCGCTTGAAAATCTTGCAGATCCTTACTGGCCGTGAACCTTATTATGAGTTCAGATCAGGAAACAAGGTTTCTATCCAAATATTGAACGGAAACAAACCTTCACGATCGCACGATGCTCATATCACAGACCATCACTGGTCATTCATGGAAAAATGCTGGTTCGTCCCAGAAAATCGCCCATCTGCCGCTGAAGTGCTGCACTTCTCTCAAACGGAAGTCGAGCTTCTCACCACATAGGCCTATGTGAGGAACTCACATCCACCTGCTCATTCCTTTGCTTGAAACTATTACACTCGTTTCTCATTGCTCTCATTACTATGGACTTCATGGGGTCATGGCCACCGGCGTTGTTTTTCTGGCAACACGAGGCCCCGTTATTATTATTCTGGATGACATACATATCGCACTTTTTAAAAACCAAGTTCCAATCTATTGTAATATTTGTATGTATATTACACGACTTTTTACGTATATGTAGCTTCGGGATACTAGCACCGTACACCAAGTCATTGACTTCTACTTTCCTCTCATTACTTGCCTACTTGATACTCTTGTATACGTTAATGATGTGCTGTTGATCAGTATGACACTGCTGCTTGTGAGACCGGGAAGTCAGGTGTGGCTAGCAACGGCTACCAGTACAACTAAGAACCTTCTATTTCAGCGCTTCAGTGGTCCTTATTTCCGAACCTAGCCAAAGCCAACCCTAGTGCTTCATCGTTGATGAATAAGACCTCATGGCCATGATGCACGACGCTGGAACATACGGCCTGCAAATACATAGCGCATTCACGGATATGGCAAGCCAGACCGTCCTGGTCTTAGTGCAAAACCGAGCATTTAAGACGGGGCCACCTTCGAAAGGTAGATGGCAGATGCGCTGCAATAACACGTCGATAGATGGTGTGCACAGGTGATAACCAAGAGACTTGATCGGAAGGGCAGACCACAAGATACGACAACAATCAAGCGAGTTACATGCGTAACAGCCCGGAAGGGAACAACAAAGGACCATAGCAACCTCAGCTCCATACACGCAGATAAAATGAACGGACACAACCAGAAGGAAGGGCCACATCCGAAAGAGTTTATTTGACAGCCACATAGGGCAAGGCAGTTCACGCCGAGCACACATGAAGAAAGTGCCATACAATGACATAGCACCCGACTCGGCGCGTAAACGACATAAGTACAGCAGAAGGAGACCGACAGAATCAGGACAGGTACGCTTCTTCGAAACAAAGGCTGAAGGAAATCGGGGAGCCTCTATGACGAAAGACGCAGGCAAATCAGGAATGGATGTGGAATGATGGTCTTCAAGAAAGAAAAACTACGCAGGATCACCGCTGACCACGGTAACATACAGAGCGTTAATATCGGCCACCTGAGAAGACCAATGGTAAACGGTGAGGCATGCAACACAGCGAATGAAAACGCACCTTGTTAAATAAGGGAGGGGAAGGAACACCAAATGGAGAGGACCTGTTTCCGTTCAGGCATCAAGTACATGTAGGATTCGATAAGGAGCCTCCGGATGGATAACACAAGCCACCGATGTGAAAGCTGGAGGGTATATGTTTGACCAGGCCCCTTGAAGCTTCCCACATAGGTCTATCCGAAGTTTAGCAGGCCGAAAATCGAGACTAATTTGAGGCTTTCGGAAGGCCGATGTCTGTCCGAAGTTAGTAGATTTTAGAGTTCATGAACTCTCTACCATGTAAGGAAAAAACCGTTCGCGAGCCAAGTCGGTGCCCACTTCATCCAGTTTTGCGACGTGAGCTTGAGCTAGTACGCGAAAATGTCACACTTTGGCAGTTCTGGACAGACCCATATATATAGTGGGGCTGGAAGTTCGACCGGTGTGAAGCTTAAGAACCAAGAGGCTACAAGACGGGTAATCATGGTACTGGTGCAGGATATACCATTGCATGAAACACTAGAAGAAGAAAAATGAGAAGTCGAGGGCCAAAGACAGACACCCAGGTAATGGGATCAATCCGTGTGCGGAGAAAAATAGGTCCTAACGTGGGAGTCGCGGAATAAGATTCTGAATTTCTGACATGGCAGCCTGAGCGCCTCAAACCAACTTACATAATTATACTGTATTTTGGTTTCAGCCAATAAAACATCGTTTACACAGCCGCAATATATATATGTAAGTACAGCATTCACCTAATGGCAGGCTACGGATTCCCCATGGCCCAGCCTTTTTTAGTCGCTTTCGAACTTAAGGCCCATGAATCTAGTTTCGGCGCCTGCTTATCTCGTCCGTATCGCATCCCAGCATTCTGACGAAGTTGTGACTCGTGCACAGCGATGTTAAATATCTTTTGTCTGAAGGTGAGTGTACATCTAAGCTGGCAAATCGACGATTCTCAATGTTTCTAATCATGAACCAAACTTTTCATTTCATCAGATTGGCGGGGTCACTAGACTGCAAGTACTATGGCATTCTCTGTAAAAAAACGTCTTGTCATGTTGGCCTGTTGGTCTAAAGATGGCACTGTATAGGTCCGATATGATCCAGGACAAATCGACAGAGGTTCCTCGAGCGTGTATTCTCAGATATGATAGTTTTCCTCATCTCATCGGCGATTTGAGCGATGTCTACCGATGTACCATGGTTTCAAAGTCCCATGGAAAAATAGAGGTACCTCCTCCTTCTTTTATTCGTCACCGCCAATGAAGTTCACAACAGGTTGCTATCAAATCTTTGAGGATCCTTGATTCAAGCGAAGAAGCGATAAGAGTATTGCGCAAGGTACACGGCCACAGCTCACTCTATTCAGGCTAATAATGTTTCAGAGGATCTATGGCGAAGTGCGCGTGTGGACAACGTTGCATCATAAGAATATACTTCGCCTTTTTGGGACGACCTCAGGATTTGGATCGCTCCCCGCATTCGTGACTCCTTGGATGGAGCGTGGATCATTGACGAACTATCTGTCTATTGAATTTTTTAATCTAATGGATGGTGACAAGTTCATACTCGTGGGTCCTATTGCCAAGTGATTCAAGCTGATCGCGTTGACAACTACTCTCTGTAGCTTGAACAGATTACGACAGCTATCCAGTATCGTTTGTGCTGGTTCATGTTTTTCGCATACAGCTTTTGACAATTCCCACAGTTCACGACAGAAATGTCATTCATGGGAACCTCACTGGGGTAAGGTTGTGATTCTGGACGTGTGTTTGACAAGCTAAACAATTACAGCACAACATATTGATCGATTCCAAAGGAAATGCTCACGTAACAGACTTCGGACTGTCGGTGATCCTTGCAGAATGCGATAGCTCGTCGTGCGAAACTTACTACCCGGGTTCTATACGCTGGGCAGCACCTGAATTGATAGATCTTGCAGATGAAGAAGCTGGAAAGCCGACTACCCACTCCGACGTTTACTCCCTCGGTTGCGTAATATTTCAGGTACGCTACTTCTTATTTTGCCTTGCAGTACCTACATTTTGAGTTACAATTCAGGTGCTATCCGGAAAGCTCCCTTATGATTGGCTGGCAGACCCTTTTCATATCATGGCTGCCAGACACAAGGGTATGCAACCCATGGCAGGAGACAGTTCAGTTGACAGGCGCCACGTACCCCTTCTTCAAGAATGCTGGTCAAGGTCATCTGACAGACCGACTGTTGACCACATTCTCAGTTATGTTCAAAGTGCATTGCCACCGTAGTGATTGCAGGCAGATAATCGCCGCATGCTCTTTTCGTATATCCGTATTTTTATTTAGGTAGCACTAGTCGCGCGCTTCTTTTATATACCGTTACCATACATACACTAGTCTTCTTGAAAATATGCAGCCGCGCGCAGCGTATCTTTTACTTACATAGATCCCGACATCGCAATGGCAACGTATGCTTCTCCAGTGATATCAGCCGCTCTAGCATCTGAATCAACACTCGTTCCGAGAAACGTTTGATGAAGCGAATCAAGCGATGCTCACAAATCAAAACTCATCCCTCTTGACCCGTTGCTTCTTCTCAAGCAAAACCACATTAAACACCCCTTGCTCTTTCTTCAAAAAGTCCCGTACAACCGCAGCCCGTTCTCTGTCTTCCAGCCTGTATACGTGTTCGTTTGACATCAATCCAGTGCCCACAGCTTGAACGTAGGTGAGGCCTTGCAGCTCGGGATGTATACTTGGGAGGCGTGCAGGATCGGCAAAGAAAGGTGATGTGTCGGTTAGCGTTAAGGCTAAATCGATGGACACTGGATGCACTTGATTGGTTGATAGCATGATGTCGTTGTTGTGGCGGCCTTAGACAAGTAAGTATTAGGGAATATTGGATACTGACGACAACCTAGCAGACGTTACTGTCTCAGACAAAGTTGGCCAGTCCGATGTGAAATGTGTAGTATATCGTCACTCCGAGTCAACCAAACTAGATGTTCAAGTGATGAACTGAGTGATACGTAAGATTCAAGTGTGCGCAGGGACAGATAATGTTCCAACTTCCATTCCATGTAACTAACTGGTATATAATTGACACGGTATCCCTTAAGCTTGATTCTCGCTTTGGTTCTGGTCCAGAACGTGTTTGAGAAGCGCAGCTGGTCAGTCATGCGAACATTTACGCTCTCATGGTCAGAGCACATGAACGACCTCGCACACGTACAAGATCACAAATAGATTATTGACCCTCTTCACGCTTAGTTCTCAGATATCAGATATCAGAAGCAAGTGCTCGGAGTTGGCCAGAATGCTATTCCGAGTACCCCACCAGCTCAGGTATAATTTACAAAAACCCAGTCAGGGAAGCATAATTCAATCTTTCGCGCAATTTATCCAGCTGAAAATTGAAGCCAACAGTGACGAAGAGGAGTCAAAATGGTCAATATCAAGAATTTAACAATGCTTTTGAGCGTGCCTACCTTCAACAGCTTCGCTTGCAGGACTAAATTGCCGATGGATTGGACTCATGGTGGGGCTCGTTCAACCAATGGTGCTTCGCGTAAGAGACAAATGTAACGACTATGAAATCGATGACATTTATTCCAGCGGGGAATATTTCGAGGAAAGCTCGTCTTGATCGTGATATGATACCAAGTTTCGCTTGTCTATATCGTGCTAGAGGTATGGGTGAATTGTCGGATACAAAGAGCTGGATTGCGGTTAGAGATAACGCGGAAATTGATTCGTCAACAACTTACCACCGGAGAACGAAACAGAATTTGCCATGTGTACGGCTTATCGTCTGGTCCGTTGAAGGTCCAAGGTCTTTATGATCTTAAACTAACGTCGATACATTAAATCTAGTGCCTTACCTGTCGACGTTCTCAGTATCTTGCGCGCCTGAAACCATCACAATGTCTATCGGGATCTCATTATCGAGTAACCTCAACCGGCTACTATCGACTTCGCCAACGACGCAAGATACCCGCCCGGTGCTCAAGCGTTGAGCGTGATTTTCGAAACGGCTTATCGTGGTTTGTCCCGGTGCCGTATTGACCTGGTACATGACTATGCCGTCCGGGGTCATGAGTAGGGTTTGTGTAGGGTCATTGTGTCGCAGGCAGAGTTCCATGAAGTGGTTACGGGTTGAAAATGTACTAGCATTGGGGAGACGCCGCTTCGTGTTAAAATAGTCACCTCTACCTTAACAGGACCCAGGGATCAGAAGTGGGATCCATGGGCGAAGGCGGAGGGCTAGACCCAGGGTCCATCAATGGGCGCTTGTACGAGCTCCACAACCTGTGTATATGATAAGGCAATAGTCAAACTTTCGTGTCCGTCGTTGAGGAGCGCGATCTATGAGCAAAACCAGGCGGTCCAACTTGGGCGGTCCAAACTCCAACCGTTGGCGCGGTCTTGACAAGTCTCAACTCGACTCTCGCGCGGCCGGTATTCAAAAAAAAAAACAAGGCTGACATAATCATAGCACGATCTTCCTAGTTTAGCACATGCAGTCTCAGAGTCATCTCCTCGAGGCCTGAACACAGTCGTGCTAGAACGACGATCTACTTCACGTCTCATGCATAGATACCCTTAGAACTTCAACTCGCAATGCTTAATTTACTGCCCGCTACTCTTCGCTTCTTGCTTGGCTCAATACTTTGGCTCGACTTCTCTCAGCCACCTGCTGTCCTGCCAGCCCGCACCCCGCTGTCTTTCCAGCTGCGGCACGAGCATGCTCTAACTAATGATTCTAGGGTGATCTTCTCCAATGTGGATTCATCATTCGCCGCAGATTCGTTCGTTATGAGTACATCGAATATCCAAACGCACAGACCGCAGTCGGCGAAGGCATTTCATAGCGCTCGACTACGCTCTATTAGATATGACCAGAGCGAACAGGTATTGTGGGATACAGCCTACGTCCTCGGACCGAACGTTGAAGAGAGAGAGACGCTGCTTACACTTGCGAAGATGACCTCTAATGCATATACGTCATCCACGGCGTCAGATTGGTACACACCGGAGGGCTGGAATAAGGTGCGTTTGCCTACCTTGATGATACATTTTACAATATATTAAAAAATAACAGTCCATACCGTTTGGTTGGGAACCTGACGCAGATGGCATTCGAGGGCATATCTTTGTCTCGGACGACAACTCAACAGTGGTGCTTTCGATCAAGGGTACTTCCGCTGGCTGGATTACAGGTGGTGGTGGCCCAACTGTACGAAGGGATAAGTTGAACGATAACCTTTTGTTTTCTTGCTGCTGTGCAAAAGTTGGCCCGACTTGGTCAACGGTTTGCGATTGCCACCAGGGTGGCTATAAATGTGAGCAGGAATGTCTGGAGAGGAGTTTGATGGGGGAGAACTTGTATTATTCTGTTGGAATGGTATGTGTTAGTTCAAAGCTTAGTTTTTCGGTCTGATTCCGCTGCAGAATTTATATAATAACATCACATATTTGTATCCCGATGCCAATATCTGGCTCACAGGTGCGTTTAAACGTTATATCTTCCGAGTACTTCTCATCATCCGAAAGGGCATTCTCTCGGTGGTTCCCTCGCCTCACTTATCGGTGTAACATTTGGAGCACCTGTCGTCGCATTTGAAGCGCCCTCTGAGAAATTAGCCGCGACGCGTTTGCACCTGCCTTCTCCAGTGAGTGCAAGTCCTCATCATAATCATTCTCAAATACTGATACCTCGGATGACAATACAGCCCTCGACACAACACATCACCCACGTCTTCCACACAGCTGACCCTATCCCAATGGGCACCTGTACCGGTGTTGCTTCGTCTTGTGGCCTCGCAGGCTACGCTATGGAGACACGCTGCCATTTGGGAAAGGTCATCCGCTATGATACCGTCACGCATCTCGGATGGTCTGTTGATGTACGGACGCACTCGATCGTTCAAATCATCGATAGGTTGTTGAGTGAGGATTGGACTCAGGAAGGACAGGACAGGACGGTGCCTGAGGCGAAGGCGGATGACGAAGACTGTGTTGTAAGTCTATTTTAATTTTTGTTTTACTGCTACTTAGCATTAATTGTGGTGCCAGGATTGCTTTAACTGGGAGTTTGGCAGCTTTAAGGGCCAGAGTTAATCTCGGTCATGGAAGCGGAAAACTTATGATTACAATTGTATATGACGTATAACTAATTTGAGCTTGGGCTAGAACGTTCTGAACAGCCGTTCTTGACACTTTGAGGGAAGCCGTAGATCCCCGACTCCCTAGTTGGGTTTTACGCAAGCATGCCCTCGTTTCTGTCAAAGGACATGTCGTGGGAATATCTTGGCTTCCGCCTTGTAGCCAGAGGCGGAGTCGGGGTCACCGCCATAGTAAGACTTATCAGCACATGACGTAGATCATACAGCACGCAACCGCCATCTCCACTGAGATACCCGTATTAATTTAACTGCAAATCGCCCACGTCCCTCCAATTTCAAACGCGAGCCCATTCTGTCCTACCGCGGAGCCGGACAGTGGTAAATGTATTTGTTTAAAGCGCTGTATTGACCAGAAATAAGGGATCCAAGAATATGTCTATGTCTCGTACATCAATGATTAGACGTGTCATAAGTGTACCGCCCTGAAACCCGTCGGAAGATATAAGTAGAAATAAGAACAAAATAGTACCTACTAGTACGTGGAGATACAGGATAAACCAAAACGAAAATATCTAATCGTTCATCTTGGCGGAGGACAAATAACCAATACACAGCCAATGAAACCAAACATTGTCCTTTATTCTAACAGGTGCACTGCACTTTCCTGCTTGTCAAGTGAAGGGCTTTGACGGCCATGCAAATAGTTTTCTCGTGCACCGTGCCCCACTCCCAGGCCAGCGGCACGCGTGAGTGAAAATGATCTCAGGCGACCAAATGCCTAGGGGTAAGCTGGGTCACAACTCGGCTAAATTATTAGGTGAACTATGAGACAGACCTTCCCAGCGACTTGGGCAACAGTTCTGAATAAGGAACTCCACTGCGCTATGTAACGCTCATACCATTGTCTTGGATTGAGAGGCGATGCGCTCTACATCCAACAAATGATCAACATGAGTATGTCAATGATCGCCTTTATTGAGACTTGGAAACTTACATTGGCATCCCTAGACAGCGCCTGAAGATACCAGATACACACATTGTCGGTACCACTGGCGGCGAACAGTCTGCTGTTTCTTGCGAAAGCCGCGCACCTTAAGCCCGTAGGACGATACAATCGTCGACCAACTGACTTGTTGGTTTTTGGATTCCATAGGGAGATGGTATTATCGAGAGAAGCGGCCGCCAATAAAAGCTTGTCTTGAGACAAGACGATGGCGCAGATAGGACCAGTACGTTTGCCTAGACGGGCGACCTTTCCTTCGGCTTTACCTCTTGCCTGTACGATTCCATCACTACATCCCAGGAAAATTCTATCGCATGAAGTCCATGCGATGCAATGGACCTGCTGCGATAAATCGCATGCTTCTACAAAGCGGAGCGCCTTCCTTGTACTGACGTCCCAGAAAGTGATCATGTTGTTGCATCCGCTCGTCACGAGCGTTTTACCGTCAGGTGAATAGCATACTGCGTATACATGTGGGTGGTTAGTTCTGATAGGATGTCCAACGATATCGTCTTGGTTGATATCCCATATGAACGCCGTTCCGTCTTCAGACCCGCTGGCAATTTGGAATCCATCCGGACTCCAGCAGACAGACAGGATTGCGAGGCTGTGAGCTTGCCTCGATCTTCTGGTCATTTCCCTGGTGTCCACCTCCCACAGGCGTATCCTACCATCTTGGCTGCCGGTTACGACTTCCGTTTGCTTTTTTGGCGATACTGCCATGGCGTGGATACCTCCACTTCCTTCATCTGTCCAGGGGTTACCCACTTTTTCACCTGTATCCGCCTTCCGAACTTGGATGGAACCATCCTCGGAGCAGGTGATGATGCATCGATCTTCATCTACAAAATCGATGCATGTGATTGTTGCGGACTCGGAGTGGATTCCCTGGTTATCGAGCTGGATATGAGGTTTGACCGAACAGAGCATGGTGTGATGATGTTACAAAAATAAATATTCACTACGACAGGTGGGATGAGGTAAGTCGAAGGCCAAGGGATTTGACAGATTCAGTGGCTGGCAGTTTCGACCAGAAACTATGTACCACCTCGTTACGATTTCATGACCAGAGATGAAGGACTAGTACTCACTAAATTAGAGAACGTGATTCGAGCTAGAGCAGCACAATCGACTTTAAATAGGATGAGATGCTAAATATTGCAGATTGGATAGGCTACTGCCGCGGATGAGATCTGCAGGTGGAAAAGTTAAGAGACGGATGCAATGGGACCTTGCGTGGATTACTTATGTAGACTTGGCCCGAGTCGCACAGCAGCCGCCTACTAGCTGTGTGCCACAACAGGGGTTGACTTGACGTGTCCGAATTGTGCCCACCGCTGCCCCGCCTCATCACGGCTACTATGAAATACCGTAGCCCGTTCAGAGGAGGACTTATTTATCCTGATTCCTAGGTTTCCAGCAGGGTCCATGTCAAGTTCAGGCACTTCGAGGAAAATGACATGCAGCGCTTACCAGCAAATTCAAATCAGCTATTTTTTGTTTCTTGTCCATACTGTCGCCTCCTTGGTATAGAGAAATCGTATTTCAAAAACGAATAGAAGCCACCTTAGCCGCGGAGGTATACATGGTAACGTACTAATAAGGAAACTCCAAGAAAACCGATTCAGGCGGCACAACGTAATAATTGATTTACTAATTTACGTACAAAAGTGTATGTAATAAAAATATTAATATGTATATCGTAATACCGCTCCGCAGCTCAGTTGACACTGACGACATCTTCAAGTTAGAATTGAGCGAGCATGAGCTGAGCTGGGGTAAGTGGGCATAGCAATGCTGTGTACAAATCTGCACGGGCACCCCCGAAAAATCGACATCATCATTACTCCCGAGCGTATAAGTTATGCTGATCGCTAGCTGACCTTTGATAGCTGTTCATCCCCCTTCTGCACGTACAACCACGATTGTTACAACTTTGCATGAAATGTGAGTGAGATGTACATGACATATGTCAAACAACGTCCTCACATTTCTCTGAAGGAATCCAGTGAATCCCGAACCAGAAATACTGTCAGTACCCTCGAAAGCTGTGTTGTCGATTGCCCGACTTACGCCTAACTCAGTGCTACTGATCTTATCAATCGAACATTGAGCGCACCCGGGAGCTACAGTGATGTATACAAGTGCACATTGACGACCGGCAGCGAAAGCACTCTCGTTCGTAGTCGTCGACTTCACCGTGGGATGAGCTCAGCCTCAATTTACCCTTACTTCGCAGGTCGCAGTAAAGTCCATCCGATTTGGCAGGCACAAAGAATATTACGATGTCGGTATTTTCCAATTCCTCGGCATTGATACCTATTTTTAATGACGCCCTCAGCGAATCTTGAGAGAGATACACATGCGCAGGAGACTTCAACATCACCCAAATATCATTCAGTTGTTAGGTACCACTGGAGATTTCCAAGGTGGTAGCTTCCCTTCTCTTGTGTTCCCCTGGATGCCAAGTGGAGACCTCCATTGCTACATCGCGTACCACGGAGCAGGAATCGAGGCATCACTCAAGTTGTCCCTGGTAAATTCACAGATAATTCAAAACTTGTCAAGTAATAACATACTTCCCTAGGCTCGTGATATTGCCTCCGGAGTCACTTATCGTCAGTAATATTCCATCGGAATAGGCACTCGTGCTAACTGCTTGAATGCTTGCAGTCCATGAGTCCCATGTGGTTCACGGTAACTTAGAGAGTGTTCGTTCTTGATATTCCTTGACCATACAACTTTTCTCAACATTTTTCCAGAAAAATATTCTCATAGGCCCAGAAAATCGAGCATATCTGACCGGTTTCTCTTTGGCAACCGACCTTGATACCGGTGAACTCTTCAGAATACCCGAGCCTGGTGGAGTGCGATTTGCTGCTCCTGAATGCTTCATCGACAAGAAAGGCAACAGTTCATTCAACAGAGATATATACTCAATCGGCTGTATCTTACTCCACGTGAGTGTATGCTTCCAAATCCTGATTAATCTGAAGCTTGCATCCAGGTTTTCTCGGGATGTTTGCCATGGCATGATTCAAGATCGAGTGACATTATCAACAGACTTCGACAGCGTCGTATGCCACCACGTCCGGTGGGTGGCGGTATTGATGATTCCCTGTGGAATTTTATCAAACGCTGCTGTTCCTTTATACCGCGCGACCGGCCATCCGCAACACAAATCCTCGAGTTTCTCGAACATCAGTATGAGCCTAGTGAGGTCGAGATCTCTCCAGATGACCTGACAGAGATGCTCTGCAACCGCCCCCTGTTTCACACTGTCGCAGGAGGTTTTGCATACATAACAAAGTGTACGCTGAAGAGGGATTGGAACACTATACAGGTCGGCTGATCCTCCATAAAATAAGAGGATACATGAATGATCCATACCCAGGTAGCTGCCAAGTCGATTCGATTCCAACGCGATGTTCCAGATCAAAAGGTATGCTAGGTTCGACGTTCCACCATTGTGCTCTGAGTTGATTCATGATGTCTGTCTTGCATCAGGAGTACTTGCGTGAACGCAAGCTATGGGAAAGACTTATGCAAGAAAACATCCTACCTCTACTCGGAGTTGCGCGAGGTTTTACCACGATTCCTGGCTGCGATGCATTGGTTTGCCCATGGATGGAGAATGGCACACTCTCACAGTACATCGACAGGTATCCGGCATTGGAACTACGACAGAAATTAAAACTGGTATGTCACAGATGGAGAGCTATTGCAAAATTGATGTTCTAATCAAGTTACAGCTCTGCAACGTTGCCACCGGCCTTCGTTATCGTGTGTGCTATGGATTTATCGTTTGCCCCATTTTGATTGTCGAACATTGCAGTTCATTCGCAAGGCATTGTACATGGAGACTTGACAGATGTGTGTGTAACACTCCATATCGGCATCTGAGACTAATTGGCGGACAGAATAACATCCTCGTGGATGTCAACGGACGCGCAGTGGTCGCTGATTTTGGCCTGTCTTTCCGAATATCGGAACACACTGGGAGTTACCCCGTCACTGCGGCTGCACGGTGGATGGCACCAGAACTGGCAATGGACGACGCAACACCGTCTATGTAAGAACAATCTTGTGTCGCCTATGTATGGACCTCACCTCTTTTCACCCTCTAGACACAGCGATATGTATTCCTTTGGTTCCATCATGAATTACGTATGCTCTATGTCAATTGTGATGTCTTCAGTCGTTTGATATCGATCCCACCTTTTTAGGTCATCTCTGGTGAACTTCCCTTTGCGTCTGAACAAAAATCGCCATATCCCGCCATTTTTCGAGGCGAAGCACCCTGCACAGGTCGAGGCAATAATGTATCTCAAGAGCATTGGGATTTTATCCAACGGTGCTGGGGACACATAGCCTCTTCTCGTCCATCCGCTGAAGAAGCTTGTGAATTTCTGCGAAGCGAACTTGATTCAAACGTTTAATCGCAAAATAGGTCTACATCTCTTTGAGTCCTTGGGACATAATCGCATGCGCCCTTTCTCCTGTACCTAGGCTGTACATTACGAATATCTTTGAGGTAGATTTATATATAACCCGGCGGTGTCCACTGCCAATGTGTCGACTCTCCACAGCCCTGCAAAGGAAAATGTCACTGATTAATGATCATAAGCCGCAGCGGTGCAGTCTTTCTTGAATAGGCTGGGTTTCTACACCGATACACCCTCCTGCCATAATGTAGTGCGATTGTCTTTAGTTGGACTCCAAACTGGAAACATTCAACACGGAAACCACACTCGGTACGCACTGAAAGGTACCTTTCGAGTCAATCCACCTCGGGGTACTGGGGTATGCACCCCATGCGTAACAAGGCATTGACCAAGCGAGTACGTCGTATAAGAACAGCGCCTCGTGTGGCCAGTTCATTTGTCACCCCTGATTGTTGTTCGAATGTGGTAAGCGGAATGCCACTGGTTACTTGATGTTGCCCGTGGTGGTTTTGTCTTTCTTCTTGAATGTCACCCAGGTACACGTTCGTCAGAGGCCTTTCAATTTGTATTCGGGATACCCTCAATGTCTGCAATTGATTCACTTCAATGGTGAATTAGCGGGCAAGAGATAGCGTGACAAACCTGTTGCATACGTGATGCAGCAACTTTAATAGGCCGGGATATAGAAAATCGCCTGCTAACACTTGGAATGGGACCATCTACGACTGCAGGACGCACGTCGTCCTGTAGTTCAGAGGTTATTCATGACCAGAGACATCTAGCGACTGCGCCACTTACAAAGAAATCCCCACCGTATCTTGGTTTTCCACTTTTCGGAGTGTCGAGGGATGGAGGTACTAGTGGTTGTCGGGCTTCACGTTGGCGGGTAGGGATCGGCGAGTTAGGCTGTATGCTTATGAGCCAGCACCCATGAACCATCCACACGAGCATTACATACGTCAAAGTTAAGAGAAGGTCTAGCAGTCGTGCCTCCGTCACGACCCTGAAAGTGACACGGTGTCAGTACATGATAGGTGGATGGGATCTTATGCGAGTACCCACATTCGCATCGTCCGTTGGCATTGCATTAGAGAGAAAGTCTGCCACATCCCAAAGGTAAACTTCTCCATCGCAAGTACCAGTAGCTACTAAGGTACCATTGGTTGCGAATGCTGCACATGTCACATCTGCGGAGTGCTGGAGTGGTTGACAAATTGTTCGCTTGGTACCGAGATCCCAAAAGAGGAGGGTACGGTCATAAGAGGCGCTTGCAAGTACACGTTTGTTTGGAAGTGACAGAGCGACGGCGCAGACAAGGTCGGAGTGACCTGGTCCCTCAAGCTCTGACGGTTGACCTTCCGGAAGCTCAAGTATCGTGATCTTCCCGTCTGTTAGGCCGGTGACGATCGCATGCCCATCTGTAGTCATAGCCCATGTTGCACTTGATACATGGTTGGGATTGTTGCAAATTTTGATGACTTCATCCAGCTGAATCTCCTGCGCTTTTCCGTTGATCGTCAATCTCGAGATTTCGCGGTCGTAACCGCTCACGAGGAGTTGTGTGCCGTCATGTGAGTAGCTGATTGCGTGTATGTGTCGGAGGCGGGTGTCATCAGTACTCGTGGGATTCTTTAGCCCCGATGATACTGGCCAGACTGCTACGCTCCCATCGTCAAAGCCACTAGCGATGTAAGCGCCACCATCATGTTGACTCCAGCATACGCAATTTGCTGCAGCACCATGACTGTGCTTCTTTGATTCAGCAATTATCTTCGCGGTTCTTCCATTCCACTTCCACACTCCTATTTTGCCATCTTTGCTGCCAGTCGCGACGCGCCCACCATCTGGTGATACGTCGATTGCACAAATTTGGCTTCCCTCTGTATTCTGCCAAGGATCACCCAGAAGTTTACCAGTTTTTGCTTCTCTGACTTGGAGACGACCGTCGTGAAGACAGACGATGAAGTGTTGGTCTTTGAAGAGAAATGCAATGGTCAGTACTTGCTTGTCGTGATTGACCTTGATGACAAGTTTTCCTGGCACAAGCTTGTTGGTCCGAGAAGACATTCAGTTTGAACGTCAGGGAGCTCTAGGATTCGGTGGTGGTGCACGGCTTGTGCTAGTGAGTGATTTGTGCTAGCTGGTTATCGTGAATGGCTTAGGTGGGACTCACAACGAGATGAGAGTAAGGCGACGGTGCTGTTGTCAGGTGAGTCTTGATTGTAGCGTTTGGACCAAGTGCAGAAGAGCTTATACTGCGCAGGATACGTATACAATGTAGGAATCGATGGTGCCAGTAGGCCCAATGAACCCTGTACCACAGCAAGCATAGCATTATACTTGTCAAAGGCTCGGCATCCTGCTTCACCGGCAAGCACTCAGATTCCTGTTCGGGTCTGCCATCTGTGGCGTACGCATCCTACCTCTTGCTCATTTGGTTAGTTTCAGATGAAAGTTCTAATATAGCCCTTCCAGAACGTGGCATTCAGGAGTGCGTGTGACTCAGAAGTGTGTGCGCCTATGGATGTGGTATAAGTTTCTCGTTATCTTTCACATTCCTTCGCGTTCCTTGCGTTGTATCAGATAGGTCTATCTTCCAGGATTTAATACTCACTCATCCGCTGGCCAGAAAATGTAGGTAACCATGATAAGAGTACCATTGGACGAATCACTAGCTTATCATCTGATTTATAGGAATACCACTATGTTCGCCCAAATCTTGGGCGCCCCTGGCGTCCATCTTTTATCCTGCAACGAAGTCGCTGATTGCGAATGCTTTTAGTTCCGAGGATTATAATCTTACAAGTCGAATATTAACCCTCAAAGGACCATGTGTGTCTCGACCATATACAGAGGTGAACCAATGCAATCTCAGAGATAGTGGGAAACTAGTAGGTTAGGTTCGTCTCGTGCAGCAATTTGTTTATTTGTGTACTTCAGGTAGCAGTCAAGTCGTACAAATCCATGTCTGGCGATTCACGCGAGAATCACTCGGAAGTCAGTATACTCACTACTGGCATATGGCTTAGAGACTCAATGTGATTGCTTTCATCATCAAGAAAATTCATCCGGAATTACAGTTGCTGTCATCAAACCTTCTTCATCACGTCAACATAGTTCCATTCCTGGGCTTTAAGAAGGACAAACCGTTCCATTCTCTGGTCATGCCGTGGATGCCAGACGGCACTCTCACGTCGTTCATTCGTACTCATAAAGCAGTCCTTGAAACAGCTGCCAAGGCAACTCTTGTGAGTTGTTTTCAGATGGTGGAGTCGTACTCTAAGACCCTCCTTTTCAGTTGCACGACATTTCCTCTGGCCTTGAATACCGTACGTTGTCTTTTAAGTTATGAAACAACTGAAGCGAGCGGCCAGGTGCAAAAGTTCATCTACACTTTGTGGTTCACGGAAACCTAGAGAGCGTAGGATTTTCATTATCGTGGTTTGGGAACATATACTCAATCTTCCTTGCAGGACAACGTACTCATTACTGAGCGACATAGTGCTTGTATTTCTGGCTTCCGCCAGTCAGTGAGACTTTCCTCAAGGGATGCCACATGCCCTCAGTCCCAGATGCCGCCTAAGCCCGCAATTCAGTTCGCTGGTCCAGAATGGTTCGTTCCGAAAGACGATCCAATATCCCAACATCTCCCCAAGACTCTTTTTAAAAGCGACACATACTCCTTCGGCTGTATCATGTTTTATGTAAGACTGAATACCGTCTTCCATCATTGAGCTAAGAACTTCTTCCTCCAGGTTTTCACAATACGCATGCCTTGGCATGATGCAACATCCGGAGAAATCTCTAATCAGCTCCGGAAGCGCGTGACACCATCGCGACCTAAGGGTTCGATAGTCGACGATAAGCAATGGGCGCTTATAGAACCATGTTTGTCACTTCTTCCACAAAAACGACTATCCATATTGGATGTCTTGGAAACGATCAAGAAATACCTCGTATCTATTGGCACTCCCGACCTCACTGGACAGATCGAAAAGCGGGGTAATCATCCTGTTAGTAGCGGAGGCTATGGATCTGTCTATGAAGCCATCTGGAAGAGAAAGACTGGGGGTCGAGTCGAGGTTACTTGTTTACATTGGCATATGTCACCGACCTGATGAAAAATAGGTTGCCGTTAAGGTTATGCATGTCGAGGCTCCACGGATAGATGAAGTGAAGAAGGTAGTCGCCAAAGTCTACTGACAGATATTCATGTGCTGAACTGTTGGTTCACAGATTTTGAAGCGTGAACTTGCGGCTTGGAGAAGGCTATCTCACACAAACATAGTTTCGTTGTTGGGTACTACGACAGGCTTCGGTCATCTCGAAGGCATGGTCTCCCCGTGGATGAAGAATGGATCACTCCATGTGTACTTGAGTAAAAGGAATGACGTACCTTTATCAAAGCGTCTTCTTTGGGTGCGCTTTCCTCTTCTTCTAAATGATCTCTGGCTACATTTAGCAGATGGATGACATCGCCGAAGGGCTGAAATATCGTATGTCTGAGTTCCCGCTGAACTTTAGAGATGTCTGAAACACCGACAGTCCATAAGCACCCTGTAGTTCACGGAGACCTCACACCAGTAAGCCTCATCTGTCTATCCGGGAAGTTTTGATAATTTTTTTTTTTCAAGTCCAATGTTCTGATCGACGACGACGAAAGGGCCGTACTGACTGATTTTGGCCTCTCCATTATATTAGGCGGCTTTACTAATTTGTCGGTCACATACAATGACGTAAAGATAGGGACACTGGCCTGGGCAGCCCCAGAGCTATTCCCCGACTCCCCCGACAGTAGGCGACAGTAGGGGACAGAATTCAAGCCTACCAAGCGACGTGTACTCTTTCGCATGCCTAATATATCTGGTACGAGACCCGCCGTTAGTCTTGCTTTGGTTCTCATTTTCCTCAGATTTTTACCGGATCCCACTTGTGGAATACGACAATGCCCAACGCCGGGATGAACACTATGCTTCGTGTAAGGAAAGGCGAAAGACCTCCTAGACCAGACGCTATTAGTGATACACGGTATTGGAGCCTCATTGAGGAGTGTTGGGATCAAAAGCCAAGTTCACGTCCAAAGATCAGCGATGTCTTGCTGCGGTTGCGAAATATAACTCCTGTACAAAGATGATGACCAGAGTTCCTATGCGATATTTCCCAATACTTTCATCTGTATCATGTACTCCTGCGATAGATCTGATGAATTTACAGACGAATGTTTAACATACATAGAGAAGTCGTGGCAATATTCCACCACTCAACAGTGTGACCCATAACATCAAAAGTACATCAAAAGTCTGAACACATGTTGATCAGATCAGTGGATTGCTGCATTGTTTCGTTACGAAAAAAAACACTGTGCACACGCTCGTGTACTAAATTCCAATGCTATCGCAGCAGCTGCGCAACCCTTTTCTCATCGAGCTGCTCTGGATACACACTGTAGTGATATATTCCTTCATTCATCAAAATGGAGTCTTGATCGGACACAGGATAAGGGCTGTTGAATCTACCAACAGTACTGGTAAGATCCGATGCAAGGAAGATAGATGATAACATGCAGGTGACACCTCCGAGGACGAAACATTTCTGAGATATTAGCCGCGGCGCACCTGTGTGTAGCACGATGAAGACCTACAAATTCCCTAGTCGTGATTTGAATAGTGAATACAACAAACAGCGCCTGCGGACTTGCGAGTAAACTTGAATTTCAAATTATGTAATATCAGACTAAGGCTTTGAAATGATTTTGAGGCCGCTGGCGATCGAGAAACTCGCGGAACGCATCGCTGTTACATAAATTTGAGTGGCTGTACATTACTAAGGTTTTTTAGCTAATGTAAATTCAAGTGAACGCACACCTCTTGAGACTTCACCATCATCCGGTCGACAAGGTGTAGCGATGAGTGGACGGTAACTTGATAAAATTCCTGATCCTTATATCCGCATGCAAAATCGCTTTCGCCCGACACATCATGGCTGTGATTCCCTGTTTCCCGTATGCCCGCATGGACAAAAAGGATGAGCCTAGAGCACCAATAACAACAAAACCGGCGGTGGCAAACATGCTTGATAGCGCGGGAT
Organism: Suillus plorans; assembly: GCF_016647745.1. Lineage (NCBI taxonomy): Eukaryota > Fungi > Basidiomycota > Agaricomycetes > Boletales > Suillaceae > Suillus > Suillus plorans. The sequence continues at coordinate 433,798 of NW_024537395.1, forward strand.
GCGATCACGTCATGACCGGCACCATGGATCTGCATGCCAGTCAAATGCAAGGATTTTTTGACATTTCAGTAGGCAACCTTTTCTCAGAGCCTTTGATGGTATCGTACATCAAGAGGCACATCGATGAATGGCAAAATGATATTGGCGTCAGTCCAGATGTCGGTGGAGACAAGAGGTCCGTGTCATTTTGTTTTATTGACGCCAGTTTCACTGCTCGGCTGTGGATAGGATCACTGCAATGGCAGACAAACTTAGCATTGAATTCGCCCTTATACACCGGAAACGTGATGGGAATCTCAAAATACCTCGGAGCTCATGGAGTTTCTGGTAGGAGATGTTCGAGGTAAGGAGTCTTATAGTCTGCCCGCGACTTTATTGACGATTACCCCGGTTATTTTGGTGGATGATATGATAGATACTAGCCACATGCTCATACTCGCTGCTCGGACGCTCCATGAGACAGGCGCCAAAACGATTCACGTTCTTATTTTGCATGGTGCGTGTCGTGTAGAATGGAATTGCCAATCGCCTGATGACCATCCCTGAAGGACTCTTCACAGAAGCCCACATGGCGTCTTTGAGCAGCCTTCCTATAGAGCGGCTCGTGGTAAGTCGTTCATGGCTTTCGTTGTGCTGCTAATGTGCATCGTAGATAATCTGGCTGCGACGCGTTTGCATCTGCTTTCTCCAGTCATCTTCATCACAACCATTCTCATACTGATCCCTCGGATGACATGCAGCCCTCGACACAACACATCATCCACGTCTTCCGCACAGCAGATCCTATCCCGACGGGCATCTGTACCAGTGTTGCCTTGTCTTGTGGCATCACAGGCTATATCACGGAGACACTGCCATTCGGGCAAGGTCATCCGCTACGTTACCTTCATTCACCTTGGGTGGTCTGTCGATATACGGACGCACTCGACTCGACTGTTCAAATCGTTGATGGGTTGTTGAGTGAGGACTGAACTCAGGAAGGGCAGGACGGACACTTCGATGGAAACCGTAGATTATAGTAAGACTTATCGGCAGGTGACTTGAATCATACGGCATGCAACCACCATCATCAATGCAGATTGCTGAGGGTCTGAGATATTCATTAATTTGATTGCAAATCGTTCACATCCCCTCAAATGCGAGCCACGAAGTTATCATTTCAAATGAAGTCACATGTCGTGCCGTATCCGATGCAGTCAGACAGGTGAATGAGTTGTCTAGACGCTGTATTCACCAGAAATAAGGGGTCCAGAGAATATACACAATATATTCCATACACAAAACCAAGTGATTAATTAGACGTGTCATAAATTGATTGTGCAACCCCAAACCTGTCGCGACGAAGACATAAGTAGAAACAACAACAAAATAGTATCTACCAGTACATGGAGATAGAGGATAAACCAAAGCGAAAATATCTAACCGTCCCCGGCGGAGGACATGCAAGCAACACGCAGCAAAAAACAAAACATTGTCTTTTACCTAACAGGCTAGTGCATTGCACTTTCCTGTTCGCCAGGGGGGCGACTTTGACGGAGTTTTCTCATGTACCGTGCCCGGCATCTCAAACGATTAGACGCCTAGTGGTAAGCTGGGTCACGACTCAACTAAATTATCAGGTGAACTATAAGACAGACCTTCTCAGCGACTTGGCTAACAGTTCTGAACAAGGAACTTCAGGGCGCTATGCAACGCTTATGCTATGGTCTTGGACCGGAGGCGATGCGCCCTACGTAGATGCCAAAACACATATAGGCCAATAGAGATGATTGCTACGCACATAAATATCAATGTTTGGTGTCGCATCAGAAGACCCTGGTAGTTGATGCGTGCTATCGGGCTAAGCTGGACGTAAGGTGTCAAATTGGATGGAGAAGTGAGGCATACCACGCTAGTGTTGGCGTGCCACGGACCCTTTCGTGCGTTGTTACCGGCGGGATGGATACTTGCGTTAGTCTGTCGCAACCCTTATTTAGCACAAGAAAGGGCCATTGATGTGTTGCGTACATCGTGTAGCAAGTGACCAGCTGTAGACGTTCACAGTTACGGTTCTAGCTCGCTGTCCGTAACCTGGTGAACATGAGCGTGTCAATGATCGCCTTGGGGGATATTTTAACTTAGAGGCTTACATTGATATCTCTAAACAGCGCCTGAAGATCCCAGATATACACATTCTTGTCGATACCACTAGTGGCGAGCACTCTGTTGTTTCTTGCGAAAGCCATGCACCTCAAGCTCTGAGAATGATCCAAAGGCCGGCCAACTGACTTGTTGGTTTGTGGATTCCATAGGGAGATGGTATTATCGAGAGAGCCGGTCGCTGATAAAAGCTCGTCTTGAGACAAGACAATGGCACAGATAGGACCAGTACGTTCGCCTAGACGGGCCCTTGGGTATTAGCTACCTGTACAACTCCATCAATACAGCCCAGGAGAATTCTATCATATGAGGTCCGTACGATGGACCTGCTGCGATAAATGATATGCTTCTACAGAGTGGAGCGCCTCTTTTGTCCTGACGTCCCGAAAGGTGACCGTGTTGTTGTATCCGCTCGTTGCAAGTGTTCCACCATCAGATGAATAGCGTACTGCATATACATGCGAGTGGCTAGTTCTGATAGGATATCCCGCGATATTGCCTTGGTTGGTATCCCAGATAATCGCTGTTCCGTCTTCAGACCCGCAGACGATGTGCAATTCATCCGGACTGCAGCAGATCCATGTCGAGTCCAGGCTGTGCTTCGAGGGAAAATGCCATACAGCACCTACCAGCAAATTCAAATCAACTATTTTTGTTTCTTGTCCATTCTGCCACCTACATACGTACGGATTTCAGAAATGATTAGAAGCAAATTTAGGATTGCCTTAGCGAATGGAAACATAGAACATACTGACGTGACGGCGCGGGCGCCGATCAGAGAACCTGTGAGAAGAAGGTATCGTCATATATCGTAATATATAGGAAAGGTTTTCGTCACATTGGAATATAACGTGATATAAAGCAATATATGACTATGTAAAAGCACTATAATCAGCATAATCCCCAGCAAGAACTCACCGGTTTACTACTGATGCGCCACAGTATGTAATTCGGAGACAAGTTATAACCGACTCCGATTCAGCCGCGGCCAATGTCGTAGTTTGTAAGTCGCTCCACCTTGCCCCATGAGGTTTTTCTCGATAACTTGTTCGTGAAGCGAATAAACCCCAGCGAGGGGCTTAGCGCTTAGCCCCAGTGAAAATCGACAAGAAAGAGGTAGATAGGTAGCAATAGACGTCTAAGCACAAATTGAGATAGATACAAATCTAAGAAATTCGAGACGGCAAGCTTATGTAATCATGATATGAACGCGCAGCAACACAGCATTGTGCACCCGAAGCTGGCGGTATCTCGTGCTTAAATACACTGTACAGAAATCGTGAACAAGGTTCCTGTTGATGAAGCTCCGCCCCATTCTATGTGATTAATTGATTGATGGTGACCCTACCCGTGCAAGACAAGTGATATTCCAATAAATATACCCCCCCGGCGAGAATGACTGAGAATTTGTAAATCCGACAGAATTCACTGCAGAAAAAGTCAGTAGCAAATCTGCCATTAACACCGAACTTCGACAGAAATTCACCAACGCTAGATTATCGTAGCAGCACGAGAGCCCTGACTGGCCTATCAAAGGATCAGTTTGTATACATACTGCCGTTCCTGGGGACAATTATCAAAATCGAGAACGCGGGGGTGTATGCTCGTGAGCTTGTTCACAAACATAGTATTGCCAGGCTGCAATGAAAGTCATGAGAAAATGAGGGGAAAGAGAGTAGGGATCCGCACGGGTATACCCTGGGGTGTCAGGGACCTGACCCGCACCCGCACCCGGCAAAAACCCGTACCCGCTCTGACGGGTACGGGTTTTCGGCGGGTACAACAAGCTCAGACCCGTACCCGCACCCGTGCAGGGTTTACCCGCGGGTACCATAGGTATCACCACCAGTGCTTAGCACATATGTCCAGCACACGTCAGCGAATGCTGACGTGACTCGAACATATGTGGATGGCACAAGAAGGAGGAGTGGAGGCACGGCGCGAATGACGGACGCGTCGAAATAGACGCTGATGTCGTGGCAGGTGGTGTGTCGCATACGATCAAAGTCGAAGGTGAGCGTGTCGAAATGGGAGATGGTGGTGTGGTGGCGCGAGAGTGTGATGTGTCAGGCGTCGCGTCCTCATTGCAGAAAATGGGGGCAGAGTCAGGACGGCGACTTACTGACAAGATCATTCCTTCCTCCTCTCGTTCCGCCTCTTTTCCTTCTCTCTTCGTCCTGGTGTCTTCCGTGTGCATTCGAGCCACGCCAGCATTCGCTGGCGTGGTCTGAGCGTGTACGCTTGATGCTGGCGAGTCAGTGTGTTGCGTAGGTGTTGGCGTCGTAGATGGGATGGTGGTGTTGGTGTCGTGGATGGTGGTGTTGGTGTCGTGGATGGTGGCATTGGCGTCGAGGATGGTGGCGTCGGCGTCGTGGATGGTGGCGTTGGCGTCGTGGATGGTGGCATTGGCGTGAAAGCTGGTGGTGGTGCGAGTGCTGGGCGCACAAAGATAGGCGCTGGCGACGTGACACATATGACGTCGTTGTTGTTGCTGGGGGTAGAGTCTTCAATGTGAGTACTCACTTTCAGCGTGCCCAAAGTCTCGTCTCCTCGAGTTCCTCTTTCCTCCTTCATCTCTATACCATCCCTTCTCCCTTCCTCGATTCTCTTGTCCTTTCGTCTTCGCGTGTCGTCCGCGTGTGTTTGCATCGCGTCAACACTTGTTGACGCGTTTCGGGCGCGCGCGCTGTGAACGTGGAGTTGGTGGACTTGGGAAGGCGCGTTAGGTGCCGGTGTTGGTGGTGGTGCCGGTTGTAGCGTGCACGCGGGAAGTATGGCGTCCGCTATTACTGATGCAGGAGGTGCTACCATTTATGGAAGGCACGGGTATAGCTGGGGTACGGGTAAGAGCGCGGGTCTTAGAATCCCGACCCGTACCCGTACCCCAGTAGTACCCATACCCGTGACCCGCGCGGGTTACCCGTACCCGTGCAGATCCCTAAAAGAGAGAGAGAGTACCAACACACCGAAGCAGCAGGCAAAACGGGGAGTAGGACGAAAGGGAGACGAGTAGAAGGGCGGAAGGGAAGCATTGAAGTGAGTGAGGAAGTGTGGTCCTACTATGTGAGAAACCATGTGAGACTACAGACTGAGAGAAAGTAAATAAGTTCTAGCGGACTTTTTCTCTACTCCGAGGCGTCAGGAAGAGCATGTAGTTATCTGTAGTTTAGAGTAGATGTTTTAGAGTAGAATATTTGATAAAAAGGCTGAATTCATTGTAACTACTTCGTACAATATATATACTGTTAAACGGTTAATACTATGCGTCCGATCCGAAACATATGAAAACGGACTTGTCTGTTCTCCGTGCTGTGCTTACTAATCGACACCGCTCCGGCTATTCCCGGGTAAGTCGGTGTTCCCTACATTATTCATCTATGTATGTATTACTAATCCTTTTACTCCTGTGCTCGTACAGTCATCATGTACGACTGAGTCCAACACTCCCCCTCGAGCACAGTCCACCTTCATCTTCCCTCTCAATTCCCTAAACCGTGGTGCCGGCAGTGCTTTCGTAAAAGCGTCCGCAACGTTTTCGAGCGTCGGACAATATTGGAGTTGGATGGTGCCGTTTTCGACAAGGTCGCGGATGTAATGATACCTTATGTCAATATGCTTGGTGCGTGCGCGGAATTTGTTGTTTGATGCTAACGCTATTGCTCCTTGGTTGTCGCAGTAGGTGGGGATACATTCATCCATCGGCTCGTATAGCTCACTGATGAGACTTTTTAGATATAGGATTTCGCGCGCTACCGACGTCAGCGCAATATATTCCGCTTCGGCGGTTGATAAAGCAACTAGCGACTGCTTTCGCGCGCTCCACGCTACTGGAGATCCGTGCAACAGGACGATATAGCCCGATATTGAGTGTCGATGGGGCTGACTCGCCCAATCAGCGTCTACAAACGCTTCTAAACCTTGATTTGTGGTTCCTAGGGTAAGTTTTGAATTCTTTGTCCCCTTTAGATAGCGTATGACTCGTTTAGCAGCTTCCCAGTGCGCACTAGCTGGCTCTCGCATGAACTGCGAGAGTATCGAAACAGCGAAGGCTATATCCGGACGTGTGCTCGTCGCAGCATACATTAGCGATCCAATGGCCTGTTGATACGGTACGTGTTGTTCGGGTATTTCAGGTTTGGTGTCTGGTGAATGGTCTGATGACTCTTTCGTTAGAACTACTCCAGTTTCCATTGGTGTTTGCGACGTTGTCGCATCCTTCATCCTGAATTTCTCGACTATAGTGTCGATGTATGCTTCTTGCGACAACATTATGGTCCGCGCCTTTCGGTCCCTTTCAACCTTTAGTCCTAGGAGCCAGGTAAGCTCTCCTAGGTCCGAAATCTCAAAACGTTTACAAAGCTGATCTTTGAACTTTTGGATGTGCTTTAGGTGTTTTGATGTGACGGCCATGTCGTCGACGGAAACGGTGATAACGGTATGTTCTTCTTCGGCTTGTCGATAGTATACGGCTTGGTCGACTTGAGAGCGCGTGAAGTCGTTACTGAGGAAAAATTCTTCTAGCTCCTCGGACCATTCAAAACCGGCCTGCTTTAGGCCATATAAGCTACGCAATAGCTTTAATACCTTTCCTTCGTCTCCTTCGTTCAAGTATCCTGGCGGCGCGCGCATATATATGTCGTCGTTGAGCTTGGCATTGAGGTAAGCACTTTTAACATCGACTTGATGTATTTCCCAGTTGTGCTTAGCTGCCATCGTTAGGACAGTACGAATTGTCGTCATACTTGAGGTAGGTGCGAACGTTTCTTGATAGTCTACGCCGTACTCTTGGCGCTGACCATTTGCGACAAGTCTCGCACGCAGCTTTACCTTCTCGCCATTTGGTCCACGCTTTGTCGCTAGGACAAAATGGCAAGGTATTATATTCGCGCCTTTAGGTGGGTCCACAATTTCCCATGTCTTGAGTTTCTCTAATTGACCAATCTCATAGTCTATGGCTTGTTGCCATTCCTCTGCGTCTGGTCCATTTAACGCTTCTCTAAGCGTCGGTTCCTTCTCTGCGGCTGCCATGGCCATATATGGAAAAGAATTCGATTGAGTGTTGTCCGGTGAGTTTTCCATTGCTATGGTTGCTCTTTCTCCTTCATTTAACGCTTTGTAGTATCCTGCAGGGGGTCGTACTCTCGTGGTTCTGGGCGTTATTGGGTCTGGAAGTTGCTGTGTACTCTGGGGTGGCGTTTTGGGAGGTTGGCTTGGTGTTTGTGGGACTTGGGATGTTGCGACGGGCTGGACGATATTCGGTATGTTGATCTGTTCTTCCTGGTTATACTCCCCCTCGTCCAGTATGTCGTTACGAACGATGACGTCCGGCGGGACAAAGCTAACATTGCGTTCAACAGATACTCTTCTCTTCTTCGGCCAGTATACTCGGTAAGCTTTACTTTCCTCGTCTATTCCCACAAATTGACCTTCTTCTGCTCTAGCTTCGAGCTTTCCTCCATCTGGTGAGTGCACATAGAGTCGTGCGCCGAATTCCCGTGCGTTTACTAAACTTGGTTTTGCTTTGTGTAGCAATTCATAGGACGTGTATCCTGGGATCGCCCTCGAAGGTAGGCGATTTTTGAGCCATGTTGTGTAATTGACGGCTTCGGCCCATAAAAACTTTGGTAGGTCCTTTGCGAGTAGCATGGCTCGCGCGTGTTCGACTAATGTTCGATTTAGTCTTTCGGCTACACCATTCTGCTGTGGGGAATCATGCACGGTGAGTTGTCTCTTTATTCCTTTTTCCTTCAGATATTCATCAAACTCCTTGCTTAGGTACTCTCCTCCTCGATCCGACCGTACTTTGCGCAGACGCGCATTATATTGTCGGCTTACATAAGCCTCGTATTCCTTGAATGCGGTAAGTGCGTCGCTCTTTCTCTTCAGGAATGTTACCCTCGTTTCCCGACTAAAATCATCTGTAAAGGTGATATAATACAGGCATCCGTTTATCGTTTCGGTTTGTGCCGGACCCCATAGATCTGTATGGACGAGGTCCCCATATGCGGATGATCTGGTCTTTGACTCGTTTGGAAATGGTTGTCGAGTGGCTTTGGCCTTTGCGCACGTTTCGCAAAAGGTAGGGTTTGAACTTTCATCTAACGTTATACCTCTGATCATGCCCTTCTTTATAGCATTTGTGATCGCTTCGTGGGATACATGTCCCAATGCTCGGTGTAATTCATCGATGGTATGTTTCGTTATTGCTGAGTTTGCGCTATGGGTCACTGATGCCGCGATTCGATATAGTCCTTCTATTTGAGGAATTTCGGCTATGGGTCTTCGCTCTGGTGCTGGGGTCAATATCCTGCACATGTTATCTTCGAGGTGTAATGCGAAACCGGCGGTAGCGATTCTGTTGGCCGATATTAACGTGAATGCCATCTTTGGCGTATATAGGGTGTCTTTGAGAGTCACAGTGGTCTTCTTTGTTCCCAAAGGTAGGTCTATCTTTATATCCCCTTTTCCTATGGCGCTGATGGTAGAACCGTCTGCAGTGTGCACATCTTGTGCTTCAATGGAGGTGAATGTTATGAACTTCGAGCGGTCGGGGCAGAAATGGGACGTTGCGCCCGAATCGATAATGGCTCCTTGTCTCTCGGCAGGTATGTTGATCCTTTTTGCCACATTTGCTAGATCTGACGTGACAAAAGCATAATCATTTGCTCTTTCGATCTTGTCTGCCGCATTAGCCGTTTGTCTTGGCGCCTTTCCACCTTGCCTTGGTCCCTGACCTTCTTTCCCTCCTCCAGGTCTCCAACAATCGGTTTTGTAATGACCCTTCCTCTCGCAGTTGAAACACGTAACATCCTTGCTTGCGGTGCTTGTATGATTCCTTTTCGTACTGTCCTTGGCCGAGAATGCGCTGTTGCCTCCTGTTAAGGTCGTACTCTCGTAGGATCGGATCCGAAGGACTTCGGCCTCAGCTCGTACGCTGTGCCCCTTTCCCAAGTACTGTCCCTTATTTCAGAGACTAACGATAACGCGTCCGAAGGTCCGGACGGGTCTCGTAGTTATATCTGGATGACTTCCGGATATCGGAAACACGTATAAGACTAATCCGGACGGATCCGGACTAGAAACAAACAGAGTATAGACTATCCGAAGATAGAGGCGGAGACGTAGACTATCGGAATCGATCCGAAGTCTCAGAGATCGACAAGAGTTGTTTAGACTCAAGTCCGGAGGACAGAAAGAGGACAAACTAAGATGATATTCGAACTGAGGTACTACAGGAAATATACACGGGTTTATATACTAAGAGGATAACGGAAGGATCAATAAGCAAAGGTCCGAGGCTATGTACGAAGCATATGCAAAGCTTATCAAACGCGAGTCGGAAATGAAGCATAGGATAACGGATCAGTAATCATACCGGTAATAAGTATAACCGAGACACCGGGAAGAGGAAATACCGAATAGGCTGTGTTTAACGTTATATGAACAGGAAATGAATTAAGAAGCTTATCGGATATCGGACCGGACGCGGATCTATGCATCGGACCGGACCGGATCTAAGGGTCCGAAGTCCGGAAGAGAAGCGTGGATATATGGGATATGACACCTCCTTTCTTTGAGGTCTTTGGGTTTGCTAGTTGTCTGTGCTCGTACTCTTCAGAGACGACACTGACTAGCTCGTATGGGGTGAGTGGTTGCTTTGTGATTCGGGCTGTCGCATTGATTGACGATAACAGGGGTCTGTAAGATTCTGGCAGAGATCCCATTATAATTGCGTAGAAGTCCTTTTCTTCTATGCTCGCCCCCATGCCTGCTAGCGTTTCGCGGATGCGAAACATGTCCCCAAAGTGAGTCTTCACATCACCTCCTTCCTCACATCTTGATTCTTGCAACTTCCGGCGCAGATCTATTTGAACTAATTCTGTCTTGCCTTCGTGTATTGTCCGAATTTCGGACCATATCTTCGAGGCGTTGCCAAGGTGCTGGACGCGCAACAATAGCTGATCCGAGATCGTGCTAAATAAGTGTTGCTTTGCGAGTGAGTCCTTCTGTAGATATTCATCTATCTTCTCTTCAAGTTCTTCTACTTCTGTTTCAGTTGCTACCGTGCCATCAGCCTTTTCGTACTTTCCAGCCGAGTTGGTCTTGTATGGGGTAGGTTCTTTGATTCGACCATCAAGGTATCGCATCAATCCTCGTGCGCGGATCACTGTTAACGCTCTTTCCTTGTAGGTTATCCAATTCGAGCTATCGTCGGCAAGTTTGGGGATGGTGTACAATGAGGAGCTGCTGTGGTGCGTGTTATCCATGATTGTCGGAGCAGGGCTCATAACCTGTAGTTATCTGTAGTTTAGAGTAGATGTTTTAGAGTAGAATATTTGATAAAAAGGCTGAATTCATTGTAACTACTTCGTACAATATATATACTGTTAAACGGTTAATACTATGCGTCCGATCCGAAACATATGAAAACGGACTTGTCTGTTCTCCGTGCTGTGCTTACTAATCGACACCGCTCCGGCTATTCCCGGGTAAGTCGGTGTTCCCTACATTATTCATCTATGTATGTATTACTAATCCTTTTACTCCTGTGCTCGTACAGTCATCATGTACGACTGAGTCCAACAGAGCAGATATCCGACGAATCGGCGATGTCAATCAGCCAAATATTAAATAGTCTGATTTTCAGATCAACCAAAAGGCATTGCATTCGACCTTTGTATTATCGCGTGGTTAGAGGTGGAGTTGAGAGAATTAACATTCATAGAACTGCTGCAGCAACTAATTTTGATAGTGATATGAGTAGACGAAGTAGTAAGATTGGGAGAGGAGAAATAAGAGACTTCACCAAGCGCAAGAGCCGGGGTCTGGGCCGAGCACAAGATGATCTGGAAAAAGCCGAGATTTGAAGCCTAGGATCAAGCTTGCAGATCTCCGATCAACCGGTGCGTGATTCGCAAATGCGGATAAGCGCAGAGAAGAAGTGAGGAATGCATCATGCGAAGCACACACGAGACCTGCAAAGTTTTACGTGTCCGGCGAGTCAACGCCTGTACATGTCAACGCTCGCGGCAAGCTCGTGATGGGCCGATGAGTCGCTTTCAATGATAAATCGCGGTCAAACAATAATATACTAGCATGTACTCTTCCCTAGTACTTACTATGCCTCCCTCGACCTGTGAACTTGAACCTCCTCGGGAACCCTGTGGCTACGAGACACATCACAGCAAAAAAGCGAGTGTTAGAAGGACATACTAGGGAGCTGATGGTAGGCAACCTCAAGGTTTGATGAAGCCTGAGCTCATCAGGGGCCTCGAAACGTGGGATCATGTCGTGTGGTGGATCAAATCGAGCGCCAGCCTGAGCGCGCAGTGTCTGACGGCTTACTAGTACCTCATAGACGGACTGGTCACAAGTCTAGCCAAGGGGTTTTATGTGTGGGACTTTATTTTCTTGAAGCATACAATGATAAAGCTTCTTCATACAAATTCCGAGTCGCCATATGATATGAAACATTAATGAGATTATATATATTTTATAGTATGCTATTACATATATATCATTCTACCAGTTCCGAGTCACTGATGGCATCTGCCGTTATTTCTAGGTCATGCGACAATCCCCATTTGAACGTACCAAAGGGCTTGGTTCACGGCGAGAGTTCCAAGAACGACTCGGCTCTGGCAGAAGTTTGGCCTGCATAACCCTGCATACCGGTACTGTCCGAATGTACTGAGGGCTCAGTATGACCATCCACAGGAACATCCCATGGATGTGAAACTTCAAGACGCATCTTGAAATTGGCGCAATTCCCCAATCTCATTCCATCGATTTCGAGTCCGTCATGATCGTCAATCAAGGTGTCAGTATTTTGGTCACTGTATTCGGGCTGTACATGACATAGTTGCGATGCAACGCAACACCCGCTACTGAACAGCAGTCTTGTTTGGAGCTCGCTTGTTTTCACGTAAAGTTTATCCCTGCCTCCCTGGTCCGCTATGCTGCAGTAACGGTATGGTTGATTTCCAAAAAAACATCAAATCGATCCATATATTTTAAGCATTCTTTGTAGGCCGCGGAAAATCACTTCATACTAACACTCTTACGCTTGCTGGACACCTTTCTTTAGCTGTGGCGGGGCATGGTATAAAGACACGGGACAACCTCGTTCCATCCCTTAGAACAATGTCTGCTTCAACACCGCAAAGATCAACAACACTTGGCAATTATAGCTTTGCGCACAATCCACCAACCCCTCACAGTAACCAGCACAATACAGATGCCAGCTTCGGCTCTAGTCCTCCGGCGATGGAAGGCAGTAAATGCGCATCCCAAATGTATGCCCTCCGTCACCATTTATTTTTCACATGATGAGCCTTGTACACAGGCTAGGTCCAAACGATCACAGTTCATCCGCGTCCTCGCAACACATCGCAACCACGTCGGATATACATGCCGTCGTCCCTATGATGGCAGATCCCAAGTTAGTAAGCTCCCTAATATTGTCATTACACAAATATAACTCGAGTAGCGTTGTCCTATGGATGTCAGATAGTCCATCAAACAGAAATGCTATCTTTCATGGTTCCCCGCATAATTCACCAACCCCCCACGATCTAGGTGGTGCCGGGTCCAGAACCTCCAGTCATTCAGCGACGGGAAGGGTCTACTTATCTCCACATTCATTCCCAATGTATGCCTTTCATCACTTATGCTCTCATAATCGCCCTCATACTCAAACACAGACCAGGACCGATCGGCCACACTTTGCCCATGTCCTCACAATACAGTATGACCACCTCGGATACGCACTCCGTTGTCCCTATGATGGAAAATCCCAAGTAATTGCACTATTTTTCTTCCTCGCATAAGTCTAACAACACAAGTAGTGCTGCCTGGTGGGCACCAAACAATCCCTGGGCCGCTGCCTCACTTGGCTGGTCTGGCGAGTCGCAATTTGTGCCATATCTCCACGAACTAGGAGGTGCCAGGTCTGGGGTCCCTAATAATCCAGCAATTGGAAGTGACTACTCGTCTCCACAAGCATTGCAGATGTATGCCCTTCGTCACACTTATTTGCTCGTATACGCCCTCATACTCATACACAGGCCGGGACCGATTGACCACACTTTGCCCGAGTCCTCGCAATACGGGATGACCGCCTCGGATATACATTCTGTCGTTCATATGACGACAAACTCCAAGTAAGTACGCTCCCGGGCATCTACCTTACGCGATTCTGACAACACGAGTAGCGCTGTCTCGCAGACACCAAACAATCTCAGGACCGCTGTCTCACGTAACCCCGCACAAAGCGTGGTATATGTTCATGATTTAGGAGGCGTGAACTCCGGGTTTCAGCTCCCTCCAAGTCCGGCCCAGTCGGAACTGCTGATCAACCAGCCATCTCTCCTCCTCTGCCGGTGGGTACATAACAACGCACCCTGCGGATATGAAGGAACCTTGGAGGATTTAAGACAGCATTGGTACGACGACCATCTTCCTGAACTCCGAGGTGCGATGATCCAATGCCAATGGGAACGCTGCAACTATCATAGGCAGCGAGGTGATCGTTTAATGAATGTCATGCGCCGCTCCTCTGTGTGGCGGCATATATCTGAAGTTCATTTAATGTATCGGAGGAATAGCTAGACACCAATTATGTTTTACTCTGGCCTACCATGACTTGATCAATTTGCCCGGGTACATCTCGCCTGATTTTTCTATAATGAAATCACTGTACTAGTTATACTGATATATGATGGGCACACCTTCAACAGGTGAATTGTGACAGATAATCCATACCTCTACATGGCCTCGTATTCCATCCTTACATCTCACTAATGCACAGGTAGAACTGCTCCGAAACGATGAGTCTAGATTTGATTTGATCATGGGAATATATACATGACGGTAACGTGGTTTGTGCGCTAGAAATAGTCCGCTCGCTCACATCCTTCTCCTACCCTCGACATTCGATCTTCACGGCATGCCCCTCATCCGTTATTTTATGACAGCTAGCTAGTACACGGTAGCCATCGTCTTTCTGTGTCAGTTCAAAATGAGTAGTGTTGTTTGAGTGGGTCACTTTGCGGGCGTTCTTGTGCAGCTGTGTAAGTAGTGAGAACGAAGAAGAAAAACATATGCTTGATTGCAAGCAGATAGTTTTTTCTCGGGCGGAAGCCCCGATAGTGACGCGACCTGTGCAAAGTGAGCTGAGGTGGGCTGCGATTCTTATATCAGTAAGAGCAAATACGACGCAGCAAAGTGAAGCTCGGATTCCCAAATTGTAGAAGCTGCAAAACGACGCATCGAGGTGGGGCTAGATGAGGAGATGGTTAGTGACAAAAGCAGTAGGTGGTAGGAAGGCGTCCGCACGAGCATAAGTGTAGACTATACATCACCAAGAGCCTGGACGGCTCCAGCGACGGTACCGTACTTGTAGGATCGATGGACACTGCCTAGCCATGCGTGATTCGTTCCCGAGATTACCGAGCCTCAATTTGTAGTCGACCCTGCCACCATGCTTCTGTTCTGCCGCGGCGATCCATATGCATCAAATTCGGCGTTAGATAAACGATCCATTGAATACATATGCAAGCCCTCAGGCCTCACCTCCGGTTGTCGTATATGATTTTGAGTGAAATTACATTCACAAGTGGTTGTACACCGCCACCTTGTTCTTCGTTCGTCGACGAAAGTATCTCCATGATTTTCCACGCCATGCGCAAAGGGTCTGTTCTGAAATACAGAGCGGTCCTGGAGAGTCAGTCACTGCTGAACCGCTTATAACGTGAGTATTGCATGAAGCGGCTGTTCCAAACGGCATGAATTATCAGGCAAAACAATAGATATATTTTTTGCTGGATACCTGGACGCATTCTGAACAGGCCTGGTCAATTCTAAAATGTCGTTGTCAACGTCGAACACTGACCAATTCATTGTGGAGACGAGGTTGACCGATGGAAACAAACTTAATTATAATTTATAAGGTTGTTCCAATGTATTTGTATTTCGTTTATCATGGTGTCTAGTTTAGTTACCGGTAGTCTACGACTAAGCTCTGGTTCTGAGTACGTAATCACATGTTAACACCCGTTTGCTGCGACCAATTGAGTGGCCATGCAATCGTTATCTTCCGATCGGGAGAATGCAGCCGACAGAATACGAATATTAACGCGTCTACCCCACATTTCTTCTACCGAACTCGCCCGTGTGACATAGCCCCACATTCTACTACCATCCCTGGAGCCTGCTGGTGTGGCAGCGAATCGACACTTGCATACTATATATATCATCCTTAGCATTGGCAGCTATGACCAGTTGCGGAGCCACACTTCTTTTCCACGGTGGGTCATAATGTCAGACTACCATCCACCAACCGACCTTGAAGAAGTTGTTAACTCTGAGGTCAAGTAAGTGCCCCGAGTTCACTAATGAGTACTGATCACTCACTCTTTTCATGGCTCGTTCGCGCTCCGTGTGACAGAGAGTGGCACTTCCGTGAGTTGAGAGTATAGGTGTCGATCTCTTGGTCGCTGAAGAATGTGTGCAGATATCTACTTCCACCAGCGCAACGCTGACCAGCACCAGGCTGCGTTGGAATTACGCGATGCTGTCCTGCGTCTAAGGCGTGATGGAACGTTCGTCGCTGTGCCGTTATTTCGTGTGAACACCGACCCCATCGGCCCTCATCCCGTTGGTAAGTGTCTATCATACCCTTCCTGCCTGGAAAGAAATCATCTCCAAGTTGGTCCCAGGTTCATACGAGATTTGGGTACCTTCGACCTCGTTTCCTCTGTATTTTCGTTCCTTTGCATGAACAGGGGTAATCTAAGGTATTTCTTTATTTCTCCTCAGTCACGTCTACTCATCACCTCATTGCAACCAAAGCATACTCATACACCCGCTGACCCGTGAAGCGGTAATTCATTTGCTTATCGAGTGTTTGACTGACTGACCGATGCGGCGACACCTTTGCAGAGAAAGTGAGTAGAGATTATCGCCGGTATAACACACAGCTGACAGTGGCCTCCCAGAGACCATGAGCTCCGGAATGCGTGGATTGGCCCTCCATTCCCTCTCGATCTATCTGCTCTCCCGGTGAAGACTGAAGAGTTACCTGTACAATATCCGAGTCTGAGTGAGTTTATTTTCATAAACACATTTTTGCAATCATACTGATTGAACCCACAGAACTAGGCTACTCTGCACCAGAACCTGAGTTTACCCTTGATCAGCGCCGCCGCATCGGTGCCAACCTCGAACGCATCCTGAAGGGCGAGAAGGAAGCTGCCAGGGCTCCCATGAATTAATCATTTGAGGCATCTGAGCGATTGGAGGAGTTGTGGTGATGTTTTATGCATATATTTAGTTACGATGTTTGTATGTTCTGCGAATGAACATGAGCTATATATATTTGGTGCCGCCGTTCCATAAGTTCGATAATTTAATGTCACCTACTAGTAGCCTACTACTGCTGCCAGTGTGTAAGTAATTTGCTGACACCTGAGACTATTAGAAGACTTCACGTCATTTCATTGTGACTCATATTGCCCGAGTCAGCGTCGTAGAAAAGTCACCCATCGTAAACTTACCCATCATCTTCTTGACGCGACCACATCTACCGCCTCGACCTGTACAAAATGTCACGGCTAGTCAAACGCGGGCCTCCTAGCACGATCGTTATCAAGCTTGGCGAGTACTAGTAGTCACTATCCCCGCCCCACCACCCGCAGATGTGTAATCTGTGAAACCCTATAGGAACATCTTCCATCGTCCATGAAGAAACGCACCAGCCCCTCTTGTCCATACTTTCTGCAGTCGTTGAGACCGTTATCAGTCTACGCAGCCATGGACACAAAGTGGTGCTCGTCAGCTCTGGGGCGATTGGAGTGGGATTGAGGACGATGGATATCCCACAGAGACCGAAAAGTCTGTCCAAAAAGCAGGTATGTCTTCTTTCTGTATCTTGTAAGATTATGACTGATTAACGGAAGGCTTTAGCAGCGATAGGACAAGGTCGTCTCATTGCACTATGGGACAATCTTTTCGGGCAGTTTGATCAGCGAACCGCTCAGGTTCTGCTAACAAGAGGAGATATATCTGATGTAAGATGCTTTCCACAGACGCCCTGTTCAAGCACTGAAAAAATCCCAGCGCACACGATATTTGAACGCTGTCAACACACTAAATGAACTTTTGTCGATGGGCGTGGTGCCCATCGTGAACGAAAACGACACCATATCTGTCAGCGTAAGTGTCTACTACAGATATGATGAGTGGCGACACGGGCGGGCTAACTATTCGTAGGAAATCAAATTTGGCGACAATGACACGTTGTCTGCTATTACGAGCTCTATGATTCATGCCGATTACCTTTTCCTGCTTACAGACGTCGATGGTCTGTATACAACCAACCCACGAAAAGATCCCTCCGCAAAAAAGCTTGATGTGGTCATCTCTGTTGCTGCTATCCGAGCACAAGGTACGGATCCAGAGATACAGTAATGATTTGGCAGAAGCTGAGCACATTCCTCCAGTCAGCACATCGACGCTAGGATCTAGCCTTGGAACCGGCGGAATGGAAACGAAACTGATTGCTGCTGAAATCGCAACAGGCGCTGGCGTTACAACTGTTATCGCATCTAGCAAACAGCCCTCAGTGATCGTCGATATCATTGACTACTATACAGCACTGAAAAGCACGTCAGTATCCACCTCAGGTACTGCTAGCCCGATCACTCCACAAAAGCTTAATCAGGTCGATTTGGATGAAGTCGCTGTATCTCTCAGCTGGCCGAGGCCTCCGCATACTGTCTTTAAGCCTGCCTTGATTCCCATGCGGGACTTAAAGGCATGGACGAGCCATACGCTTTATCCAGCAGGTAGCGTGATTATTGACTCTGGGGCACATGCCGTGTTGTCTCGTCGAGAATCTGGTGGCCGCTTGTTGCCAGTTGGGGTGCTCGGAGTTCGAGGTTCATTTGCCTCTGGCCAAGCAGTCCGCATACTAATACACCGCCGTACCGAAGGAGTTCCAGTTGAAGTCAAGGAACTTGCACAAATGTCATATTCCAACGTGGCCGCAACGACACCATGCACGCCAGTCCTAGAGCCCGGGCCATCAGTGACGGCCTCTGTCACGTCCCTTGTTGCACTCTCGCGTTCTGGGTCGTCGGCATCTTTATCAGATGATATGATCTCTGATTCTCAGACTATTACAGACGATGAGATCCCTTCGATCGAGAAGATGGACGAATGCGAAAATTGGGATTGTGAAGAAGTGGGACGGGGTTTAGCAAATTACAATTCTGCGCAGATATCCCGAGTGAGAGGCCTAAACAGGTGGGTTCTTTGTTTTTGGTTTCCGACGTGTTTTCATTCGGTTGTCTTCAGCGCCCGCATAGTTCAACTCATCGGCTATGCAGACACAGAATACGTTGTAGAAAATATCACCATTAGAGTGTCTGCTTGATGTGGCAGTGTGGCAGTGTAGATGTAGATTATTTGTGCTGCGCAAACAAGATTTTATCGATTATTTTTTTGGCAAGGGAAGCTATTGTGCCAATCAACTGCAACAGTCACCCTTTTCTTATTCTTCATCTTGTTCTATGTTATAAAACCATCCAGCAAATTTCTAAATTATGTATCACGGAAACTCTATCAGACTTCTTGCGGGTATGTTCATTTGGCACCAGTGCTTTTCTTTCGCTGATCTAGATTCTCCAGGCAATAGTCACCCAGAGCTCGCCCATGCTGTGGCCGAGCGGTGAGCTGCCGCTTTACATGATGCAGCAAAACAGCCCACGGACTAGTGATTCACTCACATAGGCTCGGAGTGCCCCTCACGCCATGCATGCCCAAAAAATTCTCCAACGGCGAGATAAACGTCAAGATCTCCGAATCCGTCCGCGAGGAGGACGTCTTCATAATCCAGTCAGGGTGTAGCGATGTGAACGACAACTTGATGGAACTCCTGATCCTCATATCCGCATGCAAAACAGCTTCCGCGCGGCGTATTACGGCTGTGATTCCGTGTTTCCCGTATGCCCGCATGGACAAAAAGGATGAGTCAAGAGCACCAATAACAGCAAAACTAGTCGCAAACATGCTTGTTGGCGCGGGATGTGATCATGTGATCACCATGGATCTGCACGCCAGTCAAATACAAGGATTTTTCGACATTCCAGTAGACAACCTTTTCTCGGAACCTTTGATGGTATCGTATATCAAGAGGCACATCGATGGGTGGCAAAATGGTATTGTTGTCAGTCCGGATGCCGGTGGAGCCAAAAGGTCCGTGTCGTTTCGTTTCGGTGGATTGACGCCAGTTTCACTGCTTGGCTATGATCAGGGTCACTGCAATGGCAGATAAACTTGGCATTGAATTCGCCCTTATACACCGGAAACGTGATGGGAAATCTCAAAATGCTCCGGAGCGCATGGAGCTTCTGGTAGGAGATGTTCGAGATAAGGAATCACCTGCTTCTTATAGTCTATTCGAAACTTTATTGATGATCACCCCAGGTGGCTATTTTGGTGGATGACATGATAGATACTGGCCACACGCTCACACTGGCTGCTCGGACGCTGCATGAGAAAGGAGCCAAAACTATTTACGTTCTTATTTCGCACGGTGCGTGTCATGTAGGATGTAATTACCAATCGCCTGATGCATGATCCCTGAAGGACTCTTCGCAGAAGCCCACATGGCTTCTTTGAACAGCCTTCCCATAGAGCAGCTTGTGGTAAGTCGTTCATGGCTTTCGTTGTGCCGCTAATGTGTCATGCAGGTCACAAATACCGTTCCGCAAAACGAGCACAAGGAACAATTTTCGAAGTTAATAGCGCTGGACATTAGTTCTACCATCGCTGAAAGCATACGTCGCACACATAACGGTGAAAGCATCAGCCTCCTCTTCGGTGAATGGGCGGAAGGCAGGGGTCTTGATATCATCATTTAGTTTGTTTCCTTGCTCCGGATCCTCTCGTGTCAGTACATATTACATCCTAGAAACGACACATTACATGACTAGGTCCTGACTCCTCTGTGCGCGACTGCGATCCTTGGGACTCCGATGATTGAGGTTTGTTCTGGCAGAAGCTCCCCAGCTACCCACGATTTAACATCTTCTAACACTAATCAAATGGAGCGGGGGATTGTACAAGACGTCAGCCTTTTCTCATTCTCATTGTTCTGAATTAATTGGATGCCCGGCGTTCACATGGCTATTCGGAAAGCGAGTCTAAGTTGAAACAAACTGTGTGAAGATAAGCATCGAGTGTGAGTTTGATCACTTCACTCAGGTATTTAAGCAGGGAATGCATGAAGTGCATGCACCTCGTCCCGAGCCAACGTCTCATGCCAACGATGACCCAAAAACTCACGTTTACTACTGCTAGCGTGCGGAATCTTGTCATTTCCAACCCGACTGACGCACTATACTATGAGGTGTTAACTCCTAAGTGGGAGTCGCATCAGACGACAGTGCGCCGACTGGACACTCACGCGAATCGATACGACACTGTCGGTAGCGTCCGAAGCCAGTCTGGCAAACCCGTCGCAGTCAGCATGTACAACGGAGAGTTCGTAAATGAGGAGTTATGGTTGCGGAAAATTGAGGGACAAGGCCGACAGAGGTATATTCATCTTTGTGATGCTGAACAATCGCCAAATTTACCACATTGTGTAGTCGATGGGAATTTGATGACGGCGAGGGAAACTATTTCTCCTGGGCTGTAGCAGGTTCCAATTTCGAGGTTAGGAAATAGTACAACAATATTTATACGGTGGGGCTGACAAGTGACAGCTTCGCAGCCTTGATGAGAGTGGAACCCAAAGTCCGACCCCTATAGCAACATTCTATCCCCACAGGCGCCACTTCATGGTGACCATGGTATCGCAACAGGCATTTTTGGAGATCGAGTCATCTGTGGTGGATTCCTTGGATACAGTCCTAGGTGCGATATGCTGAAGCGAGGAAGTGAAGACGCTAACGATGTTGCAGTTTCTCTACTCGTACTTGAACAGAAACGGAGAAAATGCAGTCTTTGAACAGGCTAGAGCAGGAGCTTTTAGATGCTGGAACAATTTATCTAGATTCCACACCATTAGTACACGGAAGTTAATAAAACTAAATATGTCTTCACCTTTTTGGTTCCCTCCATCCATCATCCAACGAATCTTTGATCAGGAAGTCATACCAGAACTTTGTGATAGGGGCAGTACTGAGGTGCCACAAGGCATGAGCATCGATGATGCGACCCCAGGGAGGGAAGTCGAGGAGCTCTAGAGCAGTTGCAGCCGTCGTAAGAGCAACAAAGACTGCTACCTCAGATGCGTATGATGGTCTGTAAGTTTTTGATTTGAAAGGAAAGCGTCGAATGAGGGGTAACGATACGGGAAGGGAATATAGCAGCCACAGCAGATTATGCGTGAAGCCAACAGTAAGGTTGAACGCCATATTATAGCTGTAGTCAAACCGTGGCAGAATGCTGAGATAGGTGACATGGGCAAGGTAAGCTACAGTACAAATGGACGACCATAGAAGGTATATGGGGGTGCGCTGGATACGGCCATCCTCACGCGAACGGGTGGGGTATTGATTGAAGAGCCGTAAAACCGTGTGATACAGGGAATATAAAATGACGAGAGCAGCAGAGAAGTAATCCAGTTTTTCTGTGTTTGGCAAATCTTCAAGGAGTCGATAAGTAGGAGGACGTGATCACGCATAATCTGAGGGCAGACCTCTTGTGTGAAACACTGCGGACCAGAGCCAGGCATTAACGCTCACTATGGCGCATGTTAAGTAGTAAGATCGCATCGGGTGGTCACTTGGTATTTTGCTGCGAAGCTGGCGCCATCCTTGGATATGATAGTACATATTCCACAGTGAGAACGCGACAGAGGCTGGCTCTTGCATTCCGAAGAGCCGCCAAAAGGGCCACTTTCCGTAATATTGATGTATCTTCGAACCTTCACGGATTGCGATATCTGTGAGCATATGCATGCACTGGTACTTGCAGTCGTCTGTACACGTCCAACGCGTCAGTCTGAGGCCACGTGAAAGCGTCGTCTGAGGATGGCAACGGTCTCCATAACATGCAGAGACGCAGTTCTGAAAGTTTGATGCTCTGTCGCCGGAGGAAGCAAGGACAAAAACGAGAAATGGAAGGGTTGCCAACACCCAGCGATACGCGAGCAACATGATGGCAAGAACACAAGCATCAATTGAACACGGACGGTCTGAACATTACATAATAAGCGAGCTTGGATCTCCCTCAAGCTCAATCTCGACTTGGACCAGAGCTTCAATAACTCAATTCCCCATCGAGCTCTCCGAAGGATCTTCGTACGCAACAAGCGCACAGAGCACACGAGCTACCGCATCTTATCTTTTCGCAGATAACGTTTCTAATACTAAGCGTGGTGCAGCCAGATCACCAGACATTCATGGTTCGTGCTTCACAGGCGACTACCTTCTCATCTTCTGCCTACTTCGACGATCGGGGGCCGCACGGTACTGCTCAACCGATAACTGAACATGTCAATGTAAGTTACCTCCTCTATCAATGAGCTCTTTTTCCTAGAGATGAATAAAAGCCACATTCTCGTCCCATAGTTTCATATTTTTTCCCTAAAGGCGTCGGTGAACACCATTATGGTGTATGTGTCATCTCATGTTCATCACTAGGCTTCACTCTTACCCAGCACTGCTAGGAACGTCATCCGATGAAACCACACAGACTGACCTTGACCAACGCCCTGGTTATGGGTTATGGTCTTGACAAACAAATACATCACATATATAATCCTCGTCCAGCTACTCAAGCTGAGTTAGAGATGTACCATGACCACGACTATATTGATTTTCTTTCACGGTGCGGAATTTACACTACCTCGTCGTTGGCTCACCTTATGACGTTATATAGCGTGACACCAAATAACCAGAACGAAATGCGGCATCTTATTGACACGTTTAACTGTGTCGAAGATTGCCCAATATTTTCTGAAATGTATGATTTTTGTCGTATGTATGCTGGAGCTTCCCTCGCAGGTGCAAGGAAGCTTACGGCGGGTACTTGTGATACTGCAATCAATTGGTCGGGTGGGCTTCATCATGCCAAGCGTGGAGAAGCAAGTGGTTTCTGTTACGTCAACGATATTGTTCTGGCAATTCTTGAACTTCTGAGGTGAGCAGTCGTTTCACTAGGTGATACCTAGACCTGACTTCGAGTCCTACAGATATCATCCCAGAGTACTCTACATAGATATCGACATCCATCACGGGGACGGCGTAGAGCTCGCATTTTATCATTCGAATCGTGTTATGACGGTATCCTTCCACAAATACACCGGCGATTTCTTCCCTGGGACGGGTAAACTCGATGATAACGGTGCAAGCTTGGGCAAGCACTTTTGCCTGAATGTGCCTTTACAAGATGGGATCGATGATGATATGTACTTGACAATATTCAAAACCGTCATTGAAGACACCGTCACGGCTTTCCGCCCGACATCTATTGTCTTGCAGTGCGGTGCAGACTCGTTAGGATGCGACCGACTCGGGGCATTTAATCTATCCATAGCAGCCCATGGTGAATGTGTGAACTTTGTTAGGAAGTTCAATGTACCGCTGCTTGTATTAGGAGGAGGAGGCTACACCATAAAAAATGTCAGCCGCTGTTGGACATATGAAACCGCCGTTCTTGTCGGGGCGACAATACCCGATGAGCTTCCGGCCACAGTTTACGATCCATTCTTCCGCGACTCGCAGTGGAAACTTCATCCTCCCCTCACAGGACGCGTCGAGAACCAAAACTCTCCAACATCATTGCAACGAATAACCATTAGCATTCGGAACAAGCTGCGGTATTTGCAAGGTGCACCGAGTGTCGCCATGCAAGAAATACCGCCTGATTTGGAGGGTTGGCTTGCCGATGAAGAACGTAAACAGGAGGAGATCGATGAAGAGCGGGGAACTGCGTTTGCAGGAGAGCGAAGAAGCGACCGAACAATGGCGCGCAATGAGTTTTTCGAAGGTGACAACGATATAGACCAGGACGAGGGCCCTGTATCTGTGAAGAGAACCGTCAGCTCAAGAAAGCCCCGTGCGTCAGGAAAGCGGGCACGGGGAAAGGCGAGAGGGAGACCGAGTGCCAATGCAAAAGAGGACGGGGAGGAGATAGAAGAAATACCGGTCGCGGCAGCCTCTCGCACTACGAAGCCAAGGAGAACAGCGAAACCCCGAGCCCGCGCCCGCGCCAAACCGGCAGAAAAAGATAAAGACCTTCCGGATGCAGATCTCGAAGCTGCTGTCGATGCAGAGACTGACGCACCGACTCCGGTGGATTTGGATATTGACATATCATGAAGCTGCGACGCTTGTCGTCCTGTTCACTTCAGAATCTAGATGTTCGATGCTTTTGCGAAACGCTAATAGGTATATCCATGCTTCCTACTTCTCTCGATGATGTACATGTTTTGGCTCAGAGCTTCTTGATCATAGGTAGTTTGGTCGGATGGCCTGTGACACCCCTTCTCAATGGCGTTGTTTATGTATAGCATAGCTGTACATTTGGTCGAAGGCATCAGATGCCTTGGCTGCTCGCGCCGCGCTCCGCGCCTGTCACCGCTATGCATCCACGTGTTGAATTGACCATCTTGATTTTGCACTGGCTATGTGATTGGAGAACACAGGTTTCATTGATAACGCTTGACTGATGTACCATGGGTACTAGATATTTGAGTAAGACCCCTACACGATACTAGGGCTATGTACAACAAACATGAAATAAACAAACATCAGGTGCTGTCAGTGGGCTGTTACTGCCCCAGGGCCCACATGATCATTGATGTTGATGAAAAGACTGATCAACCTAATTCTGAACTGGTCTAACTGGAGGCTCCATGATCAGAGAACACAGCTTTCATGATTTCATCACGTAGGGTCACTTGGACAACATTCAGAATAGAAATTGCTTCCCTCAACTTCGTCAATTAAAGACTTGAGGCTGAAGGATTTTATGCTTATCACACAGCACAGTTGTTGTTCGCATCTGTTTCAAGTGTTTGCACTGCATTCTGGCAAATAATCTCCGGGTGTCTTTAAGTTGGACCCCCTCTGAGTCAAGATATAAAGAGAGTACCACAATCAACAAGATGTAATAGTACAAACTTGCTCCTACTGTTCCACAGCACTTATCATGAATGCTTCGAGTATTGCTGCAGAGTTCCAGCAGCTTGAACAATATGAGGTGTATGATACCATTGTTCGTCGACTCGGAGGTAAGAGCCATAAGTTCAAGTCTGGAGGATCTTGTGTTTACCTCTATTTGTTCAGTCTCCGCTGCTGTGCTGTACATTTGGGACTTTGGAAAGCAAAGATTTCACAATTTTCAACAGTGCACAAAATTTATGATCTCATCAAGTTCTAACATTCCATGACGAAGTACTGAATTTATTTTTAAACAAAGCTAAAACTCACTTTTTTTGCCAGGTCAATATTCTATGGGTAGGCTTGAGTCAATTCTACCCAACTTCGAATCATAACAGTCATTTTATGTTAGGGAACAAAGTGGACAGCATCTAGGATTTTGTTCTTCATTGTATGTGGTTCAATTCAACCTGTAGCCTCCCTGATACGAAATGGTTATTTTTCAGAATCGATATTTTGGACTCGCTGTAATCATTGCCTCAACCTTCTGTCAGTTTTCTGGTGTCTTCGTTTGTACTAGCATCAACTCACTTCTTTGTAGTCGACGTCCACACAAATCCTGTTAATGCCATGTAAGTCCCTCATGTTGTTGTATTAGCCATCAATCTTATTCACAACTACTAGATGTAGATGTTTCCCTGCTAGCATATTTGTTCACCAGTAACCCTTATTTGTTACTAGGTCATGCATTCACAAACTTCGACATCATTGGTGAGTAAGATGCCGAGTCACTAGTACTACCATCTGTATACTTAATCATCAAAAATATAGGACTTTTTCTTGTTTTGAACATCGAGAGTGGGTGATCTCCTTTTTCAAATTCCAAAACTTACACTTTTTTTGATAGTTATCCTTCTTCGAAGGCTGTTTGCTCTATATGACTACAGTATGAAGGTCATGTCCAGAGAGCTGTTTCAGAGAGCTGACCTGGTTTCACAGAACGAGTGATTGTGATTCCCATGGTAGTATTATTTATCATATATGTATGCAGTACCGTGGGAATAGCTATTGCAATGAGTGTATACTCTCAAGGTGACAATGGGCTGTCTTGATGCACTTAGATTAAACTAACAACTTCACCCTAGCAAATGAGTTTGTGCTCTTTGGTGTATGCGAAGAAACAATTCCAAGCTGGTTCATTCCATTCTGGTGAGGTGTGGGATACTTTTCATCGTCAAAATTTCTCACATGGCAACAAAGGACTCCAATCATGGCCTTCGACTTCGTGATCATGGTACTTGCTGGCTTCAAATCTATGCAACATTACATCCATGTTCCCAATAAAAATTGGTCTGGTGCTCGGTTAATGAAGACTTTGGCACGAGACTCTTTTGTTTACTTTGCATGGTGAGCATTCAAGTGATATTCATATTCACATGCTGAAAATAATCTCGTGCCTAGCAACTTCCTTAATTACTTGGCCATCACATTTGTGTTTCATCTCGCACCACCTGAGTTCTTCCAACTAGGAGCAAGCTGGACAATTGTGATACCTCCAATAGCTGCCAACCACCTGCTCATAAATATGGAACAATCTCGTTTCAGAGACACTAACTCCACTACAGACTCAAGGACTAATGTGGAATCTGAGTCCTCGAAGGACATAGAGCTGACACAACGACATGTTCAGAATACTGCACTGCTTGCTGTTGTATAACTGAAGAAGTGATACATGGTTTTGTACAGTATGTAGGGTCTTCGATTTGTTTTGCAAAGATGTGTCTGTTGTACATTAACTTGAGAGTTTTCCGTTACAGTTTAAATTTATGTGCTTTACCAGTTAAATATGCTCAGGATAGTTCGAAGAAACATAAATGGGACTGGTAACATAGCTAATGGGAGCATTCAACGGCATGGTTGCTCAAACTTCAAGGTTCATCGCCATGTCCCAGAAACCCTTCTCCAACCGCGTACACCGTTCCCAAACGTTTTGCCAATCCGCAAACCTGATAGGTGAAGGTGCGTCCGCTTCTGCACGGCTTTCAAGCGTCTCTGTGAAGTTACATGGAGTCGTGTACAACAAGAATGTTCGTTGCATCCTCACCTAGTCCAGCTTTCACTGCCTTTTGATAGACGTCGCCTGAATAGTCCTCCATCCACTTGAGGTATGGATTTCCCTCCCATTTAACCCACGAGTCGGGCGCTCGAGCTTCTTCCTTGAGCCACAAGCCAACTTCTCCGTAACCAAGCAGGCAGGCGGCAAGAGCGACGACGAGTTTCATAGGATCACCTAACAGCCATGCCTTCAGCAAGTAAACATCAACAAAATAGGCCGGCGTACCCTGCATTCCGGTATCAATGAGGAAAGCCCCATAAGCTGTCAGGGCGGGAGATTCGGAGGTGTTTATCAGTTCGTCCTCTGTGATACCCCACTCAGCACAATAACCCATGTGCATCGAGCTCTCTTGAACTATGCTAAAAACCACATCGATAGCCGCCGATATGGGTGCATAGGCATGTGACTTGGCTGCAAGGAGTCTGGAAGAGAGACGTTAACTACGGAAGCGGGATGGTCCAGCTACTTACGCATACGCCCGAGCATAATATTTGAGATAAAGATAATCTTGTCTTTTTGAGGCAATCAGAACGTGCCCTCTTATTTGTCAACAAAGTCCTTACTTGATGAAGTGGATGAAGTTTTCCTTTGGAAGGGTACCCTTGCCCAGCAGCACCACGAACTCGTGTCGAATATACTCTTTCCAAATTACCCTTGAACTCCGTATAAGGGAACTCGTGAGTGGGTATGGGTTCGTCTTGGTTCGCCTACATTCAAAGCAATTAATTCGTTGACATGTGTTTATGATAGTCACGTACGGCGAGACAAGTTGCGGAGTAATTGAATGAATATGGTTCAGAGGGCCAAAGCCACTCCCGATCGGAATAGCGGTCTCAATTCCAATATGGGTGTAAGCAGCCGCGAGCCTTACAGCTTCACCCACTGTATGATTTGGATTTGTTAGGATAAGTGAAAGAACAGTCAAAGAAGGATGACGAGGGTGACAAACACGGTATACCCCTCGCAAGCTGAGAGACCAATGCAGCACTTAGCGTACAACCAGTGCCATGGGTACTTGTTGATTGTACTCTAGTCCTAGCAAATATGGTGATGTGGTTATCAGATGCGCAAAGCACATCTACTACGAGTGAGTCTACGTGTTGTTCTTTCCTTCCATGAACCCGGAGGATATTCGTGTTCTCGTCTAGAAGATCATCTCGAATCACCTGCGTGTCGTCCGATGAAACATTCGCAAGATCTGCTAGCGAAGCGACGAAATGACCGCCTTTCAGGAGCACAGCTTGAGGGCCAAGTGTCTTCAACTGTCGAGCAGCATTGACCATGTCTTGTAAGTTTGCAATGCGAGACGGAAAATTGCGCTGTTTCAGAAGAAGTTCCGCTTCTGCTTTATTTGGAGTTATGAGGTCCGAAATGGGGAATAGTTCATCTATAATGGTATCCACGGCATCTGGGTGTAAGAGGGTGTGACCGGAGGTGGAAACACAGACGGGATCGCAGACTAAAGGAATGTGCCCCTTGGTATCAAAGTGCCTCTTGAGTACCTGCGCGACTATCTTAGTGTTCTCTGCATTAAAAAGCATGCCAGTCTTGATCGCCTTGATGTCAATATCGTCCAGGACAGAGTTTATCTATGGGAAATGCTCAAGCTGATACGGGGACAGCATACCATGTAATTAGTTACATACCTGCTGCTTCACGAAGTCAGGAGGCACTCCGTACACTGCTTGCACGCCAGTGGTATTCTGAGCAGTCAGGGCAGTAGTCACGCTTGCACCGTAGCATCCGTGAACAGTGAACGTTTTCAGGTCTGCCTTCAGTCAAAGAGTTTTGGATTCCTATAGAAAAGGGAGCACAAATGCGCACTTGTATGCCTGCCCCTCCGCTGGAATCACTTCCGGCGATTGTCAGGACTGGGGGACTTTCCAGCATGATCATGGTCCTCCTGTGGGCTGGTGTGCACCGCAGTAGAATGCGGCCTTCCGCATTGATCGGACATGTTGTTTATTTCCCAAGCCTTTGCCAAACAATCCAAAAGAGGCGAGCACCTTCTCATCGTCGCGGTTTGGTCATTGACACGGTGGTCTATAACATAACGACCCAGGAACGAGCTTTTCCCTTCTATTTGGATTGCCTATAGGTTACAGGAAACCAACCCGCAGTTTGCTACTGCTTTAAAACATGTCATCTCCGGAACCAGCGCAAACAGCACCCAAAGCCTCAAAAAACAAAATCAAAGAGAATTCAAAGAAAAAGTCAAAATCGCAGCTAGTCACTGTCACCGATCATGGCAAAAACGAAGGAGAGAACCCGCACTGGGCTTACAAACCTCCGCCTGGTTATAAGTCATTCGACCATGCATTCGAGACCGAGACTTTCGACTGGGACTCCGTTCAGAAGGATGATGATCTAGAAATATGGCTAATACGTGTCCCAGACTCAGTAAGTGTCCATCAGAATGCATGGTTGCCGGCCTTATGACATGCTTGTGATAGGTCGACCCCAAAAATCTTGACGGACTGGAGATTGATGCACCCTCGTCCTCACGGAGCGGTCAGGTCGGTAGCTTGACGCGGAAGAGCGCTGTATATGATATATGGTCGATGGGTGACGATGATGCGGATTTTGCTGGAGCAGAGGAACTGAGAGAGCTGTCGTGTTTGCTTCCTAGAAAAAGAAAAAAGGGCAGGCTATACACAGGCAAGTTATTTATTCCGTGTAGCTATATGAATGATTTATTGAACATTCCATGACTAGCACCAAAAGAGATTGCACGTCATTTCGTTGTTTCAGCCCAGCCATCAAGAGCGAGCCCTCCGGAGCACCCATCCATTCTGCACCAAAATCCTCCTCGCCTCTCATATCCAAAAGAATTACTCAAGCATCATTTCGTGCCGTATGGAGCCAAGCTTCCAATAAGCAGCGATCATGCGAGTATGGATGCTGACGGCCAAGCGGAGGGCGGTGATACTGGTCTTAGCTTTGGAGGGTCACCCCGCAAGACAAAGGAGTCCAAGGTAAAGGAGTCGAAGAGTAGTAAACGTAAAGCTGAGGGAGAGACACTTCGTAAGATAACGGTCAAAAAACCCAAAATGGCGAAATAGGATGAATATTGAGGCTGTGATCGTGTTTTAGGTGTAATGCTTCTGGATAGTACAGGAGTAATTAAACGCGCATGTAATGTGGAAAGGCAGTGTACAAGAAACTGTGTAATCGACGGAGAGAATAAGATAGATTACGATAGGCAAAGCTCTACTGTCTCCTATGTCATCCAACATCCATCTCATCTCCATTCCCTTGGGTAGTCCGTTGATCTGATGCAGTACTACGTGGATGTAACGACCGAGCCAGATCGTGGCGGATAGCATCTTCAAGCCCTTCATAAATGCTCCGTCGCGGAAGGCCCCATATTCGACCAGGACACTCCCTCTCCTTCTCATCAAAAACCCCCCCGACACTTGCCACCCACTGCCGCCGGGTCTCCACGAGTTGCTGCAAGTGATCTGGCACCACAAGATGAAGATCATCATCCGGACCGAGTCCAAGTGCTGCAGGTGAAGGTTTAGGCGCGCTGGCACCAGAAGTGATCCCGTTCACGGTCCCGTTGACCTCTGATATTTTCTTTTTCTTTTTATTCAGCTTCGGCTCATCTTTCTTCTGGACTTTCGAGTAGGCGCTCGTGATGCTTTTATCAAGGGCGGAACGGAGGTCCAGATATTCTTGATAACCGAGCCGATCACGAGCAATAGCAGCAAGACGTTCTTTCCTGGCCTTGTTCATGGCCACCACGGTCCGTAATTGACGCTGAGCATGCCTGAGAGCTGTGGCAATTGGGTCGTCTACTTTCGTCGAAAAATCAGGCTACAACAGGGCTATGAGTGAAACACCCGTCATAAAACCAGTAAGTATACTTACCGGCTCATGGAGTAACCCATGAAACCGCATCGTGTCTTGAACCCTCTCCTCCAAATCAACTACATTAACTTTCTCCCGCTTCGCAGCTGCAGCACCAGTTCCGCCTGGCCTTCCCTCCATAGCGTCCTCGGCAGCCTTGACGCCCTTCCACACTGTCGAATCTGGCATTGGCAAAAGGGCACTCATTAATCGCTCAGTCAAGGGCCCGTGACTGCGCTCCTCCGTTAACAGGTCCGCCTCCATCAGGGTCGATGGGTCCCATTTCGGTGCTGACGTCGAGCTCTCACCCAATCGACCAGACGAAAAGCCAGGCAATGGCCCACCATACATGGCCATATCGGTATCCTCCCATACTTCCAAATAATGCCTGCCCAATTTCGGTATCACATAAGGCTCGACTTCATCCGCAGTAAACTCAAGAAAACCAACGTCCTCCTCTTTAATCCCTCGGATCCAAGGCTCAATGCTTGAGTAGAAGGTATTGACGGGAGTCTGTGCTGGCGGTTTGAGCTTACTGAAATCTTCGGTGACATCCGTTGCATTACTGGGACCGGCAATGGGCGCGGGGGGTATCGGAGGACGGGTGGGTAGTAGTACTGTGGAGGGCGGAAGTGTGAAGTCGGGTGCGAATGAAGACTAGGACGCCAATGAAGCGACAGAGTGCAACAGAATGCAGATAAAATACCTTCACGTGATTTGCCACAAATCCCAGTGACTTCGATGTTTTGAGAGGGACACTGAGAGAAGGGCCTGGCAAAGTTTTCACAGCGCGGCCGGAATCTGTACGAAGGATCTGAATCACGGTCTCTATGGAAGGTCTCTGTAGATTACCCTGCTCGAGGTCACTATCTTCCTCTCGTTTACGTTTCTTCTTTTTTTTCTTGATATCGTCCGGTATTCTAATGAAGATTTTGAAAAATGATGAGACTGTGCATTCGGAGCTTCGTCTTTGGACTTACGATCTTCGAGGGTCCAGTGATGCCCTAGAAGAGGGAGGGAAGGAAGAAACTGGTATCGATGGTGCTCGAGCCCTTACAGAGCCATTGACAGAGGGAGAAATATCACGTTCGTCCCCATCCAAAGCTGGGGTAACTACAACAACGTCATTGTGGCGAGACCATGGCAGATTGAGAGAATATTCGTGAATTAATAATATGAACATGGCGTCCATCAGATCGAACGGGATACCACGAGAATTTGACGTCCGGTATATGTACAGATTTTGGGAATTTGTCGACCGTCGATTGAGTAGTGAAAAAGTGTGGACCGGGGAAAAGAGATTAAAATTCATGAGCCAGAATTAAGCCAAGACAGATAAAACGGAAAGACATACAAGGGCGTTCACGCTTCACCTTCTCTACCGCCTTTGCCTTGCCTTTCTCTTTCTCCTTGATTCGCCTCATAGATTCCTCGATAGTCTTCAAGTCATCTCCGGCCTTCTTGAGACGTTCCAATGACTTCTGCCGAAGTGATTTAAGCTCTTTCTGCAGCTCTTCAAGATCATCTGTCGGGGGAACAGTCTCCGAAGGACTCTTAAAAAGGGGAGAGCGCGTCGGGGTAGGTGGACGATAGGAATACAGTTTGGACGACATAGCAGCGCTTCCGACGAGTTCGGTGGCTACTAGGCACGTCAGGATTTGGCAACCAAAACCACAGGACAAATCCAGTGACCGGTTACTGCAGTCTTGCGCGTAACCGATGCAGAGCAGAAGATACTCTGTGTGCCAGATTAGTGACGAGCAAGTAGGTGAGAACCAGACCTTGCTAAGGTTTAAACGCTGACACCTTCAATACCAAGCGTTTTGTCGTTGTTTACATAAGCTCTTTTCCCACGTGATCTACGATACTTTCAGCAAAACCTCGAGACTTGCTTGACCACACAAGCCTTCTTTTGTTCTGTTTCTGGATTGGCTGGGACTCGCCAAAAATATGCAAGAGGACCCCAGAAATGAGACAAAATCATTTCTACAACGCGTCGACGACAAAGGCAGCGACAACGTGGAATTAGACACCTTACAGGACATTCTGGTCACACCTCATGCACGCTACAGGACGGCTGAGTATGACTCGCAGGACTTTGACGACGATGTAGAGCATATAGGCGATGGCAGCGATGCTCTATTGGGCTCGGGTGGAAGAACCAGGGGAAACGAGCGAATACCGTCTGGCACAGGAAGGGTTTGGCCACAAGTTGGTAGCATTGTTGTCGAAGTACGTGGATAGAACTTGCAGAGAAGAAATCCCTCTGATTGCTTAAAAAGTGTGCACCCACGCTTCTTATGACTACCATAAGCCTCCTATTCACCGGGGAACTCCTTGACCGTGTATCAGTGAGTACATGTACTAGTGACGTCTAAGGTCTCGATTTAATTATTTCTAGCGTTGGCGGGCAATGAGTACAATCGATGAGCTGATAATGATTATTCCTGTTGTCTTGAACCTCAAAGGCAACTTGGAAATGAACCTTTCTGCTAGAATGGGAACTGCGGCTAATATGGGCGAGCTAGACGACAGGAGCGCACAACGCAAAATTGTGGGTGGTAATCTGGCACTATTACAAGTGCAAGCGACTGTCGTCGCATTTGTCGCAGCTTGTGTCGCGATGCTCCTCGGTCTTTTGGTCCCAGAGCTATCTTCGGGTCCTGTAGACCCTTTTCCACAGAACAGCACCCTATCGCTAACTGCTAGGTTGCCTCGGCCGCCACCGCCTCTAGGTGGGAAACCGAAGTCTGGTTTGATCGAGTATGTGCGGTTTTCATATTGAGCGCGTGGTAGTTAATCTCGTGGCAGATTCACGATGGTGGCCTCTTCAGCTATGATGTCCGCATGTCTGTCGAGCATTGTCCTCGGTTCCTTCATGTGTTTGCTTGTTATCATATGTCGACGATATGGGCGTGACCCAGGAAAGTTATGCTGGGCTTGTATTTAACATGTACGCTAAAACTTCTACACTTTCAGATAATATTGCGCCCCCCATAGCATCGTGCCTCGGAGACTTGGTCACACTCAGCCTTCTTGGTGTCATTTCCTCCATACTCATCAACGTCGTCAATACTCCCATTCCTCTCATTTGTGTCATACTCACTATTATCTCCGCCACGGTATGCGTGTTCCTGGTGAGGCGTAACAACAGCGTCAAGGATCTGATCTACCAGGGCTGGGTTCCACTCTTTGGTGCAATGGTAATTTCTTGCGCTAGTGGTATTGTGCTTGATATGTTTGCCTCTCGTTATCAAGGATTCCCTCTTCTTGCCATCGTTATCAGTGGTGAGTGGAGCGAATCTTACGGTTTATATTGTTATAACGCAAGAGAACAGGGCTTCCTGGCAGCGTTGGGTCTATATTTGTTTCCCGACTCTCGACTGCTCTTCATGCAGCATCTGCGAACGCATGCCTGCACAAAAGCGAACCTTCCCCAAAACTTGTCATGGTTACGTTGACTGTCATTACAATTCCCATAGAGATCTTGTTCCTCTGTACTCTACGCGCGTTTGGGTGGTTGAAGCTACCCATCATATTTGCGATATTATCAGTATTATTTTTTTGTTGTGCAGTGAGTTCCAGGTCCGCCTTGCACTGATCGTTTACTGAAGTTCACAACAGGTCTTCACCTCATTAGTTGTAGCTCGATGGTTGACCAATTTCTTGTGGTCTAAAGGTCTTGACCCTGATACATATGCTCTGCCCATCCACTCTGCCCTGATGGACCTGATAGGGCAATTACTCCTTGTATTGTGCTTCGAGATCATCTCACTTTTGGGCATGAACTTGTAAATCCAAATATTGCAAATACCATACAAAAGCTGTGGTTAATCTTAACTAATATGATGCACACATTGACCCCCTCCACCCACCGGAAACCATTCGTACTCTGAATACGATCTGAGTCTGTCCTCACGGTGTGAACATTGTTGAAAGCCACCAGATATCATCTTCCATGGATGCAGTACGAGCATTTTCCTGTGGTTGTCTGCAGGTCAAATCACACACCAGCCCACAGACCTTCAAGGATGAAATGACCATTGGTTTGTGGCACAAGACCTGCGTTTTGAACAACAGAATCGCGACTCAAATTCTTAGTGAGAATATAACTCAAAGAGACAAAAAGAGGAAAGGTGAGGCTTGTCAGGATGCTGGTGTCAGCATCATAGTAGCATGTTATGTCTTACCAATTTCATTGTTGCTACCTGGCCGAAACTCAGCCTGAGCGACCTTGATGGAAGCCTCCTCAGGCGGGGGGCCGCCGGTCGCTCTGTAAATCCATAAACACGCTCTTTACACTACTTCAACCATTGAAGTTGATTGAAGCAACGCAAATACCGTGCGTGAACGAGGCTTATATGTGCATGAAAGAGTGAACGTGACAGATCTAGAGCCTCAGATAAAGGAGGATGGAGGCATAGGTAGAAAGATAGTGGGGAGTCCTAGCGGAGTTGGAAACCTAGCTCGCCCTTTTTGCTCTCGCCATTAATTTTAGAACAATATTTACTGGTAGTTCCTCACAGAATTTTTGATCGGACCAAACTGTTGTGCAGGTTCACTGATAAACGATCTCCCCGAGCCAGACTTTTAGAAGAAGGGAAACAGTCGTTCCGTCTAATAAAAGTGGTGACAGAAACTGTGGGTACGTTTAGTGTACTAGTACATGTTGCCGCGGCTACGTTTGCACTTGCAGAACAGCAGATTAATCGCTGTATGCATGGTGCATATTGATCAGCTGGTTTTCTTGATGCTTCACAGTGGCAGTATCCCTGCAGGATACTCCTGTCACACCCGAGCGGGCTACAGGACGGCCAAATACGATTTGACGACGATATATAGCATGAAAGCGACGACGGCGGCGCTCTATTGGGCTCATGTGGAAGAACCAGGGGACCCGAACGGATACCTTCTGGAAGTGTTATTTAGGCACGAACTCATAAAAAAACCATATAGTACAAAGTCTCATGCACATATCATTCAAACGATGATGCATCCACATACTCAGAACCCTTCGTCCTCACGAATGTAAGCTCCATGTCCTCGTGGTGTACTCTGGGTACCATGTCATTGTCAAATAACTTCGGCGGATGTGCACGAAAAACAGACCTCGATGTGTCTTTCACCAATTGCAGCGAAGCTTTAGCTTCCGAAACTATCGTCCAAGTGGGCTGCTCGTCGTGTGCAAAGTTATACATGTTGATGAGGAGACGGTTCGCCGATATAGGTGGGACAACTGAAATCGTGATCGCGCCAAGTTGATAATACACAGAAGGACCGAATTTGCCTAGCAATGTACTGAACAGATATATCAAAAAGTTGCTGGAAATAACGAAGGAGCATTTCGATCAGAACCAGCCCCCTGCATTACATGTACTCTCACCAAAGAAAATAAAGGACTGAGTCTCGCGCAAAGGTACGCATAAGACGTGCACCAGACCAGGTCTTATCTGGTACCTGGAAATAGTGCTGAAGAGATTTGTGGCCTGCCAACACGACAAGAACAAGTTCCAAGCCCATCATGGGTACCCTGAAGAGGATAATGAGGTGAGGGTTACGATGATATTTCATGAACGTAAGTACCAAAAGAGATATAACCACTCCATAGATCCAAGTAAACAGCATGCGCCAAAGATCTGAGCTTCGTGATCTAAACTTTGGTCAGTGTACATACTCGAGAATATTGACGAAGCTGACCCTTCTCATACAGGTATACAACCACTGCCATCACCATCATAGTGCTGAAGATCGCGATGAACAGCATCGACACAGGAACGACGATTCTTTTGTCTGAATGTCATTCAGGTATGAACCGGAGGTAAATATTTGCATTACCACGTACCATATGCGTACAGTGCATATATTCGATGTTGGAGAATCACTTGGGCTTTGATGAGTACATCATACTTTAGATGGCTTGGAAACCTCACTTTGAATATTCGCTACTAGCAACAATGCTAAGGCGTGTCAGAGTTGAGTAGACTGGTGCCTGTGGACGAGCATACTACATACCGATGATGGCAAAGAACGCATTTACAGAACCTGGTGTTCAGTGAAGGAGAGATATCGGCTGAGAATTTTGAAGCTTACATCTATTCTGAATGAGCATTGACAAAAGAGAGCGATGAGATAACGCACATAGCATCGGTTGGTGTGACGTCAAACGTTACTGCATCTCAGTAATGAGCATCGATACATGGGACCAAACTTTGACGCACGACTCACAGAATGTCATTAAGATAGCTGTTCCAAGCGCGAAGTATCGATTCTGGGGGGCGTCAGGTAAAAACACCTGACCTATGCACTCATTCTCACCACGAAAAACAGAACCTTTGCAAGCGTCCATCTGGTGTTCTGCAAGAAATCCGGGTCACCTTGCTAGCCAACATACTATACTTGAACAGATCGTCGTACCCATAATTTAACCTATCACCATTGAGCTTTAACAGCTTGAAAATCGATCAATGTGCTTACCTCTTGAGGAAAAGTTAGGACTAGTATTCCTGTCAACGATCCCGAATAACAGCACAAAGAGGGCCTGCTCACCAAGGTCCCACGTAAGGAGCGTCAAAGCAGCAACTGCACGTCATTTGAATGATAGGTCACATTGGTTTCAGGAAAGACGTGGCCAGGCTCACTGCTGATGTATTTGATTTTTGGAGCTGTCACCTGGTATAGGTCCAGAGCTTGGATTTCCTCTGGGGTGATAGTGGTCGACATGGGTGCGTGTGGTATCACTGGAGAAAAGAGGGGGGAGGATTCGGGGGTCTAAAAGCAGTTATGAAATAGTAGTTTCATAAATGCCGATGCGGCCTTGGCGACCGAGAAGTCTGCACAGGCAGTAAATGCGGCTCGAAATCTTCTCATTTACAGCCTATCGGCAACCTCGTTCTATGGATCACTTCTGAATTTATGTAAGTCATCGTGAATTTGTGATTAAAATCTTTGTATGATGGGGAACAGTTCGAAATCTTTACATAATTAGCTGATATGAACTCACCTGACGTCATGATTGAACCGATCATGATATGCATCTGCGAACTTCGATGATTGACACTGGTCCTGGTTCGACGTTGTCCACTGACTAGAGGTAGTGTGATGACGTTCATCATGTAGGGCGTTGGCTGCATAATTCTTAATTTAGAATCGCAAGACATACCGGAGTTACTTTCTCCAAAATAATGAATGGGCGCTAATGCACCAAAAAAAGTTCAATCGATAGCTGATAGGTCGGCTGACAAGCATCAGACAATGATAGCCAGAATAGTACTAGAAGACGCCACTTGCGAAGATGTCGGCCGAGATACACTGGCAGCATCCTGATGATCACTGTAAGCAGTGTTGTCAACCAGTAGAACAAATAGACACTCCGACACACGTAAATTGTTGATAGAAGGAGCTGCTTTGTCCGAGTTGATGTCCCCTCACCTTCTTTCTAGACACGGGTGGTTGGTTGATAGTATCCAAGCAAGCATAAGTTTCCAAACAAGCAAATCTTAGAGCTTAACTTCCAAGGGGAGAATTACGACAGCCCACGGTGGCATGTGGCTTGCATTATGTGACGAGCCTGGAGTTGCTGGGATCAAGCACACTTGAAGAACAGTGGCTTCACTGAAGAAGCAAAACAAGTATTGTCAGTTTCCAGGTCAAAGCCTCATCTGCGCAAAAAATGAAATCTCCTAGAGCATCCGACATGACACAAATTAGCTTCCCTGCTCAAGACAAGCATTTTGGTCATATAGCCAGCTATATGAACTCGGCAGTACCATAGATATCATTACACGACTACACCTCGAGTGAACTTCCCATACTCATGGGTGCGAGCTCTACGTCGTAGTGTACTCTGATCATCATGTCAAATACATTGGCGAAAGATGACTACGAAAGACGGACCTCTTTATATCTATTTCTTCTTCTTCCTCGGTGTGTACTGAGTTGTACATATTGATGAGGAGACGATTTGCCGACACAGGTGGGACAACTGTGATCGTGATCGCGCCAAGTTGATAATACTCAACAGGGCCGAATTTGCCCAGCAAGGTACTGAATAGGTATACTAAAAAGTTACTGGAAACGGCAAAGTGGTACTTGCATCAGAATCGGCCCGCTGCGTTGCATGAGCTCTCACCAGAGGAAATAAAGAATCGAGTCTCGCGCAAAGGCACGCATAAGACGTGCACCAGACCAATTCTTGTCTGGTACCTGGAAATAGTGCTGAAGGGATTTGTAGCCGGCTAACAGGACAAGAACAAAGTCCAAGCCCATCATTGGTACCCTGTAGTGGAGAATGAGGAACAGGTCGCAAAGGTAGTCCGCGGAGTAAGTACCAGAAAAGATACAGCCAATCCACGGACCCAAGTATAGCGCATGCGCCAAAGATCTGAGCTTCGTGATCTAAACTTTGATCAGTGCACATACTCGGTAACATTAATGAAGCTCACTCTTCTCATACTGGTATATGATCACTGCCATCACCATCATGCCGCCGAAGACCGCGACGAACAATGCTGACACAGGGAGGACAATTCTTTTATCTGCATATCATCCAGGTATCAACCGGAAGGATTTACATTGCCACGCACCATAGGCGTACAGCGCGTATAATCGAAGCTGGAGAATCACTACAACTTTGATGAGTACGTGGCACGTCAGATAGCTCAGACAGTTTACTTTCGATGTTGGCCACTAGTAACAAAGCTGGGAATTGTCAGACTAAAGCCGATTGAAGTTGATCGACGGGCAAGCTACATACCGATAACAGCAAAGAGGGTATTTGCAGAGCCTGACATTTCCATGAGGGGGGTTAGGGGATAAAAGTGTATGAGCTTACATCTGTTTCGAATTAGTACCAGTAAGAGTGAGTGGTGAGATAACGCACGTAGCCAATGTGGGTGTAACGTCGAATGTCACTGTATTACATTTTAGCAATGAGCGTCTATCGTAACAGTGTATTGCAACAAACTTGGGTGCACAACTCACAGAATGTTATTAGGATAGCTGTCCCAAGCGCAAAGTATCGATTCTGAGAAGGATAAGGCCAAGACACCCGATTGATATACAGACGTTATCTCACCACGAAAAATAGAACTTTTGCAGGCGTCCACTTGGCGTTCTGCAAGAAGTCCCCGTCATTTGCTAGCCAGCATTCCGCCTAACTTGACGCACCCATAGTCTATACTGTCACTGCTGAGCCTCCGCAATAATTTAGGCCTGGTTGAACAACTTACCTCGTGTGGAAAAGTAAGGACTAGTGTCTCTGTCAACGGTCCAGAATAAACTCATCGAGAGGGCTCACTCACTCAGGTCCCAGGTAAACAGCGTTAAAGCAGCAACTACACGATATCCGAATGGTAGGTAAGCATATCAGTCTCGGAAAATAAAAGGGCCCACTATTGATATATTTTATATTTGGGGCTGTCATGAGGTCCAAGTCCAAAGCTTGGATTTCTTCTGGAGTGATTGTAGTTATGTTCGACATGGGCGGGTGTGGAATACTGTCTGTTACTGAAAGAGTGGGTGGGGCCTGAGGATTAACCAACACGATATTAAATAGTGTCACTGATACGTTCTGCTGATTACTGAAATAGCAGTCTCACAAATGAAACTGCCGCTACCGATGGCCCTGAGTGAATAGGCGATGCGGATATCAACCTCGTTACTCCGTGTTTCATATTCTTTCGCACATACGTGGGAAGAAACCTAGACATAGTCTGTCAGAATGGGCGACTCCTGTGTATTGAATCTCGACTCAACTTGCACAAGCTCGGAAGGTCCTTGTCGTCAGGCAAAGGAGATTGGCCCATTAGCAATATTTGCAGAATCTACACGGGCGATAGCAAACATGACTTGAATGTTGATCGCTTTAGCTTCTAAATTATATGTATACGAAGCTCAGCTGACCATGGAGAAGTGTCGCTTCCTCTGAGCTTGAAATTGTTCTAAACATTATAGGAATGCGGTGGGTGCATGACTCGGCGTCGTGGGTGTACTGTCTGGGCCTATACTTGACATTTAGCTTTATCATGATCCGAGGTCTATGCTGGCCTATGAACTTGCTTACCTGAGGCACATAACGTGACAATCTCAAAGAGGGCCTGCCATTGGATAAGCAGAGAAGGCCGAAACTGTCGTCATCAATAACTTATGAGAATAATCGCACAAACATGTACATCTGGTCCCGAACACATGGTGCTGGGAGCAATGGAAACCAACTGTTCCGTAGTATCGGCGCGGAGGAACAAGCAGAGCTCCGCGACGATCGAAGTCGGACTTCGGGACGGTCGTACTGAAGGAATAAAAATTCGTTCAGTAAGGAACATATGGATGCGACAGTTCTCCCCCAGGCTAGTAACTTTGGCTACTCCTGGAGGTTCGAGGAGTAACAGGTTGGAAGATTGTATGATCTCATCTGCCAATAAATGACGAGCCAGGCCCTTGAAACAAGTTGTGTGGCCTAGTTAGAAATGTGATCAGTTTCCATGCACAACGTGAAGAGCGCGTAGTCTTCATTCACTGAAGAATGTAAACGAAGTTCGTTCCTCTCACGCTGGAGCTATCTGTGTAACTCGAAGATGTTGCATTCCATAATTAAGACTCTTCAAATTACAGCGTCCAACATAATTTGTTTATTTTGCTCGAGACAAGCACTTCGATCTGGGAATCAGTTATTTGAGTTAGTGGATTGGTAATAAGGTATTGTATCTGGACATCACAAAATATATGCATGCATTGCTAGGTGGGGGGCGGAAGGACATCAAGTTTTCATAAGTCAAGACTCGATTGCAATATCGATCTTTGGTCCAGACTCGCGCTCAAGGTCTGCAGATGATTGTCTCTTCCGCTTCTTCGGGCTTTTCGGGGGTTTTGTATTAGCACTTGGACACAGCCCTTTAGTGCTCAATGTACACGAGTCGCACTTCGGTCCCACAGCGACGCAAATAGTCTGTTTAACAAAAAAAGGATCAATACGAGAATCCCCATGGCTATGGCGCAAACATACCTGACCAAAACCGACGAGCATGTGGTTAATGTCGCGATGCAATTCGAGGGGTAACCACGACTGAAGATTTAACCTCGTTTCTTCAGGCTTTTTGGTGGGCGGTTGATGCCATCCCAACCTGTTGGTAATACGATGAACGTGCACATCCACGCCAATGCCATGATTGCTGCAGGTGCGTTAGCGAGTTCATAAAGGGCGTAGTAGATCCACCACATACAGATTCCAGGCGACTTGAAGTGTAAGAAACGCCATCTTAGGTCCGACTCCTGTCAAAGAGCATAGCTCATCCACCGTTTTGGGTACATCTGAATCGAACTCATCCCGTAACCGTAAAGCCGCCTTCTTGATATACCTGATAGAAAACGTGAATAAAACCACTCTTCCTTCTACGGGAAAAATAAACGGACCCAGTCTTCCGTCGCCAGAAGCCAACTTTTGCTATTGCCTCTGATATTGTAGACTCATCCGCAGATATGATGGCGGCCACAGATAGCGTGCCTCCTACGGCAGCCCGCAGCTTGTCAACAGCTGCATCCGTGACTTCATCTTTCGTTTGGGAAGATAACATCAAAGAAACTAGCGTAGAAAACCGTCGGTTCTGCCATACAAAATAAGACCGTCATCGTATGAGATTGCATGAATATCAACCTTTGGGTCTTTCTCCTTGTGCTGGGCTTGTTCGCATCCCATAGTGTCTACAGGAGCGACCATTTGTGTGCGCATCACTTTGATCGAGTCATAGACCTCCTTCCAGCGTAATGGAGTAATATGCGGAGTGTCCAGAGACCGCGGTATCGGTTTAGGTTTCTTGGGAGACTTGATTTTCACTTGCAAACTCGCATCATCTTCAGATACCATTTCTTCCAGCTTCAAAGTTGGTGATGTCTTCCGTGGGCTCTCGGGACGTGTGCAGTCTGAGATGCTCGAGGTCCCGGATTCGACCTCGAGCTTGATACGCTTCGACCGCTTTGGACTGGAAGACAGTGATGTTGACGGCTGATCCGCATTTCCGGCTTCAAACAAAGTGACTGCATTGTGATATGGGCTTGCACGCGCCGAGAGTCTAGTGACAACTCCCGATACCTGTCGTTGCGACGGCGGCATTGCAATAATACGACTTTGTAGTCAGATGTTAATAGACAGAAGACAGAGCATGGATAAGTACCGGGTGATGTAACCCGCGGAATGTCCCGGCGTCATACATCCAGACTGTTCGCTTCCTACATTCGTCTTGCTCTCTGCCACGACGTCGAGTGACTCCCTCGCACTTCCTCACTCGTACCTACAGTTTCTCTTTATACCCACCCACCACTCCCTTTTAATTTCGCACCGCAGTTCACTCCATGCTGGTTCCTTTGTTATTGGAGCATTCGTATGCTGCGTTAATGCATGTCCCATTAATGTCTAAAGCTACTCGAAGAGTCATTCGACATCGTCCCATTCGTGAGCAGGCATCCCACCCTCCCGAGCAGCTCCACCCCACCCGAACTGACAACCTGTCCATGTCAACCCCAGACAAGGCTAAAGCGGCAAGGGCTGGCCGTCAAGCTTTCAAGCATTAGCCCACCGAGTAGGTTAGACTCGGAGACAATTGGATATCTGAAACATACTCCACCCTTCCCATTTTGTTTCAAAAAAAGACGTTTAGATTGGCTCCACGGGCCGCAACATAAAAGGAAATTGAATCAAGTTGTATAACATCACATTCAGATTCAAAAGAGATCGAAAGCACGCAAATCGGGAATGGTGAAGTCAGAAGCGCTCGGACCGGAGTAGGCGGCGAGGGAGTGACGGCGTCGATTAGATCAACGTTGAATATGCAACCCATCAAATTTAAAGGTCGTGCACCCTAGTTATGTAACGTTAACACTAGGGAAGGGCTCGTAATGTAATGGTGTCATTGCCAAATGAGAATATACCTGTGTCTGGTAAATCGTTTGAACATTCGTTGTAAAAGTTCCGTAGGCAGCCGGTGGATGTACTGTTGTCAGTGTCACAACATTGACAGAAGAAAAAATGCATGGATCTTGCGGAGCACCATCGTCATTCGTACCCTCGGCATCGTTAGGAGTAGTCACATTGATCTAGAAAAACTTCAGACCAGCCTGAGTGACTGGGCTTTTTAAACAATGGCGCAAATATAGC
Source organism: Suillus plorans (assembly GCF_016647745.1). Classification (NCBI taxonomy): domain Eukaryota; kingdom Fungi; phylum Basidiomycota; class Agaricomycetes; order Boletales; family Suillaceae; genus Suillus; species Suillus plorans. Next base: position 478,166 of record NW_024537395.1, read on the forward strand.
TAGCGCGGCAACGCTAGAAGAACGCTAGAAGACTCGTTAGTTAAAGCAGCCGTTAAACGTTAAATATGCGTATCTAGCGAGGTCCTGACAGGTTAACCGTCAGACAGACTTCCGATGGGCATGATTAAAGTTTGCAATTAATTTGCTAACTGATAACAATAGGGGTCTCAGCCGACCACCACGGCACTGCACGATGCACGATAGATTTGACATCATATTACTAGTGGCTGAAACAAGGCCTTCCAGGGAACGTTGTATCTATATCAACGGGTAAAAAAAAACAGCACCAATCTATCGTGATGGCACTGGAGGGAATCCAGAGATAATTGGAAACCAAGGATGAACATCCGCATCCCACTTCAAAGTCTTCGCATCCCATGTCGTCAAGGCCTGCTCGGTTGAAGGGAGCTGTCTCTGTAAATCGATGCACACATCTAGGAGCTTCTGGACGAACTTGCAGGAGATGAGAATCTGTGGTAGCTACAACTAAATATTTTCTCACCTTCTTCCGTTCTTCACTCCATCGTCCCGCCCAGCCATTGGGTGACGTCAGCAAGCATGATAGAACTTCTATGGCGAGCGCGATGCCATCCAACGAGAACTGTTTATCCTACCTTCCATTTAAACAGGCACCTTTTCCCGGTTACTACGAACACTCACCTTTTGCATCGATTCGCATGCAGTAGCAAACTTGGTAAAGTTGGGATGTCCAAAGGGTTGCAGATCGATGTCTTCGTACTCGGGCATAAAAGCCCACTTGTAGCGCCGCAGAAAATTGAGCCTCGTGCGTCGCCACGAGAAAGTCGTTTGTTTGACCGTAATCTTTCCGTCGAGTAAAAATCTGGAACGAATGTGTGATATTCACCATCACTTACAATGAAGACAGCTATTGAGAGGGACTGCAATGCTGTGAGGAATTGCGACTGATATGACAACTCGAAGTAAGCATTTGAGTCTGGATGCAAAAAAAATCAACTCTAGTCATTATACACATCGAACCACGTACCGCCCGACATGCCTGGCATAAGTTGATCTATGCAGGACAAGTGCATTTCAAGCACCTGTACGACATACCAGTACGCAAACACGCGCTCTTCATTTGTATAGAGTGACAGTTGGAATCCCGATAAAATGACTTCGCGGATTACAGACAGCCTATACATTAGGACGGCTACCCTGGCGCGACGGACGTGGTCAAGCTTTTCTTGGTCTTGCTGAGAAGCATCGTCTAGTGAGCCTACAGGGCACTACTTACATTTGCTGCACTCACCAAGGGCGCAAGGCGCACACACACATCCATGAACACGGAAAACAGCTCGTGCCAGTCGAAAAGGGACTTTGCGCAGAATCGGCGCCGCCGTGGTGGGTTGTACCATAGCGACTTTATGTTCGCAATCAGTATCTGTCTTGCTGTCAGCATATATGCAGGATGTCGCAACTTCAAACAAACCTGCGTCATGGTGCGTTCGATCTGTACGAGGGGCGGAGACGCCGGACCCTCCCACCTTGTTACGATATTTTGCGTGAAAGCGTCATAGGAAATGTCCAGTGTTTCGCGGAAGAACTGGACCACAACATGTTTGAGTGCAAACTTGTTGAGCACGAGGACGCCGTCCCAGAATGCGGACTAGGGATTATCATAAAATTCGACTAGATGATTGTCATGCACGAATTACTCGCCTGTGTGATTGAACGCACGTATGGAAGCCGACTATGGGGCCGTGGGCACCACAGCTGTAGATGGCCGGCAACCTGATGCTAGATTTAATGTTTATCGACGGAAGAGCAGTAATAGTATATACCTCCCATGTCGTCAGTTCTATCGTGTTTGCAAGATCGTTGACGTTTTTCAGCGATGTCAACAGTCCCTCTAGTAAAGTCCAGGTATGAGCTTGGTCGGGTAGCTGTAGGACATGCAGAGGGATGTATGATACAATAACACGAGGAAACTGAGGGTCAAACGCAAGACGGGCTGGAGAATCTGGCGCGGGTTCTGACGGAGTTACTGTCATGATAGGCTGCAATAATTGCAGACTTAGATTTATCATCGTCGGAAGCAAACCAGAGTGAGGTTGAGACAATTGTGTCTCGAACAACACAATTAGTGACTGACACGAGTCAGTAGACTATCATGTAAAAGAAGAAACGCCTCAAACCTTTCTAAACACTAATCGATTCATCAGCATGGTTTTCCAAGGTTGTTGAACTGTAGTTTTTATCGCATGAACATCGGGTGAACATTGTTATGTGAGCCATTTCACACCTTTGGCCGAGGTCTCGAGCCAACGACACGCTTCATCAAGCGCCTTGCAGACATATTTGACGGGCAGGGCCTCGGAGAGGGGTACGTCACATTTCTCGCTTTGCCAGTCTTCGGCCTGGTCATAGATGAGCATGGCTGGCAACTTAAGCAGTACTTTGACGAACATCATACACGTTCCCTTTATTTAGCTCCCTCCAGGACAGGTCACAACACTTGAGAAGGCCTAACAGAGCTGCCCTTAGAACGACTGTGATTAGCTCTGGCGGACGCAAGCTGTCTGAGCGTGGCAGTGAGCCCCCGGGGACGAGGTCAGGGTCTATCTCTTTCAAAGAGTGAACGTAAAGGAATGAGTATATGCTTTGCGAAAGAGTATAACCGGAGTGCCATTCCATCTGGGTGCCAGACAGGGGACAAATGAATACATGTGCAAAAGTTTACGCTGTCTCTGATTTACCTCGCAGGAAACCGAGCGATCTATGATCCAGCACACTTCCTCTGGGGTAAGCGGGGCGAGAGGATTGAACGACGGCTTAGATTTGTCCAGAAGCGCCAAGCCGCTATCGAAGCGTGGTTCGCCTATCTTCACACATCATTAGCGAATTGTTTGAACCTCGGAGATAAGTGGATTTACCTCGAAGGACGACATAGCATCCAGAAGAGTAAATCCGTCGGTCAACACGAGAGCCCCGGGTTGCATATCTTAGGCAATGAGCAGGCAGGTAAGTTAACACAAGTATGTCTGGTCACCTTCGGCAGCATCCTCAAATAATGCAGTTACATCGTGAAAATTGTCGCCGCCAGGAAGGTCCACAAAGGGATCGTACTCCATGTGGCTGCGGTCGCCAGATGAGCCGGTAGTGGCTGGTAGTAGACGTCAGTAAAGCAAAGCACCAGCTGAGGTCTAGTACCTTGTATATTATCGGAGTTTAAAATACTTTTCTTAGTGCTCATCACACATGATCATTCCCCGACGTGTCTGCCAGATCCGCCCGGGACGCGTGATACTCTCTGGCATTCAACCGACTGGTATCCCTCATGTAAGATTATATTCTTTTTTTGACACGGAACAACTTACATAGTAATAGCTAGGGAACTACCTAGGCGCACTGTCCAACTGGGTCAAGCTTCAAAAATCTGCCGAGCCTGAGGACAAACTGCTGTTTTCGATTGTGGGATGGCATGCGTTGACCCTTCCACAGGATCCTGCTTCCCTACTGGCTGCAAGGAATGATATGCTGGCTGTTTTACTTGCCATAGGCATCGACCCTAACCGGTCGATACTGTTTCACCAGGACCATGTATTTGATTGCTCTATGCCACCAGCCGATTGGTTAACAATACCTAGAATCCTCACCATACCGAACTCTCCTGGATATTAAGCTGCATAGCGCCCATGGGGAAACTGCGCCGGATGACGACTTGGAAGGTGCGTTCTTCCAAGCGTAATTACATTCAATTCAATTCTTACGTTCCTCAAGTCAAGATTAGCTGCGGCGCGAAATTCTAGCTCAGAGGATGAAGTGGATGAGTCGATGCTTAACGCCGGTCTATTCATGTATCCTGTGCTACAAGCCGCGGACGTACTTGTTTACAAGTGGGCCTTCTTTTGGTGGTCATTTTTGGCACGACTGATGTGTTGCTAAGAGCCACCCACGTTCCTGTTGGCGACGATCAACAGCAACATATAGAACTTACGAGAGATCTTGCCGATATCTTCAACCGAACATTCAAAGGAACGTCTCCCTTGTTTCCCCTTCCGACTTATGTCAACAGTAAGTATTTGAGGTTGTGTATATATATCCGTTGAACCATGCCTTCAGCTCCATCGAAACGGATTTTATCACTCAAAGACCCAACGTCCAAGATGTCGAAATCTTCGCCCGACGTCCAGTCTCGCATCTTGCTCACCGATATCGCTTCGCAGATCCAATCGAAAATTCGGGCTGCTGTCACGGACTCGATTCAGGGCATTACTTACGATCCTCAAGGTCGCCCGGGTACCTCAAATCTACTTACTATCCTCGCTGCTTGCACAGACAGCGATGTCACCCAGGTCGCCAAAGCCTATGAAAGCCAAGGTCACGGAACGTTGAAACGCGATGTCGCAGAGGCTGTCGAGGAATTCCTGAAAGGGCCCCGGGCGCAGTTTAATCGTATTCGTCATGAAACGACATATCTTGAGGAGGTAGCGCGTCGCGGTGCTATTCGCGCTATTGAACACTCCGAGGTGACGATGATGGAAGTCAAAACACGCCTAGGTCTAGCATAGAAAATGATGACCATGTCTCGTCTGATTTTTAGTTTGTCAGCAAGTCCACGGAGAATGCAGTACTAGCCGCCGGCAGTGAATCGGAAGTAGTATGATCGCGCTCGATCACTAAAGGATTAATGGCATCAAGGAGAACTTGTTTTTACGAGCGCTAAGTGCATCGTGGAAGCGGTCATACGGTGACCCCCGGAATTCAGCCTCGGTGTAGTCTCCGGTTGTTAGCATTAGCGTAACTCTCCTGTAATAGTGAGACTTGGTCTCGCTTTGGCCATAGCACTGCCATCCCACCCTGAAAGTACTTGCCGCGGTTGACCGAGTCCGAGCCCGAGTGGTTGTCCGTTTGAGGTCAAGCTCCCGCAACTCCTATCGCGAGGAGTATCAAGCTTGCTACAAGCTTCCAGGGCACCTTAACGGGCAGGTGTGTTCAAGACCCTAGTATCCACGGCGTTCATAGTGATCGGCGGGGTATGATCTAGATTAGGTTGATCGAACGGATCGAATGATGTCTTGGTTATTAATCCATTTAAATTATAGGGAACATTTCCAAGCTGTTTTCGTGTTGTTCTCGGGTCTCGATTGTTTCAATTTCCTTGCTCGGCTCACTGACCTGGTTTCAATTTTGATCATCCTGTCCTTGAAAACAAACCCCCTTCATGTGTCTGAGTTCAAATTCACTTAACCTTGGGGCAACAGCAAGCAGTTGATCTAAGATCAACGGCAGGTTTGTTGATTACAATCATATAACATAACCTTGCCCTGTCCCGTCCGCTTCCCGGAAATCCCTTCAAGGTCTTCAATGGTCTTCACCCCCCAACCTGTCCTCCGCGGATGGTCTCCTCCTTCCGTGGAGGATGACCATGATGTTCATCTACCAGACCATACATTTCCTCAACCCAAGCCTTTTATACCGTCCACCTCTTCCATTACTCACCAACCAATGGCTCCTTCATCTGATCGACGTGCACAGCGTAACAGAAGCAGGGACCCTAGTTGGATTCCTCGACCTAGAAACGCCTTCATAATCTTTCGCTGTGAGTACTCACGCAAGCACAGCCAGGCAGCCCAAGAAGGCGACGAGGAATCAGAAGCACCCAATCCTACTGCCAAGACCCTCTCCAAGCGAGCCGCTGAGGCCTGGAAGGAGTTGTCGGCTTCTGAAAAGGACATTTATAAAGTGCTTGCAGATAAGGAGAGAGAGGACCATGCACGCCTTTACCCCCACTATCGCTTTCGTCCAATGAGGCGCCAAATCTCCGGACTGAAGAAACGTCAATACGATATGGGCCTCAGTAACAGCAGTTTCCTGCTCGATTCAGACGAACAAATGCCTCATTATATCGCAGATGTGGATGAAGACTCCCAAGAGGATGTTGTACATCAGCAGGTCATCGAGAAGGAAGGGAGCGAGAGTGTCGGGGCATACGGAGACTTCGTACCGAAAGACGTCCCTGGGAACTGTGCCGCAGCTCAACGACGATCGTCGTCTGTTCCGCTACCCGACGCGTTTCTCACTCCCATCCTCCCATCATACGCTCCAAAGGACGACTCGTGCAGGTCTCGCTCCACTGAAGGACGAGAGTGGCCACTGCGTCCTCTTGACTATGTGTCACAGGCGGCACATGTTCGGTTTGGGAAGGAATTTGAGGCGCAACCTCAGCAATGGCATGCTGCCTCAAACGATCCATCTTCCTATATATCCTTCACTTTCGGTGCATCGACTGGGGTACGTTTCTGATACGATTTTTTCCTTGGATGTGTGCTCAATTCCATAATACAGGAGCATGATAGCTCGATAGGCAACCCGTCCGAGTCGCACATGGCATTTGAGCTTGACTACCAATCCCCAGAGAGCCAGAATGGACTCACCTACACTCCTTCCTCCTTTACAACTATCACCTCCTCCCTTTCTGGCTGGAATAGCAATCCCCTTTCCCCCTGTATGCCGGGGCAAGAAATGTTGCCTGGTGATGAGCTATTAGCGCCTTATGAAGACATGGAGCGTGCACAGGCTCTGGAAGCTTACGCTCTTGGCTTACACAATTTTGACTTTTTCACCCATCCCCTTCCCCTTTCCGAATACCCTGATCATGTACCCGGTATTCCCTGCGACATTGAATACTCGGCACTCTTCCAAGAGCAAGACACAGAATCGTGGAATTCCAACACGCACCCAGTAAAACCTCACCCACGAGGATGATCTCCGGCACTACTGTCTTGACCCTGTAGCCCTATTCCCACTAGTGTTTCATAGCCCCAGTGTTTCGCGTCATTTCTTCTTTACGGTTGCTTGATCCTAATACTCAGCCCCCTGCTCCGCGTTCTAGTATCATTAATATCACCTTTCCACCATGCATATCCACATTTCTCTCGGTTCGCATTAATTCATGTGCATAGTATACTTAGGGACGGATTACTTACATGTAGGACGTATAATGCTAGCAAACTGGAAATTCGAAACTCAAAATTGCTGAGCTTACGAGTTTGCATGCAAGTCGCGGCAAACGGCGATCCCCACAAATTGCAAGCCAACTTCCATGACTCTCAGCAGTATATTCCTTGGATTGTTCGAAAACTCCAAATGGTCATTCCTGGCTGCTTCAGACGACGCGGAAACAATGTCAGCCAAGGGAGATGGGTCAAAACTAAGACACACAGTGACAGTTTTGACAAATGTCGCCCACATCTCCGCACCTTTCCTTTCAGTTTTCCTCATTGTCCATCTGTCCGCACCGGCACTCGCAAATGTCGGAGGCTCGAGTTTGTCTTCCAATGTTATGGTAGGTGACACAGTATCATCAAATTGGTAACAAAGGGATGTGACGTTTGAATCATGACCGGCGCAGCTTCTTGGTAGGGAGTACTACCAAACGGGCTTTGGAGAGAGATATCTCCTCTTTCTACCTCTAGCATCCCACGTAGCTTCAAGTATTACGAAAAGGATCATCAGTCCACGTTCAGCACCGCCTCGCAAGATTACCAGCACCCTCAGTCTCGCAGCATATTCAACTCTTCTAATCTTCCTTCCTATACATTTCTACACACACCGCGTTTACCCTGCCAATCCTTCACCGCCGATATTCGAAGTAGGGCCCTCAGAGCTAGACTTTGAGTTTATCAAGGTTGGCTTGGCTAGGTTTCCCTGGCGAAGCTGGATCTTGTACGGTGGATTGGTTACAAGCGTCATGTTCCACGCAGTCGAAGGCGCACAAATCATCCAAGCATCGCGTTTCGCTTCTCGGAAATTCCGCATGAGCCCACGAACGCGCAAGATCGTCGCAGGCGCAGCGGTAGTGCCTATATTGGCAGGTCTGTGGACGCTTTCGAAAGAACCGCTTATGGTATTTGCTTCACTGGCAGAGCGGTACGAGGCTGCGTTCGCTCGGTCTTGGATCTATAGGTTTTAGTCTGGGATGGACAGATGTTTATTTGTAATCTCGTAGGTGCGTATATATCTTGAGCTCAGTAAACATCCATGAATGTGAAATACAGTTTCTTGCATAATTGATGTCTAGTTCCAGTCCATATCGTGACACCACTACCCAAAAGGACGAAAGTTAAACTTGTACTTGAATCCGAATCCAAGTAACCGATGGTGTTTATCAATGGATACTAAGTTACTCGACATGAGCGTCGATTTTCATGCACAAGGAAACCCAACGTGCTTACCTTCAAAGGCCACAAACAGATGCGTTGACCTGAACTGAAGTCACCGATACCCTCCCCAAAAACGCAGCCTCATTGTTAGTAAGCGTGTTCATCGCTGCCTCCGCAATGTTAAACCCTAAACTCGCAACGTCAACAGCAAGGATTGCGATTGTCTCGCTGCCGTATGTTACTTCGTAGCATGTTCCGCAGTAAACTGAATCCCATCCCGTAACAGTGTAGACACCGCCGACATTGGGGAATGTAGGCAATTGACCTAGGGTCGTGTAGCCCTTGGAGATGAGTCCGTTAGGCCCATCTGAGCAGGCGACTTCGTCGAGAGACAGATCAGCATTATCGTAAGTGTTGTCATACGAAAGGCTCTCAGTCTGAGCGAGCACGGGAAGAGTGATAGCAAGGAGGGAGATGGCTGCCGATGTGAATTTCATGACGGGTTGGTGGTGGTCAGGGACTTTACTTGGATGATGCTGGTTGAGGGTGACCGCTGCAGAAGTGTACCATGAACATACTCCTTTTATCTGATTCGTACATCCCGCTAGTTACGCTGAAAGAACCTGCGTACGAAATAGACCAGCATTCCATGCGGCGTTCTCGCACTCGGAATATGATGTCCGGACATTTCAGGCATCTTGTGTAGGTCAGCAGACTGAGAGGGAGCATTGCTTGACCGGCGAGAACTATTCTTGGCTCAATATCTCTAGCTGGAGGGCAGAGTGTTCAGTTCATTAGCATGCGAGACTGTGACTGAGCTGTTACGCGTGACGTCCCCCATCTGCCAGTGAGTCCGATTTCTCAGGCAGGACAGGCTATGCCTTCTACCTACCATGCGTTCGATGCCTGCGCACTGAACTTCCCTGTAAATGGATAGATACAATCACGAGTGCCTGAATGCATAAACGGTCAAATATTTCCGGAGTTACTAGCACGAAGGAGGCAGTTATAGTCCAGAAATTATAAGCTCGAAGCCATGGAATCGCTTACTCTTTACCACTTCGTCAAGGGTTATTGTGAGAATGCCATATGGTTGCAGGTTTATCTATTGAGAAATCTCTCTCTGGCTTTTTGGTTGCGTCTAAAGTCTTCGTCCTTGAGCTTCCCTTCAAGAGCGACCCACACATTCCGAGCATACTTCTCCCCATCCTGAGAGGATTAGAATGCGGTGATAAAGATACGTGCTAGATGCTTACCTTCAAGAGGCTTTTGACCTGTGTGAGGTCCGACACGCCTGTCCCGAGCAAGCGCATGCCTCGCAACAGTGGAGTTGCATCTGACGGGAAGGAGTAAAATACGAGTAACTTGAGAGGCACAGAAGCTTCTTCTTGTAGCGTAGCATCCAGGAAATGCAAGGTTGGTAACTGTTCAAAGGTCAATCACATACCATCGAATTTGAACTCAACAAACAACGAACCAGATTGAGAGTCAGACAAACCGGCCATGCTTGTCTTCCATCTAGGGGTTCGCCTTCGTCCCAGTAGTCAGGAAGCTCGAAGTCAGCCACTTGAATCGCCTGTCGTGTGTCCAGTGCGCTGCCGACAAGGGCTGTTTCGTCCGTGTCCACGTCCATAGCCTGAGTTTCGCCTTTCTTCGCGCGGTATTGGACGCTTTTTGTTATAGGTACCTTTGTATCCCATAAAGCGGCGCGTGCAGCCATGAAAATTGCGTCGAATATGTTCCCTGCATCAGAAAATACTATGATATCGAGATTGAGCAACCAAGATTTCCTTCCAGGGATGATGCCAAGGTTTGTTGGTCGGATTGTCGGATGAGAGAGAGTAGCATTCAATACGGACGTCATGTCATGTTGCAGGTCATCTAGGGCATTTGGGGAAAGGAGAGGGTATGCAGTTGGAGAGCTATCAGTCCGAGTTATCCAGTCTTTTCTTTTAAAGGTGTAGCAAAAAAGCCGTACCAGGACACAGAGCAAGCCACTCGTCCGCCATCTACACCTTCGCCATCGCCGACGCTCTCAACTTCTAATTTTGCAGCGGCTACGACTTCGGTGCCTCCACCGCCGTCCTGCGCGTTTCTACCGATGCTAACGCGTGCGCTGCCATTTGCGATGGGGGCAATTCCAGACTCGAGGGCTATAGTTCGAAAATCTATGAAACCGCGACCGTCTGCTCGTAATGGCGGATCAGATAGTAAGGAGGATTGGATGTAGGCCTTCTCGGCCTTGGATATTGATGCCATGCCTTGATCGATAATTGGATGACTTTCCGTAGGGTCGAAAGATTCTGATTAGAATATCATTAATATTATCATAAATTTGACCGTATTAGGCAGGTGTGCCGCGATGCCGCTGTTCATTTCCAGTCAATAAACGACTTCCTTCCATTTTCGGCTACTAACGCCAGCAATATCCGCTGACATAATCCGCCTTACTCGAATGCATGCCATCACCTTGCGCAGTGATACTGCAAGCTACATTCAACAAGTATGCTAATATCTCTTTCCCGGCTCTATTTAGATGACACCCAGTGCTCAGTACGACATACTCGATTCTCCATACGCGGTAATGAACTTTCTAGCACTTTCTCGCTGTTTCATAGTTCAGTCATTTCAACTTCACGCGCTTACTATCTTCCTCACGATGTCTCGGTCGAGGGGGTGTGTTAGAATTTAATGTTCGCCCTTCGTCATCGTTCGATGTCCGGATCCGGACTACGTATATATACCTACGTAGTAGACCGTCCTCTCTTTGTCGTCTCCCGCCATGTCGTAGACACACAGAACAGGGTCGTTCTCCAGCTCCAATACAATGCATCATCGCCTCCTGCTGGCTCTGCGACTGTCGCCTGAAACGAGGCGTTAATTGTGCAAATATGTCATAAAGTCTCAACTCACCTTTCTCCTTGGCTTTCTTCGGTGCACCCTTCCCTCTCTTCTTTTTGTCCTCCACATCTTGCAGTCTTTCATCCTCTGCCAAGTTTATCATTTCCAACTCAGGCCATTGTCTTATGAGCTGTGCAATATTGGCTTCTGGAGTATAGTATTTGACCATAGAAGGCCCGCGAAGTCGTGCGCGAAGGTATTTGGCTCCAGTACGTGCTGATGTGGGGTTATACGCAGTTTTAAATACGGAGGAACGTGTCAGTGTCAGTGATGCAAGTCGCATAGGACGAATGGCGGCTGCTGCGGCAGCCATGGCCGGTGTAAGTATATAGTGAGTTGACTTAGAATTGACAAGTCATTGATATTTTTGAGTGAACCTTCTGATCCTAACATCACCAAACAACCACTTTTCTCTAACCCGCCTCGTTCGCAGAATACGGTCAACTCTATTCAATGGCTTCATAAAGCCAGCGTAGACTTCTCAATATAACACTATTCTACTTCTTGGTTAATGTCTGTTGTTATGCTGCCCCGCTGTCGCCTTCTCCTTTCGGGATTCATAAAATCTGAAAGTTGGTTAGAAGCCAGCCAAGTCCACTTCCGTCGGTTTCGCTCCAACGACTCGCGTCAACAACCAAGAAATTCATATCATTCTCCAAAAACTTTTTCCGGTAATCAACGTGGTAGCTTCAAACATGGTGGTCGTTCCAACCCTCAGTACGTCACGAAGCAAAAGAAGGGTCACATCCTGGACGGTTTCTCAGTACGGGACGCTAATGACACTCTCCTCGTCATGGAAAAACAGGTCCACAAATGGGCTGATCTTCCGCACGTACACCGTCGCCTGGAGTCCTTCGGGGTACCACGAACAGACGTCCAGCCCATTCTTTCAATATTCGCCCGAGAGGTCAGCTCTGGGCTCCTTCACAATCCAGTCAAGCAGAAAAAGTACCACGTAGAGAGATTTGTTCTCACAGCAAAAGAACTGAATCAAGGACTCCGGCTAGACCAGAATCTCACTCAACTTTTCTACTCCTGGGCGTCCGACCCCGAGCAACAAGAAGTTCTCCTGAAATCAGTATCGCAGCATACGCTGGAACAAATTTCATATCTATACTCAACCGCAGATATGTCATACCCTGCGGATATGTACCCTAAAGCGCGCTCAATGCGTCGCAAGGTCATCATGCACGTTGGGCCTACTAATAGTGGGAAAACCCACATGGCTCTACGCGCGCTCGCGGCGGCGAAGACTGGTGTCTACTCTGGTCCGCTGCGGCTACTCGCACATGAAATTTGGGACCGGCTCAATAAGGGTCAGATCGTGCCCCTCGGGATGGATCCAGACCCCGACTCTGAGCCAGACACATCCACGAACATGGATATAATCGAAGAGTCAGTGTCCAGACCAACCGTGCGGAAAGAAGGCAAGGCGAAGTACGCACGAGAGTGCAACCTTCGCACTGGAGAGGAGTTTAGGATCGTTTCCGAGTATGCCGGTCTTGTGAGTTGCACGGTAGAGATGACTTCTTTGAGTCTTCCGGTAGAAGTCGCAGTCGTGGACGAGATCCAAATGCTTGCTGACCCAGACCGTGGATCCGCATGGACCGCTGCTGTGTTGGGTCTACCTGCCGAAGAACTCCATTTATGTGGCGAAGAAGTTGCGGTCCCAATTGTCCAAGCGCTCTTGCATGATACAGATGACGAGCTTTTCATCAACCGCTACGAGCGTTTGACACCTCTTACTGTTCAAGACGAATCTCTGGAGGGAGATTTCGGTAGAGTCCGAAAGGGCGACTGTCTTGTCGCTTTCTCAAGAAGCAGCATATTTGCGCTAAAGCGCAAGGTAGAAGAGAATACAGGTTTGCGTTGTGCCGTTGCATACGGGCGACTTCCACCGGAGATCCGTGCCGAACAAGCGGCGCTCTTCAATAATCCTCATAGCGGCTATGATGTGATGATCGGAAGTGATGCCATTGGCATGGGACTTAATCTGTGAGTACTTTGCACCCTTCATCGTATTACCCGTCTCATTCGGCTTAGCAAAATCAAACGGATCATCTTCGAGACCCTGCGCAAATTTGACGGTACTGTCGAACGCGCTCTATCAGTTTCTCAAATCAAGCAAATTGCTGGGCGTGCGGGACGCTATGGCCTTCATGGTGAACCTGGAGGCTTCGTTACGACTCTCCATGCAGATGATCTCCCAATGCTTCACTCTGCGATTCTGCGCCAACCAGATCCTATCGTGTTTGCAGGCGTCTCTCCTACCTTGGCCTGGGCTGAGAGTGTTCTTCAAGCACTTCCTGCCGGTGCTTTGCACCAAACGTTATTGGAGGTGGCTCCATATGTCTCCAATGTTCGGCCCCCTTGCCGTGCCTTCGTTCCCTCCAAGATTGAGGAAAGATCTCAGTTCATCGAAACTCACGCCAAACATATGAAACTATATGATAGACTTCTCATCGGCGGTTCTCCAATGAATTGGCGAGATGCCCTTGCAGTGGAATTCACAGCTCGCCTATGTCAGATATACAACGAGAAAATCCGAGTCCCTATCCTGCACGCCCTCCGAGTCGGCCCATATATAGAAGCACTGGAGAATGTGGAAGGGATGATGTCCGGCGGCAAGTCTTCTGCTGGTGCGCCGTCTCAGGGCCTCGTAACTCTTGAGGGACTTCACAAATCGCTCGTGCTCTATCTGTGGCTCAGCCATCGCCTGCCTGTGGCGTTCTATCAGTCGGAGGAAGCCTACGCACTTAAGGAGCGCACAGAAAAAGCCCTTGATTGGTGTCTGCGGAACGTGTCTACGAAGGTGGCAGACAGACAGCCTGCTAGTTTTGGACTGAGGGTTTCTTCGGAAGCCGAGGATGGTGTAGAATATCGCCGTATCCCAGCCACCCGCCCTCAGGAAGAGAGTAACCGAGAGTTGGGGGTGAGGTATGCAAAGTTGTTGAATTCGGAAAGGCGGAGCGCTCGTAGTCAAAGGTAGGAATCCGAGGACATCGGAGATCAAATCGACTTGGATACAGCATTGAGGCGGTCCTCCCACATGGTGTCGCGCATGTCGACCCTTTGCCGATCTGCTGCAGTGGGCGTTGCACTGTTTTCATTAGACATGATACGTACGTAATCAAAGGGTTGATATTCTTTTACCTCTCCGAATCCTATTCAGACTCTCAGCGAAGATCACTATTCAAGATTCTCTGACTGGCGTGGCTGCATCACTCGATTTGTCTGTGGAGTAGAGAGGGCCACAACTTTGACAGGCGCAACAGCCACCTCCATGCCATGCTCATAGTGTCTACACTCGCATTAATTACCTGACCATGTCAAGTCTGACGCCATTCTAGCAAGGGGCGAGCACGTGGCTATGCAGGCACTCCGAATCCATTCGACTTGCCGAGGCCACGAGGGTGTTGGCACGATGTCGTGCAGCTTTGTCTCAGGGACGATTCTCCAAAGTTGAGCACGCTAGGCCACATCTCCTCTTAATTAGTGCGAACAAGATCGTTGACTGTTGAGGGCGGCAGCAGCAACTCCGGAAATAGACAACTCTGACAACGCAGCAGGAACAGTATGATTTCCGTATCTAGCCGAATTCATTGACGGACATGAGAATTCTGTGCTGTGGTTGTTTGTTGTGATTAATTCATACTGTACTACGGAATTTTCGGTGGATCATGTACCAGTATTGTGATAACAGCCCACTAACTCAGGGATGGAGTTCATCAGCGGTTTGCATAATTAACAGCCCTCGCTTAGCAATCAGAAAGAGGGAGAAGTATGTTTCACTGCTATCCACACAAAGAAAAATCACATCGATATGCTGCGTCGCAGTGCGGCTCATGCGGAGGACGCAAACTGGAATGAATGCCACAGACAGGTGTTTCCCGCACGAATGTTTGGACACGTGGGTCTCATTCTCATATAATCAGCCGAAACAAACTGGAGAATGCAAAACTTACTCAGAATGGCGCTTCCCATAGTAGTTGCAGTAGCTTTGTGGTCGCTGGCTATGGTCATTTTCGGGGCATGTCATGTCACCCGCACTCGGACCCACCGCACAGCTAGCGCTGTTAAGGCAATGCTGAGACCAAGAAACATCGACCATGAAGCCGAAATTCGTTCTCGCGTCCATCTTCATGAACACTTCGCTCTAACATCCTCGAGTGCAATACTCGACCCCTCAAGGCACGACGGCTTCGTACAAGACGCGAGAAAATTGATTGCCTCCGTTAGCCCCCAGCAATGTGCTGGGTGGCAAAGATTTGTGAAATGTGCTGAGAAATGCACAGAGATGTTCCTTCCGAGTCGAGAAGTCGACTTCGCCGCTTTTATACAAAGTGTTACTTTTTGCATCATAATTACTGGGTTTTATGGCGTAGACCCTGGAACCCTTTCCCCTGTCGATGTCGCCTTCATGACCAGCGCACTCAACCGCCATTCGGATGGTATCTCGCGGCAAACTCCCTATTATCCTGGCGAACTTTACGCGATGAGGGAACGTGTTTATAGATGGGTCGGGAGGGAGCGCGCCTCTCAGGCCTTGGAAACTATTCTTCCCGCGTATGAGTCCATGTGGCGTCTAGCTGCTGTCACATTGGCCTATGCGAATGGCAATCAACACATGCATAATGCCTTCCTAGATTTCAGCGAGAATCCCACTCAGAAGCAGTTCCATTCTTTCAAAGTCAAGAACACTCGGCCAAGCGTAGAAGCCATCATCAATGAAGTCCTGAGGTTGCACCCACCCATTCAGCGCATTGCACGCAAAAGTCGACACCCCTTGTGGAAGCGTCTTTTTTATCCTGCGCAAGAGATAGCTGACGTCGGAGCTGTTCATCGCTCGTGTGTATATGGCACGCGTCTAGAGACCTTCGATGCGATGCGCTTCCATCCTCAGCATGAACGTCCAGTCGAGATGCAACTACTTGCTTTTGGACACGGCGGGCTGAGCTGCGTCGCGGAAGAATGGGCGCCAATGGCTACAGCGCTCATTGTCGCCAAAATTGTGGACAGAGTTGATGATGTCGGCTTTGTCCTTATTGGAAAGGCATTTGATGCAAAGATGTACCGAAATACGAGGATAGGCTGGGATGGGTGGGTGGTCAGAAAGAAAGAGAAGGGGAAGGATACTTGAGACTCTTCCTGATATTTCTATTGGTTAGATCAATCTGAACTTCGTAGCTGCACACAGAAACATTTAGCGTCCCATAAATATCACATATCTATTTCAATCCACGTATCTATGATCTTGATTACTTAGCCTGTTGTTTAAAAGTCATCGATGATTTACCGAGGCATTCCGACTTTGAGGAGGCGGATCGTAATGCGCAGGGCAGCGCTCATTCACCCGACACGCAAGCACGGGAGCTCCACGACGGAAGTTCTTCAAAAACGTGTAACGGCCCTGAAACCATTGTCCGCCAGGCCATGATGCTTCAGTGGATAGTTAATGTCGTGTTTCGCTACGTCGCTTAATCCGAGAAATGAACTGTATGCGTTCATGCTGGAACTTTGAGTAAAGAGGATATGAGCATGGCTCAACACTGTATGATTACTCAACTAGATGTTGAAATTAAAGCCGAGACCAGTCCTTGGATGCATTAAACGTGCTTCTTGATTACTAATCCAGCACATGTACATGTTGACTAGAAAACCGGCGTTGCCAACGGATTTCGTTTCTCAGCGATAGGTGGAGCATGTATCATGTGTACGTACCAGTTGCAGCTTGACCGCGGCGCAAGTGTGTCCTGTGCGGGTTTCCACAAGCACACCAAGTAGCAGTGATGTCTCGTAATGCATTGCAATTGTGCGCTGGTGGACAAGCCCAACAGCGTGCAGTGGCGGCTCGAAGCCTAGCGAGCGGGTCGTCCGAGATATATACCTGACGCACGGTCAGGAGGCTTTATGGCGTTTGGGCGTAATGTTGGTTAGTTTTTCGGGGTCCTAGTCGGGGTGCCACCTGGCATGAGACCAAGGCACTTTAATGCGGGCCGTGCTAATCACGTTAGGAGCTTAGTAACGAGTGTAGTAGTCACTACAGTGCGTGTTTTTATACTACACTAACCTTGAATTCATGATATGGTTTATGGTACGTATTATTAATGTTATCATTTGATGGCAGATGACTGATACTAATCGGAGTCTCGGACTTGGTCATTCACTTGAACAGCGGTGGCTGTAGATTATCCTATAAGTTGTACACACCTGCGGCACTGTGAGTTGGTGACTGCGACTGGCTCCCTAAACAGCAAAACCAATGTCTTATCCGTCCTTATCAGAGTTTGATATCATTTTTGCTGGAGGTGAGTACTTGAGTATTGACATCTTGCACACAGCGTTACTCTTAACATGGTCCTTTTTGTGCAGGCGGCAGTACAGCTTGCGTTGTCGCGGGTCGCCTGGCAGCATGCGACTCCTCGCTCAGGATCTTAATTCTGGAAGGAGGTCAACACACCCTCGATAAAGCTGCGCATGTTCAACCCTACCAATATTTCACCCATCTGGCACCGACGAGTACTACGATGACATTGAACATTGGAAATTCTTCATCCCATCTCAACGGTCGTGCACCAATTGTTCAGTGCGCCCATTGCGTTGGTGGAGGGTCAAGTGTGAACTGTTCGTATTATTTCTGTAACAATGAGCATGACTCTGATGCTTGGACAGTTATGAATTACACTCGTTCGCCTGCCTCAGATTTTGATGATTGGGGAGTTGATGGTTGGGAATCTAAGAACTTGATTCCCCTCATGAAGAAGGTCTTCAAACGTGTTGTCTGTACATTTCTCAAGCTGAACTGTTATTGCATAGCTGGAGACATACGAGGTGCAGGCCGATCGTCCAACCCATGGGTACGATGGGCCTATCAAGGTGTCTTCTGGTGGGTGTAAAATGAGTATCAGCGAAGACTTTATCCGTGTTGGCACGAAATATCACAAGAGGCCATTTTCCGATGACTCCGAAGATTTAGAAACATGCAATTCTTACGGTGTGCGCTACCTCATTATGCTCCTTCTCCCTCTGCCACCACTGACAAAATTCGTCTCAGCCATGGTTCAAGTGAGCATGTCCTCGTAGTCTATCGTGACTTAGGCTCATGCAATATATGCAAAGGTACATTGACGGGACAACTGGAACGCGTTCTGACGCTGCACATCGCTATGTCTATAACCAAGCTCACAACCCCAATTTACAAATATGGGCTGGCAAGCGTGTAAAGCGCGTGATCTTCGAGTAAGTGTTGCACTCTGGATCGCGATTGTGCTCAACTACTGACGACTGAAAGGGATAAACGTGCTGTAGGTGTCGAGTTCACCAACGACCCGGTGTCTTGCCCGGACGCAGATCAGTCATCGAGTACCGTGAGAGCATCAAAACTTGTCGTCATTTCTGGCGGGGCCTTCGGTTCGCCAGCCATCCTCGAGAGGTCTGGGATTGGTGCTGAGGCGGTCCTCAAGCAGTGCGGTATCGAGCAACGTGTACACTTGCCCGGCGTTGGAGAAAACTATCGAGGTCTGCGTTTATATCTTTATCTCATAATCTTTATTCAAGGTTATCAGATCATATTGGCGCCTTCGTTCCGTACTTTGTTGGTGACGAATTTGTTACCATGGACCGGCTCTGGCGTGGGGAGGAGAGTGTCATACAGGGTAAGCAAGCATGTTCTCGCCATGTTCTCAGCACTCTCTAAGTACCCACGCGCAGAACACCTTGCGCAATGGAAAAGTCATAGAAAGTCTCTCATTGCTCAAAAGTTGGCACAATGATTCGCTCTTTGTAACGCACTTATTAGTATTTCAGCGGCAACGATGCAAAAATCAAGTGGCGTCCTGACGAAGAAGAACTGAAAGTCATGGGTTCAACTTTTAAACCGCGATGGAAGGAGTTCTTCCAGGATCGCCCGGAAAAGGCTGTTGCAATATGGACTATCTTTTCAGGGTGTGTGCAATCCTTTGCTTTCATGACGTGCGAATGCTCAGGATAGCCAGAGTCCTGGTGCCAAGTGACTTTCCACCTCGCAATTACATGACTGCCGAAATGATTGAAGTACTGCTTTCCATACACCCTGTGATTTTTGTTCTGAATACAGGTCCTATAGCTTTACCCCGTGTCTGTTGGAAGTGTTCATGTCAAATTTGGAGAGAACGGCAAGGAAGACATCGACTTCACTACAGGCTACCTAGATGAGTAAGTGGGCACTTCTTTCATTTCAACCAGATCCGTCTGACCATGACAATCCGCCTAGTCCGTCGGATATTGTACCTCTCAACTTTGGGTACAAAAAAATGCGCGAAATCTGTCGACGCATGCCTTCTTACCGAGGTGAAGTCGCCGCCTTCCACCCTCGTTTCCCAGAGGGAAGTACTGCAGTCTGCGGAGAAGCGACCGGTCCAGTGGACTTGAATGCGCCCGACATCATCTACACTGCAGAAGATGACGAAGTGATCGAAAAATTTCACCGTGACAACAGTATGTCCTGAATTCATTTCCCCATTCTTAAGCTAACATACCGATCGAATCCCAGTCCAAACGTCATGGCACTCGGTATGTGTAACTTAAACTTTCATCAGGAGGTGCCTTATCCTTGTGTGTGCAGCTCGGGACTTGTGCCATGAAATCAAGGGCAGATCAAGGAGTCGTTGACGCTCGGCTAAATGTGTATGGTGTGACAAACCTGAAGGTTGCAGACTTATCCATCGTGCCGAAGAATGTTGGTACGGTGAGTAGTGAACGAGAAATTATTGATGCATAGTTTGACCTTGTTTCAGAACACTTATTCGACGGCGCTCGTCATTGGAGAGAAGGCTGCAATGATCATTGCTGAAGACTTGGGTATCGAATACAGACTGTGAAAGTTGTTGTCCGAAACTCCTCAAGCGCGTCTTTGATGCGCATCCTCAGAGTAATCCTGAACATGCATCAATTGGCGTGACTCGGATGTACATGCTGATTGTATATTATTAAGCCATCTCAAAGGATGCACAGTATGAATTACATGGATTCCATGTAACGTTCTTCAGGGCTAGTGAGGTCACACGATGTAATGAACAAGGCAGCGGTGACAAGAAGTAGGTATTACTTGAAGAGTTGATTTACAACGGCGAAGCGCAATTTGAAGTAACTTGGTTATAGGAGCTAATTTCACTAGCTTGCAATGGCGAACGACATCTGCCGGATGGTAATATAATTCACTGCAATAAAAAACTATATAAATTGTAACACTTAGATTCTGAGATAGCGTCAAGCAGACCATAATCTCAAATGCCAAACAACCATCTTTTCATAAATCATTTTCATAGATCATATACATATACATATACATAATGATATACTCGACATACATGATTAGGTAAAGCAGCTCCAAGACTCTATCTTCACATACTAAGTTCCATGTGCACAAATCCATCGATATACTACCCAACGAGACCAGTCAGCGCCGATCTCTATAATGATTCAAGTTTGTACGTGAGCTGTGCACAGAGCGCAAGATAAATGGACGCGGGGAGTGACTGGTAGGAATGGGGGGAATGGGAGGGAGGGGAGGGAGGGGAGGGAGGGGTTTTTGTGAGTGACCAGCGCTGGACTTGACGCGCAGACGTTCTGCCTGTTTACTGCTCCCAAATACGGGAGGCCGACCGTCAGGTGTTTCCAGCAGATCATAAGGGACAGGAGTGTATGACCGAACAGCGCTCGACTTGGTGCGCACACGTTCTGCCTGTCTACTGCTTCCAAATACGGGAGGCCGGCCATCAGGTGTTTCCAGCAGATCGTAAGGGACAGGAGTGTATGACCGAACAGCGCTCGACTTTGTGCGCACACGTTCTGCCTGTCTACTGCTTCCAAATACGGGAGGCCGGCCATCAGGTGTTTCCAGCAGATCATAAGGGTCAGGAGTGTATGTCCGAACAGCGCTCGACTTGGTGCGCATACGGTCTGCCTGTCTGCTGCTTCCAAATACTGGAGGTCGGCCGTCAGCCGTTTCCAGCAGATCGTGAGGGACGGGGATGTACGAGTGAGCAGTGCTCGACTTGGCGCGGGCACGTTCTGCCTGCCTACTGCTCCCAAATACGGGAGGCCGGCCATCAGGTGTTTGCAGCAGATCCGCCACAGCTTGATCAGCGGTGGCCTCACGCCGCTTTTTGCGACCAAGGGAGGGGTATGCCGCAGCTGTGGGCTGCGAATAGTACGTGGCTGAAGAAGACTGCTGAATAGTTCTGTGTCTGCCTGCGACAGGTTGATCGCTTGTGTTGCAGTGCTTCGGTGGCAGTTGAGGCCTAATGTTCTGTGGGTTTGACGAAGTCGTGCCTGAGGCACTGCGAGTGAGTTTCGGAGGGGGCGGTGGGGGATTGGGAAACTGGTCCGGCAAGTGGGCGCGCGTGTCGAAGTGGGCATGACTTGGCGGATGGTCGTGGACACCTGGGTGCCACTGCGCACGATGGATGTCTCGCATCCCTGGAGCTTGCTCGACGTGCGCGATGTTAGAAGGTTTAGAGGGGGTCTTGCCGTGGTATACAGCTATGAAAGGATCGCCGTAAGGCTCGAACATGCTCGCTCCTGAGTATCTGAATGGCATCGACTGGGAGTGCTTAAGCGATGGCTTTTTGTCTTCCTTACACCTGAGGGGTATTAATTAGTATTATGATCATGAGTATAACCTGAAAACAGTAGACTCACTTTTGGAACAATTTTTTGAAAGAAACCATAATTGATGAGGAAGAACGGGTGAAGAGTTGCGAAAAGTGTTAAGAGGGAATCCGCATTGCGATCTATATAGGTTGGACTACTGTGGACGCACCATAATTGTCTTCTCCACAAATTCCACAACCGATGCAAGCGTTAGTGGATGCCTCAATCACCTACCCGGTATTGTGTCGCCCCACTTGCATTACAAAGCCAGAATATCCAACCACAGAACAACCATCCGGTATACTTGCCACATGTTACCCAGACAAATGCATCGTGTATCGTGTTCAATGTTTCTTGACAAGTCGTAACTTGTGAATATGTGATAAGATTTGCGACAAGTCCATGGTTCGCATAGCGTGCCTTTAAAGCGTTTGCACCCGACCGACTCCAGACCAGTTCAAACCGTTCAACATCGATAAAGATATATGGAGTACGTTTAAGCTTGTAGCTCACGCAATCTGTAGGTGATGTAAGTAGTAGAGTAATGAATTTCAACGGAATTACGCACACGATCACTATGGCCTCCATCGGGAGGTCTAGAGGATAGCTTCATCATCGCTCTGAACGACGCTATCGTTGATTTCTGAAATGCAGATACTGTGGCTTGCATTGGCAGAGTGGATCGCACGGTCCGAGGCACGAGCTTCGAGGTCGAGAAATACCTGCGACTTACGGAGCAGTGTCTGGCAGAATGACGAAGCTCGATTGTCCTCGAACTAGCTTCTTCTTCCTTCTGAACAATCTTCAAGGACATATGTACAGGCACTTTGATGTCGGCTGCATACACCAGTTTTCTTGTATTCATGTAAAAATAGCGACATTTGTCGATGCCACAGTGATTGATTTGTATTCAAGAGTCTGGTCGAGGCAGCAGGGGATTTTGTATAGACGTAAGCCCATCTATCAACTCCGCAACGAACTGCATATCGTGCGATCAACCACTATACCAACGTGGAAGCAGAAATACAACTCACTGTTGCCCCATGTTCGGTCCGCCAAGCTCGTCCGAGAAGTGAAGTTCTCCAGGTGCAAAGCGAACAACTCATACTTACACCCGCCTTACAAGTAAAGCCTGAGCTGCATGTGTCGTGGGATGCACTGCTCGAGCCACGAACTCCATCTAAAGTCGTGCACACACTGACAAACATGGATGTTGTCAAAGCAGCAGGGATAACGAGAAGGGAACATGACTTGGCTAGGTAATATGGGGTGTTTCTGCCGTCGGGGGAATCTCAAATAACAACTCTGACACTGGCGATAGGAAGACAGGTTTTTGGAAAGCACCCGGCAATTCCATCAAGATAGTTACAGCTGGCGACTTTCATGGAGACTTCAGGGAGAGAGTATCATAGGCAGAACTACAGGGTAGGCGGATAAACAATCCAGAACATGTGAAATGTCAACGTACGAACTTTAAGTAGCGATTGGGATATGCACCTTGTAGGCAAGGCCAAATATTCTATCAGAATTAGTCCACGTATTAATCACGGTTGATCTCAGATAGGTGCAGGGGGCGAGTGTGGAATGTGAGACCTAGCGCGTTCAGAATCACGACACATGGCCCTGGAAAGTCCTGGCGACGGATAGAGGTCACCACCTGACGTGTCGGGAACCCTTGATGATGAAACCCCGTCTGCCTCGGGCCTACGCATAGTCTAGATGCACTAGACTTTTCCTTTTAATCACACACGGTCATCTAAACACTTGGAGCTCTGGAGAGTGCATCCGATATTCGCCCAGACTACAATCCGAATGTATACTGATGGGATATTTCGAGTAACGAAGAGTGAGAAGATTGGTACTTGCTTGGCGGTAGTTCCCTTTGCCGTTGGGGAGTACGATTTGTAGATGGACCTCTTATAGGCAGCTGCGCTATGGCGGGGACGTCGTGGTTACAACGATGATGTCCAACCTCGCTGAAGAGCGGAGTTTCAATTCATTAGTACTTGCTACCAATGTGCGGAAATCACTTTCAGTGTAAACCACCCAGCTAATGTGCACGCAGAGCGTGAATGCTTCACTCGCCCAGAAGTTTGTGGCACTCGTACACTATCATCAACTTGTCGATAGGCCCACACGGCACGTGTATTTCCATGGGGATAGAATTTTAATGAAACACAAACTTCGAAAGCGCGCTGGGCGCAAGACACGACACCCAAAAGTTTTGATATAGTGCCATATATCTTTAGGTCTATCAAATGAACGCACGTGCTATGATCCATGCGTTAGATCAGTCTAGGTGGCAAGGGACCGGGTGAAAATTCCACCGTCGTGACGCGGCGCGCTGAGCACTATTCCATCCTCTGCGGACAAATAAGCGAGACAAGAAAATAATCATTCTGGTAAGAACCCAATAGTCATGGCTCGACCCATAGAGATACACATGAACTGCACTTCACGACACGGAGAAAGGATTAAGACGGCAATACCGGCCCATCGTCATTCCAATAGTGGATACACAAAATCAAGATGTAAGTGGGTTGATTACTACAGGTCCTAGCTTGAGTTACTTATCATTTGGCAGTTCCAGCGCACTTACTAACGTGAAGCGGACTCAAGCGCTAGATAACATAGGCACCTCGGCTGCACCTGGCACGTCGTCTGCCTGCATGGTCCCAAGCCTGTGGAGTCCCAGCTATTTAATATAAAATCCTCGACACCAATGGTAGTTCGAGTCAAGATTGCGTTTGAAATGTTCATCCAACCAAAGGTGATCAATACCGAATGGGTAGAAATTATTGTGCAACCGCTTGTAGAATTTGCTTGATTCCAATGCATTTTGCAGCTGACAGGGGTTTAGCTGGGCAAATGGAAGATCCCTCGCCAACATGTAAAACAGTGTTGGATGGTAAGGCAAAGTTTGAATTGTAATAAAAATACACGCAGATCTAGCCAGACTCCTGGATATCCTGTCTAAAATTATTTACAGCACTCAACTTTATTTGTTTCAAAAGGCTGCCCCACATTCGGAGAGACCTAATGAGCACAAGTAACCGCCAGAATCCTATGGACCCAAGACAGTTGTACGAAAAACGCACGCAAGGCGGAGCATTACTGGACAGCTATCGATAAAACTACTTTGAGATGTTAGCAAAGCAGTTACCGGCACTAGCCCTTCTTCCTTCTTCATGATCTGTCTTGACGATCTTCAACTTTGATGTTGGCTGAATACACCATTTTTTGTGCATTGGTGGGAAATCGCACGCAAGTCGAGTAACATGAACGTGTTTTATCAATTTGCGAGGAAGTTTTTCTAATGTTATATTATGCTAGAGTCTGCTCGATAAAAACCCGGAAATTCGTGCAGTAATAAGAATATCGATCATCTGCGTATCGTGTAAT
Organism: Suillus plorans; assembly: GCF_016647745.1. Lineage (NCBI taxonomy): Eukaryota > Fungi > Basidiomycota > Agaricomycetes > Boletales > Suillaceae > Suillus > Suillus plorans. The sequence continues at coordinate 503,227 of NW_024537395.1, forward strand.
CAATTGACCACTGGGTCAACGTGAAAGCAGAAAGACGACTCACTGTCACGAACATCCTCGGTCTTCGAAGCCAATCGAGAGAAGGCTACTGGCAGTACCAGACTTGGTTTGGGCCGCTGAGATTCTATTGATACAAGGCGCAAGGGGTAAGTTATGGAGCTGAATCTCGGATCCAAAGCGGATGGATCATACTCACACCCAACTTGCAAGTAAGGCCTGAGCAGCATGGATCGCCTCCCACGTTACTCGCGCCACAAAGCCCGTTTTGGTCTGTGCATGCACTGACAGACATTATGGATGCTGTCAGAGTAGCAACAACAGCAAGGAGTAATGAAAAACGCATGTCTTGGGTTAGATAATTTGGATGCGTCGAGGGGATCCCGAATGATAATTCTGAGAGTCGACAGCTTGCTTATATATCCTAAAATCGTGATTTTGGTAAGCACAGGCTCGGTAGTTCTATCAGAATGGTTGCCGCTGGCAGATTTCGGTGTTGGCATAGCCAGAGTCACATAGTCGGCGGATAAACATGTAAACTGAGTTTATCACAAGCTCTAAATCCACGGTAGTGATAGGAACGACCTGGCCTGACTAGCAAGGGATGGTAGTGAAGAGGTATCAATGCCTTTTGAATGCGAGATGCGAATATCTTGCCTGCCGGTTGAACGCACCAAGTGACTGTTATCCGTGCAAACAAATAAGCAAGATGAGAAGATGGTTACTCCGGAGTCACAGAAGTAAGGTCCACTTGCGGTTAAGATAATAAGGAGTTGGACTTGATAAATTATGCGTTTCGCACCCGACCTGACGAAAGTTTCGCTTGGCTTGGCTGATCGATGTTCCTAGTACGTTAGTGACACGCAGAGTCCAGACATGCCTGCCTGACCTACTAGTAGTCGAAAACTTCTTTGACAAGTTATGAAGCAAGCCGCAGCTTGAACTTCCGAGTCCCGTCGGGCACCCTGAGACAAACAAGTACAACTTGAAGCTGCGAGCCCCGGACGGCAATTCTAGAGTGTTACTAACCATAATAGACTAATAGTACTTGGAGAGCCAGACCACCGTGCTCTGCTTCCAAGGCTTCTACTACTTCTCAGAACCCTTCCTTGTAAGGTAACTTAACGTTGGAAAATTTTATCGACCTTCAGTTATAATGTGCGTACGTAGAAGTTTAGGCTGCAAGAAATAAATTTTGCGAGAACAGATAATGTACCAAGTGTCCCGACCTTCATGTACACAGTCAGCTGACGGAAACTTTTCCAAACCAGCCCATTGATCATAGTAGTCGTTGCAGACATGCTGCATCTCGAACATGGTAATTGCGACTTCTGTGTTTCTTTCACCGAAAATGCCCTGTCCGTCGCTGACTGAACTGATGAACACCATAGGATATCAGCACCGCGTCTTAATAATCAAAATGACTATTTGCTGACGATGTCGCCTCCAGAGGCAGTCACGCTACATGTACTAGCTCGGTGAGTAGTAATTTGGTGCAATAGATGTTCACCATGCCCTCCAGGATGTCTGTGACTCTTGTCCTTCGGCTGATGCCTTCATTGCACGAGAATTGTTACCAGCCTAGCCTGTTGCGGCGGCTGTGTCTCCCGCAAGTGATAGCAGTGATGGGTGTTTTGATCCTTTATTTTATGTCTTTAGCTTCGAAATTCTATTGATTTGTGTTCGTTGAGTGCGCTGCTGGACGTGGTTTGGCTGGGGGATACAATATGAATCATCTTGTAGACTGTTGTGTGATGAATATTGATTAATTGGGTTTGCAGCTATCGAGTGGGTATTGCAAACTTGACCAGGACATCACAACATGCTCAGACTTCAAGCTCAAGCTTCAAGATTCGGTCCAGTCTGACAACGGTCCCAAGTTGTGGTGCTCAGGTGGCACTGGACAGAACGAAGTATGAGAAAGTCGATAAGACCAGCATTGCAATGCCCACAGACTTGAATTCTAAAGGGGATGTTCCATTCGGTGGCGGGTCTTCACTTTTGCCTAATGTTTGTCCGCAGCGCCGTTGGCTAAACCTTTGCACAGAAACGTCCCGTTAAACCTCGTGAGCTCGTCGCATAGTAAGCACTATTTGATATCAAACGTCCATTTGACCCACCATCATGAATCATGATAGCAGTGGAGCAACCATTTTTTCGGTGTATCGGCACAGGTACAGGCACGGTCTGGGATGACCAGGACATACGTAAAAGATGGGCTCACTGACTTTGTGAGCTACTCCTCGGCCTGGCCCGGCGCCCTTCTGCGTTCAATGTGTTTTTTACTTCAAGTTTGCCATCCATCGTATGCTTAGCTATACAAGGAGTCGGCTGCCAAAAAAAAGTGAACAAGAGGAATTAGAGGGGACCGAAAGGGCAGCCATCCATAACACCGGCGCTACACAGAGAGATGTGGCAGAACGGACAGACCAATGTACAGAGACTAACATGCTGACAGCAAGAAACGCGTCCCGGTGGAAGATATGTGTACAACCGATCATCCCGGATGTTTCATATTGTTTGTTGATGTTTAAAAATGTCATGAACTGGATGAGTCTACAATATCTAGTAACCGGGTTGAAATCACTAGCCTAGGATGGCCTAAGTAGGAGATGTCAATCACATACTACGAATTCTATGACGAGCGGTTCACCGATGCGTGTGGGTCATTTTCGAGGTCTGTTACGGTCTGTTGTCTATACCTTGTTTGCTCGGATTGCAGAAACCGAGCAAAGATCCGAGTAATATCAAGGTACAGGCTGTCCGTTCCTCACAATCTGCGCACCCCACCCCCAAGATTAAAAGAGATACATCGTTATCGTAAGTACTTTAAATTGATGATGGGTACCGAGTGACGATACCTTACAATTTGTTTCCCAACTCTCACCTCCACTACCAATGGCTCTAGAGCATGTTAGCTCCCAGCGGCTGCATTCAGAAACGAAGGCAGATGACTCAATCAAAGTCGATGTTACCGACGACGTGGATTTTGTTGCTTATTACGAGCGGGCTTCTGGCCGTTTAGTAGTGGACCCCGAGTATGTGGTTGTTGCTCCCATATCCTAAGTCTATCGTGACTCATTTGTGACTCACGAGACAGGCAAAGGTCGAGTTTGGGGAGGTGATGGCCTCTAGGCTCAAGCTTAGCCCTGATGGGCTGAAGGTTCTCTGGCCTCAACCCGCTGACGACCCAAATGACCCACAAAATGCTCGTCATTTCTCATTATCGTGTCCCTTTCACTAACACTAAGCTATTCATTCGTAGTGGACCGATTTCCGCAAGACTGTGCACCTGATCATCATTACAATGTCTGCAGTGGTACCTGACTTCGACTCTGGAATTGGTATGTATCCCACCCTCGCTCAATATCCATAGTAGTGTCATCGTGGAATACTTTTTTTGGCAGGAACTGCGTCGATATTTAGCCTCGCTCAAACTTATGACACGACCTCGGGTGTCATCAATGATTTGACATCAAAGTGCGTGATGCATCAATCGTTACTAACATTCAACAACAATTCCCTGAAGCTGGAGCATCTTCCTTTTGGGTGAGATCACACCATTACATGAGAATAGCCTCTTCTCATCTGTAGTCCAGGTTGGGGAGGCATCTTCTGGGTCATGCTCATGAGACGGTATGGTCGGCTGCCAGTACTCTTCTGGAGTCAGGTATATATCTCTAGTGATTTAGCCGATATGAACCCTGAAACCTTGAGTGCAGCTTTTTGCGTTTGCATTCTTGATTGGTGCCACATTGGCGCCGAATCTAGCCACCTTTGCAGGTATTTACACAATAATTTGGTATTCATTGGACAATGTTAACTTTTGATGAAGGGATGCGCTGCTTGACCGCATTCTTTGGGCAGGTCGTCATGTTATCCATGCCTGCGGTAAACTGACTACGGTTTCAGAACGTGTCCCCAGGTGACAGTATGATTAGTGGCAATTCTCATGGTAGCTTCAACATTCACCAACCTCCAAGGGTCTTTATGTCGTGACGGATATCTTCCCCTTCCATCTTCAAGCACGGAAGCTGAACATCTGGACTTCGGGTTTCGTTCTGTCAGAAATGAATTCCTTTATTGGGAGAAACATTTCTCACTATCTCATAGATCGCCTTACCTATCACCATTTGTATTTGGCTTTCTTGTAGCGCGTGTGAGGTACGTCTTACATATGCTGTCCTTGATTCAGAGTACTCATCAATTGTTGGATAGCTGGAGATGGGCCTATGCTATAGGATCTATTTACAGCGCCGTCGTATTATTTCTCATTGTGTTTTTCATGGAAGAAACGTACGCTCTGTTATATTGTTTCTTAGGGCAGTGGCGTTGACTTTTGCTGAACCAGTATGTATGATCGTCACCTTGATTTGAAGCCACTGCACATTTCTACGGGACTGCGATATCGATTTAAAACTTTGATAGGCGTCACTGGGTACAAGATGGCAAAATACAGACCACGATGGCCGGAAGTTATATTGGCATCTTTGGATGTTGTTTGGCGTCCTCAGTTTTTCTTCATAGTTCTCTTTGAGGTGAGATGAATTGCATTGCTGACAATACTTAGTACATTTGCTGACCTTTTCGAAAGGCATTGGTTTTCGGGTTCTCGATCGGTGTGAACGTGAGCGTTTCCGTTTCGACCTGCAGTAATAAACTTATCGACTTTTGTAGGGGACAAATGTTATCTTCATGAAATCTCCTCCTCCCGTCGGATTTGGCTTCAGCCAATATGCCGTGGCTGGAGCATATGCGACTCCAATTGCAAGTTTTTTCCATTTATGAAGTATGCATGATTACCGTTCTCAGAATGGAATTTTTAGGTCGCTGTCCTTCTTGGCGAGTTCATTGGACGTTACGTCAATGAATTCATTATGGATCTGCATATTCGCAAAACGGTGGTTTCTTTGAGGCCGAGAGCCGCTTGTGGTATGCAAACTCAACTGATGGTCTAAGGTTAGAGCTGAGAATTTGTGTAGGACCTGTTACTTAGCCATGCCGCTTTATATCTGTGGCTTTTTGACGCTGGGTGCTGGGATACAAAATCTCAGCGAAGCCGCTCTCATCATGGGCTGGGGCATTGCGATCGTTGCAATCACCCTCAACACTGTTGTAGTGTGTAAGTCTCGGATCCAATATCTCAAGTGTCGTGGGATAACTCAAGGAGCATTAATGTAGACGCATATTGTAATGACTGCTTCCCTCGTAGGGCGGTGGGTGACGCATATATACTTATTTGCATTTCAGTGATATGACCTCCCCTTCTAGGGCGAAGTCAGTGCCCTGCTAAACCTTACAAGAGCATTGGGCGGTGAGTTACAACGATGCATGATTTGTCCAACATTCACGATTGTGGCCTAGGTTTCGGAATCGCATATTTCCAAGTCCCATGGGCTACAAAATCTGGAGGATTGATGGTGTTTGGTGTTGAAGCAGCGCAAGTGACATCGCTTGACACACTCGAAGAGTCTGACGGTTGTTATAGGCTTGTGATTGGCATGTTTTTCATCGCCGTTCCTATGACACAACTGAAGGGAAGCTACTTCCGAGTAAGTGCGGTTCTTTTCATTTGTGTTACAGCCTTGAATTTGTACATCAAATATTAGGCACGTTATGCCTTATAATTGGCATTGACTTCAGAACCAGAAGAATCATTCAGAGTTAGACATGTATGCTTCCTAGTTACTTTGTTATACAATCAAGTATGTACCTGCGAGCGTCTACAATGCCATGTTTTGGTGTATGCAACAAATTACCTCCAACATGCCCTTTCGCGACATCAGTTGCAATGTAAAACTGTCAATCTCTATGAGTTGGCAATGGCATGGGCAACCTGTGGGTATCCACAAGCTTACCTGTACCCATACCCACGGCCCAAGGGTATGCTTGGGTATGTGTGTGCTCGCGTCAATCTTGCAGTTTCACTCCACAGCGGTGATGAACTATGTTACAGCGCGCTCGATAGTGTCACAGTATGCCCGTACCCACCTTGGACAACCGCAAGTAAGAGCCTCATCAATTCTCGGATGTATTTGGAGGACTTGACCCACCTGTGTACATTTGCACGTGCTGATGAAATACAGAAGATGAGGGTTCAGAGTGACTGCTGATACTTTCCATCTGGGAGAGCATATATGCGAGACAGGGGAGCGGAGCAGGAAGAAAATCGGATATTATCCACACCATATGCGCAGCACGGTCGACAACAACGTTCTTGTATGGTACTTTGGCCCCATTCAGATCTGGGAGACACAATTATTACATGCCAAAATATACCGATCATGGTTTGGTGCCTCGGAGGACACGAATTTAGGGAGACGAGAACGAGACAAATATTGCCTATATGTTGGTATCAGCATAACAAAATAAAGAAAGACACATGGCTACTTCACAGTGTAAATGAGAAAGGTTTCTGTTTTGGAGCAGCTTTTGGATATGGAGACGAGTGACATGGAAATGAGAGGGTTCTGGATGCCCAGCGGGCCGTTGTATCTGAGTTGGAGACAAACAAGTACAACTTCAAGTTGCAGCTTGCTGGTATTTGCAAGCCAAACATTGCCTGAACTTAGCAATTCGAGAGAGAACATACCGCTTGTTACCAGCCATAATGTCATTCAGCGATCAGGGGATACAGAACGCTTCAGATACACATCATTTTCCCTCTTACGACCACCGTATAGGAACGTGCACCACCCCAACCGAGTTTGCACAACGAATGGTGACCTCCAAGTCGTGCTTGAGAACCCATTGTTTCGAACGCTGACTCAACCCAAATATTCTGTTCTTATCCGTTTATTTCAGGACACGTCCGATGCTGCTGGATTGGCGCTCATTATCCAAATGGAAAGAATGCGCGTGGCGGAAGTTATAGCTGCCAGAGACACCGTTGTCGAACGCCTCGAAGACGCTTACATATCTGTTCGGCAAAAGTCAGCAACGATCGATCGACTTCAGCGCGAGCTAGACGATCTGAGGCGCCCTTCTACCCCTGCGACATCTGTGGCGAGGGATGATGATTCATCTACGCAGCCTCCGGTGCAAGACATTGCTACGTCATTCGATATTCCACAACCAGCTCCGAGAGAAGGGGACGGTAATTGTCAGAATACATCCGCCCAAGTCTTGCCTTGGCAGGTGCCTCTTGTACGACGGAGTATCTTGACTGGCGCGGAGCTCAATCGATGACTTATATTTTTTCCAGAACACTCCGAACAGACCTGGATCTACAGGCCTACCTCCCACGCCACCGCTAGATTCCCGCCCAGGAAGCCGGTGTGATTCCAATTTTTTCAGTCCATCTTTTCAATCAAACCATTGCGCACGTCTTAAAAATTCTTTCGATTCGCACCGCTCTGAAACCGTCGACTTCGACCATCCGGTAAGCCAATATATGCGCTTTTTCCTGCCGAGTCGAGGGAATCTGATGTTCAGAATATTACCGAACCACTTCTGCTTGGCGATGGACCTGAGAAATTGATTCTCGCAAGACAAGCATTTCTTGCGACGCTTCCCCTCCCTGCTGACATCCCAGACGACGCTCTAAACCCAATTGTCATTCCTCAGCCATATACCCTGCATGAATTCTTGGGCAATACTTCTGGTGTCAGTGCCCTGTATATATCTACGTGGAAGTCTATTCACGTCTCATACAGACTCTCAAAAGCTCGTAAGATAGTATAGAGCTCACACGAAGTTCATGGGCAATGAATGTCTTTTCCTAGCCTGTCAAACTATCGTGTCCTCGGCCAACTGACAACATACTGGTGCCCAGAGCGCGAAGAACATGGATATTTGCTTACCCCCGTTTTCAAGTGTAGCACCAATCCCCGAGTAACAACAGCACATCGATGGACTGTGGCGGATGTGATCGGCACCATGGACAGGCCTACTGGTTTGTTGCGTCTCATTTAATCTGGTTTTGTTGATGTCGCTCTCATTCTGGTTAGAGTGCTTCTACAACAAGGACGGGAAGTGGTACTACGCTGGCGTATACAAGGCTTTTCGCATGGACGATCTAACCACGGAAGAGTGGGAGGCTCTTTCAATCGAGGTGAAGCAAGATAATTTTGCACTATTTCTATCATCATGACTTGGACCTAGACGACGCAAACTCTTATCAAGGAGACTCTAGCTGGCCGAAAGAACCTCTCGCCCCAGAACCTCTACGAGACTGGACAGTTGTATGCTGTTGGTGCCCTTCGTGTTGCGTGTATCGGACTGCAGTGTGTAGGATTCAGCTCTGCGATGTATCGCGCGGTCTTGGAACAAGCAGCTCTAGGGAAATGGCGCGGAATAGGCTGGTCGGTACCCACCACGATATCATCCAGTGACACAACAATTGAAGGCGATGGAATATCTGGACCTTGAGCTTGCTTGGTTTTGCATCGAGGACTCTTTGCAACTTTGGAATCATACCCCGTTCTGGCTGTTCCGCTTGGTTTGGTCATGGACAATAAGGACTTTATGGACAACTGGTTTTGTACTGCAGCTGTAACAATCATGTTAAATACAAGATTCCACGGCAAAATGCGTGATGGAGAGGTGTATGAACATGTGCAGTGATAAATCATAGTTTAACCTGTGGTGCAATCCCATGACTTGATAATGTTGCGCCACCGTCCAAAAGGATATGTGCGCCTGTGACATGCGCACTGGCGGGGGACGTAAGGAAGAGCGCGAGACCAGCGAGGTCCGAAGGGCGGCCAACACGACCCATTGGTTGTTGAGATAAGATTTTTGTCTCGCCTGCGTTCTTGAATCCGAAGGCCGTCATCTTTGTGGGAAATATCCTGTCGAGGGAATAAGCTGGGATTCAAGTGACAGTGTGTTAAGTACATACCCAGGGCAGATCGCGTTAACACTACAAACGAAGAAATCAGGAGTAAATAGTATAAACTGAAGTTACTACATACGTGATCTTCTGTGGTCCCAACTTGACGGCCAGTATTGATGTCAGATGATTCACTACGAAGACTTTCAGTGTAGCCCTACACAACCTCGTCGACAGATATTTTCTTACCTGCAGCCTTACTGACACTGTCTTGAAGAGAACAAGATAGCATCAGGCTCATCATGGGGCATAACACAATGACGCACAACTCCATGTCCCATTTCCATCTGCGCTAACCAGGCCTTCTGCATGAGGTGTCACACTCGCAGTTGACGAAATATTAATCACGCGGCCAGGATCGAGTGCGCTCGCATCCTTTGCAAGCCATGTTGACAACCTACTAGCTCGTAAGTTTTTAAAATATGAGGTACGTAAATAATACTTACCCGGATGTCACTTGGCATACCGAAACTCAATAATGACTACCGAAAGACAAGGTTTCACTCACAGTAAAACAAGCTCTTGACGTTCACAGCCATGACATGATCCCACCCCTTGTCTTCTGGAAAGTTTTCGAAGGACGCTCCCCACGAGACGCCTGAATTATTCACAAGGATGTGTAATCTCTTCGCAGGCTCTCGGACCTCGAGAGCGGATATCAGAGCGTCTGTACCAGCTTTCGACTTGGTGTCATGAGTGAGTACAGCAAGTTGATAGTTTCCCGGGGCGTCTACATACGCTGAGGTTTGCTACGATGTAGTCTGCGGAACCAGGGCCTTTGGCATTAAGCTCAGCCACTGCCTATGGGTTGTTGGAACTTTGACTGCGCTTGGGAAACCGATGCACGCACCTCCTTCAATTGGGATTCCTTCCTAGCAGCAATATAGACCTTTGCACCATTCTGTACGAGTGCTGAGGCAATGGTCTTTCCAATACCGGTACCGCCGCCTGTGACGAGGGCTGATGGAACGATGGTTAGTAACCCATCATGGAACGTGGCACTGCCATGATACGTACCGATCTTGCCCTTCACATTGAACAGCGACTGAACAGAAAGATCTGGAATGCGACGAGCGCTCAAGATCAGAGTTTCGCAAATATTTGAAAAAAAAAAATCGAGTACCAGGTGGGGACATGTTGTTTGTAAGACCTGAGGTAGACGAAATCAATCTAAATCCATGGGGAGAAACACAGACTTCGGCAAGAGAAGCGGGTATCTAGTAGCCGAATACCGGAGAACTAGTCTCGTGAACGGTGAACCAGCCGCACTTTGAAACTCCGCATATACCCAAAATGGTACCGCGTTGTCATAAACGCGTCGCGTCCTCTCTGTCCTGCAAATCATACCAGACACAAGGAACGAGGACAGGCTAGTATGTGTGTTTTGAAGTGACGCATATGATCTCAACAGCCAACGCTATCCTCACTTGAACCTGCAGTGACCCTGCGCAGCGACAAAGTTGAGAAGTTGATGCTCGATCCAATATGTACTTGGTACCTAGGTCATTATATAATCTGCCGGTGACTCAATTAATGAATCTTTTCTTGATCCCCATCCTCACCTGTGAGCAACTTCAAAGTGTTTTGGGCTACGAAATTAAGAATTCTCGCCCCAGCGGAGATTGCTGGTCACGAGAGACTTAGTAATTCAGGTAGGAGGCTCTACGACTTTGGATCATTGCGCATCCCGCAGTTCCATGGCGTCATGCTTATGAGATATTTTCATCCACATTAACAATCAGCGGACCAGGAGGTATAGAATTGATAACATGATATGTAAGCCATAACGGCTTCCCCGGCCCTTGGAAACGTAGATAAGTAGGATATAACTTACTCGTGATACCAACTTGAAGGACACTTTCATTCCGCATTTCATCCCGCACAAACGGACTAACCATGGCCTCTGACACCAGCGGCATCCTCAACTACATGTTTGGTCCGTCTGACGGCTCTCGCCCTTACAATACCATCAACTCAGATAGCGCCACCGGAAGGCCAGTCCGCAACTGGACCGAGGACAAGCATGATATACGAATCGAGGATGTGCGCGGGAAGGAGGAGCTTTATAAGCTCGACACTGCTGGGTTTCAGTATGGGCGAGAAGCGGCGAAGCATACCAGCTTCTTGAATGATGATGAGATTGAGCGCGAATACTACCCCGAGAGCATCGACCTTATCAAGAGGGTTACGGGAGCAACCAGCATTGTCATCTTCGATCATAGTACGTTGACCACCACCAATTTGAAACGACGTCTTCATGTCCAATTTGTGTCACAGCTATTCGTCGCCGTCGCCCAGATGAGATAGACGATGGCCCACAGAAACGTCAACCAGTTCCGCTGGTTCATGTGGACCAAACGACTGCATCGTCCATTGCTCGTGTTCACAGGCATCTCCCGCCAACAGAAGCTCCTTCCCTCCTTCGAAGACGTTTCCAACTCATTAACCTTTGGCGTCCTATATCACATGCGGCTGTAGATTGGCCGCTTGCACTATGTGACTTCCGGAGTGTTGATTACGAGAAAGACTTGGTGCCTGTCGCTCTTGTATACCCTGACCGCGAGGGTGAGACATTTGGAGTCAAACACAACCCAAACCACCAGTGGAAATACCTGAAGGCGATGACCCCAGAAGAGTTTGCTCTTATCAAATGGTGAGTGAAGTCACTCGGGGAAGATTGTTGTCGTGCTAAAAGGGTTTCAGCTTTGACTCGGTGCATGATGGCAGTGTCGCAAGGCTCGCGCCTCATACTGGCTTCGAAGACCCGAACACTCCAGAGGGAGCACCGCTTCGTGAATCCATCGAGCTGAGGGCCCTGGTATTCTATGATTAGAAGGCGTTTTTTCGAGTGGCGTTAAGAATTAACAGAGAAATCGTACCCCGTTTCGTTGCTGTATTTAGAAACCATCTTTCTTTCGCCATGGTACGATAGATCAGACAATCAATGGGGCGAATGCACAGAGGTGCACATTCCCTTCTCAGACAAGACGGCTGGTTCACGAATCAACGAGGGTACCAAGGTCCAACAGTACTTATTACTGGAATTTCCGGGAAAAGCCGGGCTACTTTACTCATTCAATAAACGGCTACTACTCAGTGAACACTTTGACGATAGCAAGTCCTGTACTACTGCACGAATTTCCATCGTACGACGTATCCGCAACATATCACTAAAATTTTCTGTCCAGATTGCCATCTATATTTTTCTTTCTATGAACCAAGCAGAAATGTATCATTCTATCTCGCTTCCGTGATCTTGTCTCTCCGCCGTCAATTCTTAGTTCCTCTAACATCCAATATCGAAGGTCACAGCGCGCTGTATAGGGCAGTTGTGAACGACCAGCGATAAATCCTCTCAATGTTTTCTGGATTCATGTACTGATTATCCTCGGCTTGCTTTTTCGAATCGCGTCTCGTGCATAACGACAAACGACCACGCATTGTTTACATAGCTGGAGCTGAGAGACAATCTGAACCGTGAGTGCATAGTCCAAGTAATGCTCACCATTCATTAATGCATCATTTACTACACAATCAGCCGAGGACGAATCTCTGAGGCACTTTTTGAGTTGTCCACCAAGATGAGATCCAAGTGCCTGAGGTTGACAAGAACAAAGTCACTGTTTCTTTCTACTTCAGGATGTGACAGGAATGCCTCCGCATTGCAGAGAACGTGAGCGTTGAATTTGTGGCGGCGGGTATGTGGTCAACATCTTTACACGCTGACGCCTGCAGGAACCATACGGTAGTCGCATTTTGAGGAGCGGCCTGGTGAAGGGAGTTGATGCGTCGTGTTAGGTCTTGCTCAGCCTAGTGCGATAGCGCATCTGGATGTTGTATTTGGGTCGCTTTCAACTCAGAAGTAGGTTTACTTATACTTGTTCCGATGAAGGCGTGCTAATGATTTTTCTTGTTTACAGATGATCTATATTACTCACTTCTGGTGGTCTCGAAGAATTCATTTCCCTCACGTCAGCTGCATTAGCATGTGCGGTCATTCGGGCGATCGGGTCATATACGAATAAGTCTACGTTCTGCCTTGAGTGTTCTTCTGGATTCTATATCTGTGGGGGCGGCGATTTTACCGACAACGCCACGCCATGCTGTGGCAAAGTCCTGGCGATCAGATTTGAGTTGTAATTGCGTCCGTCCTGTTCTGATCGTGGAGTTTACCGTAGTTCTATCACAGGGCACAGGCTGGAGGCTGGCTGGTGACTCGTGTGCATCATTACAATCACCCGTCGCAGTTGGGCCCCCTTGTCGACTTTCTGACCTTTCACAGACTGTGCCCAACCTCCCGCGCAACATAGCGTTATATGGGTTGCGAGTCGTGGATTTTCTTTGCACCCGTACTCCGGTTTTCAGAAATTAATCACATACAATGGGATGTCAGGGCTGCGAGAGGCCTGCGTTCATAATCGGCCATCAAGGCATGCACGAACCGCTGGCCGACGATGACACATCTACGCTGTATGCGCGCCCGGCGGTGAGAAAAAGAAACTACGCACCTAGAAGAGAACACTGCATCGTTACAGCACAGATCTGTGATCGATCAAAATACCACAGCTAGCCAGATCTTGCACCAAAAGTCAAAATTCTCACCAAAGGATAGCCGGCGGGGACTTGGTGGCTCTGGGAGTTGCCTTTTGCACTCACAGCAAATGCTCTGTCTCCGATCGCTGACTTAGAAGCATGGGGGGGGGTTTCCCTACCGCCTCCGAGATCTTTCGATTCCATCAACGAAAATCTCCATTCTGAAGATCGCTGACAAGGAGTTGTCCTGGAATCAGTATTGGCTTTCAAACTTCCATCCTCTTGTTTTGACCTTCGCGTCGGTGGTGTGAAATCTGTGTTATACAAAGGCTAGTTCACGTACGCTCGTAATAAAAAAGGTGGACTGTCATCAGTTGTAAGTGCTGCACAGACATCACACATTCATCTACCAGGCGTACTGACCGATAAATGGCAATGTCAAAACCGTCGTCAAGAAATTCTCCGCCGTTGTCATCCGGGACTTATTTATTTTGGGTACTCCGTCCCAACTTGAATAGCTCTACGCAGCCACGGATGCGACAGAAGTAGAACATAGCGTATATGTGTGTAAGCTCGAGATCTTTCATTGTTACATTTGTCTGAACGTTGTTTTAAGTACCGCGTAATGTTAGCTTCATGAGAGATTACTCTTAGGGGAAGCCGATTCTGCTTTCCATAGAGGCTCAATCTTGGCCCTATTGATCCATCAAGCAACACTTTCTATTGGTGCTATCTACACCAGTGATACCTTTGGCGGATGGTCTAGAGCTGGTCTTGCTGACTTGTTTTCAGATCAATTTCAATGGATTCTTAGCGACGTCTCCATAGGAAACATGTTCACCATCTTTGATGTCGGACAAACCAGAGTTGGCTTTGCGAACCTTACATGAGCTGCAGTAACAGTTACCTGGCTGACAGAAATCGCACTTGAGCAGGACATTGTAGCTTCTGTGAACATTGCTTTGGACCGCGGTGTTTACGAAACTGATGACACTTACAATTCAGACTTGGAGAGAGCCTTCTCTTCTTGTATATTACGTTAAATCAGTAAGCCAGTACCACGACCCATAAATATAAGACTCTCGTCACCATTGATCCAGCCATTCTGCCTGACCTTGAATGCCATTAGTTGACATATCGTGCACCCCACGCCTCCTGCGATAATGAATCAAGTACCATTGTATCGCATCATTTAATTTCCAATGCATCACCTCTCAGCTTTTGAACCGATCTCAGAGGCTCAATGCGTAGTAGCACCAGAATTCAGCGTTCAGCCTGGCTTTTGCGAACGTGTGGTGCGCATGCAGCCGCGTGATTTTTGATACCACGTGGATTTAAATTTGCCTGGTTAGGCGGCCGCGCGCGGCGATCACATCACGAGCACATTCTCTGTTTGTCCCCCCAACATGTGTACCGCCTGGGATGGCAGCCTGCCATCTCGCGAGTGTCTGAAACATCAGGTACGTAGCGAACGCCTACTAGGACTTACTGGGCATACTGAAAATCAATGGTTACCACCGAAGGGTGGCAGGAGCTTTCATAATAAAACCAGTTCTTCACGTCGGGGATCACGACTCGCAAGTATGTGCATATGGGCAATTTCCCTCGCAGTCTCGCGGGTCTCCAGAATGAATATCAGAGCGGGGCCAGCGCCGGTTTTTGACCTAGGTATCGTGAGTGCGTACAATAAACACGGGTCATTCACATACGCCGGGGTTTGCTCCGCGGATGTTTGGCGTCCATTGTCTATTGATTGTCAAAGTTTTCCTGATGTGCAGCTCCTTCGGTGGGGTTCTTTCCTGGGAACAATATGAATCTTTGCGCCGTTCTTTACGAGTGCTGAGGCAAAGGTATCCGGGAATCGGCGAGAAGTGACACTAGTAGAGCAACCGAACACTGGCCGGGCAATGTCCGCCAATGAGCGAACACGCGAAAGAAGACTTCGCTTAGTAGTTTTGGTTCAACGTTGAACGCTGCGACCAGAATTGTACGCAAGACCTTTCGGCTATTAGGTTTGGTCACAAGGCTGGTTCATTTTTCATTTACACGAAGAGGCAGGCCAAGTTCGGTAGTTACAGGTCGGTAGTTGCGTGGCTCAGTGATACTAGCCGTCCTCGTGGTTACGGCGTCTTTTTGCCAGTGGTGTATTTGCAGTATGCACGTTGCACACTCATTATAATGGGCCATCTGTGAGGTGAGGACCCCCATTGGATATATCCTTTTTCTTCCACTGCAATGCGTGCTTTATCAGTGTTCTTAATCGCTGCCTTACAGGTGTTGGCGATTACTTTCCCGCAGCCACGACATCTTTCAATACCATTAACAAAGAGATCTACTCTCAGGACCGCTGATGGACATGGTTCTGTTGACCCTACTTCAATTATGGCTCATATTAGCAGCACAGTGGTGTAGGTGATTGTTCTTGTTCAGTGTTGTTCCCAACTGAGCAGATATTCAGCAAGTTACAGCGGGGCGCTGCTGCATTCGAGAGAAACACTGGCGCAGTTCTCTTCTCTGACTCCTCATCGCTAACAAAGCGTGTAGCGGCGTCCGGTTCTGACCCGCTGGCTGACGACTCAAACGAGCGTTGGTATGGAGAGATCGAAGTCGGCACTCCGCCGTATATATTTATCAGTTTGCATTTCCGACTTGATCGTGCTATGCATGACGCACTGATGCGAGCACCCCCAGTTGATTGCGACACTGGTTCGACGGACTTCTTTCTACCTGGACCAAGCTGCGGGGACTCGTGCAGCGGACATGACATTTACAACCCCAACAGTAGTTCGTCTGCTGAGCCCCTTGGTAAGACTTTCATGGTGGAGTACGGCGATGGTTCTATGGCTACAGGCGATCTATACACGGACACCGTGTCACTTGCTGGCTACAATGTGCGTAGTGTTCTTGTTGTCTTTCATTTTCATTTTTGAAGTACGTTGCAGGCCAATGCACAAACGCTTGGCGTTGCCTCGTTTTATTCATATGGGTTCTCGTCGGAGAACTTTGGTGCGGATGGGCTGATGGGAATGGGTTTCGAGTCCATTTCGGCATATGGCGCAAACTCCGTTTTCCAGACGTTGGTTTCACAAGGAGCTGTCCCAGAACCAGTGTTTGCTTTCAAACTTGCATCCTCTGGTTCTGAGCTTTACGTTGGTGGCGTGAACTCTGCGCTATATCGTGATCCGTTCACGTACACTCCGGTAACCAAGCAGGTGAGCGCTAGCCATCAGCTGCAAGTCGTAAACTACGTTGCTCAGACATCATGATTATTTGTGTATTTGCCAGGGTTACTGGCAGGTCACTGGTGATGCCATCGCGATCAATGGGAAAGAAATCGTCAATGATTTCTCTGCGATTATCGACACTGGGACCACGTTGATTTTGGGTGATACGACCTACGTCAGTCAGCTTTACGCAGTTATCAATGCGACAGAAGTAGGTGGAGGTGTATACTCGCGTAAGCATTTTAACAGCTTCATCGTTGTGTTTGTCTGAACGCTGGTTCAAGTACCATGTGATGCCATGCCAAATGTGACCATCACCCTTGGCGGGAAGTCATTTGCGATTTCCGCAGAGACCTTCAATTTTGGCACGTACGGTTCTTCAGGGAACACCTGCCTTGGTGGTATAGCAGGTGGTGATGGTCTTGGAGGTCGGTCTCGAATTGTTTAGAGCTCACCTTGCTGACATGTCTTCAGATGTATGGGTCCTTGGTGACGTCTTCATGAGAAACGTGTACACCGCCTTTGATGTCGGAAACTCTAGAGTTGGCTTCGCGGACCTTGCATGAGCTTCGATAACGCCTGTCTGATACCACCAATTAAAACCACACTCGAACATTGTAGCTTCTTTGGACACTGCTTTGGACTATGTAGGATGTTGCCGAAACTGACGTTTACGATTGGGACTTAACAAGGACTTCTTCTTGGACTGTTGCCGCATTATTTAATATCAATATGTAATATCAGTATCACGAACACACGTACATAATTCTTGTTACTTATTGTTCTATACATACTTGTTCTAGTGCCTGATCTTGTAAACACAACCATGTCGACACCCTCAACCAAGACTCTTGATCACATCGTGCATCTCACACCTCCTGGCTCAGTGGATGAGGTATCACGACAGTTCCGTGAACTTGGCTTCCAGTGCGTCACCTTTCAAGTTTTGAAAATATCTCAGGGAAAATTCCATGTGTAGTGTCCTCCCAGGCGGTACACACGCTGGGGGACTGACACAAAATGCGCTCGTGGTATGATCGCCTAACTTGAAGCATGTATCGGAATTCTATGTACTAACATTTTGGGCACAGGTACTGCAAGACGGCGCATACCTTGAGCTCATTTCTTTCACGCACCCAGCGTCGCATTACCCACCAGGATCACCTGAGCGCCAGAAACGGGATGCCGATCCCTGGGCATGGAAAGAACCTGGTTGGATTGACTATGCGTTCCTCGGGTCTTCCAGCACCTCAATATCAAAGCTTATAAACGCCCGAGCCAAGAAGGATAAGAGTGGGATTCGATATGATCCAGAAGTTGATGGAGGAAGAGAGCGCAGCGACGGCAAGGTATTAAAGTGGCGGATCTCTGCACCATCCCAGGATTCGGGCAGAGGAGTTGCCCCGTTCTTCTGCGGAGATGTCACACCAAGGGAATGGAGGGTATGTGTCTCGTTTAATACTCATCCGAGGCTATCTCAGATTAGAGTCTTTCAAGGTCCCACTCGATCCCCCTTCGAATGCAGAACATCCGTCAGGAGTACTCGGGGTTGCATACGTCCGAATCTTGGTGGAAGATGACGATCTGTCGGACGTGACAGCGGATATAACGTCGGTCATCGGTAGATCACCTGTGTCTCACACATCGCGAAGAGTTACTTGGGTACTTGACACACCTAGCACAGATGTCGCTGGGGGAAGACCCCGACTCATCATTAGCGTGCCAGAGACAGAGGGCGAACGCTGGACGTTGGAAGGGAGGGGCGAGGGTGTTTATGAGGTTGCGTTTCTCGTTAGTTCAGGAATGAAGGCAGGGCAATCCTGGACGCCATATGGAAAAATTGTTTGGTTAAAGGGGTAGCTCACGCCAAATATATGATCTTCTTGCTGAAATTTGGGCTAGCCGTTAAACGAATCCTTACCAGCAGTGTATTGGATATCCTCCAGTTGCAACTTTGGCCCAGTTAAGTTATCGTTTGCCCTAGAATATCAACAGGCCAAGCTCTCATGAAGCCAAATAATGTTAAGGAGACCCTATTTTATTAGCGATGAACTGAGTAGCAAAACCAAGTCAACAGTCCTAACATATAACACATCCACAACATATAATCTTGTGATGACCTTGGAGTGTCGTCCACCCGCGTGCGTCTCGCGTGCCAGGGCGCAAACTTCAAGCCCACCGCTCCGCTGCGCTTGCTGGAAATCGATGTCTATATTTTCTTTTGAAACAACTTTTCTCCATCTTGCTCCATCTCTTACGACATACTGCCAAGTTCCCCATCTCAACAATATTATAATGCGCTCTACCTCACTTTCCCGGTATCGTAAATGTGCAAATCAAACTGCGTCATCATGAGGTAGTGCGATGCGCTGTCAACAAATGTCCATTTACATCCGTGGCTAATCGATTGATCCTCCGAGTGTGTCGAGGAAACCGAATTATTGCTCTCTGACGTGATTGTATCATCTCCGCGCAACTAAACTTCGTACATCTTGTTGCTCTCATGTACAGGCGCAAAATATGTCCAGTCACTCGCGAGTGACCCGTATCCGCAATGCTCTGACCTGGGTGGGTACGGGTGGGCCTCTGAGAATTTTGGCATCCGCGAGTTGGGTGTGGCCCACCGTGTGGGTATAACCCGGGTCGATCGACCCATGTCGCCGCTCAGCCCCACAGCGTACCGTGCGCAAAGACTTGGATGCTATTTTGTCAGCAAAGGATGGACGACAACATATTGAATATTGATGCACAAAAAATCAACTATAATCAAAAGATCCCAGGAATAAGCCGGTATTTCACTTGCTTTGCCCAATTCTCCCATTCTTCTCCCAGAGCACGCTGCATCATCCGGTCCTCTATCACAGGTCGGTAGATAGAAGCATAACCAGCTATTGCGATGACTGCCGAAAAGCTAGTCATTGCTAACACTTCAATGAAAGGGATTTGTAAGATCCCAGACTGCCTCATCCACGATCCTCGACTTCCGTACAGGACGGCAATCCCGGTGCTTTGGAGAAGGAAACCAGTGTAGCTCGGGTGGCGCACTACTGAGTACGGCCCGCTTGTCACAAGTCTGTGCTCTTTTCTGACGCTGAGGTGGAAGCTCCAGAGCTTTCCCAACGTCGACATACAATAAAGCCTCAATGCGCCACCAATCACGATGGCAATACTGCCAACAAGGAAAGCAGGGGTGATTGGTGTAGGGCGAAGATTGCGTAAAAACCGCACAGCGCTAGCGCCATCTGGAATATGCGAGGGATATATATTTATAGCCAGGATGCTAGCCACTTCAGCACATGATGCCGCCCATGCGCTGAGCTGATATATCGTCGACAGATTAATAAAGACAACGACCGGAGGTCAGGAGCAACCTACCTCCAGTAACTTGGTACCGCGAAGTTTCAAAAACCATTCAAGGAAGAATTCGGACGACGAGGGCATCACCTTCTCTTTAGATGATGGTGGTGCAGAAGGATCAGTAATCGAAACATGGATGCCAATGGCCGAAACTAGGATGAAGGGGATCTTGAATAGACTCATGGTGCGCCACTGTACTTGACCTGGAAGTGTTGATAGGAACTGATCAAGTCGAGGAAGTTTTTATAGGGCAATGTCTGTTCTCAGTTACTTGCACATGATGCTTATTCTTCCTGGTGCAGGACGATGAATTTGAACCTATTAGGCCGAAATATCTTCGGGTCTTGCTGCTTATGACACCCGGCTCCTCGATAAAACGGGTGAGTGGTTACATATCTTAATTAAACTGGAAAAATGCCATGGTTAACGTTTCCGGGCCGTGTTGATTTGGCTGAGGTGCTCACCAGGTAAAGTCAATGGCGTTCCGACGGTAACATTTTCTGAGCTACACGGCAGGCGAGCGGCTCACGAGTTTTTGGGCCCGGCTTGGGCCGGCCCAGGGCTTCAAGCCGGGCCTTGCACATCACTAGTCGAGTTTTGAGCGCTAGGGACGCACTCAAGGTAAGTTTGACAGACAAGCAGAAGTAGTACTGCCGCCACCGGGTTGACAATTATTAATGTTTTATTACATTTAGGACCTGTCAAGTTAATGTCCTGAGATGTCTAATATGGCTCATTGCAGGCTCAAAAAAATATGCAACTCACATGTTAACTATCGTTTCCTAAGTGAGATTCCCGGAAGCGGATGCATTAGTAACACTTGAATAAGTTGAAGAGTATTTTGCACATCAAAGGTGATCCCATGGCGAGCGAATCGTTTGTGATCACCTTAGCGTGCGTCACGGTCAATAAATGTGTTGCCAGTGGTTATGCGTCTTATATGTAACGCCGTCGCCAATTACGCTATCCAAAGGCCCCCGTGTTCGAGTGACTAAAACCTGGCCCACCTCCAGCAAATGACAATGCCAGTGAAATTACATGACAAAATATGAGAGAAGAAATGACGAGGCAAGTCTTAACTTGGGGCGAAGAACATGAGGCTGCCAGTGAGTACTATGTACTAGGTGGCTTAGTAAGCACTTATTTGTGTCGGCCCGAGGCTCCACGGTGCACGTGGGCCGTGGCACCATTTCCTCTCTAATACCGCTCGAGAACAAATTCATCTTAACCAACGTACATATGAAGAAGACACGAGAAAGCGGCAATGACCACAGGAAGCCAAATTTCGTGAACATCTCAGCTATCGCGTGTGTCGCTCGGCTCCCATTATTGTACCGTGCAAGATCATATAGTCTAGTATGATGAGCGATGAGCCGAGTCCGAGATTATGCAACACGTACTTTCTTTTACATAGTACACTATCACTCGTCCTGCACGTTGTCTTTTCGTTCTCGGTCTCAACGACATCTTTAATTCTCCTTGCTCAATCATCTCCTCTCAGTCCTCCAATCGAAGACTGGGTTTCTCCCTTGTACTTACTACACAACTTGTTTTTTTTTTTGGTGGGACACGATGTTATCCAGTAGCAACTGACAAGGTCAGCCCGAAAGGATACGTTGAGGCCACGGGGATTGCATCCGTGTGTATATAATATAATAGTCACCCAGAGGAAATACTTTATGTACGCTTCATTGCAGTGTGAGACTCGGTACCTCATAATTATTTCTTCCATCCCGGAGGGCGCCTATGATACTCACTAAAACCCCTGATTGGCGGACCCAGTTGTCCGGAAGGTTGTCTTCGTTTAGAAGGAGACCGCTCCAGGTCTTATCGGCTTGAATTGCCTTTCTACTGCACCTCTTAGAGTCGGTAAGGAGCCTATCAATTTTTTTAAGTCTCGTATTCATCGCGGGAATCCATCTGTTATAGATTTCCGTGTTCGAGCTTTATCACCGTTGAATTTGAATCATGACTCGTTCGCATCTATACTTGACCACCAACGGAAGAAAAAGGAGGTTTGGTCGGAACAAACAACAAATGATGCAAAGCTGAGCAAGGTCCACGTCGGCAACGCTGACCCCTATATGGATTCGTGACGAGTGATTCTAAAGACCAAAAACACTGATGTATTCGCAGCGTATTCAGACATCGATCGATGGACTCAAAATTTTATTCTATATATTTATGAACATACTTTATAAGTTTGTACCAGACAGATCTATATAATACCTCTTTGTTGTGCAACAGGAGGCCAACGAAGTTTTCTTGGCTGAAGTGCCTGTTATAGACTGTTCTATAGTATATACATACTTGCTCATAGTACCTGATCTTGTGAACACAACCCATGATGTCGACACCCTCAACCAAGACTCTTGATCACATTATGCATCTCACACCTCCTGGCTCAGTGGATGAGGTATCACAACAATTCCGTGAACTTGGCTTCCAGTGCGTCACCTTTCAAGTTTTGAAAATATCTCAAGGCAAATTCCATGTGTAGTGTCCTCCCAGGGGGTACACACGCTGGGGGACTGACACAAAATGCGCTCGTGGTATGATTGTCTAACTTGAAGTATGTATCAGAATTCTATGTACTGACATTTTGGGCACAGGTACTGCAAGACGGCGCATACATTGAGCTCGTTTCTTTCACGCACCCAGAATCGCATTACCCACCAGGATCACCTGAGCGCCAGCAACGGGATACCTTTCCCTGGGTATTGAAAGAACCCGGTTGGATTGGCTATACGTTCCTCGGGTTTTCCAGCACCTCAATATCAGAGCTTATAAACGCCCGAGCCAAGAAGGATAATACTGGGATTCGATATGATCCAGAATTTGATGGAGGAAGAGAGCGCAGCGACGGCAAGGTATTAGAGTGGCAGATCTCTGCACCATCCCCGGATTCTGGCAGAGGAGTTGTCCCATTCTTCTGCGGAGATGTCACACCAAGGGAATGGAGGGTATGTGTCTCGTTTGATACTTATCCGAGGCTATCTCAGATCAGAGTCTTTCAAGGTCCCACTCGATCCTCCTTCGAATGCAGAACATCCGTCAGGAGTGCTCGGGGTCGCATACATCCGAATTTTGGTGGAGGATGACGATCTATCGGATGTGACAGCGGATATAACGTCGGTCATCGGTGGATTACCTGTGTCTCACACATCGCAAAGAGTCACTTGGGTACTTGACACACCTAACACAGATGTCGCTGGAGGAAGACCCCAACTCATCATCAGCGTGCCAGAGACAGAGGACGAACGCCGGACGTTGGAAGGAAGGGGCGAGGGTATTTATGAGGTTGCGTTTTTCGTTAGTTCAGGAATGAAGGAAGGGCAATCCTGGACGCCATATGGAAAAATTGTTTGGCTAAAGGGGTAGCTCACGGCAAATATACGATCTTCTTGGTGAAGTTTGGGCTAGCCGTTAAACGAATTCTTACCAGCGGTGTACTGGATATCCTCCAGTTGTAACTTTGACCCAGTTATCATTTGCCCTAGAATATCAACAGGCCAAGCTTTCATGAAGCTAAATAATGCTAAGGAGACCCTATTCTATTAGCGATGAACTAAGTAGCAAAATCAAGTCAACAGTCTTACATATAACACATACTACGCAACTTGTTCACAAAGGCGACCATCACCGCCTCTCCCTCACCCTCAACCAAACTACAGCGACAACTGCAACACCAAACACAGCTGTAAAGGCAAAGAGCACAAGAATATCTCTATAATAGTTGTTTAAGCCAAAACCAAACAACTTGTATGCAGTGATCAGTCGGTGATACGAAGGGAGAGATACAGACATAATACCCACCAACTGCATAATGAGGGTCGCCGATATATTGACGGGTACGCCTTGCAAGGTATCATTGATCATCAGTCCTGAGCCTACTTCGTTTATAGAAATGGCTTCAAGGGTATACTGGCGGATTCGATGAACATCCGTGAAACGTGGGATGTCAAGTATACGCACCTTGAGCGGGCAAAGCCATTGCAGCCAACGCAAGATGGGAGGTATTGAAGCGAGGTGGACAAAGAAACCGGCAAAGGTCATCTGGTACAGTGCAGAAAGAGCGGAAAGCAGGATCGCAATCCCGCCATTGCGGAATAGCGTTCCCAGAAGGAAGTTCTGCGTGGCCGACCAGTAATCAGATAAGGTAGGGCGTGATAGCGCAAAAGACATACAAAGAGCGTCATCACTAGTGTGTACAGGACGATGATGAATATAAACTTGAAGAAATGAACTGCGTCATTTGCAAGCCCAGCCATCCAGTATGTGCTGAAAACCTAGGTCAGACCACAAGCATGGATGGTAGAAGTGAAATAACTTACATGGTGCAAACAGTGATGGTAGGTATAATGCGAAGGGGTATCACGTCGAATATCAGACGTGAAAGAAGCCAAGCTGTTGGGCTAAAGGGCATCTTGAGGAAGGAACGTCTATCGAAAAGAAATTGACAAACCTGTAATACCAGTTTGACCTCTCACGAAGGAAGAGAGGTCGTATCTCAACGATATTATAGAGTGCGCTAAGAGAGGAGAATGCAATGAGAGACCCCTGAATGCAGTATCATATCGAGTCTCCACAATCAACCATGATTTCTTACCATGAAGAAAATGCATCCGATTCTGGCCTGGAATCCGGCGATAGTTAAATTAGCCTGATAGTATAGACCACCTGCCATACATTTAGCATAGTCAACAGCATAATCATTTTTACATACCACAAAATATGCCAAGCACGCAAGCAACACACACGTGCGCGAAAAATAAGGTCTTGTCTCTACCAAAGTCGGCTAGGTTAGAGGTCGTCAAGATGAACGATTAAAAGTGTGTGCACCTTTTCAAAACTTTCCATTCGCGTCCACAAAGTACTTGCAACTGCGTAAGGAAAGTTGCCACATACATGCCCTGTGCCAAATTTCGCTTAGAGAGGAGAGCTTCAACGTCTTTCCCTCTGTCGGCCTTCTCCTCGCTGCTGACACTTAGAGTTATTTCTCCGACCGCATTACTGTCCAGGGGCATGCTGGAGATATTAGGAGACTCGCTCGCAATGTCGAGTAGATAGTCCGCAACGTTGTAACCTTCCTCATAGGACAGGATATCAGCCCCGGCTCCTCCTCCTTCTCGCATGTGCTTGAAATATTGTATTGGTGCTAATCCGCCCGGCCCCGAGTACAGCGTGCGCCCATTGGAAAGGAGGTAAACGGAGTCAAAGGTGTGGTAAAGACGCGAACTTGGCTGATGCACGCTGCAGATAACCGCCACGCCCTTTCGATGTCCATGTGAGCCTTGATGACTTACAGTAACTCCACCTTCACGTGCGAGTTCTTTCAGCACTTTGATGATCCTGAAAGCGCTGACTGAGTCTAGTCCGCTGGTGGGCTCGTCACAAACGAGCACATCCGGGCAGCTAACAAGTTCGAGCCCGATGCTAACGCGACGAGCTTCTCCGCCACTGATACCTCTACCAGTCCCATCAGTAGCACCAATTCTAGTTTCGGCGATGCCATCTAAACCTAGTTTGGAAATGACAGTGGAGACCAGCGCTGCCTTCGAGGACGCAGGAAGAGATTCGGGGAGGCGAAGGGATGCGGCGAATGTAAGGGCTTCGCGGACAGTGAGCATTGAAGGAAGGATGTCACTCTGCGGGACAAAAGCTACCCTTGGCCGACGTCCAGGAGCATAGGGAGGAAACGTGATGGACCCTGTGTATCGGCCTGATTTTGTCTTCCCAGCGATGAGTTCAACAAGAGTAGTCTTGCCTGCTCCACTTGGACCAAGGATTGCCATGAGCTGACCTGATTCGATACTGCCGCTAACGCTATCGAGGATGTTCTTTTCCTCTTGGATGGAAGATTTGGCAATCAGGGAATACGGTGAACTTTTAGGCGATTGCACGGTATATGAAATGTCGGACCACCGAACACTTATCCCACCGCTTCGGCCCCCATTGAACGGTAACTTTTTCGCCGCTCGTTGGGCATACCAACCCCACGCAATGAATGCTAGCCCAAACGCAATTATTGCCCCAACAATAACGAGTCCTGCAATGACTCCCCCGCTTAGTTCGGTTCCACCCGACGTAGCTGCAGCGGAAGAAGTAGCGTTTGTCGTGTCGATGACGGCCTGAGTGACACATTCACCAAAGACGCAGCCTTCCATGGATAAACCCTGACTTCCGAATACTGAATTGATGGTCTTCTGCTGAAAATGGCAGGTATTGGTGCTATCGCACGCAACTACCAATGTTCCGGTGAGTCCGCTAATGGTAGTTGTGAGGTTTGAAACCGGTACACCACCGCAGAATGTGGCATTTTTGATACAGCTACATGAAAGATTTTGACATGTCCAGGTGCTTGAGGCGGTATTACCCGAACTGCCAGTGGTGGTGGAATTCGATGATGTCTGGGTACAAGGCGAAGCAGTGCAAAAGAACTGCTCGACGCCAGCATACATAAGTTGAGCATAGATAGAGGAGCTAGTGGAGGGCGACAATAATGTTCCACTGGTGTTGTGCAATGGTGATAGAGAGCCGTTCAAAGTACGGAGAATGTTCAGAGTAGATCCGAGAGGATACAGTGCCTCTAATGTTGGATTCTAGATTTAAAAAAGTTAACTCGGGGACACTAGACGCTCGAATTCAACGATGTTGCACTGACATTAACTTGACAGCTAAGTTCGCCAGCTGCCCATACAGTAGGGGCAGTATTGCAAACCATCGTATGGTTCAAACCAACCTGACCGTCAAGCCCCGAGGTTGCACTTGCATTGCCATTGACCGCAGCATACCCGACCTGGCATGCTGAAGAGGTAGTGCAAACATTACAGCCCACTCCTCCCCATCCGCTTTCGCAGGTGCAATCGGACGCAGTCAAGTTCGCAAAGCCGCCAGACGAGGGTTGAGCTAAAGAGCGATGAGAACCATCGAACATGGTACCACCACATCCTGGTTGTGCACAAGTAGCACCTCCAAAGCCCGGAGGACAAAGACAGCTCGAGGCATTAGATGGAGAGGTTTCACCGTAGTTCATACATGCTTGCCCAATAACGTTGACTGAAAGAATTGATAGGACGAGGAGAACGCAGGAGAGATGATACAGCCCATGGTTCTGTACCACTAATAGTGGCATCCTTGGGTTCCAAGTAGTAGTCGTCCGACAAAGTCGCCATTGGAGTGTTTTATTACTGCCAGCTCAGCTCGCATAAACGATTCAGATGATATGATCCTGACAAGGTCCGGTCTTGGCGAAACGGGTGGGGTGGCTTGTTCGAGGGGTTAACCTCCCAAAAATAGGTGCCTTCCTAGGGGTCACCTTCTTTCTTTGGCAAACATTCGGAAGTAACAACGGAGAGCGGAATTTGAAAAACGGAAGCTGCCCTGTACCTGTGAAGAGTCCGGAAGTCACCGATACTCACCCTTGACACTGTGACAGCCTTTGACATTGGCCACATAGTACGTACATCATAGCAAGACTTGGTCACCACTCCACACTACCTCATGTTCCAAAGTGTGAGTCTATTTTCTTCCCTTCTTTGCTGTTTAACCTCTTTGTATTCGTCTTATTCAGATTTCGTCTTGGTGGTCACCGACACCGACACCGACACCCGCACCCGCCCTGAAAGAAAAATATGATCCCACAGACCCTAAGATGAACCCTCTCAACCCTCAAGGTCTTAAACCGTAAGTACAAGCTTTTTTTTGCCATCCCGACTGACTCGGGCTACTTCCGTGTGGACAGATGTTGTGCCTGCCCAGAAACGAAATCCTCTCGCGATGCTTGTTTTCTACAGAATGGAAACGAAGAAGGAAAATGTGCTGAGGTACTCAAGAAGCATGTCGAATGCATGCGAGGGCTCGGATTCGACATCTAGTTGCCGCGATCATACTGTCGGTAACGCCGCGCACGCAGCAACTACCCGACTCCCGTTGGCTGGCACCAGATTTTTTGGCCAGTCGTAGAAAACCCCCTTGTTCCATTGATATCAAAACACGCAGAGAGATGAGTCTATACTTACACCCCCACTTTATTTCGTCTATCGATAGTTCCCCGCTCATACTTGTTTTTAATGAGATCATCACATACATTTGAGTGACCCTCCGCGACGGAGTCACATGGTTCTTGGCCTTCCATCCGAGTCGTTCCTTAACCTCCAGAATTGCCTGGGGGTTTGTCACTTGAGATGTAGCGGGATGGTTGTGGTCCTTACTGCTTTATGATTCCGCTGACCCATGACAGACATGTTAGCTTCCTCGCAGTTCATCGAGTCGTCCTTTCTCTCCCAGACGTGTTTCACTACCAATACAATTCCCGCTACGTCGTTTACGTTCGCGTTGATGCACACTAACCTCCGAATCGACGCGTTGGGTGTTATATAAACTGCAGGATGTTCTCGTAAGAACGTGTACTCAAGTTGTTACTCCCCCCACGGCATATCCGTAATCCGGTTGTATGTTTTACAGAAACCAACCCGTCGCCGCGACGATGGGGTCTGGCCTGAGCTCATCTACCCGATTTGGGCTGTGGTGGCAAGAATGAGGGCAGGTGACTTGACCCTCGTTATCCAACAATGGTAGAAGAACCAGGACGACAGGGTCACGGTCTTTGCCAAAGTCGAGAAAAAACTATTGCATCGGTGGCAGTAGTGATATGTGCCATCGTACGCGCAGGGTCAATACGAACTCCAGGGGAGAGTGAGTGCCATCGTGCGCGCAGGGTCAATACGAACTCCAGGGGAGAGTGAGTGTCATCGCGAAGCAAGAGAGGGCGGACAGAGTTGTGTCATATCAAACGCAAGACTGGCCGTATCCTAGGGCAAGAATGGTCCAGTGACTTGTAGCCAATGGTTTCAGGACCATTTGCCTTCTCCTGTTATGGGCTCATTAGAACCAATTTGTCTACTTGTTTAAGGATATATAAGGTATGTTCTTACTTGGATAGACGGGCCATGGTGTCCGAGATGGTGACATAAAATGGTTAGACTCTCGCCGCTGATGTCCATGTGATTGCAATAGTCCATTGCTTTGAACAAATTTGACATGATTCATTTCAGCAGAAGACTGCTTGTCCTGTCCTTGTTTGTGATGTACTGGTGTTGAGAACCGTCCACCACGAGGCTACAGACACAGCGCAGGTACGGAGAATTTGCCTTGTTGGGGTGATCCCATACTCAATGTTCTTTTCCTTCTTCTATAGAAGTAGCCTTTGTAGCCATGTGCAATGCAACGGTGAAGAATCGCCGTGCTCGGCTTGTCCGTACATTTCGCTACATACGGACATCATACGAAAGGAGAAATACTGAAATGATGACATTTCAACCCGACTCTGGCGGTGCGGCTCAATTCCAAGTTGCCCTCGGTGCATAAAAGGGCTCTCATACGGTATGTAAGTCATTCAATTTACTGCCCCAAGAATCCTCATCGTTCAGCAAGTTAATTAATCAATCTTCCATCGTAAACCTTACTTTTGTATCCACGATGAAGTTCTTAATCACTTCCACCGTCGCTGCCCTCGCTACGTGCGCCATCGCTACATCTTACAGCCTCTCTTATGATACCAACTACGATGTGGGATCCAACTCACTTAACACGGTGGCCTGCTCAGACGGCTCCAATGGTTTGGAGTCGCGTGGCTACACTACTTTCAGTTCTATTCCCAACTTTCCTTACATCGGAGGTGCACCCCAGATCACAGGCTGGAACTCAGCATACTGTGGGTCGTGCTGGGAAATCACCTACTCCAGCTCGTCGGTGACCACCACCAAATATGTTACCGCCATTGACGTCGGTGATGAGGCACGGGATGGGTTCAACCTGTCACTTGAGGCTATGAACGACCTCACGGGTGGACAGGCCGAGTTTTTAGGGCGCATCACCGTTACGGCCACCCAAGTTGATGAAAGCAATTGCGGTCTGTGAGACCGTGAAATTAGGGATTAGGGTAAGCAATATACTCTGAGCCCCGTCAAATACAAAGGCATCTCGTACTCACCAGCTTGATAGGTGTGTGATGCAATTTCTTTTCTTTCTTTTCTTTTGCAGTTGATCTTTGGCTTTCGTGTACGGACAATATGGGCACTCGCAGAGACGTTAATCACGAGCAACACATGTACCTCTTTCTTTTTGGAACATTGGTAGTATACTGGTCTCACACGACCCACGCGTGTAAAAGAGTACCAATGAATTTGCAGGAGAACGCGTTGTTTGCATATCCACGTGCGCCCACAGTTCGGCCTTGACTACATAGTCTGACTAAGTGTCCATGCTGTACATGTACGCGTACGATATGAACGGAAGTATTTGTATGTCACCTGACCGTGTATGATTCGAAATTCCACGCGTTGAAATCTGTTGAAATGCTGCTTTTGGAATGTACTGGCAGCTTTTCTGACCCTTACAAGTCCTATTCTTATCTTGAGTTCATCATAAGATCTAGACGATGTCCTCTGGAACATCTGCGCAGCAGTTTATCACGAAGCTCATGACTTCGCCACAGAACAGGGCGTTAGCTATGGAGGCTGACACAATTCGGGGGCTCTTGGGCTTCGCTCGCCAACTCCAACCTGGCGACCCAAAGCACGTAGAATACCGGGGAAAGATTAGCCAGATATTGGTAAGTCTGAACTCAGGTTTTTTCATGTGTACTGAACAAACCATCCTGCAGTTCGTTCGTGTACAAACCCTCATACCTGCGGCAACAATGTTCGACCCCATTTTCCTGTCAGCAGCGGTAGAGATAACCACCATCTGCCAGAACAAGCAGTGGGTTGGCATACCCAACTGGCAGAATATTAGAGAAGATGACCCAAGGATCGAAAACCACCCACTGATCCACAAGACGTGGTATGTTCATCCGGATCAGCAGATGTTGCAGGCCCTCCCTGAGGGTGTCCTACTACTTGCTGACCCACCCGCTGCTGCCGACGATGTTCCTTTAATCGCCGATAATACTTCCGTGGCTTCCAGCGCAGTTAGCGAGCGCCGGCTCCGTGTCTTTGGCCCTAAGTCTCAGTCTCATGCGGATGGGAATGACGAAGAGGAGGAAACACTACCGACAGAACAGTCTAAGGGCCTGTCCAATCACCGGGGGTCTAAGAAACGGCCGTCTGAGTCACAAACCCCGCTTGCAGGAGGTATGAGGGATGGGGCGCACAAACGAATCTGTGCAGGCACCAAGTCCAATACCGTTAACAAGACGGGAGAAGGCGTATCCAAGGGAGTGATATATGTGCAACACCCTGGAGCGAAAGTAAGTCACTAACAATAGCCTGGTTATTTTACTAATCACAGGCTTCAGACCAAAACACCGACAGCTTTATCCTTGAAGGCAAATGGCAATTCGGTAAGACTGATACGTTTGACTCCTGGTAGCATATTAACTTATTGACAATTATCAGGCCAACACCTTGACAACACGACCGGGCACCGTCAGCGCCACTGATCCCTGTCCTCGTTGTGCCAGGGAAGGCAAGATATGCATGAGAGCCAGGGGCAAAACTGGCCTCCTGTTGGTTTGCACTGCATGCAAGCAACTGAAAAAAAAGTGTGAGTTGGATGTCAACCAGCCCGCCAAACAACGAGGAAAGTCGGGCTTTCGAGGTGGCCTTCATTCTCGATCATCAGAGAGGGTGAAGGCGCGGAAAATGTCCACTCGCCGCATGGGCACTTCTGTGGTGCAGCGAAAACAGCCTAGAGTCGGTAGGTGCATCACTTGGTTGACATGCAGTTCGCTAACAGATCCAAAGTCATGAGCTATGTGTCAGTGCCCCAGCTTCCGATCTCAGCCCCCGACTCCAAAACCGTGAAGCTGAGCAACGTGAAGAGAAAGATGAGTAGCATGGAGGGTGTGATCGACCTCCTCCATCGCGAGATTCAGACACTCCGCACGATCATCGATGCCTCGAACTGACAAAGCAATGCTTATGGTGTATACATGGCTTTGATTTCACATTAAGCTATCCTAGCCGAAGTATGGTTGATTTACCCCCCTTCCCAACTTCTTCGAGTGTTAAGCTTGAGCGTATACCACTATTCACAACCGGATTCGCGACCCGAGTTGTGGATGCACTCAATGATATTGATTTAGCAGTCACCCTTTCTTTACACTTTCATGCCTTATGCCTCTTGATACCATTTTTTCAGTTTTATGACTAGCCGATTGATGCCTTGTCACTTCAGTTCATGCCTACGCCAATTGATACTCGGTTTACTTACCTCGATCTTATGCATTAATTACTACTCTTTGCATTCGCCCTATCAGCACGGGCACGTGACCCTAACTTATGATGACTTTGAGTCCAGGAAATTGATTTCACTTAAGCTGTACTAATATTGGAGATCTATCTACACTCTAGTAGTATATCAATTCATCAGAACAAATGCATGTATGGTGCACGTCACTTAGTCACCGCTACTTTTGTGCAACATTTTTACACCTAGACTTCCCACATATCCTAGTTAGTAAGGTGGCCTTACCGTAATGTTCTGGCCACTTAATAAAGCCTTTGTGCCTTCCTACGGAGCACCGGCAGTGCACACCAGCAGTTTCCTTGTACTTAGAATATTTTACTCTACAGTCTTTTTTCCCACCATTGGTGTCATCACCCTTTTGGGTAATATGGTAGCGCACAACTTTGCATGATGCCACCACACTCGCACTCGTCATCGTTGACAACGAGCTCGTATACGGTGAGTTTTGTTTTGTTTTATTTTACATATATATCTCTCACTACAGGACATCACAAAACTACATATAGGCGTTACTTTACGAGGCTCCTAGGTTCATTCTCTGTGCATACAGGTATGTTAACCGAAAATCAACAGAGTGCGTGGGAATCATCCTGCCTTCTGTGTTCCACCACGCACCCTCACCTCCAAGCTGCCTATCCTCCCTCTTGTGTGTCCCCCATGACACTCAATGCTGTGGGTGGTGTATCATGGAAATGCTCTGTCCATGTGGGCGGCAAAAAGACCAGGACTTTGTGTACAGAAACTTTGCACTTCTCTCCTCAAGAGTAAGTTCATCTCTCTAATTTCTGTCGTCTAATATACGTCCATTGATAGTACTGTAGAACTCCCTTTGACAGAGCATGAGCAATTATCAACCTCTGAAACCCAGCAATGCAGCCCCAATTCATCGCCACCCCCACTATCAGACGACTTCTCTCCTTACAACAACTTCTCTCCTTACTAAATGGACATCAACTCCATGATTCCTCCTCCCAGCGAGGAAGGACATATATTAAACCAATATCTTGTATCTAGTAACAACTATGGACACACTACAAGTCTTCCCTATTGGACTCAGTGTGCGCATTCCTTTTTTTGACCGTCGACCAACTTTTGTCGCCTGATGGTCTGTTTCATTCCTTGACTCCAGCTCCAACTGAGCTTTCTCTGTGAGCTTTCGAGAGCGTTTGGGACGGTGTGTTTGAGTTGGCGGTACATCAGCGGCAGTTCGCTTCCCGAGGGTCAATGCAGGAGTGACCTCATCAATGAGGGGTGTAAGCATGGGAGTAATAGTGTGCGCCTGTCATGGGTTCGTTTCCAGGGCAGTTTGAGTGTCTGAGTGGAGCACTAATAAACCAGGGCATGTCAGCATGACTGTATTAAATATAAATAATGATTTACGTACCCTGATCAAGAGCACGAAGCTCTGGGTCCACCATATCATCTGTAATTGAGCTGCGGGTGGGCTCAATGTCATCATCACCATGCAGCGGGGCTGGTTGGATGTTGTGAGGCAAAGAAAACAGCACTGAGGCTGCATTGTCATCTGGAGCAGTGAAATCAGGCTGACTAACATCAGGGACAGGGTATGATAATTGAGATATATCAGCTGTTGTAGCATAGGGGGTGTATGAGCAGGAGTAGGGAGAGCTACAGTATTAGAAGGAGGTGGCTCAAGCGGTACGGGTGGCTCGAGCTTGGGAGTTAATGTCTCCCCATTTTTTATGCACCATGCACGCTCTTTAGCTTCTTCTTGGTCAATCGCCACAAAACAGCAATGGTGAAGTCTGATTGCCTCAACCACATTTTCAAGGCTGTCAATACCACCCTTTAAGTCTGAAGGGTTTGCCCATTGGGGGTGGTTCCACCCCATAAGTTTGATAAAGTAGGTAGAAACGAGCTTCTTGTACTTTGTGAACTCCATTGAGGCAGATGGATTGTTTGTGACTTCACCTGTGATATATTAGCTGTTAGTATAAATTGTGCAAGGGAAAACTTACATAGCGACAAGCGGAGACCTGTTCTGATAGCAGCCTTGGCATTCACGACACGCTCCCGATGATTAGTGGCTGAGTCTGGATTCACATCAAAAAAATAAATTGAAATGGATGAGAATGATTACTAACTTAAAATGAGGCCATTGGCCAGAATGGTACTCTCGAAATCTGTCGCTAATTGGGCGACATCCTTGCGTAAGTACAACCAAACAAATTGTTCTGCTGCTGAACTTGTGAAGAATGCTTTTGGTGCCATAGAAAAATTGGAAACACCTCGAACCATCACAACAATGGCTTCTACGCCAACGCATTGTTTCAGAGCTTCCAACTAGGCCCCAAAATTCACGGTCAATAAACACTGAACCTTGAAAAACATGGACATCACCCACCTCTTCTTTCATGTACTGGAAGCTACGAGCACATTCGGCAGCACGAGAATGAGTGGTTATATTCAGTGGGCAATCTTGAGCACCCTTCTTGACTTCATCGAAGTCCAAAATAAGCTTGGTCCTTTGCTCAGCGGTGAGCTGATGGTACTCAGTAGCTTCCTTGACGAAATCCGCAATGTTGGACTTCTCATGCATGTCTTTGTCTAGAATATAAGTCGTTAGCAATAAATATACATGGTTGGTAGATTGACTTACTGGCATTGGTTCTGATGCCCTGGAAATGCATAAATGCATGCCATGCACTGGTTTTGTTGTGCTTGCGGTGGTGAACTACAGAACCAAGGGTGAAATGCTCCAGGTAACGGCGACGAGGCTGCTTGAATTTGCAAGCCAAATCGGTAGCCTTTGAGTTCATATAGTTCAGGACAGCTTGAATCTCCTGGTCCTCGTCAAGACGTTTGGTGCATTGCCGTTCAGTCAGTTGTTGGCATACTTCCTTTGATACTTTGATGTATGGACCACGTGTTCGAGCAATAAACTGACGAGGGTTGTGTGAGCAGCTTGTTGGAAATGCCATTGAGGGAATGCTGATGCACAAGTTCAAAAACTGAGAAAACAATGGTCATTCTGCCATTTAAATGTAAGATACATGGCGAGTGGCATATACAAACTGAACTATGGAAGCTGTACATTACAATCTTTCAACATAGCTTCTCTGATGGCATCGGCATGGTCCAAAGAGATGTTAGCGTCCTGCTGCAATACTGTAACCCATCGCTTTGCAAGGTAGTTCTGACAGATCGAAATGCAGATGTTATGAAAATTGTCCAGGTAACCAAGGTTCTCCAACACTGCCTCTGTTGCATCCCCAAATGGCGTGATTGCGGACATATCAGCATTGAGAGGCTCTATGATAAAGCAAGGAGGGGTCCGAGTAGGCGACACAGTAGATGCAAAAATCCCCTTCAATGGGAGGGCAGAGATTGGTGTTACGGGGGGTATCTTGTATGTGAATGAGGGCGTTGGGAGTCAGACTCGCTACCAGAAGTTGAGTAGACAGTGATGGTGCATGACAACTGCAATGACTTCGAGCTCTCATCATCAGTATGTGTCATAGCGGTTGAAGTACCCTAGGTGAAAAATTAGGCCATATTGGTTGAATACAAATGTAAAAGTACCTTGCGCACACCCCTAACCTGTGCACCTCCAACCCCGACAGCAGCTATTGTTACATGACGCTGGATAGAGGGCACATCTCTTTGACCTTGCATCAAACCAATTTGATGCGGCTTCCATATGATAGTATCGTTGTCAAAGGATGGTGCGTGTGATAAGACATAATCACTGGAACTCAACAGCCATTCCAAGGAGCCTGCAGGACGACCAGGAAAGATGAAGTGTGCAGAGGTTGGCACAATTGGGCGGGGAATGAGCGGCATGATGGGGTCTTCTGTTTGGGCCTTTCCCTTTGTAGGGGTCTGAGCCATCGTTGAATTACCCCACTTGTGCCGAGTGCGGGTGTCTGCAAATGCATTTGTGAGTGGAGTAGCATAGTCGGAAAGAAAGAGTTGGGTGATCTGAGCCACCACTGCATGGAGCTCATGGTGCTCTTCAAGGACTTTAGGGTTGATGTATACGTTGGCTTTGAGTGTTTCAGGCACGATGTTCATGTTTGGAGACGTAGCACTAGGGTGATGCAATACAATGGTAGATCCACCTGTCAACCTGTCTAGAACGGTGCACTACATGTGCTATGAGCGTGTTTGATGATTTAGAAATTGAAAGGACTTACTAGATCAAATATACAATGCAAAATGCGCTCAGTGTGTAAAGTTCAAGAATGCCAATTACCAATCTTCTCCTGCGTTAGATTTGGCTGAGTCTTTGAGACACCAGTGCGGTAGTGATCCAAAGTCAATTGGTAGAAGCCGTTGTCATGGTCAAGATAGCTGCCATCGTTGTGGAGCCCATGCGTCAGTAGAGACAACAGTGCTGATTCCCACCGATCCTCACATCCAGCAATACCATTGAGAACTTGAAGACGCTGAATGAGAGCTTTGAATTCATTGAAGCCATTGACAGTAGGGGATCTATGCAGCAAAGTGGCTTTCCAATGAGGAAGACTTGACTTCGACATGGTGGGTGGGTGAAAGCGAGGCTCACTCAATAGTTATTATGTACTTCGAAATGCGACGTAATGAACACTGCTGCAACCACATTTCACTGTTCAAACATTCAAATTCAACTCTTCAACGTTTCAACCATTTAATATGACAATTATATCGAGTATCTCACACAGTTCAACATTATAGCGCAATGAATACCATGTTTTGCACCATCTAAAATTCTAGCGTCATTAAATAAACTAACGTAGTAGAGCAGTATTCAAATTTCTCCTATCACAACTTGAACACACAATATGGGCTCGAAGTTGTTGATGACGGTCAAATGATCACAAATTAAATGACATTCCTTTACATGCACCGCTGGTTGGTATCACAGTGAGAATGAACAGAAAACTCATGGAATTCAACAGTAACAAAATACAGCAAGTAGTCTGATGGCGGAGAAGTACAACTACTCTGCAAATTCCAAGTCAATGCGATGATGATCGAGTCCTTCAATGTAAGTATGAACGTCCTGCAGCTGCTGGCTTAATGCATCTTCATCTCCCTCGCCTTCGTCTGCTTCATCTGTCAGCCCATGTTGTGCACC
This sequence comes from Suillus plorans, assembly GCF_016647745.1. NCBI lineage: Eukaryota > Fungi > Basidiomycota > Agaricomycetes > Boletales > Suillaceae > Suillus > Suillus plorans. The sequence continues at coordinate 540,503 of NW_024537395.1, forward strand.
TTCGAGTGCAGACGTAACCTCACACTGCTGACCTTCACGAGTGCCAGGAGACATGGGACCACTGTATCCGGGGAGCTGTAGAATCTGCTCAATATGCCAAAGGTGTCATCCATTAGCTGACTGCAGCCATTGCCACCGACACTGTAAATGGGCTGCAAGCAGTGGATTGTCGAGCTCAAGTTGCGCAATGGCTCGCGCATAATCCAATGTGTCGTCCCGAATCTTTGTGCACAAACGCCCAACCTCAACATTCAGCCTGCAGATCTCTTCCTTAGCTCACTGGTGCGCAAGGTGTTGTGTGGAAGCATGTCAGTAAGAGGGATTGGCCCAGCATTTTGTTTGGATCTCAGTACCTGTTTCGTGGAGCAGGTCAAATTCAGCTAAGAATGAGTAGTCGACTATTTGTTCCCACTGTAATGGGGGGCGAGGAGGATCCAGCTGGCTTGCGTACTTGTTATACCGAGTTAGCGCATTTCAGATCACAGTGGCTTGACTCTTGAGAGCAATTGATATCTGAGTACGAAGTTTGTATCCTGATGGACAGCAGTTAGAAATAAATAAATAGATAAAACAGTATTAGATCCTGTACCTAGACCACTAATCTGGAGCTTGGTCAATTCGAGAAGTCGCATGACAACAAGCTGTTCGACATCGTTGACAGCCTTGTGATAAAGATGGTTGGTGATGCGTGACTGGGTTTTCACACGCTCAGGATGATCCGGACCCCATCGTGCATCCAGGGCCATCTACCACTCGTAATCAACGACAATGTCAACCTTCTGATCACGTTTGGTCGCAGCATGAGTATGATGCTGCCATACATTGCCAGCATCCTTGGGAGAGTAATTTGGACATAAATTGAGTTGACTGAACTGTATGCGAGCCTTACAATTTTTGTCAGCTTATGAATAACTGAAGCGAAGAGAGCTTACTGCGCCTCTTCATACTCGTTTAATGCTTTTATGTAGTCTATTTTAACACTGGATTCATCCTTCTTCCTTGCAAGACACTGTAAAAAAAGACATTCGTCTTCGAGGTTGCCGTCGAAGTCAGGATTGAGAGTTGCATTTGAAGCGTGAAAATTGCCAAGAAAAGTGGTAGTCGTAGATATCGATGTTAAGGCTTGGACATAATTATTGAATATGAAGTCAGCTAAATTTGTGATTAGATCATTCAATATTCGATGAGGACAAAGGGTGGACTTACATAATGCAGTGTACCTGTCCATATCAGCAAAACGGAAGTGTTCGTCGAGTGCTTGGTGTTGGTGGAACTCAGTGGCGTTACGTATTTCGGAAGCCAATGTGTTGGACTTGGAGAAGACTTGTTCGCACATTTCAAAATCTTCCATTCCAGCACCAAGTTTGTGCTTGGAGTGGTGCTGAAGCTGACAGAGATGATTATGGGTATGTCCATGAAAAGCGGGGACAACACCTTGCACATTGAGCCTCTTGGCACTGTCTCCAAGTGTGCTGCACAGCAGGATCTTCTCAAAGGCACATTTTATGTCATACCCATACAAGATATTGCTCCCGAAAACGTCCATCAGCTTCTTAACCGAAGCGATGGGGTATTTCATTCTGCAGAATATTAACAGTCAGCACATCAAATGGGAAGTGAAGGAACTAAGATACAGCTCACTGCTTTACACCATGTCACAGATGGTGAGTAGGAAGCCATGTCGGCACACGGTAATGAAAATGCCTGATTTTTTGAATATTGTGAACATTTTCTTCTGAGATTCGGGTGCGGCATTGCGCCAACAGTCCACACACACAGTATGCGGCTCTCAGGATTGACCAATTTGGCTGACTTATTGCTGTCGCAAGCACACAGGATAGAAAATTCTAGAGGGGGTTCATCCATCAGCTTGTACTGGCATGCAGGACATGAGTTTAGCATCCGCCAGTTATCCGAATTGTGGCCTAGAACCTTGTCCAGACAGTGGTCTATGCGCCGATGGAGTTCAAGATATATATCATAACTGATGCGAAGCTGCTTGGCAAGGTGTCTGCAATAGTATACCTAATTTTATGTAACATCAGGGCAGTGCGAGGATGATGCCATGAAACTTACACCATGGAGAAAACATAGCATCTTCACTTCTGCATGAATACTGAAGTGTGGGATTACTCGGTGGCTTTGCCTGTACACGTCCAGCGTGCAAATGGTGATGGCAATGGTCGGTTGAATGGGTGAGCTGCCTATACAGCCATAGCGGAGTAATGAGACATTGATGAATGGGGAAACATGTTTGAATGTGTGCAAACGTCGGTCTGAGGTTCCATTAGAGATGCAAAAGCTCGATTGAACAAGAAGGCCTTACTAAAGATATCAACAACCTCGATGCTAAACTGATCGGTCTCATTGACTGAGGAAGGAGGCTCCAAAGGCTCCAGAGGATCATGCATATAGTTGAGAAGGGTGTCCGTGAGCGCCTCATACTGTGAGGCCCAATCTGATGCTAGTAGTGCGATACAGCCACTATGGTCACGGGTATCCAACCTTCGTCTACTAAGAAAGGGTTGTTTTAAGTGCTTGTGAGTGTGACAGAAACACTGAACTTACCTCGCTATTGTTGTTGTGAGTTCTTCTAGTTCCCGGTAGATTGCTACTTCATCTCCTGCATGACTGAAGGAAAATCCTTCCTTGCCGGGAGGAGGAATCATGGAGTTGATGTCCATGAAGTAAGGAGAGAAGTCGTCTGATAGTGTGGGTGGTGATGAATTGGGGCCGCATTGCTGGGTTTCAGAGGTCAATAATCGCTCGCGCTCTGTCAAAGGGAGTTCTACAGTACTATCAATGGAAGTAAATTAGACAGTAAAAATTAGAGAGATGAACTTACTCTTGAGGAGGGAAGCGCAAAGTTCATGGGCATCATCTTGGTGTTGGCGAAGTACTCCTGTATGCAAAGTCCTGGTCTTTTTGCCACCCACATGGACAGAGCATTTCCATGATACACCGCCCACAGCATTGAGTGTCATGGGGGACACACAAGAGGGAGGATAGGCAGCTTGGAGGTGAGGGTGCGTGGTGGAACACAGAAGGCAGGATGATTCCCACGCACTCTGTTGATTTTCGGTTAACATACCTGTATGCACAGAGAATGAACCTAGGAGCCTCGTAAAGTAACGCCTATATGTAGTTTTGTGATGTCCTGTAGTGAGAGATATATATGTAAAATAAAATAAAACAAAACTCACCGTATACGAGCTCGTTGTCAACGATGACGAGTGCGAGTGTGGTGGCATCATGCAAAGTTGTGCGCTACCATATTACCCAAAAGGGTGATGACACCAATGGTGGGAAAAAAGACTGTAGAGTAAAATATTCTAAGTACAAGGAAACTGCTGGTGTGCACTGCCAGTGCTCCGTAGGAAGGCACAAAGGCTTTATTAAGTGGCCAGAACATTACGGTAAGGCCACCTTACTAACTAGGATATGTGGGAAGTATAGGTGCATTTTTAGCACCTCAAAATTTCACCCAATTTTTTATCCCTCTGGCAAAAATGCTTGTTTTTGCCTAAGGAACAAAACCTCCAGACAGATTTTGATAATACTCAAATTTGAGGGAGTTTTGTTTTCTTCCAAGGTCAATTTGGTGCATCCCTACAAAATGTGGCTATACATGATCAAAGACCCTTGCTATTGTTTCAGGAACTCATCTGTGTGATTTATAGCGTGTAGAGCTGAATTGTTTGACCTGTAAGCCTCCATCCACTGAAACATTCAATGCTGCCATAATCGGATGGTGTTGACAGATACAGATGTGAGCGCAAGTGACATGTTCTTCTTCAATGTGTCAAACATGTAATCACAATTATCATGAAGATACTTCTTAACCCGACCCCAGAAAAACTCGATTGGGTTCAGCTTGCAATGGAATTTTTGGAGGAAGATGCACATGTGCCCCAACTGTTTGATGGTTTCCTAGACAAGGAACTTCTGCTGCTGAAAGTTGGGCTGTTGCTCAAGTACACATTTGTTGCAAAAAGCAACGTCCACATCAGGGTTGCACTTCTCGCACCTCCCACAACAGCCAGACTTGTACAGGCCACGCTCAATGAGCACAGCCTTGATCCCTTTCAGCTGATTCGGGAATTGTGGGTGGTCACTGCAGTCTGGGATACACCATTGATTGGGACACAGTTCATCCATCAACAAACAAACAAACAAATAATGGTCAGCCTGACAGTATGGTGATGACCAAAGAAATAGAAGGTTCTCCCTCAAGCTTCCTTTCAACAACAGTGCCTCATACCAAACTGTACTCTAAAAAGAATAATGTGGAATTACAATGATCAACCCCCTTAGCACAAACAGGTAGAATCAAAGGTCAAGACTAGTCAAATGCTTTATTGTAGAACTCTTAGCTCAATATTGAACCTGCTGTCAAGGAACTCACTTTTGAGTATTCAAACAGACTCAGAAACAGACATCTTTGGATTTACTACCAAGTCTCCTCTTCAACAGCTAAAGCCTAGCAGGCACAGAAAACCTTGGCTCAGTATTGCTACTCAGATGAGTAAGGTCAAGCTTCACTATCAATCCCTAAAGTCTCCCCACTAAGCTACTCTGAGTCTTAGGTGGACATAGAGACAACACAAATATTTTGGAATATGTTTTTGGCAAAAGAACACTAAAGGTTGGTGAAAGTAAAACAAAAGAGAAAAGAAAATTGAAAATTGAATATAACTTTGGCTGTACCTTGCTTGCTGGTTGCTGCACACAGTGAGCTCACAGCTGGTCGTTTGGTATGATGAGCTTGCAGTATTACTGTCTCTTGAGAATGTTCCTCTCAGTCTTGAACAGTTCTTGACACTGATGCTGACACTTATCACACCTCACTCACAACTTAATGTTAGATGGGCTGAAAAACTGGTCCTCTCTTGCTCTCTCTTATTCTTATTCCCGCTACAGCAGTAGTGGGTTTTGTAATCTGTTATTGTCAAAAAAACTGATTCGACCAAACTTTTGGCAGAGAAAAGGTCTAACTCCGGACCTAAACATATTTGTCATCTCTGTTTGTGGTGTCTGGTTCACACAATCTTGAGTATTGCACAGCACACAGTGTGTATTATTGATAAACTGTTAGTCTTCCATTATCTATGTCTTCTTACAAAATCCTTGGTTCATTCTGTGATATTCCTGCCATTATCCGTGTTGACGATGCGAGTACTGATTCGACCATGTCACTGTCATTTTTGCATGATTGCAATGTTCCTCAAACTGTCACCAAACATTATGGGACAGCTATAGAGTCCACTCTTGGGCCAGTTTGCATGCCTACCATCGATGGTTGGTACAATTCTTGGCAGACCTTTCGACCTGTCTGTCTGGGTGGATGTGACGTCAAGCTTGGCTGTGATTAGTTAGTGTCTGTGAATGCAAAGTTCGATGGTTCTCAGTTCCAAAGGCCTTTGGAAACAGACATCGCTTGACTTTCAGGTGGCCATAGTTGGGATCTTAATCCTGGTGGTATGTGTATTGCTTTGAATTGTTTTCATATGTCTGAATGATTTTTTTAGAGAATCATTCCTCTCTGCCGTCTGTTGTTACAGATGGTAATAAAATTTTAGCTACCCAAGCGGGTATTTCTTCGTCACATTTGTCTGTACCTCCGGGAAATGAACATGCTTTGGCCAATTTTTTTACAGGCTATATCTCAACATGTAGGTATGGGATCATGTGCAACTCATTCATCATGCACTTATGAGGGTTGTGAATCTGCATGTCGAAGTCTTGATGTGTCTTGTGGTGACAATGACATGGTGCTTTCTATGAGGATAGCGTTCTTGACAAGTATATTGATGACTACTAAACGACGACCATTAGAATGGCTGTTAAGAGCAAACGAGGTCAGATTCGAAGTTGGATCAAAAATGGGACAGCTTCGCCGCATATTAAAAAAGCATATCAAATCACTATGAAAAGGAAAGTCAAAATTGTTGAAACCTTCTAATCAAACTCATGCTCGAGTGCGACAACAGGTTTGTAATAATCGTCATCGTCAGCTTTGTCATGAATGGTCTCAGCTTCCATCTTTGCAATTGAAGCGTCATTTGGTGCAGATGTTTAAAGACGAGACCTCTTCAGAAAGATTGGTCACCTTTACCTGAGTGTCCTGTGCTGAAAGTGTTCCATGTTCTCAATGGACAACAATATCTGTAGCGAAGCTCACCAATCCCTCACTTTTGTGTAGACCTGACCGACAAAAAAATCAGCACATGTTGCATGATTATTTCGATGAAGACTGTCCTCTCCCTCCATTACCTTTTGCATGTTCTGATGGTCCACTTCGTGATTTGATGCTCGACCCATCTGGAGTGAGACAATGTGGTGAAAATGATTTTGAGCTATCTTTGTGCAATGTTTGTGATAAGAAGCTTAAGAAAGGAAAATGTCCTGCTCTTAGTCTTACAAATCGAACTTTTTTGGGAGAAGTGCCAGAGGAATTGAAAGATCTGATGGTTGTCGAAGAAGCAATGATAGCTCGTTGTCGTGCAAAGTGTTGGATTGTTCAATTGAAGGAGGAAAATCAAGACCTACAACTTTCTACTAATCAACGTGGAGTCAAAGGTCACATAATTGTCTACCCTCAGCATCCACAAGGGATTGCAAGTGTCTTACCTCCATCAGTCGCTGACATTATAACCCCGATTTGTGTTATATTCATAGGCTCATGTCCTCCGACTCGTGCATGGCTTGAGGAAAAGGCCAAACCTTTGATTAGCACATAGAGAGAAGGTTCGTTCTGCATTAGTTTGGTTAAAAAAATACAATCATCTGTACAAAGATATCACTATTGATTTTGATGCCCTGAATTCTATGGAGGATAAAATGTTGATGCCCTTTCATGTCGACCATGTTCTTCCTAATGATGCATGTAATTCTTTGACATCAAAGTATGATGCAACCAAGGCAGTGCAATTGGAGGATCCATTTGATGATCAATTGTGTGCTGCTGAGCTGCAAGCTAACTTTGAAAATGTTGTAGTCACAGATGTTGATGGAAATGCATCTGTGAATGAGTTGTGTGCTGCTGCAGTCCATCACATCAAGAACAAGGGTGGTGGATATGTTCAGGTACCTCAAGACCCTGAGCTCATCAATGAATTCTTCGATCCAGACCTCTTTCCTATGATTTACCCTACATTGTTTCCATATGGAATGGGTGGATTTGAGGACCATCTTTGTTCTGAACCCTTGTCAATTAAGAGGCACATCAAACACCTTTTCAATCTCGCAGATTGTTGTTTTCAGGAACATTACTCATTTCTGTTTACAGCATTCAACATTTTACAGCGGCGGAAGATTCTGTTACATACATCTTTGAAGGTGAAACAGCACACTTTTCCAACTGTAGCGACAAATCTTGCTGCTGTTTCACCGTGGGCTGTTCATTGTGTAACAGAATGTGTGGCCCAAGGAGATGCTATTTTTGCAAACAATGAAGATGAGTGATGTGTGCTATGATTGATGAAAGAAGTGCAAGTAATAACTTCACAAGTGCCAGGATCTGCTCATGCAAGAGCAAATATGCGAAACGAAATCCGTGGACTGATGTGTGAATGAGGATTGCTGAGCTTTTATGTCACCATTAATCCTGCTGATGTATACAATCCACTTGTCAAATTTCTTACAGGTGCTGAAATAGATATTGACAATCTACTGTCAGAGGAAGTGCCAAAATTCTATGATCAATCTATTCTTGTAGCTTGAAATCTGGCTGTCACAGCTAAATTTTTCAATGTCTACATGAAAGCTTTCATCAAATGTCTTCTGTGATTTGAAGGTAAGGGTACAGACCTTCATGAGGGTATACTTGGCACCGTCAGTGCATATTATGAATGTGTTGAAGCTCAAGGGCAAGGAACTCTGCATTGCTATATGATGATCTGGTTAGAAGGTGGCCTTAATCCCAATGAGATCAAGGACCGAATATTACAAAGTAAAGAACAGAGCTTTAAAGATCGTCTCCTACAATATTTGGAAGATACCATCTTGACTTGCATCCCTGAACTCCCAAAGGAAGATGTATCGATACCTAATCAAACTTCTCATCCATGTTCAACTCAAGGAGTGGACTTTCAGAACACCACTGAGGACAACTTGTTAGAGATGATGCAAAAGAAAGACCTACATCTCCTTGCCAAAATATGCTAGAAGTACTGGAGAGGTCCACCAGAACCAAAACAATGTTGATTTGATCCAGATGAGAAAAATATACATCCGATAAGCCTGACAGATCCAGAGACAGGTGAAATTACTCTAAAGTGTTTGGATGGTCTAGTGAACCATTTTAATGAGAGCATACTGGAAGCCATGAGGTGCAACACGGATATAAAGTTTATTGGATCGGGGCCAGCTGCAAAAGCCATACTGTATTATATTACCAACTACATCACAAAATCTCAATTAAAAACTCATGTTGCATTAGCTGCAATGGAAACAGCAGTACATAAATTAGAAACATATGATCCTAATGACAATGATTGCACATTGTGAGCTAAGAAGATGCTGCAAAAATGTGCTCACTCAATGATTTCTCATCAAGAACTATCTGCTCAGCAAGCATGTTCGTACCTAATGGATTTCGAGGACCACTTCACTAGTCATGAGTATCAAGGTTTGTATTGGACAAACTTTGAATCCTTTGTTGAAAAATGTAGTCCAAGTCCTGAGTATAATTGATCGTCAATGGCTGATGATGCTGCACCAAATAACATAGACCATACTGATCATGAAACTGAAAAAATGCTGGATGGATCAGATGATGAGTTGAACCAAGGATATGTTGAAAGAACCCTTGACGATGACGGGGTCTATGTTGAACAGCTTGAAAATGACGAAATCAGAATTGGAAGTGATAGCTTTGGAAATCTCGTGCCCAAGGCTGCACAAGTAATGGACTACTTACATTGAGATGACAAGTTCAACAACATATGTATATGGGATTTCGTAGCCCAGGTAGACAAAGTTAGAAAGAGCAAGGAAAACAAGAAAACAAATTCCAAGAATACAGACGATGATGATGAAACTGATGATGAAGATGAGCTCGCCAATGATATCTCGCTGGAAAATGACACTGAAAATTCAAAAGACTTGAAAGAGATGGAAGTAGACAAAACATCAGCAGCAGCAAAACCACGCTCAAGTCTTTCAGCAGAAGATATTCTTCTTTCTTCTGCCAGAACAAGGGCTTCTGGAGAACTCCAAGCAGGGCACTATGAATCGCGAACACATTTTCTGAGAGTGTGATGTCTAAAGAATTGACTTGTGCATGTTCCAATGGGTCCAAAGATATCTCACAGAGACCAGGAGTCCGTCTATCCCAGATACTGCTGTTTGATGCTCATCCTCTTCAAACCCTGGAGATCCGTATCTGATCTCAAACAAGCAACACAATCATGGACTGAGAGCTTTGAGACATTCAGACGCACATGTAATGAAAATATTGTTTTCATCTTGAACAACATGCAGTTATTGTACGAGTGTAAAGACAGCTGTGATGATCATTTTGTGAACCACCGGCTTTGACATAAACTCGCAGGAATATCAACCGAAATATCTAGCTATGGTCATGGTATTAACGAAGATGACATATTCACGGATGATACCGACAAAGATATACTCACTCATTTAGAATCAATGGACTCCTGTTGTTCTATGTGCCAGTCCACAATCAATGATGATATGATCTGCTGCCTTCAGCATATGGAGTCTTGTCAATTCTTTGACAGTCTCTCATGTGTCGTGAATACTCCAGGTCCTACAGACCACTGTGAAATAGATAATCAGCTTTTTGAACAAATGATTCAAAATATTGAACAAGAGATCGAATGGTGAGACTGTTATGAAAAGAGATGAACCATCAACGACAATTGAAATACTGCAGATGAGACCATCAGAAACACATGAAACACTTATTTCACGGATCCAGAGTCACACCCACACGATTGATGAATCCTGTGATGTCAATAGTGACTGTGTCATCCGAGAATGGTCATTAAATCACAAACAATCCAGAGCATTTAAAATTATAGCAGAACATAGTTGAATGAATAATCCTGAACCTCTGAGAATGTTTATAGGAGGACATGCTGGAACTGGGAAGTCGAGAGTCATCAATGCGCTGAAGGACTTCTTTATAAGATGAAACCAAGCATGACGATTCAGACTTGCCTCATACATGGGTGTAGCTGCACATAACATCTCAGGCATGACTCTACATGCATCACTTTTATTGAATCAATGACATACATCCAGAGCAAATACAAAAACAAAACAAGATCTTACAGCGATGTGGGAAGGAATTGACTACTTGTTCACAGATGAAGTGTCCATGATAAGCTGCGATTTTCTGACCAAAATTCATGACACACTAGTTGATGCCAAAGAAAACACAACATCATTCAGAGGAATGAACATTATTTTTGCTGGATATTTCACTCAGTTATCACCTGTAAGTGGCAAACAGTTATATGCTCACCTCAACCTCAGACACTGTGCAATGACACAAGGATAAAAAAGTATCTTTGGCAGACTCCTGTGGCTATCAACCAACACCGTGGTATTATTGACAAAGATAATGTGTCAGTCAGGTCAAGAGAATGAACGATTTGTTGACAGCCTCACGCATCTTCGTTAAGGAAAGTGTACATTAGATGATTATCAGCTTCTGAAAATGAGAGTGATTACCACCAACACAGGAGATACAAAAGACTGCGAATGGAAAGATGCACCGATCATTGTCTGTGATAATGAGAGCAAAGACAAACTGAACATTAGAATGACGACATCATTTGCATGAAGGATGGGATGCACTCTTCACTGGTATCATTGCACAGATAGGCATAGAGGAAAGCAACTATGCAATGATGATCTGATCAATAAACTACAGCACTTGAATTCAGGAAAAACAAACATGCGGCTGGGCAAAATTCCATTAGTCATTGGCATGCCAGTCCTCGTGTCTCAGAATTTTGATGTTGAAGGTGGAATCGTTAATGGTAGCACTGTATACTGAGGAAAGTAAGATACTCACTGAATGAGGAAAAACAACGTGTGCTGAGGTCCTGCATTGTGGAAATCAGTCAATCGTCAGACGAGGCCCTCCCAAACTTATGTCTGCACCATATACCCATCATCAAGGACTCTGTGGAACTTAGATTCACACATCCAAACTCGAAAAAAACATGCTGCATTACTCGTGCCCAAGTGCCCATTCTTCCGGGTTTCGTGATCACCGCACACAAATCACAAGGCCAAACACTAAAAAAAGTCATTGTCGATCTTGGTTCAAAATGGTGCTGAGGTACTGAGAAACCATATGTGATGGTATCGCACGCAACTTCTCTGCACAGCCTGTTCATCCTATGGCCATTTAATTACAATAGAATTTGCTCCCACCCATCCCAAGACATTCATTGAGAAATGCTTCAATTAGACATATTGAACCTCAAGACAATTGTCCACTCACCATATACAAACAATGAAGGACGAGAAGAAGCAGCACAGTGATTACCATCAGTCCTAAACAACCTGATCACATCCAATACAATGGTAGCATGCACAAAAGAAGACCGAGTGCGTGAACTAAACAATGTTCAACAAACCATCTTCGACCTCGAGAATCTTGCAATGGATGGCACCCAATCCGGGTTAACACAACAGCCACTACCTCCTTGAAAAAAGAGAAAAATCAGCAATTTGGTTAGCAAAGATAAGGAGGACGCCATAGCTCGTTCAATAGATCATGACCCGCAAGTACCTCCACGGCATACTAAACACCGGAGAGTAGCCTAAATCATCTGGCTCTCTTCCTGTGGATCTCCCTTCTGTCCCTCCACCAGACTGCTGACAAAAACAATATGTGTCAGCAACAATATAAAGATTTGTCAATGAGCCATCCTATTGTGCGTCATACCTTGTAATCCTTGACTTCTTTTGATTTAAAGACAAGTTCAATGCCCGTCAGACTCCTAACTCTATCACTCAAACCATCACCATGTCCTCACCTGACATTGAAGTGCAGTGTTTGTCACAGTGCGTCGCCAATGGCATATATGATCATGTTGCAGATGCTATAACGAACCTTGGAAAAGACGGGTTAGGCGAGGCCAATTTTGGCGTCGATTGGACTACCACTGTCCAAGATAACTACAGTGGGACTAATTGGTCATATGTAAACACAAAAGACGGTCGCACCTTCAAGACCAACATCATTGGTCAAATTGCTACTTCAGCATGTGACACCAAACATTCTGCTAAAGGCACGCACTTCACGAAAAAGGTATGCACTTTGTCTCCTACTAATGTACAGACACAATCTAACATGCAAAGCCAGAATGTGTCACTAAGCGATTCTGACACTGTCAAATGGAAATGGGCACTCTCCAAACCCACCCTATGCTCACCAAATCTAGCAGACATCTGGGAAAATCAACTGACATCCATTGAGGACTGGATTACAGAAGAAGAAAAGAGAGTGGCGACAATCAGTTTCAAACATTAAGAACATTATACACAGATTCTAACAGACTGGTACACAGGGTTCGAAGATAAACCCATGCATCACTAAGAGCTCAAACGACCTCCAGTATGTGGACCTCATCATGCTGACATCACAACACATCTACGAGGTAAGCAAAGAGAAAAAACATTGCACTGTTGCCGCCTCTTACCAACTCTGACAGAAACCCAAAGGTAAAAACACCAACCAAGAAGCAACTCTGCAACGAACGAAATGAAAGATCGTGAATGAGGACAGCATGTTAGGACAAGAGACTGCGGCTGCATCCATCAGTTCTATAACAAGCCCGAGCGCCAACATGAATGTGCTGATGCCTACTGCAGATGAAGATAACCATCATCCTCATACTCCGTCTAAAATGCACTCAGCCTAGAAAAGTCAGATCAGGAGCTCTGTACAACCTGAGAATACTCCCTGACTACCGTGGGACGTACTTTCAACTACAACAGAACAAGTTCAAGCAGTTAAATATCTACAACACGGCCGAGAACAGGTTCAAACTCATCCCAATGCATGAGACATATTCAAAGCTGAGACCTGGAACACTCGTTCTCGCCGTCTGCGACGCTCACATGTACAATATGGTGCAGAACAGCCAACCAACTAGCATATGTATAAAACGACACCATCCAATATGCACTCTGACAGTCTCTTTTCGCAGACGTTCCAGCTTGGCGTACAAGCAATCAAAGTCCTACATCCTTCTGATGAACCTGTTGAAGAAAAATTTATCCCCATCCTCTCCATGACCTCCATTGAGTTGTCGAAAGATGATTTGGCCATTGCAGGTTTCTCGACTTTCGATCTCGGTGTAGAGACTCATGCCTCTCATTGCATGATATGGCAGTATTCACTAGGGAGTACATAGCACGAACTTGTAGCATCACTCTGTGTGCTATCCACAGCTATTCCTATACGAGGCGCAGCTTTCCCGCGCAATGCGCAGCATGCGCGCACGACTTCCCGCGCTTTACGATGTATATGCACGCGCGCTTTCCTGTGCTTGATCGCCCTATAGCGCCAGCCTTCCGGAAGCATCCATCCACTGTCCACCAAGCTCTCTAGTGCGTGTATTTCCATTTCCCTTATTTGCATATCATTCCACCTTTATTTATATCATGGACCCTTACATACATACATATATCTTTACATACCTTACTCGGTAGCAATTCGGCTCCGCATGACAGCGCTTAGGCGCCATATACGCGCCAGCATTACCTACCAACGGGACTTTACCTCCCACTTACCCACTTACTACCTAGCAGAATATAGTTGCAATCTATTCCTTGGCACCTCGTGCTCACATCTCTTGTCTACTATCATATCATCACTTAAGCAAACTCACTCTTACTCTCTCTCATTACTGCTCACGCGCGTGCGTGCTTCCCGCGCCTTGCACGCACCTTCGCTTTCCTGTGCCTTACGCACACCTGCGCTTTCCCGTGCTTTGCATTGGGCGACCAGTAGCGCCTTCAGCGTCTACTTCTAGATCTTTGCTGCACTCGCTTCCCCTTTAGGGTTGAACACACTTGTCTTCTCAAGTATAGCAGACTAGGCAATGCACGACCTCACAACATTATAGATACAGTTTGGAGCATTGTTTGTTCCTCTCAGTATTGTTGTTTCTACATCGGTCCCACCAAGAAATCCAAACACGCAAACGCACAGAGGCACAAAAGTGGAAAAGGTAAAGAAAAGACAGACTGAGAGCTTCCTCTGTTTCACAACGCGCCTGATCTGATTCATGTTTTCCTGGTTCAAAAGTTTCAGTGCCACCATTCACTTTATTTTCATAGTACTTGCTTAGGCTTCATCTCACAGCTTGTCTGAGTCAATCTGTACAAATCTTTGTATTAAGAACATAGTCTTCTAGCTTGTTATGCATTTTGACTTTCTCAGCGAAAATTGGGCCTGCTACAGTTGGCCTCCATCTCATTGTAACACTTGCCTTCTTCTCACTGGTCTGGTTTGTGGCTCGTTGACTTGTACTTATATTTGTAGCACTTGATGTCTGAGTAGTCTTGCAATCAATTCGCATTGTGACTCGTCAGTCAGGGAGTAAAAGTAGTTCATGCACAATTACATGTGTTGCACCAATGAAGAGCAACACTGACATCAATACCTGGAATTATAATTCAGACGTAGAGACAAAGTAATAGCTGTGAGGCACCTGATGATTTCCATCTTAGACACTGCATACCAGGTCTGTTGCAGGAAGGCAAAGTCACAGTGTTCAAAATCAATAGATTGCAGGTACAGGTTACGAGTATGACTGTTAAGTACGGGCACAAAGGTCACTGCAAGGTTGCAGCAACAGGAGCACCAAAGACCTTTTCAAAATAAACAGAAATTATGGTCATTCGAAATATTGGCAATGGGCTCACAAGGTGCAGCTGACAATGCAGGAACATTGCATCAGTGTTCATCACAGACAGCTCCTGACATAGCCACAGAAAATATGGCTGCATCACAGGGCAAGACTCATGTGTGTCAAAAAAACAAGAGTTGGGCGGAGAAAGCCAAGCAAACATGCACAGCATGGAGCACCCAGTATGAGCTCCACCTATACAAACATGGACATACAAGCACCCGCCTGAGGCAGGTGCTTGTACAACCAGAGCTGCCTCCGCCTGAGGCAGAAGTGGTTAGCGCTCACATCCTTCTCGGGACTTGTCTGGGTCTGTGTCTATGATATATGTTTAACACCTGATGAATCTATCTTTACGTACCTCAATCTCCCTTAACCATGAATGTAGACAGCCAAGATACTCCTATTGGATGCAAGTATTGAGCAGAATGTCAAAATAAGACAAACCATCTACAGGAGACAGCTGTTGAGCTGTGATGCAAGGATTGGCCTCCTGGAGGCATGTCAGGCCAGGGAGAAAAGGTGCCCAAAGTAAACCAAAACAGAGGCATAAGAATATAAGCTCAACGTCTAAAGAACCACAAGTCGCCAAGGCCATCATCTGCAGGTGGGACGCTCAAGTAGCATAAGACATCAAGAAGAAAAATGAAAAACAAGGAAAAAGACGAGGTGAGGTAAGCAAAATGAAGCGTGAGAGTCGCACCACCATGTTTATCGGGCTGACACTTAAAGTCGAAGACTGACGCTGTCCACTGCTACCATCAGTCACAGAAGCCAAGCAGCTGCAAGACAATACAAAACTAAGACATTGCAATAGAATATAGAACTGAGGCATACAATAAACAATAGGTCGTTGAAAAGAGACCACTCTGATTCAGCATAACAGACAAGAGTAAAATCGACCGTAGTGGGCTCTGCCACGAGCGGCCTTTCACATTATTTCAAAAACTGGGGTCATTATATACACAATAAATGTGGCTGTGCTACTAGTATATTCAAGAGTCATTTCTAGTCATAATGAGTCATTGGGTATATGGCTGAGTCATCCTGGCTTGTTGCTAGTCATGTGACCTATCCAGCTCCTGATGACAAATCCAGAAAAGGGAGTGAGAAATATCACATGATGTGAATCCTTTGTGTGTCTGTCTTTTCTTTGTTTTTCTGTAGTCTGATGGGTGAAACTGACGCGAGCCTAGTATTTAGGGTTTTAATAATGTTTTCCCAGGACAACATATGCGAGAAATATTTTTCACAGTCACCTGACATGCATGGGATTTTGTCTGGGTCATCACCATGGCTGACTAAGCAAAACTCATCACAAAATTAAATGTACTAAAATATTCAGTCCACTTGCATACAACTTGAAAAACAAAAAAGGTGAAAAATATTCCCTTGGCCTCAGTCTGACTTCAGATAAAAAGGAAAAGAGTTTCATAGTGATATTCTGGGGTATAAGACTCGTGGGAGAGTATTAGTTGTCCATGCACTGAACCAGTTTGGTGCAGGTCACCAGTACTGCAAGTCCATGCTGAGCCCACTCTTCTAAGTCATCTACCCACATGGCAGCCACTATTTCATCATAACACTGATCCACTCTTCTCCTCTCTCTACCATCTGCTGACCCATCAGCCAGATTCCCCTGCAATTCCTCAGGCAACCAGTGTACACCATCATCCATGTCATCATCACCAGTGACATCTAATATCTCACCATCTAAGTCAAAATCTTGACCAAAATTGGGATTGTGATGACAGATGAAATTGTACAAAGCACAAAGGGCCAATGATAAGCACACCTGGATATCCATGGTGTACTCTGGAGGGAGTTGTAAGATGCACCATTGGTGTTTTACCACCCCAAATATATGTTTGATCATTGCACAGTGAAGCATGGCTGAGGTTGAAAAGTTCTTTAGTGTTCTGTGGGCTTGAATACATGTCAAATGCAAGATAACAAATGAAAGAAAAAACTGATGTGAGAGATGCCTGATATCATTCTTTGAGGTGATAGTGCACACCCCGATATGGAACCAATAACAAGTTACAGGTGCCAAACCCTGCATCTGCAAGCAGGTATCTTCCTCCTGGTATCTGCAGGTCGTGTTGGTGTTGTAATGAAACAATAATGGCTGAACACAACACACAGTAAGCACTCAGCCAAATAAAATTGTTGTGGTCTAGCACAACCTAGTCTGCTATACTTGCAAGACAAGTGTGTTCAACCAGAGGGTTTTGCTATCTGGTATTAGAATAATTAGTTATACAAAAAGGAAGATAGTCTGAGCACAGGAAACAATGTCTGAAGGTAAAAACATTGGGTCTGATGTTTTTTGGGTTGGGTTATGTTGGGTTGTATCGGGTTGCATCAGGAATGCGTCAGAAAGTTAGTGAATATCGGTGTAGGACTTGAAGTCCTTGTGGCCTCATAGAGGTCTATTTTCTGATGCATGTATCAATGCTAATCATTACCCAAATCACTCCATATCATATCCGACTCAATACCCAAAAAACATCAGACATCGGACATTGGACTTCACATCAGGTTTCGCATCAGCCTATCGGATAGTGTGCGCACTCGTCCTACCTATGTCCTGTCTCATTGCACTAGCCCCACTAGGTGCATAGTTACTTGTTTTCACATTGTTAACATTGTAGACCACATTATTACATGTCCACAGCACCTCATGTCTTATTACATAGGACATCAGGTCCAAAAATATTGCGCTACTACTTTCACCTATAGGATTCTGGATTTCTATGTATCTACATAAATATTGGACTCCCCATAGCATCATCATCATCCAAGTAGAGGAGAGCCGTTCTCCAATGCTTAAGGGTCAAACCTGATATTCCGTAGTTCTTAGTTGACATTGCGAGCATCATTCCTTCACCACCCATATCCATCATTGTTATTATTGTGCATACCACTTGCTTTCCCAATGCTCGCTATCGCATTACTATTAGTTTCCGATAACCCAAACCCAAACCCAATAACCCGAAAACATCGGACCCGATACTTTTGCATCGGACATCATAATTATACCTTCAGACATTGTTTCCCACACTCAGACTATTGACCCCACATTACTCACTGACCTCCAAAACTATTCCCAGACTGTAGACCCCTGGGTTGAACATACTTGTCTCACCAAGTATAGTAGACTAGGCAGCGCAAGACCACAACATAAAGATATCAGTTTGGAGCCATCTTTGTATAGCCCCACTCTGTGTTGTATTCCTACATCAGGGATAGCAAATGTCAGGTTGCTGTCGGATTTTTTGGAGTGTTTTGGATAATGAAAGGAATGATATTGCGGAATTCAGTAAAGAACTACTAATATCGGATAACCTCCTCCTACTCAGAGGTAGAAAGGTAGATAATGGTAGGTAGGAGGTATGCAAAATATATAGTATCTATGTAGAATTTCAGAGTGCTATAGGCAAAAGTAGTAGCAGTAATTTTCGGGTCTGATGTCCTATGTAATAAGACATGTGGTACTGTGGACATGTAATAACATGGTCTACAATGTTAGTGATGTGAAAACAGATAACTGCGCACCTAGTGGGGATAGATATGATAGGACAGGACATAGGGAGGACAAGTGTGCAGGAAAATATTGGGTCTGATGCAGTGTCATATCCCATATATTCATGCTTCTCTTCTGGACTTCAGACCCTTAGATCTGGTCCGGTCTGATGCATAGATCCACTTCCGATCCGATATCCGATAAGCTTCCTATTTCATTTCCTGTTCATATAACATTAAACACAGCCTATTCAGTATTTCCTCTTCCCAGTGTCTCGGTTATACTTATTACCGGTATGATTACTGATCTGTTAACCTATGCTTCATTTCCGACTCGCGTTTGATAAACTTTGCATATGCTTCATACATAGCCTTGGACCTTTGCTTATTGATCCTTCCGTTATCCTCTTAGTATATAAACCCATGTATATGTCCTGTAGTACCTCAGTTTGAATATCATCTTAGATTGTCCTCTTTCTGTCCTCTGGACTTGAGTCTAATCAACTCTTGTCAATCTCTGAGACTTCAGATCGATTCCGATAGTCTACGTCTCCGCCTCTATCTTCGGATAGTCTATACTCTGTTTGTTTCTAGTCCGGATCCGTCCGGATTAGTCTTATACATGTTTCCGATATCTGGAAGTCATCTGGATATAACTACGAGACTCGTCCAGACCTTCAGACGTGTTATCATTAGTCTCTGAAATAAGGGACAGTACTTGGGAAAGGGGCACAGCGTACGAGCTGAGGCCAAAGTCCTTTGGATCTGATCCTATGAGAGTACGATCTTAACATGCAGCCTAAACATTGGGTTCATCAGATTAGCGTCAGATTACATTAGGTTAGTGTCAGGTTAGTGGATAAACATTGGATTGAGCAGGTAAGTGTCAGATAACATTGGGAAGTGATTCATGTGCAATGGGTGTTTGACATGCATTGGGAATTAGCTGAATATGAGCTCAGCGTGAGGCTGAGTGCTACAGCATGCATCAGCAGACGAGCCATCTCAGCCACAAAGTGAATAAATGAACAAAGAATCAAAATCACATATAAAAAGGGAATTCTGAGAAATATAACCCTGCTGGTTACACATGAAAGCCTGATCAGTAAGTGTTGTAAATACACGAATGTGTGTACCATCAACTGCATCAATACATTTGTCAAAAAAGCAAAAGTGAGGGTCATTTTGTATCAACAAAGGGATGGGGGAATTAACCATTGGAAATTTAACTTGGGAGGAGTAGAAAGGGTATTTGAGAAGAACATCAGCATGCACTTGAAGTATCTACATATATAATAAAAATTAGTATACACTAATGGGATCAGAGTTTTGGAGAGGAATATTTTACCTTGAGATCATGTTAGAGGACCATTGGAAACACTGACCAATATGGTGGATTGAGAGACCAGTCACACACATATATATATAAATGGCCAGTTGTTCCTCGACTGTAATGCCATTGCAAGATTGAATGTATCTATTAGAGTCAGTTCAACAACTCGATGTTGGGGCGTATTTGCCAACATCTGCATCTGGAGTAAAGTGAATTGCATTGGCACGTTCCCTTGGCCAGGTGGCAACCAAGCGGAGCTCAAACCTTCCTCGCCTACTGACCAGCACCACAAGATGGACTGGATTGATCCTCACCTCCGCAAGGTGCTCTATTCAGCAGTTGTTGCTGTCGTATCCATCTGTGGCCAATTCACTACTGTCCTTATGGCTACTAAAACATCTACCGCTACCCCAGGTAAACCAAAGGCACAGTGGAATGTAGCAGAGACCAATGCCCTTCTCGCCCATCTGCTCAAGAACATCTCCAAGGCTGGGGATAGCAGGAATTTCAAGAGTTCTATCTTTACTTTGGCAGCAACTGCCCTTGTGACAGCCAATCTACTAACTGCAAGCCCTCCAAAGACAAATAAATGCTGTAGAAATAAATGGAACTTGGTGAGTGCATCAAAATCCTCTAAGTCCTGTTCTACTAACCCCTATACTAGCTCAAAGGGACATATCGGGAAATTCAAAACTATCGGAACATCTCAGGAGCTCATTGGGACAATGTCAAAGGTGCTGGAATAGAAAGAGAGGCTGCATTGGAGGTATTCAACAGCTACATTGGATCAAGTGTACGTCCCCCTGTCCAAAGTCACCTATTGTATTCTAATGCTTTGCAGACAACCCACAGTTCATTGCGGCAATTTGCCAACAATGGGTGGATATTCTATGACAAGGTAGCTGAAATTCTGCCGCATGGCACTGGTGCCCAGGGCAGCCATGCATTTCATCCAGCTGCAGCTGCAGCTCCAGTACTGGTCGATGACGATCCTGGACCTAGACCTGGAGCTCAGAATATCATTACTGCTGCTGTCGCAACCGTCGCTGCCAGTACAAATCTTCTTGCTGCCACTATAGAAACTCCCTGCAATACCAACTTCACTCCCCCCATTTTCTAACCGTGCCTCCTTTCACTATTGGGTCTAGTATTGGCACTGGGAAATGCATGCACGAGGACTCATTTGATGTTGAATCATTTGTATCTACTCATCCATCACTTTCTGGTCCCTTGGCATCTACCACATTGGTATCGGCACCCCCTGCTGCAAAGAAGTCGCAATCTGGACACCGCATTGACACTTCGGTCTCAATGATGACCAGTGCAGCACAAGCGTCGAAACTCACACCTGCCACTGCAGTTGTTGGAATGCAAGGTTCCATCAACCGCATCAGTGACATTCTCAAAAATGCTGTTACTGCAGCCCAATGTCATATCCCATATTCCAGACCTACATCTGACAATATTCCCACACCTCATCCGGACCTTCGGATGCCCTATCCATGTCTCCAGTCCTCTACCCATCTGGATCCCTGCACCTCTGCACATCCACATCTGCACATCCACATCCAGATCCCTTTACCTCCGTACATCAGACCACCATACCTCCGCAGCTAGCCTGCATCATTCATCCTTTGTCCTATTGCCCTAATGTCATATCCCATATATGCATGCTTCTCGTCCGGACCTCTGATCTGATCTGATATACGATAAGCTTCCTAATTCATTTCTGTGCATATAATGTTAACACAGCCTATTCCTCTATTTGGTATTCCTTGTCCTCAGTATCTCGGTTATACCTACTACCACCTCAGACTCTTGCTTACTGATCTTTCCATTATTTCCTTAGTATATAAACTCTTGTATATGTCCTGTAGTTCCTCAGTCTGAATATCATATTAGTCCTCGCACTAGATCTCACTTTAAATCCTCATATCAGTTCTAGTCTACCGACTTAGTCAATATCCATCTCAGGCCTAGGGAGAGAATTCCCTAGGCCAGAGCTCCGCTCATCCAATCCTCCGAAGTTTCTGGAAGTTCATCCAAAACTTTCCTGCGGTCCTCCAGACCTATTCTGCTTCGGACTTTGTCCTTGCAGCCTTTCCTCTGTTTGCTTCTACTTAGGACTTGTCCTAAGTAGCCAATACACATATCTATATTAGGACGAAACCTCATTGTAATTTCCAGGAGTTCCTCTGGAACTTTCCCACACTTGTCCGGAAGTTACTTGCACTTATCTGGAAAGTCCTTCTGGACTTTCCCGTGCTTTGGATGTGCTTTGGACATCCTTGGACTTTCTTTGGACATCATTCTGAAATTAAGGGCACATACTCGGGTAAGGGGCGCAGTGCATGAGCTGAAGCCAAGCCCCTCAGAATCAGTCCTACCCTTTGTGCACGGTCTTAACACCCAACCTGCACCTGCACCTCCCCCTCCCCCCATGACAACCTTTGATTGTGCCATGGCTATTATGCAGACCGAGGACACTGGAGTACCCAAAGAGGAGCTGGGCCAGTTGCTACTTATATTCACAACCAATGAGCGGCCGATGGAGATTTACATGCAGAGCCCACTTGCAGCACGTTGCTCTTATGTTAAGGCGCTTCTTCAATCTCACATGGCAAAGTAGATGTAATGCTGATATCTTGTCCCAAGCTGTACAATGTATGCTAGGCTATATTGTGCTGTTTTCTCGTCATTGTCTCACTACTTTCTCATCATTGTTTGCATTTTTTTCTTCTTCATTGTTGTCTGTTGTCCCACCATCTTTGTCAGTCAAAAATCATGTAATATTGGATTGTAATACATGTGTGATCTATGCGTGAATATAATTGTCATAGTCTGTGCCTTTGTCTGCGTCCACACTCTCGTCATCATCAAATTCAGATCCCAAGTCCTCTTCGTCTACACCATCATAGGCTAGCCCTCGTTCATGTAATGTCTGCATATATTGAGCCCACATACCTTCAGCAATACAATTGCGCAAATAGCCCATCTCATTGTCCGGTGTTTCTTCCTCACATACCACTGTATTAGGTGGCTCAGCCTCATCCTCAGCCAGATCCTCATTTGAGTTGGTATCTAGGAGAGGACCCTCTTGTGGGTCATGCAGGCATATACAATTATGGATCGCACATAGAGCGGCTGGAATTTGTGCTTGAATGTCTAAGTTATACCTTGGTGTGAGTATGAGGATGTGAAAGCAATGTTTTAAGATACCAAAAACATGTTCGATGACGTTCCTTTCCATGGTGTGACGAAGATTGGATAGTTCTTCTTTATTGCATGGTCTGCCATCGATGTTAGTACCTCAGAGATGGTGTTCAGAAGAATACAAGCTCACCTAACACTCGCTCGCCCCCACTCAGCAAGGTGATACCGGACACCATGGTAGGGGATCAGAAGTCCACAGTGTAACAGATAACCCACATCAGCGAGAAAATATTTACCTTCAGAGATATGAAGGTCTTTGGTATATGCATTCTCAAAAACACGAGTGTCTGTGGCGGATCCCTCCCAACCAGTGAGAGCATATGTAAAATTTATGTCAAAGTCACATGCAAATGAACAATTTTGAGAGATGAGACCCTTGCGATCACAGTAGGCAGCATGTTCAAGTGCAGGGGGTGCAGCTTAGATATGACTCCCATCAAGCGCACTGATGGTGTCCTTAAAAAAGGGCCAGAATTTGGGATTCTGGCAAATTCTCTGGGAAATGACTTCATCTGATGGCAGGTGCACATACTTTGAATAGAATGGCGGGGTCAAGAAAATTAGGAGCATTCTACAAAAGTATCTAGATATGTAGTGAGATGAACAAGTCCAGTCCACAAAAATACAACACTCACCAAGAGATTGTCTTGTTAGAATGCTGAAACCTTTCTCCAATGTGCCTGATACAGACCAGTAATTGCAGCATATAGGAATATGGCAAGTTGCTCCTCAAGGGAGACAAACTTAGAATTTGAATATCCGAGGGTACGTAGTTCTGATATGAGCCTTGCAAAAACATGGGCATGCACTCCGAGTTTGCAACGAATGCGTTCTGAATGACCAGTGAGTAGTTTGACCACCCAAGCTTCACCAGATAGCATCAATGTATGGTAGGGTTCTGGGTCCCTTGAGTACATAGACACTACAAGACTGCCAGAGGCATAGATGAGGATGCTGAGTAGAAGTACCGTATACTGTATGATTTTATGATAAAACTGTGGCATGCTGTGTTGAGAACAAAGCTCTGGAAAGACTTCAGGTAGGAACTCTATAGTGAGATTCATGAGCTTGAGCCTCGAGGATGAAGTCTACAAGTGGTACAATTATATTTGAGCTCCGCCTGGCTGAGAGAACATGCCAACACAATTCACTTTGCTCCAGATGCAGATGTTGGCAAATACGCCCCAACATCAAGTTGCTGAACTGACTCTTAGTCTGTAGAGCTTGGAGTAGTTCTTCATACACTTTTAAGTTGACCCCTAGATTGTGTCTGATTCTGTCTGGGTGGCCTGTAAGGAGCTCAAGAACCCATGGCATGACCTGTTAAGGCAGACATATGGTATAGGACACTGGTGTATGGAGTTAGGAAGAGGTTGGTAGTATAGAGTTGATATATGAGTAATGATGCAAGTGATAAGCAAAAGATGATGACAGCAATGGAGATTGTCCATCTGTAGCCACAGTTTGTGAGCATTGATGGTGGTGTAGACAATGGCTCATCAAAGATCCAGGATCATCCAGATGAACAAGCTATTGTCACATGACAGTGAATATTGAATATCAAATATTATATACACTATCTGTACATAGCCTAATGATTTTATTATCTTCCATATCCTAGTAAGACAATCTTTCAGACGTGCAGAAACTGTGTCTGGTTCATCGTAGAGATTCTTATGCCACTGATATGTTGATTTGCTGAATTGCATCAGCTAGTATTCATACTTATAATAGTCACCAGGATTATTCAAAAGTGAGTCCACACTTACTCTATGGGTTGGATCATTTATTGACACATTGCTTTTGACACATTACTCATGTCATTTTCAGTACCTTCTACTTTATATCATGGTTGTGTAATTTATTGTGTTCTGGTCCCTTATTGATCATATCTTGTACCTCATTTAATATCTAATGTGTATATATGTTAATGTATAATAGTAGTAGTGCAATTGCCAGTCCCTACATATTTTGTCCTGAATTGGGAAAATATTATCCAAACAAGCCATATGCAGTATTAAGTACCATGTAAATATATTAAGCATCACTACTGACATAAAAGCTCCAAAAGATGAACTTACAAAACTTTTGTATTGCTCACCAGTGAGCATTATGCTTAATTTTAACCTTGCAGCCTGAATATAAGGGCTAATATACTGATATATCATACTAGTATCCTACTAGCTTTTGCACATTAATGATTGATTGCATTTAAACTTCTAAAATTGATGATTCTAATTGGCTGACTAGTACATTACTCTAATAGTTTTTTTTTTACTTTGAACCAAGTCTTCTACTGTGTAAAGCTCTTTTAAACATTTTGTCATAGTCTTCATGACATCTATCATTGAATAGATGTGCAAAAACTGCCAAGAAGTTATCCAGCACACTAAGGTTAGACTTTAGAAAAGAAGAAACAGGCAAATTAATTATCATAAAGCCTTCTTCAAAACTTTAAAGACTATTGTAGAATGACCTATCTTATATTACAAGGACCAGTATTACTGTCCATTTTGATATAGAGAGTGCTTGTTTTTACAAAAAACAATTGTTTGTTTATATATTTGCACACTATGGCCCAAAGGGCAAATGTCGTAGTTTAGGCCTGAACTAGACTGCTAAAAGTCTACTAGAAGACCCTGTTACTCTCTTAGGCTGAGCTATAACAATATATAAAATCAACATTTGCTTCTACAAACCTTTCTAGTCTTACTAAATCTAAAGCACCTATGGTTTAACCTACTTCAAATACAGTAAGTCCTCCAGCTCTATATGCTAGAAACTACAACCTTAATTTTAAACAAAATAAAATGAGAGGTCTAGTAGGCCAAACTCAGTTGCTAAATGATGCTCCTGCAACTACTATATTATTCAATATATATGATCACATAGACATTAACATCTTGGCCCTAATATTATCAATTCTAGCATTGCCTTATTTATTTGACAATAATGAAGACATAAGATATGCCATCTATCACACATCTAGCTCTCCTTCACTCATTACTCCCCTGCTATCTAATTAGCAGTTTGAGTGTCTCTTGCTGCAATAGATTGCAGAAGCTAGCTCTTTAATTAATATTTTATCTAGTTCTGCAGATGCTTCAGCCTCCCAAGTGAGCCATACAGATACCCTCTATCAAGTTACTTATATTAATGAATTTAAGAGTTTGTCTGTAATAATATAATTTTAATCTACATTTAAGGTTTTTATTTATAAATAATGTCAGTATGTAGTTTGGAAGAACTGTTTAGTAGGTTATGTATTTAATAACTATAGACCTTACCTATTGTCTACTCTCAAGAAGTCTACTCTTTTTTTAAAGTAGAGAAAGTAAGAGAAAAGCTAAAGCCCATATAGCCCTCATCTATCACAGTGACTCTCTTCTTAGTGTCCACTCCCTCCACTGCCTTGGCTATGAGAGCCTAGCATTAGCTAAAAATGTTATTTATGTACCTATGTATGGCTGGAACTATTATAATTATTTTGAACTATGGTTTTAAATTACATAAGTACAGTTAAATATATATTAGTAAATATAACTAGGCTGTCTTAGTATAGGTGCTGTTCATCAAACTCCAGTACTTTAAGGTATACTCTATGCTGCAGAACATTAGCATAAGAGATCTCTTTTCAAAATTCTACTCCATACCCCCAGCTTAATACATAAATAGTGCCTTTATAGATGAATAAACTGTCAATATTATAAACTTTAGCTATTTGTCTCTGTTTTTAACTAACTCTGAATAGGTACATACAACTAACAGTTATTTAATTGCTGGGATACATGTAATATCAGCCATTAAGGCTCAGAGTGGGCATAAAGCTGAATAGTTGGACTCAATCAAAGGTCTTGAGAGAAAGTATTTTATTACTATTTGGTCTGCAGATAATATTAATCTAAATCTTCTAGAACTTCTAACTAGTTGGTGTATTTAAATATAAGTTTTCTTATTAGTCCTGCCTTATTACATTGACTAACAGTTTATTAATATATCTATTTCAAGTATTGCTGAAGGACAGCTTAGTGAAAAGCTATGACATTTATTGTAATAGGCTAGTTGTAATGGCCTTATGAATTCTTGACTTAGGAGATGCTAATAGTCAGGAAGAGGGAGAAGATCAGGATGATACTATTAGGTCATTTAAAGATTTTAATCCTATATGAGATTGGCAGGATATGAACTTTGCTGATGAAGACTTGGAGGAAGATAAAAGAGATAATCTATGGCCCAAAAACAGTGTTTTGTTCCTTAAGAGTCTTATATGAAAGCCATATATAATGACAATACTATTATATATGATAAAGACTTCTTAAGTCTATAGTCTCTGACTTTTCAATTTTTGTAGTAGGTAATATAGTGAGTTCTTAGGAGGATTTAGTTTATTGTTCTCTTCTTGTGTAGTCTTATATAAAATGTTGTAGAATGTTCTTATTCTGGATAATTTGTTAGGTTTGTTTCAGCCTAGTAGGTTATGTTTCAACTTTGTCATTCTTAGTGGCTCACTTTCTGTTAAAAGGGAGAATCTTATGTGTATACATAAAGCTTAGTATGAAAGTTGTTTGATGGTTATATAATCAACCCCTATAATGTAGTATGTGACCTAGAGTAGAATAATAATAATAATGAAAGTTATATAGTCAACCCTTACAAGGTAGTATATAGCTTTAGAATAGAATAATAATGTGGCTTAAGAATCAGGTAATTTGGTGAGATAAATCAGTTTTTACTAATTGTCATATCCTGTATTCCGGACCTACATCCGACAATATTCCCACGCCTCATCCGGACCTTCGGATGCCCTATCCATGTCTCCAGTCCTCTACCCATCCGGATCCCTGCACCTCTGCACATCCACATCCGCGCATCCATGTCCAGATCCCTTTACCTCCATACATCACACCTCCATACCTCCGCAGCTAGCCTGCATCATTCATCCTTTGTCCTATTGCCCTAATATCATATCCCGTATATCCACGCTTCTTGTCCGGACATCCGGTCCGGTCTGGCCCAGTCCAATCCGATATATGATAAGCTTCCTAATTCATTTCCTGTGCATATAATGTTGACACAGCCTATTCCTCTATTCGGTATTCCTTGTCCTAGGTATCTCGGTTATACTTACTACCGGTATGCTTACTGATCCGTTAACCTATGCTTCATTTCCGACTCGCGCTTGATAACTTTGCTTATGCTTCATACATAGCCTCGGACACTTGCTTACTGATCTTTCCGTTATTTCCTTAGTATATAAACTCTTGTATATGTCCTGTAGTTCCTCAGTCTGAATATCATATTAGTCCTCACACTAGATCTCACTCTAAGTCCTCATATCAGTTCTAGTCTATCGACTTAGTCAATATCCATCTTGGGCCTAGGGAGAAATTCCCTAGGCCAGAGTTCCACTTATCCGCTCATCTGCTTATCCGCTCATCCGATCCTCCGAAGTTTCCGGATGTTCATCCGAAACTTTCCCGCGGTCCTCCAGACCTATTCTGCTTCGGACTTTATCCTTACAGCATTTCCTCTATTTACTTCTACTTAAGACTTATCCTAAATAGCCATTACACGTATCTGTATCAGGACGAAACCTCATTGTAATTTCCAGAAGTTCCTCCGGAACTTTCCCACACTTGTCCAGAAGCTACTTGCACTCATCCGGAAAGTCCTTCCGAACTTTCCCGCGCTTCGGACGTCCTTCAGACATCATTCTGAAATTAAGGGCACATACTCGGGTAAGGGGCGCAGTGCACGAGCTGAAGCCAAGCCCCTCAGAATCAGTCCTACCCTTTGTGCATGGTCTTAACACTAATATACATTATAAATATGATATAATCCTTACAAAGCATGACCAACCATGACTAAACATGTTGAGTCAGCTTAAATAATATTACAAACCAGAATATTTCCCAGTCACATGGTGTGCTAACAAATAAAATCTAATGACTGAAAGAAGCCAAATAAATATAAACAATCAGAAATAAACAAAGGTTACATGCTTGATACAAATACAAGACAATGAATTAAGGGAAAAATAGAGAGGAAACTTAGTGATGGAGAGCTAGACAGTTATCACTCTCTCTATATAACTGATATATTATAAATCACATATTAGAATTTTGTCAACTCCGAACTTATGTCACGAGTACCTCACACGAATCATTATTCTTTTCTGAACTCTAAGTCATTTAAGCGCTCTGAGAAGGCGCCTGTTCCCAATAATGTATTTACGGTAGAAGATGCACCTGTGGTTGTGTCTATTGTAGAGTTACCCAACGAGCATGTGGTAGAGTCATGTGACTTATCGGAATATGCCGGACTAAACTTTATACCACGTGAATTTGATATGATGTTCCAGAACCTGTTGGTTGCTGTGGCGCGTGTTATGACATCATAGGATTATATATAGAATCATATGATACTGTTTCCTATTATTTGATTGGTAGTTAGTTTGAACTCAGTTTCAGTCTCCGACTTAATATATGTATATAGGTAGCTAGTTGTAGTTGGTAGTTCTTTAGTTCAAACCTCTTGTCTGTACATTGTGTACCAGCCCGGATGTACCTGCTCAATTCTACTTGTTTGTTTGATTATCTTTGCATTTGAGTCCTAGTCTTCGCCCGTTAGGGACGCCCAGCATTAATTCTTTATTGGGTTGTGACAACTTACTTCTAATGATCTAGCTCCTTTTTTGATAGTATTAAACCAGGATCAGAGATGGTGTTGTAAAGAGTTGATAGCGCTACAAATAGTGTTTGCCTTAGAACTCAATGTGTGAGTGTATTGCTCATCCCAAAGAGACTGCCTATAGAACTATCTCTTGATATAAAATGCAAGGGATATCTTGTTAAGATCAAAGATGAGAAAAAGAAAGGTTACCCAAAGTGTGTTCTGGGTTCTGAAGATACATCCGAAGTACCTAAGTACTTGTCCGATGCGAGCGAAGGTGGTCTGAAGTCAAGAAACAAAGGTCCAAGGTTGTGTGAAGTGTCCCAAGAGCTTCCGGTGAACAGTGAAGGTTCCGAGAGTGGAATACAGCGGGTATGTTGAAGTATGTTGAAGTGTAAGACTTGCGAGGGTACCGAAGTACGACTATGTGAATGAACAAAGATTGATTATGTGAAGTATGACTATCCGAAAGTGACTCTACAGACTATGACTCATAGCAAGGAAAGTGAAGTGCGAGTAGTTAGTGAGTCAGATTATATCCTACAGCGTGAAGGTCCGGAAACTGCATAGGCGAGAACAGTAGTAAGATAAGCTATCTGAAATGTAATAAGACTCAAGGCGAGCCACTACAGAGATATGCATGTAATAGTGCATGAGGCACACAGCTATACATATTGAACTAGCTTTCGGCGGGCCAACAATGTATGTACCCCTAAGACATAATCAATAACAGATAAACCAAGTGAAATTGCACCAGCAAAGTCAAACAGACACGGACGGGACATGGTATGGAGGATCAGAAGTGTATACAGGCCTTGGAAGGGGACGGACACCCTTCAGATGACCTGGATGAGCGCATGAAACTCTCAGAAGGCAAGAGGAGTGCCGAGGAGTATAATGTGAGACACCTATGAGTTTGGCAGGATAC
Organism: Suillus plorans; assembly: GCF_016647745.1. Taxonomy (NCBI): domain Eukaryota; kingdom Fungi; phylum Basidiomycota; class Agaricomycetes; order Boletales; family Suillaceae; genus Suillus; species Suillus plorans. Next base: position 571,077 of record NW_024537395.1, read on the forward strand.
ATGACCAACGCCAACCTGAGTGCTACAGTGTGCATAGGTACTGAAAAAACTTCTGACAACCTATCACACTTTTGTCTTATCAAATTTTACCATCCATTCTGACACTCATTCTCTAGGCTCCCTCCACTCTCTAATAAATGGTTTTGTCATCTCTACCAGCACTGATAATTAAGAATGCTTCTTCCCTTCTTATCTCATTTCTCCACAGCTTGCTAGGATAATGTATACCACCTTGTTTTCCACATTAACAGAGTTTCTAAAGGCACCAGACCCATATCAATAAGGTTGCAAATATCTGACACCATTACTATAACTAATTATGATACATTGATAGAGTGTTTATAGACTTTATGCTACATTAGATCAAGCCAGGCAAGTGAACTCCGTTCTGTGGCATCCGACAATATTCTTGCCTCTACTACACCATATGTTGAGGGTACCCTAAATTCACTTTCAATGGCAAAATCATTTCTGCCACTTCACTGACAAAGATGTATTATAGCATCTATAGGGAGATAGTCCATATTCTCAACCAGGACCTATTATCTGTAACCAGCAACATAGTAGTAGAACCTCTCAAGAACCATAGTAGTACTCACGATAAATTTTGAACACTTCAAAAAACTCACTAAAGTCTTAAACAAACTTGCTAAAATCTTCAACAAACTCGGTCAAAAGCCACTAAAACACACAGCACATACAGCATCAGAGTAAACTTGGAAACAACACTTGGTTAAAATTTTGAGGTATATATGCTACACAAAAATATATAGATGTAGCTAGGTATTTAATGAGCAAGATGCAACAAAAAAGAAATGTGTGATAGTGAAGGAGATAGTCATTGTGTGAGTGGAATTGGTTATGCACAAGTTGGAAATACTGGTGTCTGTTTGCACACCTTGGGAGTGGTATTTGCATGTCGAGGGTGGAAATGAGGCTGAACACACTCGAATGTTGACAGGTGGGTCCTTAACCAACATTAGCATGGTAGTATCATTGCTGGAGGTGGTCACATCGTCATTTGTCTTCCATTTGTCCTCCAGGTCCGTCCTTTCTCATCAATTCTCTCTGCTTGACTCTAACTCTTCTCCTTTTCTCTCTCCTCTCCTCTTTCCCTCCTCCTCTCATCCTCTTCTCATCTTTGACATCCTGGTGTCATCTATGAGCATTTGTACCATATCAGCACTTGCTGGCGTGCATTGGGCATTGCGCATGGTGTTAGTGGCATTGAACACAATGTGATGGTTATTGGCATTGGTGGTGTTGGAGGTGTGAATGGTGATGTGGTGTCCAGTGGGTCATGCGCCCATGGTACTCACTGCAGGCATTTCTCCATTTTCCTCCACCAAACATCTAAAAAACATTGATTGAAAAGATAGAAATTTTTCTACATTTTTCCTATCAAAACATTGAAAAAAATGGCAGTAGCATAAGAGGGCAGGAGCACAGATGCAAAAAAAATGACTCACATTTGTGTCCTTAACCTCCCATCCAGCACCATGCCATCCCTCCCCACTATCCACCTGTAAGATTGTGCTAGAAGGTGCAAGGGGAGGGTAAGATTTAAGCTGTAGAATGCATGGAGGATGTAGATACCAATAACGACATCTGGCACTAACTGTGGTGGAGATTTAAACTCCACTTATCAAGTGTACTGATAAGAGAACATACTACAAGTCACAACCATGCCTCCTCAGTCCACATGTGAAGACCTCCTTTGTACTATTGATTAGGCTTCACTGGCATTAGCCAACTCACAATATTTGAATATACTCTTAGATGGCCAGGGCTCAGACTCAGACTCTAATACCAATTTAGACTTGGACTTGCTTTATATTTCAGATGATGAAGATATGGCTTTTTCCTCCCTATCCCCTATATCCCCCATGTCCCCCATGTCCTATCTTTTGGACCTCAGTTTAGATATTTCCAGCCATAGTGACCAATCTGATGACTCAGATGATGTTGCTATGCATTACGACCAGCTCCAGCATACAATTGTTGCTCTTAGTGATGAGGTTGAGAGGGTGTATGTATTCCACAAGTCTAATGAGCTTCCTCCTCGAGCACCTCAGCTACATATGCTGGTTTACCATGAGGAACACCAGTGTAAAGAGTAGATCCTGTGTAGGCACTTTAGAAAGTGATCACCTCAAAACTCAGAGTGCGATTGTAAGTTATCCCAAAGAGACTGCCTATAGAACTACCTCTTAAACTATAAGTGCAAGGAAGGTCTATCAATATCAAGGATGAGAGAAGGAAAAGTCACACAAGGTATATTTGAAGTTCCAAAGATATATCCAAAGTACCGGAGTACTTGTCCAATGTGAGCAAAGGTGGTCCAAAGTTGATAAACAAAGGTCTGAGGTTGTGCAAAGCGTCCGAAAAGCTTCCAACGAAACAGTGAGGTTTCCAGGAGAGAATACAGCAGGTATGTCAAAGTATAAGACTTGTGAGAGTACTGAAGCAAAGCCTATCGAAAAGGACTCAAAGATATCAAGATGTGAAAATGGCAGCAGTTAGGCCAAACAATCATTCTGAATAAACAAAAGATTGATTGCACGAAGTGAGAATATCTGAAAGTGACTCTACTAACTATGACTCCTAGCAAGGGAAGTGAAGTGAAGTGCAAGGTAGTTAGTGAGCCAGATTATATCCTACAGTGTGAAAGTCTAGAAACTGCATAGGTGAAAGTAGTAGCAAGTTAAGTTATCCAAAATATAATAAGACTTGAGGTGAGCTGCTACATAGATATGCATGTAATAATGCATGAGGTGTGCTGCTATACATATTAGTCGAGTACCTGACAGGCTGACAACCTATGACATATTCAATACTTAGAGAAACAAAGTGAAAACACACCAGCGAAGTCAAACAGACACAGACAGGACATGGTATGTGTTAAGACCGTGCACAAAGGGTAGGACTAGATCCGAGGGGCTTGGCTTCAGCTCGTGCGCTGCGCCCCTTACCTGAGTATGTGCCCTTAATTTCAGAATGATGTCTATAGAAAGTCCAAAGACATCCAAAGCGCGGGAAAGTTCAGAAGGACTTTCTGGATGAGTGCAAGTAACTTCCGGAAACTTAGAGGAGTTTAGGAGCAGAGGAGTGGAGCTTCAGCCTAGGGAATTCCTCCCTAGGCCTAAGGTGGATGCTAACAAGGAAGGAACTAGTTATGAGGACTTAGTGTGAAGACTGGTGCAAGAACTAATATGATATTCAGACTGAGGAACTACAGGACATATACAAGAGTTTATATAGGAAATAATGGAAAGATCAGTAAGCAAGAGTCCAAGGCTATGTATGAAGCATAAGCAAAGTTTATCAAGCGCAAGTCAGAAATGAAGCATAGGTTAACGGATCAGTAAGCATACCAGTAGTAAGTATAAATGAGATGCTGAGAACAAGGAATACCAAATAAAGGAATAGGCTGTGTTAACATTATATGCACAGGAAATGAATTAAGAAGCTTATCGTATATCGGACCGGAAGCGGATTCATACATTGGATCAGATCAGATCAGATTGGAGGTCTGGATGAGAAGTGTGGATATATGAGATATGACATTAGGGTGATGGGACAAAGGATGAATGATGCAGGCTAGCTGCAGAGGTATAGAGGTCTGATGTATGGAGGTAAAGGGATCTGGATGTGGATGTGCGAATGTGGATGTGCAGAGGTGCAGGGATCCAGACAGATAGAGGACTGAAGATATGGATAGGGTGTCTGAAGGTCCGGATGAGGTGTGGGAACATTGTCAGATGTAGGTCTGGAATATGGGATATGATAGTATGGTGGATTGCAAGTGAGAACAAGCCTCAGAAATGGACAGACGACCTTCAGACGACTTGGAAGAACACACAGAGCTTTTGGAAGGTCAAAAGAGTGTCGAGGAATGCAATGTGAGTTATCAGAAGGAATTAGCAGGATACGTGCCCAGTGCCAACCTGAGTGCTACACCAGCCTGATTTGTTTCACTAGAAACTGCATGTCAATCCAGAAACATTTGACAATATCCTTCACACTGCAGACATTTTCCCATTTTCCTCCACCAAACATTCAAAAAACATTGATTGAGAGGATAGAAAATTTCCCCCATTTTTCCTGTCAAAACATTGAAAAAAGTAATTCATGTATCAATGATGTTCTGTGTGTGGGACATGATGCAAAAATTGGTCATGTTCCTTCAAGGATAATGCTGTATTTTCCATGTATTGTCTTTGAAATAACAGCTTAAAATAATGTTTATTTTCTTCTCTGTGTTTTTCAAATATACTATGTTTTTAAAATGTTCTGTGTATATTTGAAAAATACAGAGAAGAAAATTAACATTATTTTAAGCTGGTATTTCAAAGACAATACATGGAAAATACAGCATTATCCTTGAAGGAACATGACCAATTTTTGCATCATGTCCCACACACAGAACATCATTGATACATGAATTACTTTTTTCAATGTTTTGACAGGAAAAATGAGGGAAATTTTCTATCCTCTCAACTAATGTTTTTTGGATGTTTGGTGGAGAAAAATGGGAAAATGCCTGCAGTGTGACCAGATCTCTGATCATCCTATCTTCTATAACCAGTCCAATAATCCTCAGCTCTCTGTCTCCAATCAGCTTGCTATTTTTCTAAATCATGCAGGCCACTATGACAATGCCATTTCACTTGAGGATGTTGCACAATGGGTAGGTATGAGTGTTGGGTCAGTTGTCAATTGCACTAATTGTGTGATGATCACATTACTTGAGGAGCATGATCAGTTTATCTTCTTCCCAGAAGATGACTCTAAGGATGCTGAGCTGGCTTGGTGGTTTGCTGAGACACGAACCTGTCTGGAGTGGAGGGGTGGCTATCTAGTCATTGATGGCTCAACTATGGATCTTTTCATCAAACCTGCTTATTTTGATAAGACATTTTATGATAGGAAATCCAAGTATTTCCTTAGCTGTCAAGCAATGTGTTTTTATTGATTTTTCATAGACAACAATTTAATTTAATTCTAGACAATTATTATGCCCCATATGTTTTTCAATTCACTTGCCTCTATGAAGAGCATGTTAACCTTCTCCCAGATGATTACTGGGTTTGGGCAGACAGTGCATATCCATTGGAGCCATGGTGTATCCCCCTTTTAAGAAGCCTCACAATGGACAACTAACAAAAAACCAGAGGACATTTAATTATCATCTTTCTAAGGTATTTTTCTTTTTTTGCTGTATTTTTTTTTATGAATTTAAAGATCCATGTATGTATTAAGTACATATTTGCAGCCAAGAGCTCTGCATTAATATTCAGATGAAGAAGTACTTGCAGGTTGCTGTGTATTGGATTAAGTGTTGTCTTATTCTATACAATATGATTATCTGCTGTGAAACTCATTATCACAAGCAGGATAAAAACTATGATGAGTCTCTGGAGTGGGCTTGTACAGAGAGTGAAGCTTTTGTCTTTCAAGAGATTGAGGATCCAGAGGGTAATGAAACAATAGGTGACAGGTCATATGAGGGAACCCCTAGCCAGGATACTTGTGCAAGGCTCACGAATGAGCTTTTTGACAGCCCTAGATTAAAAGCATAATGTAGGGATGAATAAGCATCATGTTTACATTCACCAATGATACATGTACTACTAGTAGTACATCTTGTATAACACATGTAACATCAATCTTACAAGTAACAGCAAAAATTCATAAGTCAGATAGCAATAACAGCAAAAAATGTGACAGCAGAAAACAGCAACAATAATACAAAAATAAGCTGCTAGCAGACAGCATGATAGTAAGAGGAACAACAACAGCAAACATGTCAGCCATCAGATGCAGAAGTATCACTATCACTCTATATCATCTGATAAAATTGAATCTTTAGATACTACATCTCTGCCTCCTTATTAAGTGCTAGGGTCTAGGCCTTGTGCACTTGAACATCCATCTTATGAAGGCAAATTTTAGCATTCTTGGTCTCCTGCTCTTATTGATGGCTGGCGGTGGCTTATATGGTTTTATATGTGTATGCCTCACAAAGATACTCATACTTCTTTGTCTCGTGATGGTAGTCCTTCTTCACATCAAGCTTCATAAAGAAGTGTTCATGCTTGAGGTTATGGTATAATGTGACATTAGATTAAATACTCCCAATCTCATCATTGACCCTCTCGACCTGCTCCTGAATGTCTGATTTTGCTTTTTCTTCTTCAATCCTATAGTCTTCGTTTGTGCTGATATTGAAGTCTGGAAGGTCAGAGAAGTAGGAAAATCTGATAATAAAATATTGTGAGTCGTTAATAAAGGCATTGACAAGCTATGAGTCATCCCTAGTGATGATGGTCTGTATTGTAGCTAGAGGGCATCTGAGTGCTGAATGCTGCATAACTATTATAGAAAAAAATAGGTGACTTCTGGGTAATTGTGAAAGAGATAGGAAGGTTAGAATGAGGAGATAGTGATAATGGGAGTTGTCATTTTTTCCTGGCAAACTTTAGAGGGCTGTTAAGGTTATAAGTAGGATGTAGGGCACCAGTATCCATATAGTCATCATCTAAGTGGTCTAATGCATTGCCAAGAGGGGCACAGAAAGTAGCAGAATATAAGTTGTTATCATCAAGATCAGGAACAATGCCTATGGTGGTGTCCAAGTCAGCATTTAGAGGTGTAGAAGGAGAAGCAGCAGCAGCAGCAGCAGTGGAAAGAGCAGAAAAAAAACAGGAAAAACAGGAGTGGGAGCAGCAGGAGGAACAAAAGAAACAGAATTTATTGTGAGTACTACTCATATAGACCAAGTAATAGAAACTACTCTAAACTTTTTCTAGGTTACTTGTTCTGGAATGTACATAAGATTTGCCAATGAGATCTCAATGAGGCTACTATGGTATTATAATAGAAATAAGAAAAATTTCCTAGTGTCTTCTTGTCTCATCAGGTGTCTGTACTAGTTTTCAGCTTGCCCCACTCTCTAAATATGCATATCTGCCCAGCTTATGAACATAACAACCTTACTTTTACTAGTCTTAGCCAATATCTAGTGAAGAGTTATGATTCATGCTGTCAAGCACTTTACAGTTAATTACATGGGTTAGCAGAGTACTTGAACTTAACTACTGAAGACTCCTATATGAATGAACATTATTGCTATCACTAAAATCTGACCTATGCTAAGCTGATTATTAACTATGACTGTTTCAAAAGTCAGAAAGCATGATACTTCAAATTTATCTTCATCATAATTGAAATTTCCTTCATTACAATTCTCATGGTTCTAGTGAAATAAAAGCCCAGCATCTAGGCCCCATAGATAGTTTCCTGTAGAGCTCAACCAAGCTGACTTCTTAAATAGGCACTGTTTGGAGATTAATAGACATTCTATCATGTAGCATTCCTCCACAGTCATAGGAAGCATGGAGCTAACTGACAAGTGTGGTTTTGCATGTGGCAGGACATGTAATAATTTGGCAAGTTGGCTTATCACAAATAATGATTCTAAGACATACATGCTATGTTCAAAAACTATCTTGCCAATTCTCAGCATTATCACCTCATCCCTTATTACCTCCTCAATTACTATTAGCATAATGTTCTATCTTATATTAGGTATATGTAGTCTAGATACAGGTATGACTGCTAGTGGTTTGTTTTGTGTAGGTACATGTTAAGGGCATTCATTAGTAGGATAATAGTAGCTATAAATGTACTGAATCAAACTCTGTTGTCCTTGTCAGCCTAATGGGTGAGGTATACAGCACGAGGGAAGTGTAGTAAGTAGCCCAAAGTATAGGCAACTTATACTGTCTAGAATCCCACTCGGAATAAGAAGGGATAGGAAATATAGTAAATATGTAAGGACATGTAATAAGGCTGCAACACATTTTACAAGCCTTGAGGTAAGGAAATTCACATATCATATAATACTACCTCACTAGTAACTACCCTGCATCCAAATTTTCGCCCTCAACTTCATCCATCCCTCACCATGTCACAATCCAACTTCTTTGCTGCGACAGCGAGATGGATAAGTAAGATGACAGGCAAAGCAAAGGCTGCTTTGAAATAGAAGACCATGCGGACCTCATCAAAGAAATGTAAATCTGAAGCGAGTGGAGAAACCATTAATCCTCTGCCAAAGAAGGCAAAAACCAACCGACCTGCTGATACCACTCCCCCGGAATGACAGTGTTGCTGCCATCAACATCACCAATACCAGTAACATCTGTTACACCAACCCCCCCTCCGACTGACAAAAGTCATTGTGCAGTCGTTCACATGGAGGAGGAGGAAGAAGCTTTGTATGCAGACAGAAGTGATGTTGACCCAAAAGAGAGTGACAAGGAATCACAAAGTGGAGAGAAAGAACAGGATCTACAAGATGAATTGAGTACATTAATAAATCTGTAAATCAACATTAATCTAATGCAACATCATTTGAACATCTCATGCGAGAGTGGGTCTCACCGGTCTATGCCTTCTTTCATTCAACACCAAACATTGTTGAAATTGGAGGATGGCAGGCACATGAATTCAAATGTCAGGCAAAAGGATGTAAGGCAGGAGTTGAATGTTTTCTGGATAAGGGTGATGCCCGTGCCACTGGAAACATGCGAAAACATGTTCGAGCATGTTGGAGAGAGGATGTTTTGCAAGCCGCCAACCAGGCCAAAAATGCTAATGAAGTTCGCAAAAAAATTGTCAGCAGCTTCCTGCACAATGGGTCAATTACGGCCTCGTTTGAACGCAAGGGCAAAGGAAAGGTGACTTACTCTCATCGTCAGCACACACAAGCTGAGACAAAGTACGTGGCCCTTGATTGCATCAAGAGTACCTTCTGACTCAATTGATAGGGCTGAACTTGTCTGTTGGGTCTCCGAAAGCCTGTGTCCATTCGAAATCGTCGAAGACAAAGGGTTTCAGTCACTCATGAAGACAGGACGGCCAGAATACTACATACCGTCTCCTTCTACTGTCGCTAGGGATGTTCAAATGGTTTTTGCATGGACACGAGAGCAGATAGCTAGGATGATTAAGGTAAGTTTTCCCTGAAGTCAAAAACATACAAAATAACATGCACATACCAGGGATACCCAGGAAAAGTCAATTTTACTACTGATGGCTGGACATCGCCCAACCACAGAGCATTTGTTGCAGTTTCGGTCCACCTCAAACTCAACGGCAAGCCACTAACATTGCCATTAGATATTATTGAGGTCGCAAAGGTGCATAGTCACTTACAATGTATTTACAAATTGTTTGGCTGATTGAATCACAGTCGCACACAGAAGAGGAACTCGCACAAACATTTGCAGACATTCTGGAGTATGGGATATCGGAGAAAGTTAGTCAATTGTTGGGTTGAGGATTGTCACTCACCAGCAGGATGCACATTCAGATACTCAGCATCACATGCGATAATGCCTCGAATAACACGGTGATGGTTGAAAAGCTGGCCAAGATGCTCCCATCATTTCTTGGAGCCCCAAATCATACTCGATGTTTCTTGCATACGGTGAACCTCATTGCTAAGTCGTTGATAAGGGAATTCAACATGACGAAGAAAGACACCAATCAGGCGCTTGAGGAGGAAATATCTGAGCCAGAGGATGATTTCAATGAGGTGAGTGCTGAAACTGAAGATGTGATTCCTGAAGAATATGGGGGTGCTGGGGATGACGATAATGATGAGGGATGGGTGGACAAAGTAAGTTTGCTGCCAGAGTGGGAGAGGAATGAGCTGCAGCGAGAGATTCGTCCCGTAAAGTTAGTATTAGTGAAGGTGAGTGAAAAAAGACAATGTGCACCTTTGAAATTGACATGCCAGAATCTAGCTGCACAAGCTTGCTTACAAACTCATTCACTCGACTACTGTACTTTTCCCCACATGGCACAAAGCACTGCATGCATCTGGCCAGTCCATTAGTAATATGCCATGGGACGTCACTACCCGGTGGAATTCGACCTTCGACATGTTGAAATATGCGCTGGACCATCGGGATGCAATCAATGTTGTAACACAAAGCTGAGGCTTAGGTTTGCGCAAGTTTGAACTCACCGATGTCGAATGGGAGATAGTGCAGCAGCTTTGTGATGTGCTAAAGGTATTTGTTTAGGTTTACATTATAGATTCTCAAAGACGCAACTACATTCTTCTCTCGCTCCACGCCTAACTTGGCCACTAGTGATGTGCAAGGCCCAGCTTGAAGCCCTGGGCCGGCCCAAGCTGGGCCCAAATAGGCCGGGCCCAGCCCAGGCCTGAGCAGGGCTTAGGCCTGGGCTTGGATTTAGAAAAGCCTAAGCCGGCGGCCCAAGCTGCGGCTTTGGGACATTGTTAAGAACGTGCTCAAGGGTCGGATCCGAAGGGCTTGGCTTCAGCTCGTGCACTGCGCCCCTTACCCGAGTACGTGCCCCTAACTTCCGAGGGTTGTCGAACGATGTCCGATGGTTACCGGACGATGTCCGGAGGGCGTCGGGCGATGTCCGGAGTCCGATGTCTGATGCGCGGGAATTCCGGCGGACATTCGGGAACAAGAGATAAGACTAATCCGGACGAAGTCCGAACTAGAAAGGAAACAGCGGAGGACTACCAGAGGTAGAGGCGGAGGTGACAAGTCTATAGGAGTCGATCCTAAGACGATGTTAAGACCGTGCACAAAGGGTAGGACTGATTCTGAGGGGCTTGGCTTCAGCTCGTGCGCTGCGCCCCTTACCCGAGTATGTGCCCTTAATTTCAGAATGATGTCCGAAGGACGTCCGAAGCGCGGGAAAGTTCGGAAGGACTTTCTGGACGAGTGCAAGTAACTTCCGGACGAGTGCGGGAAAGTTCCGGAGGAACTTCTGGAAATTACGATGAGGTTTCGTCCTGATACGGATACGTGTAATGGCTACTTATGACAAGTCCTAAGTAGAAGCAAACAGAGGAAAGGCTGCAAGGACAAAGTCCGAAGCAGAATAGGTCCGGAGGACCGCGGGAAAGTTTCGGACGAACGTCCGGAAACTTCGGAGGATCGGATGAGCGGATAAGCGGAGCTCTGGCCTAGGGAATTTCTCCCTAGGCCCGAGATGGATATTGACTAAGTCGATAGACTAGAACTGATGTGAGGACTTAGAGTGAGATCTAGTGCGAGGACTAATATGATATTCAGACTGAGGAACTACAGGATATATACAAGAGTTTATATACTAAGGAAATAACGGAAAGATCAGTAAGCAAGTGTCCGAGGCTATGTATGAAGCATAAGCAAAGTTATCAAGCGCGAGTCGGAAATGAAGCATAGGTTAACGGATCAGTAAGCATACCGGTAGTAAGTATAACCGAGATACCGAGGACAAGGAATACCGAATAGAGGAATAGGCTGTGTTAACGTTATATGCACAGGAATTGAATTAGGAAGCTTATCGTATATCGGATCGGATCGGACCGGACCGGACCGGACATCCGGATGAGATGCGTGGATTGAGGTATGGAGGTAAATGTATGTGGATGTGGATGTGGATGTGCAGGGGTGCAGGGATCCGGATGGATAGAGGACTGGAGACATGAATAGGGTGTCCGAAGGTCCGGATGAGGCGTGGGAATATTGTCGGATGTAGGTCCGGAATACGGGATATGACAGACGAGCGGAGGTCGACGAGAGAGAAACTCAAGTCGGACGGAGGAGGGAATGAGCAGAGTCTAAGATGATATTCAAACTAAGGAAACTACAGAGATTGTACAGGGGTTTATATACTACTGAGGACATAACGGAGAACAGTAAGTGCAGTGTGAAGCTATGTAAAGCTATGAAGAAAACATATGGGACGACTATCACTAGTTGATAAGGGAAATACCAAAGGGATAAGGCACGGAAGTTAGACGCGGGTCGGATCCGGACGATACATAGAAGTCGGCCGGATCCGGAAATCCGGAAATGATGAGTGTGATAGGTCCGGGTCCGGAACGCGGGATATGACAGACATAGAGATATGATGCCTTGTCACGTCAGTGGTCATGCGGGCCAGGTGCACATTTCCATAATCTAACATATTCTAGAATCTACATGCTTACTACCTGGCTTGCATCCACCAGTTGGTTCAACACAGTGAGCAATGCAACAAAAAATGTGTCCCTTTAATGGTCTAATAACTTCACCCCATAGGTCACGAACTACCCGCCCGCCATCTCATTCGCCATCAACCACAATGCTACGGGCACCCTCAAAGACATGACCGCGAACCTGAAGAACAGCCAAGGATTCGCCATGAACATCATCAAAAGTGCTTTTAGCATGGAATGTGAGGTAAATTCATTTCACACCAAGCTCGCTTGTTCGCTGACATTCTCGCCTCTCAATAGCTCTACAAATCGATAGATATTACCCACCCGGTCACAGGTGAGCACAGCAGCACGCTCATCCTCGTGCACATCAAGTAATTCCATGTGCGCAAAGACATGCTCACAGGCAGAGGTGCCGTCAACCTCACAAAGTTCAAGCCAGTTGCATGTGTGGGTGTGCCGTGTCAGATTATGAGCAGACTCTGGAACTCATTGACAACACCATGTAAGTTGCAATGTCTCTGCAATATGTGTTGACTGACAACTTCTTTTCCAGCTGTGCCGCAGAGCGCAAGGCCCTCCTGAACACCACAAACAAGCTACACAACGCTGCCGGCAATGTCTATTACAACGATAAATGCACTGGGGCGGTCTGGGAAGCGTATAGCACATTCAATCTCACATTGAAGGTCATCGTGGTATGTCATACAACTAACTCTCATTCTCATTCTTCTCCTTGTCTTCCCTTCTCCTGATCTCGTCCATCGTCCGTATTCGTCTGAGCCATGTCAGCAGTTGCTGATGTGTGCTGGGCATTTGCGCATGGTGTTTATGGTGTTGGGAATGGCATGGTGGAGTCCAGACATTGATTCAGCATGTGGGCTGCAGCTTGCATGGGCCTAAGCCCCGGCTTTGGGCTGGCTTGGGCTCATGGCTCAGGCTTGAAATCTGGTGAGCCTAAGCCCCCCCAGGCTGAGCCTAAGCTGGGGCTTTGAGCCCAAGCTGGGCAGGAACATCACTATTGGCCACTGTGATTCCTGCCATGGACCTAATCCATGAGACACTCACAAGTTATTCCCTGAACCAGAAATATTGTGCCTCTATTCGTGCAGCTGTGCGTCTCACCAAGAAAACTCTGAACCGCTACTACGAGCTTACCGATAAATCCAAAGTATATCGTATAGCAATGGGTGCGTGTTTTCTTTTCACTTTCTTGCTTCCTTCACTAATCATAAAATAGTTTTGCATCCACGGCATAAACTATCATACTTCAAGAACACTGGATGGACAGAAGAGTGGATCAACACTGCCGAAACCCTGGTGCACAAGGAATTTGAATGCTCTTACTCAATCCTGGACATCGAGAATGACGCAGACACCGAGATGGATGAGGAGCCTGCTGGCTCAATGGATGTTGATTCTTCCATGGTACACTCTATTTCATTGTTTTTTCACTCGCTAATGTCATGTTTTTCCTAGAGCAAGAATATCTTTGATCATATACCAGCTCTTGCACCACCCAAATCTGCTGACCTCCATGACGAAGTAGATCGTTACCTTAGTACTGACGTGGAGTGTGCCGACAATGCAATCACATGGTGGCATGAACGTCGTGGCTCCTTTCCTCGTCTCTCCCACATGGCTCTGGATTATTTGACTATCCCCGGTAAGCTCTGTCACTCTTATGGTTATTCAGTGCCCTAATTATTAGATAGCAACTTCAGTGGATGTTGAATGGCTATTCAGCTGAGGTCAGCTTTTGCTTTCTCATGTTTGCTCACGGCTCATGGCTCAGTCAACGCGCGCTCTTCTTTGCCTTGGTTTATGGAGCAAACTCAACTTAATCAAGAACGAGGATGTTTTGAAGGTGACTTCTTTGCCTGATGTTAAAGATGATGAAGAGGAGCTCGATGAAGGCTGGGACCGCATTATCATTGAGTAGGATAGGTACTACTACACCATGTCATAGTTCACTGCATTATTCTACTTGTACCCACAGGTATACCCTTGATGGGTCATACCCCAGGCCTCATACCCTCATACCCGTCACAAAAACTGTACCCACTATTGGGGTATGGGTATATCTATGGGTACGGGTATGGGTATGACCTCCGGCACCCAGGGGTATACCCTAGAAATCCCTACTCTTAATAAACGCAAAACTGATAGAAACAACGCCTCAGATCCATAAACATGAAAATATGTGCACCTATGCCACCATATGCTACCCCCTCATAACTCCTCATTCACTCATTTACAAGGAATCCACAGCCCAGTCATCAGTCAGCAAGAGAAGGTCCCGTCACCCTGGACCATAGACCCCACCCAGCCCTACATATATCTCTTACTGCATACCACCTGATTCCTGTACCTGCCTGCATCAGCAGGCCGAGTATGTGTTAGCTTACATCCACACGGACCCATACACCATAGTAACCACAACAAAGTCGTCTCATCTTCAAACCAATTGCATGTCTAAAATGGCTGGCAGGAACGGTGGACTGATGGGGGCACACCTCACATCAGGGCATTCATGAATTGGGAGGCACGTAAAGGACACTGGTGTCCTGTAGACTAGAATGTAATGTCCTGCATAGAGTATACTCTCGATAGGACAGAAACTTGATTTTTTTTTAAAAAACCAAGTATTATTGCAATTTGCATATATAATGACGCACGCAAAAAAAAACATTCCGAAGGCTTCGTGTAGCGTGAGACTATTGTATGAATCTGTGCGCATTGTTCTATCAAACGCTCGAGCTAAGTTTGATGTCTCATCATGGTCAACAGACGTATCAGTGATGATCTGAAGAGGGCTGCCATACACCTTAGAGATCGCGGACATGACTCTGATGATGAAATCTGTCGTATTACTACTATCTCACTCTCTACTCTTTGTCGTGCTCAACAACACCAGCGCCTAACCGGAGATGTTGCAAAAGCACCTGCAATTGGACATGGCCGTCCACACAAGCTTATCCATATGGACTGCCAGTACCTCATCCAACTAGCACGTCATAAACCCACCCTCTTCTTGGACGAGTACAATCGTCGTCTTGCCGAATATCGTCACCTTCCCGCATCACTTGCAACCATTCAACACACTCTGACACGTGCAGGACTGAATATCAAGCATGTTCAGAAACTCGCATCCGAAAGGAATCCCCTCAAGCGTGCAGCATTCATCCGTCGTATCAGTCAATATCCAGCACACTATTTGATCACTCTCGATGAAGTTTCAAAGGACAATAGGACATATGCACACATGTGGGGTCGGGCTTGTCGTGGTGAGCGTGTGGAGAAGCACCACCCATTTGTTCGGAAGGAACAATTCTCAGTGCTTGGGGCTATGGCATTGGACGAGGGTTTTATTGCAACACAAGTTGTTGAAGGGAGCTTCACATGTGAACTTTTTTTACAGTTTTTGCATGATGATTTGGTGAGTTGTGACCTACTCCAAGTCATGGCAAGCTAAATGTGCTTCAAGCTTCCCTGCACGAACCCTTATCCTGCACCTCTCAGTGTCATTGTCCTCGATAATGCTACTATTCACCACTCCCAAGAAGTGGTTGACCTAATCGAGGGTTATGGTATGTGGTTTCGATCTTTATGTGACTCCTTTGGTACTAGGCTCAGGCTGACTCGTTTGAAGGGTGTCATGTCGAGTATCTCCCACCTTATTCTCTTGACTTCAACCCTATCGAGCAAGCATGGTCAGTAATCAAAAACTACCTTCGTCGCAATGGATTGTCTCATGGATCTAAGGTGGAGCAGTACTATGAGTTGTATGAGGCATGCAAGGTGATCACTCCTGAGATGACTTGGGGTTTTTTTCATCATTCTGGTTACATTTGAACGTGTATCAGACAATGTAATACATACGAGCGAGCAATTGAATATCAGTGGGACTCCTTCCAACGTTCCTCAGCATCCCGTACTGCTGCAAGTTCTCCGATTGACAACACACACTCTGTGCGCAGTTGATTATCTGATATCAAGCAAAGGAGATGCGGACCCGTAATTTGATGGCTATTGAGTTTATCATAGACTGAGAGTGGGAGATCGTACAAATCACAGAAGGCTTGAAGGCTAAGACGAGGCGGGACTTGAGTTGGTTGAGAAGGCTGCTGGACAGTAGAAGAAACATCAGGCTGAGGTGCTGGAGTTTGGTGGGCTGTACTGAGGAGCTCTGCAAGGCCAGAAAAGTTGACAGTGATATTCGATGACAGTTTAGAGTCTTGTGTAATTTGATTTCTTCGTCGTTTAGCCAATGCAAGAATGTCATTGTCTTTGGAGGAGCTAGATCCCCTGCGTGCGGGTGGGTCAAACATTTTGCTATTTGGAGGATGGTCGATGTTGACTCCATCAATTTTTGCTTGCTTCAAAAGGCAATGTTAGTACGAGCAAAAATCTGCAAAAGAAATCAACAACTATTGCTGATGCCCAATGGCGTAAATGCTGAAAGGTCAGATGAACATGGTCATTGACGGACATGCCAGCAGGCCAGCATTGATTGTATGGGCAAGCTTTATCTTCACAGTGGTAGTGGTCTTGTAAATTCTTGATGATCTTATCTTGTTCTTGCTCCTCAACAGTTGGTTCACGAACTTGGGATTGCTATCATTGATTCGTGTCAGTCATAATTACCAAAATACGTAGCATATATCTACCCTTTTTGCCTTTTTTTGTGGCTGCGTGTCATCGTCTGAATCCAGTGCATTCAGAGATTGCTAATCATCATCAGCCTGAGTGGACTGCAGTTGCTATTCAAGATACTACACACTCGTTTCTGTGGCCTCTGTGGCTCTGCCTCGTCATTTGATTCATCAGCATCTTGTGAGTTGCTGTTTGGTATCTCCTGAATGGTCACCTGCAGCACAGTGTGAGCTATTATGACCAACGTACAAGGAGCAGTATCTTACCTTGTTCTCGACAAGAATTAATGTACCCTCGGCACTCTTCTTCCCTTGTACTTGCCCAACCATCTCTGCATAATCTTCTTCTCCTTCGAGTGTGATATCCTTTGTGCGGGATTTCGGAATTGAGTAGGTAACAGTAAGCGAGTCAGTAGTATCTGAGTGAAGTATTCGGCCTAAGTTATACAGCCGTGAGTGTTCCAAGAGATCATGTCATTTCAGTATATGGAGAACTTTCACAAGCATGTCTTTCAGGTCGAAATCCTCGTGAATGTATACAACTTTGTTGATCGCCTTTGGTTTCGCATTTTTACGTCGTTTTGATGTGCCTGCCATGTCTTGAAGGGGAACAAATTCAACGTTGAACCGTAAGCCTTTGCCATCATTGAATCCACTTATGCCCCCTGCGGAGTTGAGTAGTACCATTAGTCGTGTAGACAGAACAAACTTACAGCCATCATGCTCGTCTGAATCATAGGCTGGATCATCGTTGAGCACTGGCATAGTGTTACCGTTATGCTTTGATGTAGTAGCAGTATGAATGACTCGGATATAAGCTACTGCCGCTACCATATAGTACTACACGTGATAGCCCTCACATCGCGCAAAACTTTTTTTTTTTTTGAAATGTCATTATATTTGCAAATAGCTATAGTTTTATGCTATGAAATATATCTCTTAAGTACAATAAACATATTGGAATACTCAAATTTGGAGCAGTTGTTGATTTAAAAGAAATAAGTAGGTCCATTTGAGACAAGTAGGAAAAGGAGTAAAAAGGTCGAAATAAGTAAGATTAAGTAAGCTAACATTTTCCTGATGCAAGCCAAAGGTTCAGGCTGCTGATACATTATCACAGGTAGGTATAATGCATGAAATGGAATAATTTTGATTGTCCTAATCAATGATTAGTGCTCCAGCGCGATGTACTGTTGTATTTGAGAGGATACTGTACTTTTCACAGTACGAACGAAAGAGTTTGCATTGTTGACAAGTAATGTTACCCAAAGCGGCATACCGGCATCTGCCAAATTTCAAACTCCTCGCATTGTCACTGAGTTCGACCAGTCTGACTACGTCAATAAATTCTCACAATATTAATCTCAAATTGACGCATAGTCAGACTGAACCGTTACAACTAGGAGTCTGGATCATATATAGAAAATGTTTTCGTTATATTGGAATATAAAGCCATATATAACGTCGGAAAACCACCGCAATCAACGTGAAGCACCCTGGGGAGACTCACCAGTTTTCTGATAGTGCTGCGGTGATATGGTGCCCGTGACGCCCGCGACAAGGTGCTGCGACACTAGTCGGTCGCAGCAGTGGCGCAGCTCCTAGTGCCCATACAATAGGCTGTGCTGAGGGTGGAAACTCAAATATCGAAAACCTGAATCGAACATAAGCGCTCGCACGATGGCTGAACATGGTCATGGCTCTCCCAACCCCCATGGCTCTTCCCAAGTCCATGAGGAGCAACACAATTTCAAGGAACATAACAAGAATTATTTCAATGAGCATGGTCATCAGTACAATGATCATCCCGACGGACATGAGCTAGCTCGGCGCCTTGGAGCAGCCATGATCAACGCCTATCCATTCGAGGAGGACTCGACGTTGGTTCTAGACTATGCTTGTGGTACAGGTCAGTCATGTATACGAAGGGTTTTGTAGCGCTCTTGTGAATTTGTCCGTCGTACTCCAGGTTTGATCTCCAGACAACTCGCTGCGCATGCCAAATGCATCGTGGGCGTGGACATCAGCCAGACCATGGTCGACCAGTACAATCAGAGCTCTTTTAATCAGGGTATACCACCCGAGGAGATGAGGGCTGTGTGCTGTGACCTTACTACTGAAGCCCCAAATCAGCTGGATGGAATGAAGTTTGATGTGGTTGTGGTACGTCTCCGCCTGCAATGTCCCACGCTCTCACCTTGACGAATTCTAGTGTGCATCGGCGTATCACCATTTCCCCTCTATCGAAGATGTCACGAAGGCTCTTGCATCATACCTGAAACCAGGGGGTTCGCTTTTGGTCACAGATTTAATGAAGTTATCTTCTGCAGAATCTGTGCAGGCGTTGTTTCCCACCGGATCACTCAAGTCGAATCTTGTTGCGCACAAGGGTGGATTTGAGGAGGCAGACATCAAAGCCGTATTTGAAGGTGCTGGATTGGTTAACTTTTCATTTGTGACAGCCTGCAAGGCGAAGAGAGATGGATACCCTGTCCAGATCTTCTTAGCTTCTGGGACCAAGGAAGTTGCTGAAGAACCATAAATTACTCTGTATTAGATCAAATCATCATTTGAGAGATAATGAACCACCAAAGCGTCTTCTGGCAGCAGTATCGACTTTGGCCTTCACTTCCCAGAATGCTTTCCACCAAGCTTTCCCGATGCTCTCCGCAGTCGATCTTCCATCGTGATTCTCCTCTGCGCCGCTCGCGCGTTCATACACCTCCCAATTCCTCCTCAAGAGGATAAGCCACCACTTCATTACACCAATGGTTTTTTCCATGCCTGTATCAGCCGATTCTACGTTCCGCACCAAAAATTTGCTGAAGTAGTCAACGTCTTTTTGCTTCGGAGGATATTCTGTGAATCCCTTGACCCATGACTCGATGACAGTCTGAACATCTCCAGTTTCCGCGAAGTACAATTTCTCCCCTGGCTGCTTGCCCTGCTGCTTCAAAAGAGGAGGCTCCGGGTGCTTAGCCTGAGGAGGGGGTTTCTTGCGATAAGGTGCAGATGGCGCGCGACTAGAAGCCTTGATGATCTTGCGTTCTTGAAAGAGATTTCCACTTCTCGCATGTCGAGCCATGATCACCTGCTCACGCTGCAAATCCAAAGGTAAGGCAGCAAACACATCTGGGTCGATATCAAGTTTTCGGAGCTCTGCGTCAGATACACGCATGTACGATGGGACATCACGTTTTGCAAAGAGCGTGTTTTTACGGGGGGATACACTCGTTCTGTTCTTCGGTGCAAGCTGTTGAGTGATTCTTTTGACGTTGACGCCTTTGACTAAGATTGTCGGTCGGACGTCATGAGAGGGTTGTTCCGCCGGCATTGGCGAACGTGATCTGCGTTGATATTCGACCTCTAGTTCCTTCTTGACGTCGTCTGGTAACGCATTGAAGACGTCCTTGTCGACCTGGGAGAAAGAGGGAAGGTCCAATGTAGGCAATGGACGTGAAGGACCGGCCTCATTCTCATTCTGGAGTGGATCATCTTGCGAAGGGGGTTCAGTGATAATCCTAGGCACTGGGAGAACATCTTGTTCGGTGTTCTCCTGTATAGTTGTCTTGGAGCTTCTAGCGTGGAAGGGCAGCTTCACTTGCCCAGGATCGGTGATGTCAGATGCCGACAGCATATCTAGCTTCTGTACCTGAATGCCTATTCCGCGCAGCTCTTTTGGATCGAATCCCCAGGAATCCAATAGTGCCCATGCGTGGTCACCGATATCCTTTGGATCGCTTGTAGCCCTGCCATTTGCGCTGCTTAATAGAGTTTGCTTGCTGAACGTCTCGCAGATACCGTGTCCCATGAACTAAACAGTGAACATTCATCAGCACCTGGTTTGAATAAGGTCTACAATCCTGGATACCTTAGGTCCCTCAACAGGTGCACTTGGATCGCGTTTCATAATTTTCAGTGTTAAAGAACGTCCAGACATGTCGATAGCGTTCAATCTCCGGGAAACTTCTTCGGCCATCTGGTAGATGAATGCCTTGGCTTGGCCGTCGTTTTCAAAACGTATGCCATACTAGGTTAGACTCAGAGCTCAGTGACTACATAAACCAAACTACTTATCAGCAACTCACGTTGATATCGCATGAGACAGACTTCCTCGGTTTGTCAGACTCGAGTTTTCGTTCATCGATGCCACGGATCGCATTGTACAGAGTTTCGCCAGTAGTCTTGCCAAGCGCATCGCACAATGCGGCTTTGGTTTTCTTAGTGAGTTCGCCGAGATTTGTGGCTCCGAGCTTCTCGTTCGCTTTGTGGCGCGTAGAATGTCCGAAGCCGTGAAGGTCATCGATATCTAACGGCGCTAGAACCTCTTGTACATCTTCTAGTTTCAGATGGAATGATCCTGCAGGCTTGGCCTTACGTGTCGCAATGCGAGCAAGCTGTATGTTCTCCGCAATACCAATGCTAACTGTGGCTTGTGTCAATAAGTGACGATGGGCACATTGATGTGAAGTACCTTCGCAACCTGTTCCTTCTCTGACCTCGGACCGTATCTGTTCTGCAAGGGACCTTGCGGGATCATCCACAAATGCTAGGGAAGACGGCCGGAGAGCACATCGGGAAATACTCGTGGTAACCTCAATTAAAGCCTCATCGACGGAGACAGCCTGGATATCATCCGCATGACGCATTAAAATAGTGTAGAAACGCAACGACAGCTGTTTATATCTGATCTCGTGTTGGGTGAGTGTAGTGAATGAAAAGACAAATACATACTTCTCAAATTCGTAAGGCATAGTCATAAGATCAGGGCATAATCTCCGTCCTTGCTGAAGGCTGAAGATAGCTATTACTCACAAGTCAACACGTGAAATGTATGTAGCATACCTCATTCCGTTTTTGATCCCAAATGACCTGGCTTCGTAACTTGAGCTTGCTATTTCACTTGTACTCGATGCACCCCCTGTGCTCCCTTGCGAGTGACAAACGACAACCGGTTTGCCTCGCAACTCAGGGTGACTCAGAAGGCCGACGGAAACGAAAAAGCAATCAAAGTCGCAGTGCATGATAACACGCTTCAAACCCGGGGCTTTTCCCTTTCCTTTTCTTTTTGATGGAGACCTCGTCGCGAGCTGTGCCCCGCTCATGTTGGCATCACTACTCTTAGCCATGTCCTGAAGGTCGCCTATAGACTCATGTATCAACCCATTTTCAACTTCTTCTTGGGCTTGTTGAACCAAATTTTTCAGCTCAGCCTTCCATGTGGACAGGTAGTGCAGTCGTGAGTGTTTGTAAAAACCTTCTATGAAATCCGGTGCCACGGAGGTATGTGCGGCTCTCCATTCAGGATTAGCCATCACGCGCTCTGCTAGCGGGTTCGATGTATGAGCGGCGTATCCAGGGATGCGTGCAGAGTCTTTGTATGTGCCAGGATCTGTAACATGCAGCGGTCGGGGTGAATAAGACGCGGGGTCACCAGCCTCAGGGGCGGCAATACCTGTCATGCTGGAATCAGGCGTTGCCGCAGAAACCTGGTTATTTGATGGTGGCTGTTGATGCTTACGCATACCAGAGCATGCTGCTGTACGTGAATCCGTAGACAGATAACTTTGAGGCGTGTGCGCTCCTTGATGTTGCTCGACCCTGGCCTCAGGTTTGAAAATGTAATTCCTCCAGGGCATTAAGGTTCCTGCAGCGGCACTATCCACCAACCAATCAGGTCTCACAATCTTCATGTGCTTCCATTCTTTGATCTTCGCAGCTGTCAGTGAGCAAGTGATGATATGGGTCCTGTATAAGGGGCGATGAATCTCTGTGAAATGACTGGATTGATAAGGAAGGTGCAGACACTAATGATTTCTTATCCAGGTAAGGTTGAAACACACCCCCGTGCGCCACTATCAACTGACGCAGATCTTGAACTGAAGGATTCGTCCACCCGTTAATCTGCGATCAAAGTCAAGGCCCTGCGTTCCTGGGATGACAGCGGAGATGCGCACGTATATTGAAAGACCGCTAAATATTTTTGTTGTAGTGCCAACGCCTATGTCTGCATTCTGTATCTGGAGTTTGGCGCGCTTGCGATGCATGTATTCTCCAAAATGTCCAAAACGAGATGCGCCATAGATCTCGGGATCATCCTCGGTGTCACGGAGTCTATGGGTCAAGGTCCCGTGTGAGGTCGTCTCAACTTGCTGCTCGTCACTTTCATCACGATGACGCTTGCGAC
The DNA here is from genome assembly GCF_016647745.1 of Suillus plorans. Classification (NCBI taxonomy): domain Eukaryota; kingdom Fungi; phylum Basidiomycota; class Agaricomycetes; order Boletales; family Suillaceae; genus Suillus; species Suillus plorans. The sequence goes on from NW_024537395.1 coordinate 593,938, forward strand.
TCAGTGACTCTGTGTCAGCTGAGGGAGCTGTGATTTGATCTCCGGGTAGCACCGCGTTCCTGAGAGCTTCAAGGAACTCTGGATCGTCAGGGCCGAACAGGTCGGAGGAATCGGTAGACGCAGAGGATTGAAGTGGCTTCGCCATCAGTCTCCCTAAGGCAATACAATGATGTATGAGGAGAGAGGCATATGGTCTCCGCGTCCTTCACGGCAGCCCGGTGTTCAGAAGGAACCGTTAATTGTCCTTATTTGTCAACAGTAAACAATTGCAAATACACTAGTCGACCACAACAATTCCATATGTGGGTTAGCAAGCATGTTAAAGTAGAATAAGTATGTTCTTCAGACTATCGCCATATAATACAAATATTATAAACACTGTACAACAATAGACACATCATCTAACCAAGGTGAGTCCATGTTCAAAGTCAGAACACGAGATACGCTCGTCGGATCATTACCAAGCGCTTGCCAAAGCAGTCGGAGGGCCAGACTTTTTTCATCTAGCTCTCTTGAGCTACTGCATGCGGCCGCACGGGCCCACCGATCAACAATTACATGTTGGTTTGTGCCGCATATGTCCGTGAACCCATCTGAGCAGAGAATAAGGTATCTGCGATGAGCTCGGGGCGATGGATCAAGGGGATAATGCGTGACTTCCGGCGTGGATGAAATATATGGAGGCGTGTGGTTCCTCATGAGAAATTCTTCCCAAGGAGATGTGTCATGCTGACCAGGGTATAGATTGTAGAGGATACGTCGAGTGAACTCGGGTGGTTGTTTGAAGGGGGTGTCTCCTAGACCTGTTCAATCGAGCATGTCAGCGAATAGTGAAATCTGAAAATCTGAATGTAACATGCATCGAAAGGGTGCAATAGCTCCAAGCACACGACCATCCAAAATACACTCTGGCTCACCAGGGTGCTCATTTATGACGCGTTGAACCTCGAGCGGATTTTCTCCATTATGAGATCGCGTTAAAACCTCGACATTCCATGCTTTCTGATCAGTCTCTGAGACCATCACTTGAATCAAAACGTTAGCCGTCACGACAAATAGTATTGTCATGCTCTACGTACGTCCTTGGCAGTCACCTAGGTTGGCGAGCCATAGATTTTGATGATCAGGGTCAACAAGAGCTACGAGCGCAGTAGTACCATACAAGCACAGCCTTGCCTTCGTGTAATTTTGTCCTCCTGAAAGTTGATCATCAAGAACTTCCTGGATCTGCAAGTCCGACAAGCGAGACAGAGATGACAAACCGCCCGGGAAAAGTTCCAGGACGTCATTAGCGATGGCGTCATCGAAAGCGCGAATGGCCATCGCAAACATGTCCGCAATTAAAGGCGGTGGTACAACACGGTCACCGTGTTTCTGAGTGATCAACTCCAAGTGTTCCCGCACAATGATGGGCATGTGATGAGCCACATGCTCGACGGTATGGCTGCCGAGGTGACCTGTGAATAATTCCCGGTAACGACACAATGACAAGCATTGTCAAAAACTGCGCCTACCATCAAAAACCGCAGACAGGGTCCAGACGCGTCCCTGAATATGTATCTGCTGGACTGCATAACGGTCTTGCGAGGAGGTCTTAGCGCAAGGTTGGAAGTTGAGGGCATCTGCCCGCCACCGTCCAGTCGGGTCAAATTTGACGCTGTGGAGGTTGGAGGCTGCCGCCAGGTGATCCCAGGCATCGTCATGGTTCAAATTTCGGAAAGGACGTGGCCAATCATCTGTAGGACTGCACAAATTACCAGGGATATCGCCAAAGGATGCAGACGAAGTTGGACCAGCATCCCAGGAGCATTGGGACATTCCATCCATGAGGCGCCGGTCACGGAAGAAGCAAGCGCAGAAGAAATGTGGGGAAGCGGAATCCCCACTTTGCGGTCGGGCCGCTTATAAGTCATCGCTGCTGTCATGTGCAGTACTGAGCGTTAAAGTTCAACGTTAATTAATGACATATATCAATAAATTTGGAGTCTTTGAAGCCGTGCGTATACACGTGGCGTCAGACGTCGCCGTGGTACCACATTGGAAGTTTGGGACGGAGATGGGCACTTGGCGATTCAACGTGATGGGATATAGTTAACTCCCGCAATGCTGTGTTTGGCTGTAGAGTTTCGCGCGGTCATTCGATGCAACACAGGCACTGGGAAACCTCCATTGAGGGACGAACACAGAGGGGAATAAACCTCAAACTTAGCCAACTCTCACTCCATGCCAGTGCAATTTGCAGGGATAGCTAAATTACCTAAAAATGCTATATACATTACACTCTTTATGAGTGGCGTTATCTAAGAGCAACCAGAATCATAGTCGTAAGCTACAGTATAGTGACGAAAAGATGTGTACAATGCTATAAACTTGTAGAGATCGTGGTAGGTAAAGATCCAGTCTAATCCTCAAAAGTTCATGCTGAATTATGACAACATGGCTTGTTTATTACGGAAAGGGTTGTGAGATCCGCCCGTATTTGAAGGTGTTATCCAATCCGATCCAGGTTCCGGGGATTGTCTTACGGACGCAGCGTACTGCTCAGCAGCGGATAACGATTTAGAAGGTGTTGGCTGACGTTTTAACACGTTTGGTTTCTTGGGTACCGAAGATCCAAATGTCGTTGTCGAAAACCGAGAAGTCAAAGGGTTCGACTTGACAGGCTGCCGAGGTTCAGGTCCGGAACGAACCATCCCTGTCACCTGGGAATACATGGAACCCGCCGACAACCTATGAGCATCGGAGTAATCGTGTGATCCGCGACGCTTGTAGGGATGAAGCGAGGGGAGAGGCGAAGGAGATCGGCTCGATCCCGTGCAAGAGTACTCCTGTGCACCTATGAGCTTCTCCATTTCCTTATGGTGCCGTGCCTCCTCCGCAGTGCGCAGTTTCCATAAAGCCACGCTCTCCGACTCAGGCCGCGGGCTACGGTTGTGCCCAAAAAGCTTCTCTCCAAAGCGGGCAAGTCGCCATCTCCAGCTTTGCTTGTGGAGGGCCTTAGCAGACGCAAATGCCGCTGTGTCCTTTGCTCGTTGCTTGCGAGCTCGCCGGCGCCAGCAGTACAAAAAGGTCACAAAGATGAAGGCACATCCAAGCGCCATGAGCAAAATCTCCCACCACTGCAATCGCTGGGTCGTGATTATGGTAGGAGTCGATAGCCCCGAAGGAACCGCGCCTGAGCTCGTACCAGAGGGTGAAGATACTACAAGTTCTGAAAGGCATGCTCCAAGACCTGGGACAACACTTGTACCACTCGTGCAGTTAGCTGAAGTGCAAGCACCCCCACGCAAAACTTGACTAGAACTTGAGCAAGCGAGGCAGCTATTTGGACCGGCACCTGAACAGCTAGCACAGCTGGAATCGCAAGACTGGCATGTCGAGGACGTTGTGTCGAAATATTGGTTCTGGCTGCAAGTAGCGAGGCAACGCCCACTCGTAAGGACAGGAAGTGCTTTGTTGCAACTTGTGCACTGGCTAAAGGATGCGCCTGAACATGTTGCACAGTCTGGGTGGCAGGAAATGCATGCCCCAGAAGAACTAAACATGTTGGAGGGACAAGAATTGACACACTGCCCGTTTGAAGCCAGCAAGTTGTTCGCGCATGTCAAGCAGTTGGTAGCACTTCCCACACAGCTAGTACAGGATGAAGAACAAGCTAAATAAATAACGTCAGTCTAATTTAGTAATGAATTGAGATGAGACAACCCGTACCTGTGCACGTCAAATTATCTTGAGGAGAGAGGAAAGTACCAGACGGACAACTCGTCACACACTCCCCTTGTGACAAGACAAAACCAGGAAGACAACCAGTACACTGAGCTTGATTAACAGTGGATGCTGCATTGAAATTGGATATCTGGCAGGTCGTGCACTTCGGTCCACAAGCTGAGAATCGCAAATTGAGCACATGCTAAGCGCGCAAAGTGCGATACACTTACTGTCACACTCATGCTTGTTATTGTTAGCAATCAGATTGGAGCCTGAGCAAACACCCCCGGTGTTGGTCGTCACGCATGACCCATTAAACTTGTACGTGGCAGGTCCACAAACGACACAATTGTTCGAATTCGGCCCGGTACAAGTCGTGCAAAGCGGCGAACAAATCGCGCAAGTAGACCCAGCGCCATAGCTTCCATCAGGACAAGCCGTACCATTTGACGTAGTTTGCGGAAGGGCGTCGCACTTTGTGCGGTCGTTCCCGTCCTGAGTAAAGCCCGACGCGCAAGAAATACAGTCCCCGGTGCCATCGGCACACTGTTGACAACCTAACTGACAGACTGGAACCAAAGATGAGATTGGGAAGACAGAAAAAGAACGTGTCGTAACTCACTTTCACAGTTCCCGCTTGTATCTAAAAAGAAACCGGCCGCACATGCTGCACATTGAGTTCCGTTTGACGCCGAGGTCCAGCCGCCGATACAGGTACACTGTCCATTGGCACCACATTCTCCGTTGATACAGTTGCAGCTCGATGGCAGGTTTGACACTACTGGCACCAAGCAACGCCCCGTTCCTGAGATTCCATCATCACATGAAGTACACCCTGACGGACAGGCCTGGCACTCCGGTCCAAAGAAACCAGACGAACATGACTCGCAAGATGAACCAGTGAATCCACTTGAGCATTGACATGTTCCAGAAGCGGAGCAAATGCCATTCCCGGAACAAGCCGGTGAACAGGTTGATGATTGCAGGTTGAGTAACGATAGGGATCCTGAGGCGCTCGCAGGGAGCTGGCTGACGTCAGGAACAGAGTTCCACAGAATGACACGGCTATTGCTTCCGGCTGATACAGCTACCCAGACGTTCCCTGAGAGGGCAAATGAGGAAGCAGTAAATGGGATGGATGTATTTCCGACGGGAGACGTAGGGAGGCTTGAATATGATCCTTGTCCTGAATAGAAAGCTTGTGGATAGATAGCAAGACCAGGTTGAAGTGCGATGTTTAGTGGAAGAGAAACCGAAGATCCAGCACTTGAGTTTCCGAAGCCAGTGGACGGAGAAAGTTTGGCAGAAGAAGACGTTAACAGCTCATGAAGTAGCTCTGGGTTGGTCGTGGATGTATATTGCCCAGGAAGAAGAAGGACTTCGGTCGATATTCCAGATGCTGAAAGAGTTGCTCCAACTTATCATGGCCATGAGTACGACGATGTATGCTCTAGTAACTTTTTGACTCACGAGTTGTATTAGAATAACCTTGCAGGCATTGTCCCGCAACGCATACAACAGAAGAAGAAGATTGCGCGACTGAGCAATGACTAGCGTCAGACATATCGGGTACTATGTCATGCAGTTTCGCACTCACCAACAGACGCGCCAAAGGCGAAAGTAGCAGCAAATATGCTCGACAACATGTCGAACTAAGAAACGTGTAGTGAGAAGGAAGCAAGAAATAAACGCGAAGCTCTATCACAGAAAAGCATGGCGAGCGTGGCCTTTTGTTATTTAGAAGAATAAGGACGGTGGGTTGCTGCTCGACCAAGAGAACAATGCCTCGTCCAAGAACAATAAGCGAGTCCATTTCTAAATTTCCTTATTTGGAAATCCATGCCGACTCGCGACATTACATAATTGTTCCAGGCCACAATGTACAACGCCGTGGACTGCGCATATTAGAGTTGTTAAACCGGTGTTTGGGGGAGATAGAACAATATTTAATATTTAATGATGACAACATAGCGCCTAAAAATCCTAGCTCATTTATGTCAATGATCAGTCTCACTGAGCCCTTCAGTTAGCGCTGATTACATGTGTATGGGGTAGTGAAGCGGCTAAAGCCAAAGCTCCGGGATGTGACATTGGTGCCTTCAGCGCAAACGTTTGAGAGCGTTGGCGATAAGAAACATCTCACAACATCTAAACAACATAAGGCATGATATTCTAGCTCAATTGAAATAAGTACATTCGTAATCGTATGTTTCTGGCTGCGGCAAGAGTCCAGGCATGTGGTTATGGCTGTTATACAAGTCCATTACAAATGACTAGGGGAAATGATGCTAAAATACCTCAAAACAGGCCCCATAAAAGATGCCGACAACCTAGAAGCGATAGGTCAGTGTCAAG